>NC_051069.1:86062409-86708096 GCF_004664715.2 Peromyscus leucopus
CACTTTTCTACTACTGTGCTAAATTACCATGACCAAGACAACTTATAAAATAAAGCATTAATTGGCTTACCTCATCAGTCTTTCTTTTGAAACCTTGAGTCCCACCCCTAGTGACTCACCTCCTCCCACAAGTCCTAATCCTTTCCAAACAGTTCGGCCAACTGGGGACCAAGTTTTCAAATATCTGAGCTTATGGGGGTCATTCTCATTCAAACTGCCACAACCTGTGTCTTTTTTTAAAATCTGTGTGATATAGTTACTAGAAAATATACAATTATGCCTGTAATTTGGGTCAGGATTCAGTTGGACAGCTCTATGATACATGATTAATAGCTCATATCACCAAAGGCCAATTTTCCCATAGAAATAAATTAAACTCAGAAAGGATGCATCCTACAGTAACTATAAACTTATTATTTTATGTTGATGGTTAGTTTCCTGGCATTATTCATAGCATTTAGGAAAACTCTGCCTCTTAGAATAATGGCCCATTTGACCTTCTTCAGAGGGAGAAATCACATTGAACTGCAGTTCCCCAAATGCTCATTGACAGGCCTTGAATTAGCATCGTCTCTTTATGACTGTTTGCAGAGAACTGTTATAGATAAAATAATATTTTCAAACCTTAATAACACTGAAGATTAAAGTAACAGCTTATTGGTCACTTGTAGGCATTGGATGTCTATGTTGAGAAATGACTTTTACTGCTCCCGGCTAAGGTGCAAGCATTTCAGCCAGAGAAGTCCAGTTTATAATTCACACAGAGCCATCAGAATTGAAACTATAATTATTCCTAAAAAAAATTATAAAACCAATAAATTTCATGCTATTTACACTAGAATTAGTTTAGCAATAAAATAAATAGTTTTGCAGATCAAGTCATACTCTGACAATATTTTGATTGCCCCATTTCTAACTAGAATAACAGGGTCATACAAACTGTCATTTGTATTGCATTGTTAACTGATAGAAGGCCAGAAGCTAATAAGGGATCCAGGGAGTTTTGCGTGACGTGGATGAGTAAATTAACACATGGACTATTTCCCCATAACATCATAAATCTGCGAAAATGGTCTAGCGGGGTGGGAAAGGTTGAGCCTTGGGTCCAGTTTCTGCACTACTGCTTTCTCTGTTGGCTGGGATGTGTTTCCATGCCTTAAGTTGAGACTGTTTGCATTCATTCCTATGGATTTATCAATTCTTCTCATTTATGACAGGGTTTTTATACACAAGTCTTTAAAAGAAGACAACAAATATTTTCTTTTCTGCTATCAAGTGATCTGTCCCTTTGTACCAGGTGATGAGTAGGACCACAGTCCTGAAAGGAAACCAGTTGTCTGTCTAGCTTGGCAAACAGGATACCTGGGGTGGGGGTTGATCTGAGGAAAAACCCTAGGGAAGGGAGATCCCAGCCTGTGGCTGTTGCTGGCACTTGGACATTCGGCAGGTGAGAGGCAGACTTCAGGCCCCAGGAAGTGGGTTGAACTGACCCCATGATGGGCACAGCTGCTAGTTGGGGCCTAACTGAGTTAGTGGATTGCTTGATGAAAATATCAACAAAATTTGAAGAAATTTGACAATCCACAATAATTTTCACATCATATTTAAAATGTAGAAGTTGGGAAATTGGGTCCTTTCCAAAAGAGAGAGATGGCAAAGCCCAACCCTAGGTTACTACAAGCGTTTGAATTCTTAATCCACTACTTTAAATAAATTCTTGTGAGTATGTTTAAAACCATGAAGCAGCAGTGGACATCGTTAAAGGGTGGAACAGCTAACCCCACACTCACAATCGGAGAACTTTAGCACTACTCTTTCAGTAATTAATAAGATCAATCCAAACACACTATTAAAGTCACAGCTGATTAACTGATACCCCCAGCTCCGCTGTCCTGTCTAATATGTAATAATGGAGCATTACGCTCATGTGCAGAAGGCACATTCATTTCAACCACACATGACTGAGACCATATGCTGGCTCATAAGATGAATCCTACAGTTTACAAGGCTGAAAATGTACAGAATATATTCTCTGAGCACAAAAGAAATAAACCAACCACCAACCTTTAACTGTAAGTAACCTAGAGAAACTTGAGATACTTGGAAATTAGACAATATGCACCTTCATGCATGGGTCAAAGAACAAAATGAAAGAGAAACTAGAAAGTAAGTAGATCTGAGTGCAATACAAGCACCACGTATCAAAACTTGTAGGGTGCAGTTAAACCTATACTTAGAGAAAAATATGTAGCTGTAAAGTTTGTTATAACATGTGGACAATGTGGGGGCTGGAGAGAGTGCTTGGGTTTAGAGTGTTTAGTGCTCTTTCAGAGGACTTCAGTTCAGTACCCAGCACCCACACGGCAGGTCACAACTGCTTGCAACTTTGCTTCTAGAGGCTCCCGTGCCCTTTTCTGACTTCCATGGGCTCCTGAATCCACCTGGTGCATACGTATACACTCAGGCACACTCACATATATACATTATGGTAATATTTTAATTGTACTGAAATGTGATTTTATTTGTATGTTAATAAATAAAGTTGCCTGGGGCTCAGAGCTAATAGCAAGCCATAGCAGAGCTGGGCGTTCATGGCCTATACCTTTAATCCCAGCACTTGGTAGAAGAGCTAGGTAGATCTCTGTGTGGTCAAGGATACAGCTAGCATTGGAGACATACGCCTTTAATCTCAATACCATAGAAGACCTGGAGGGCTGTACATTCAGGCAGTGACGAGGCAGTCATGTGGTTGGGTTTACAACCAATGAGAAGGCAGAACAGAAAGTCTATATAAAGACAGACAGGAAGTAGCTCTCTTTCGGAGAGGTCTCTTGGCTTAAGAGTCTAGCTGCAGCAGGCGGGTAAGGCTCTTAGCTCTGATCTCTTGGTTTTCTTCTTTGCATTGGTTCTGTGTTTCTTATTTAATAAGACAGTTGGTTACATTTGGTGCCCAATGTGGGGCACAAACCCATGACCCTGGGATTAAGAGTCCCATGCTCTACTGACTGAGCTAGCCGGTAACAAAAATGTCTTTTTAAATAAAAAATTGAACAAGTTAAAAATAAAGAAGCCAGAAAAAGAAGAGCAAATTAGACCCAATTAAGTAGATTTTAAAGAAACCTATTATTGTATGGAAGCCAGATATAAAAAATACAAATATATACAAATACACTGCAAGTCTGGACTGAACCCAGGTCCTTGAGCTAGGCACTGAGCTGCATCCCCAGCCATCTTTAATTTTTCATTTTGAGACAGAGTCTTGCTAAATTGGTCAGGCTGGCCTTGAACTCATTCTATAACCTTGAATTTTCAATTTTTCCACCTTGGCCTTAAATGTAGCTGTGACAGTATGCTTAGACTACTGTTCAGTTCCCTAGGTGGCTTCACTGATGAATTTTATCATGTATTCAAAGAGGAAATAACACCAGTTGTGCATAATTTGATTTTATAAAATAAAACAGAAAGGAATCCCCCAACACACACACACACACACACACACACACACACACACACACACATACACACACACACACACACACATATACACACACACACCAAACATACCTAACACCAGAGTCTGACATGGGAATCAAAACCAAATAAAATTACAGACTTCATCTATCAGAAACATAGATAAAACAACATTAACAGTATACTAGCAAATTCCATCCAACTCTATAAAAAAAGATTATGAATAAAAAGGATTTATTTCAGGATAAGCAAGATTCAGTCAATGTAATTCACCATGTTAACAACACAAAGGAGAGAGGTCAACACTGTTTCAATAGATGCAGAAAAGAATTTTCCAAAATTCAAAAGCCATAGGTAGTAAAATCTGCCAGTTGGCTAGCCATAAACTGTGACCTACTTAGAGTGATAATGGGCATGTCTTCCACGGCTGGGACAAAGGCAGGGTGCAGGATGCCCACACTCACAGATGGGCTGTTGGGTATTGGGGATCAGGATTACTGTACTGATAGCTCCAGAACCCTCTGAGTACATTGTGTAAGTTTGCTTTTTTCACACAGAACTCCAGAACTCCAGAAGTTAAGAAATGTGCCGCCAGGGGCTGGAGAGATGGCTCAGTGGTTAAGCACACTCAACGGCTCTTGCAGAGGACCCTGGTTGGATTCCCAGAACCCACACGGCAGCTCACAGAGTGCCTGTAACTCCAGTACCAATGTACCTGATGCCCTCCTCTGGTCTCTGCAAGCTTCTGCATGCATGTGGTGTACATATTCTCACTTGGGCTCAAATACATACACAAAAATTAAAAAAAAAAATTTAAAGTGTATTTAATGTTTAATAAGCCTTATAAGTCAAAATTTGAATTCCTACTTCCCTGGCTTTGGAGTCCACAAAGGGCTTCTCAGCCACATAATAATAATCACTACAGTAATCTAGGGCCAGGAGCAAGCCTCTGTGCTTGCCTTTTTCTTCACACCTTCCCCTCCCACAAACCCAGAGGCAAAAAATAACCTCAAATGCTATTCACCAGGGAAGAGGCAGACCCAGACTGGAGGCGCTGCTGCAGCTGCAGGCAGATTTACGCCTCTCCGTCAAAGCCCTCTGCCATCCATCAACAGAACATTCAAGTCACAATGGCATGTTGCTACTAAAAGTAAGCCTAATTTGCTCATTTTCATTATTTAGAGGCAGTTAATTAAAAACCCAGCAGATATTTATTTGGCTAGATCAGCTCACTCCTCACTGTTCACTGCCTGGCTTTTACACTAGTACTGTTTTACGGCCTGAGGGGGCCTGAAGTGGGTTTCTTATGACCATGTTTCCATTACTTTAATTCCAAGGAAGGCATTAAAGCCTGTAAGGTTTCAGAGGCTGGGGGAGGGGGCAGCAGTGTTGCTGCTGTCTTTACAGAAGAACGGACCTTGGCAGGGGTCGGATTCTTCCCCTTCCACAGGGAAAGGATTGCCTCCCTTTTGTGTATGTGAGCTGGCTTGACCCCAACCTTGAAGGAAATTTCAGTCCTAGACCCATGCCATCATTTCATTATCTCCTAAGAATGGATCAAGAACTAAGAACCACACAGATTTTGCAATGTATAAAGCATCCCCCAGGATAAAATATTGCAGCTTCAAATAGTATTAACTGTCTAGGAGTATGTATCCTGCTTGATGAGGGCCACTTCAGGAAGAAAGAGGCCTCACTCTGGATCAGTTAGTTAAAGATTAAATGTCACAGAGGGCATTGGCAATAAGTGGGTAAGATTGTTGGTCTGTCTGTCTTGTCTGTCTATCTATCTATCTATCTATCTATCTATCTATCTATCTATCTATCTATTTACTTCTTTATTTATTTTGAGACAGGGTCTCTCTACATAGCCCTGGCTATCCTGGAGCACGCTATGTAGATCAGGCTGACCTCAAACTCACAGAGATGTGCCAGCCTCTGCCTCCTCAGTGCTGGGATTAAAGGCAGGCACTGTGCCTGGCTAAACCAGGTAAGATTTGGAAAGAAGAAGAAGAAGAAGGAGGAGGAGGAGGAGGAGGAGGAGGAGGAGGAGGAGGACAACAACAACAACAAGTCTACTTTAACAAGCAAGCCAGCTTTGGCACTTTGTGAGCAGTCAAGAATCTGTGGAAGTTCCAGGCTTTCAGAAAGCATGGGAAGTCATTAGGCAGTTGTTGAAGCTATCAACAACCCTTGTTGCCAAAATCCCTGAGCCATCCTACCTGCTCTTGCTCAAATAACAAAAAATCCTTTTTATAGCTATCTGTTGGAGTCCACTGAAAGCTTCAGACCTCACTATAAGAATGTTCTCCTCCAAACAGTCTGATCAGGCTTCTCAGGCCAAGATGGGTACCACAAAGAAAAAACAAACAAACAAACCTAAAACCAAGGTCATAAAATACACTCAAGGCTCCAGCAGATCTGCTGCCTATGAAACGCCAGAAAAGAAGCTCATACCCACCTCCCTGGAGCCTGGAGGCTGCAAAAACAGGTGATCTGACTTATCTCCCACCCTGCAGTTTAGAAAAGCAGTTTATCCAGAAAAAGCAGTTTCTGGGACTGGCAAAGCCATGCTCGTCCCTTCCTTACTCTCAGCTACAAAAGCTTAGATCTGTGCAGCAAGTTCTGCACATTGAGCTGCTGGGTTGCCAGGCGCCACCTCTCCAGCCAGTAAAGTCTGCTCTTGCTGTCTGAGGTCGAAGTGCACTCTTATTCTTTCATTTTCCTGGCCCATCTGGAACAGTCACCTCTTCGGGTTGTCCCCTTTCTGCATTGCTTATTGTCTGTCCATCGTTCTTTTCCTTAGAATTCTTTGAGGGTAGAATACGTACCTTAGTTATCTCCTGACTTTCCCACATAGCTTAAAGAGAGGCCTAACTCAACCCCAAATGCTTCAGAAATGCCAGCTGGGTGTCAAAGAAACCATACCTCAAGGTAGTCAAAGGAAGTGTGGTGTCACGGTTAAGATGGGAGTTTATGGAATCAGACTGTCTTGGCTCCAACAAGTCATTGCTAACTGTGACCTTGGCCCAAAAGGCTTCACTCCAGCCTTCATCTTTTCATCTATAAGATGGGAGCATACCAGAGTCTGCCATGATGAAGGCTGAAATCACCAAGGTGAACTGCATAATGCACTTTGCAAAAGGAAAATAAGCAGTGTTGGTCATTGCTGGTGTCAGTGGGGCAACTTCCTGAGAGAGTTGAAACTCACTTTCTTCTGGTTTGACATCCCAAGCAGAAAGAGCCTCTTAGGAGGACATCATTCTGTGTTCAAAATACCCCAACCACACCCTCACTAGAGCCCCACCTCCTTGCTCCTCCATTCTGCCAGTTGTCAATCATCATCCACTTTAACTGGCTCCTAGAGCCTTGTGCAGAGAACAATCTCTCCTGGCTGCCAGGCTTGGGGACCTGCTCAAGCATGATGACATCCCTGAGCTCTGGCTGTCTGGCTTGACTCTTCCACACCAGTGATGTCTCTGAACACATGGCTTAGTCCCTCCCAGACACACTGCTGGTCACTGTGTCTGCTGTGACCTGATCCCCTCTCTCTGGCAACAGCCTGGCTAGTGAGTGTATTCAACCCACTTGACAGATGGGACGGCTTGCTCAAAGTACACGGAGACCCTTCCCTTGTCCTGCTCTGGGGCTTACACTGCACTGACTGCATCTTTGTGAGGTGGAGCCCCTGAAATCCAAGAACAGCTGCAGGTTCAAGAGACTTCATATTTCTACTCTCTGACAAGTCCCATGTTCTGTACGTTGTACCGAAGTTCTCAAATGTTTAGGTGAGGAACCCCAAAGGGGCAGGGGTATATTTAAAATGTTTAATTTAAGTCAAGGCAAGTGCCAGGAAAATCCATATTTTGAGCTGCAAAAGAAAGAGAAATGGCATTCCGATCAATACTACACAGGTATATGGACTCTTTTACTGTTCCATCAATGGCTGGAGGTAATAAGTCAGCATCTCAGGGGACCGTCTCAAACTCTAAAACAAAAGTTCAGAGGTCTGCCGTCCACTGCGTGTGATTTCTGCTTTATTCCACCCAGCTGAGTGGAAGAGAAGGCCTTCCTCACACAGGAGCCAGGAGACCTCCAGCCCCCTCCGGTCCCAGCCAGGACCGCTGGGCTGATAACAAGAACCTAGGTGGCTGGCTAATGCTTCATTTCCCTGTCAGCAATGCAGTCTGCAAGGCTCCCACCGAAGGCATGCAGATTAAAATGTTAAATCAGACTCAGAAGAGAAATTTGGAAATCAATTCCAGATTCCTGCAGAAAAGGCCAGGGAGGATAATGAAGACTGAACTCCCAGCTTCAGCTGTTTCATTTTCTAATTTGAGAGCAAAATAAAACTATTGTTTTCCAAAAATTTGGCTGGTGCAGGCTTGAAATGGCTGCAAGCCATGTGCCCTGGCTCCCCCAGTTCAGGGGCACACACTTTTGCAAGACAGCCTACAGCACACTGACTCCCAATGTCTCTCTTATTTCCTTTTATTGTACCTTTCTCTTGTTTAACCCCTGGCAATAGAAAGCCAATACAAATGTAAATAGATCGGCTGCTTCTAAGTTTATAGTAAATAACTTGAAAGAGCTGTAAGTTACATGTCTGGAACTAATGCCTTCTAAACTGGAACCCACTGCTGCAGAGTGGAACTTCTGCTTTGACAGTCTCCTGCACTGGGTGTCTTAGAGGAACCTTGGTCTCACTCTGATCAGTGACTATTGTGACTGGCACAGACGCAGCAATGTGGAGAGGATGCTTCTTTCCTAGCTGGATCAAGGCAAGATAAATTTCCAGCCTTAGGATTCATCTCACTGTGGCCACTGCTCAGCCTCCTCTTACTTCCCCAGCAAAGGAGCTGCACACAGTTTTAAGCAACCCAGAAGTGAGTTAGAATCCCTCCTTCCCTAAAGGAAGTCTTTGTAGAAGATCCACAGCCCCCAGCAGGGATGGTCACCTGAGTATACCTCCCCTAGTGAGATCCAAACTCCCAAATCTCCCAGAAAAATAAAACCGACAGTTATTTTTGTATGTCTTCAAGAATGCCTGTGATTTTATCGATCGGGAAGCCTGCATTGCATGTTTCCTCACTGATTTATCAGCAGTAGTTTTGCATCCTGCTCCTGCTAGGAAAATAGTATCTGGCTCAAAATTTCCAGGGTGAGGTTAGAATCTGTCGGTTGTTCTCATAGCCAATCCCCCCATGCTCTGGATATTAAGAGTAATTAACCAGTGCCTTCAGGTACTGAACCCTGCGGAGGAGGCAAAAGAAGTATGTTTCCACCCCTGTCCTTCAAGCTGACATCTCCTTAGGAAGAGGGGCTGGATTCCCACATCACCCCAGAAATGAAAAAAAAAAAAAATCTGTTCCCTGACCACCCGATCGCCAGAAAACTAACGATGCCTTCAAGTGAAATGAATAGCTGAATCGCCTCCATTTTCTCTATGTAGGGGCTTCAATCACCCCCTCCCACAGAGCATATGCAGATATATTTGAATGCTTACAGTTTGCGAGTTTGCACAAAGAAAAACAGCCTGTAGTATTTTTTTTCTTCCACCTCACTTCTTCCAGGAGAGAGGTTATTTTGAGGGTTACCACTGTGGTCTGAGTGTTTAAACCAAATCCCCAGATGATGGTATTAAAGACAGTACCTGCGGGAGATGACTAGGTTATGAAGACAGAGTTCTTGTGGATGGAATTAGTGTCCTCAGGAAAGAGGCTCAGGGGGCTTGTTTGTCTCTTACACTGTATGAGGAGGATACAGAAAGAAGACTTTCCCCAGAGCGTGACCCAACTGGTACCTGGATCAGACCCAAATTAAGAACTGGGCAGAAGAAACAGTGTTTGTTCTTCATAAGCCACCCAGTGTATGCTATGTGTCTATTTTACATTTTAACATCAGCTTTAACAGACATGGACAATTATCCCATTAATGTAAGTCCAGAAAGAAATGAGGTAGACCCACGGCCAGAAGACAAAAAGTAGGTGCCGCCTGAAGGGGAAGGAACTGACGACTTCCATGATCCATCACACTGATTGAAGTACAACTCAATGAGAAGCAGACTGTGAACCATTTGTTTTCGCTGGATGATCAGCTGCTCTTTAGTGTTAAATGCCCATAACATCTGGGGAAACGGTGAATAATTCCATGTTCTCACTATACATCCAGTAGTCCAAGCACCTGCTCTATTCAGTACTTGTACTATGTGTGGAGGAGTCTATGGGACTAAGGGCAAATAGACCTACCCTTTAGGAGCTGGCCTGATGGAAAAGAGGAGTGAATGAGTCTGCTATAGAAAGTGTGAGTGCCCTATAAACATTAGGGTTATATATTCAGTGTCCAGTCTCAAGAACTATGGGACAATCCATTCCCATTGTACCAGGACCCAAGGGCCTGGTATTTTTCTTATGGCAGTGTTTAACAGTATTCTGTTGCAGACCTCAGACCAGAGAATGCATCCTGCTTTCCAACTGGTAAAGCTGCAACTAGACTTCCCCTTCAGCTGTATATTAGGCCCCCTGGGTTCAGTGGAGGAAGAAAAGGGAGAGGAGCCCCTAAGAGGAGGGCACGGTCCAGACACAGAGTGAGCTGTGTCTTCTTTGTCCCATGGTGGCTCTCCCTGTGCAGTTTGGGGTATCCTTGTTAAGACAGTGAGGAGAAGAATTATTAGTGTTGTCTACAGAAGCATGACTCACAAGGTGGAGTGGGTGGTAGTACTTCAGAGTGGAGAGGGGCCTGGTTTGCTGGTAGGCTTCATGACTTGGACTAGATTTTTTTCAATAGGAAATGGAACTAATTTTTGTCCATGTTTTGAGGAATTTTGGAACAATAACAAAAAAGAATTGTGAAGTTTACCAATAAATAGATTATTAATAAGCCTGTTATTATTGTGTCATTGTGTACCTTGAGTGGGGCACTCTGACACCCACTCTGTGATTGATAATCCCTGAGTCTTGGAGTGAAACAGTCTCAATTTTGCTTGAGCATTCCATTAATACTTATTCTCTACACTTTGATCAATTATTAGTTTCTGTGTTAACCACCATCCATTGCACGAAGAAATTTCTCTGATAAGGTCTGACAACTGTAATAATCTATGGGTGTAGAGATATAAATTTAGAGGGACATTTGATATAATGTCCATTTAGTAGAATAATAAGAGTAGGTTCACCCCAGAGCCTGTGATGGCCCCGATCGTGGGTTCTTGGCCAGATTTATAGTACCAAACATGTTTCCTCCGTGAGGAGGCCTTAAATCCAACCTGAAACCAGCTGGTTATCCCTACAACTCTGCTGCTATTGTACCCATGGGCATATTGTGCCATGCCTTTCATTATCGAAGAACATGGTGTTCACAGCTGGGTAAAACCATTGATGACTTTTCTTCCCAGCATCCCGACAGTACCTTGTAGTAGTATGCAAGCTAGCCAATGGTGAATCTTCTTGATCAATACCAACTTGATTGCTCCATATCATGGGACCAATGTGTGCCATAGTGGAATATTATTTAGACATGAAACAAAATAAAATGGTTTTCATGCCAACAAAGCTTCCCCTGCTGGCACCTTACATTCCACCAAGAAAGCCCATTTTGGGTTTGCCCACACTGACTGATTTCTCTTACTTTCATTTTTATTTCAGTTTTCCTTTTCTTTTTCTTTTTCTTTTTGTTTTTGGAGACAGGGTTTCTCTGTGTAGTTTTGGTGCCTGTCCTGGATCTCGCTCTGTAGACCAGGCTCACTGAGATCTGCCTGGCTCTGCCTCCTGAGTGCTGGGATTAAAGGCATGCACCACCACCACCTGGCTTTATTTCAGTTTTCATTTTTATATTTTCACCACCTTTATAAGAAATATACAAACAGAAACACATCATAGCCCTTTGGGGGAGGCGACTGATAGTGACTTCCAGGCATATTTATTCTAGGTCTTCTCCCAGTGAACATTTTTTTAAGCATCAGAGAGCATGGCTTATGTATGATTCTGTACCTGGATCTATATTTCATTTTGTAAAAGCACTTTCTTATCTTATTTAAGACTTCCTTCTAGCATTATTGTGATGGATATATAGTATCTCATTTGATGGATATGACAGTTGTATGTAACCTATATCCAAATGGTTGAAATGTAGGTTGTTTCCAACTTTACACAGCCATACATAGCACTGAGATATTTTTAAACTATCTGACAAATGAATGATGAAGTCCTAAAAATGGATATGCTGGGCATAAACACTTTAAAGTTTGTGCTGTGGTTTTGTTTTTTTACCTTAAGGCACAGCATCCTGTTCCCACCTTCCCAGCAGAAACATTGTCAACCATACCACCTTTCCAAGACAGGTACTCAGGACACTAGCAAGAGCAAACCTTCCCAGTCCTGAATGAAGCCAGCAGCCACAGCAGGGCGGTCCCAGAGTGGACCACTTAAGACCCAAGAAAGCCTCAGCCATTGAGTAGCTCTGATGAGTCACTGTCCAGGGACCCTCCACAGTGGCTGTGGCCTCTAGTGAGATCATCTTCTGTGACACTCTGTGATCATGCTGTGCTCAGCATGGCTAGAAGTCATTTCCTTAGTCATGGCCCAGGCTGGTACTGGAGATGCTCAGTAGGGAACCAGGGCTCATGCTTGCTACCAAGATGCTTTTGGCCCCTGCTGATAAACACCAGCAGCAAATACAGGGGAAATCAGCTGCCCTTGCCTCTTCATTTCCCAGAGATGGGGGGTTCTTTGGGGCTTTCAATTAGTACCTCTTGCCAGACATGAGGATGGGAGTGGATTGGAATGTATGTCTCGGGGAAGCCTGGCTGCAAAACCAATACTAACAGTCAGTAATGGTGAATGACCATGGCCCTTAGGCAGAGTTTACGAGGAGCTGATAGACTTGGGGGTGTGATTTAAGTCACACTGATCACTTTAGAAAGGGAGGAAGGGAGGAAAGGAAGGGTAAATCCAAGCATGTTTGAAGGTCTCATACATCAAACAGTGTGTGTGTGTGTGTGTGTGTGTGTGTGTGTGTGTGTGTGTGTGCAGCAGTCCATACACACTTCACCTGGGAGAGCTAGTTATTCTCACTTAATTTTAGAGAACAAACTGGCACATAGGGAGGCTATGTGACTCACTGAAGGCTTTACAGCCAGGGGTCTAATTCCCACACACTGGTTCCTTCTGAGTTCCTATCTCTAAGGAAGTCCTTCCTGTCTGATCCTCACAGTCTACCTGGTGCTTCCCTCGTGGCTAAGTTCAGATGGGTATTGGGGGATTTATTAAGGCAACTCCATGTAGTTAAAAAGGAGGTTTATTCTGGGGTAACTTACAGCCAGAAAAGAAGTTGGTTACAGGATCTGGGAGAGGTGGAGTGCAGTCCAGTGGTGTTCTCTGGAGAACTCTGCTTAGTCTACCATCCAGCATCCAGTATCACAAGGAACCAAGAGACCCAGCACATCCAGATCTTGGGTCTTAAGGGCTCCCATCTTGGCCCCGCCCTTGGGCAGGTCATATGTAGGCATGACAGTTACTGGAAGCCTCACTAGGGGCAATACTTCCAGGTCAAAGCTGGAACAACTACCCACTACAGATAGGTTATAGGCTCCTAGTGTCTGTGAGAAAAGTCATGGGTCTCTGGATAGTAAGATGGGTATGATAATCCAACAATACAGCAACAGGCTACTGTACCTAGGTCCCTCCCTTCTCTACACCAGCTATAGGGAACTCCTGATCTTTAGGAGGGCTCCATTAATTCTGGAAGGTTGTGGAGCCTGGCTTCATACAAACTAAGTTTATAAAGTACCCGAAACATAGTAGATGCCTGCAGCGCTCTATTTCCTTTTCTCCACCAGGATCAGACGGCTTTGTGGTTTACTGAGCATCTACTACGTGTCATGTACTGAAAGAATGGCATGTGGGTAATCTGAAAATCTCTCTTTCTCTCTCTTACACACACACACACACACACACACACACACAGAGAGACAGAGAGAGAGAGAGAGAGAGAGAGAGAGAGAGAGAGAGAGAGAGAGCTACTGCTTCCTGGTATTGGTAACTTGCTAAGAGTTATAAATGAGTAGGGTAGGTCATAGAAGGCTCCGGACTGAAAGGCCTGCAAATGAGTTGAGTTGTCAAGTGATGTCTTGGAAGAGTCCCCTGGGCTGTTTGGAGGGACACATTGAAACACCAGCAGAGAGAAGCCAGAGTGACAGGCAGAGGGAAATGGTATCTTGGATAAAAATGTTCCTTTTTTGATGAAGCTTGGGTATTCACATCCTCATTTCCATACTTGTGTCCCTTCCAGAAGCTTTTGGTATGGTGTTAGTCTGGGTGACTTATGTACTTAAAATATTGCTGAAACACTGGACATGTCTTACATCCAGCTCTTGGCTTCAGACTTTCTGTTTAGTAATTAAAGTGGATAAAAGACAGTAAAGTAACAGTGTGCTCTCAGCAAAAAGATGAATCGAGGCAAAAGTCATTTAAACCAGCATAAAAGGCAAATAACAAATCCAAAATCAAAACGAGTGAGATAAAAATAAAGCTCAAAATAAACGCTGAACATGGTGGGGGAAGTGGGAAAAGTACGAGCCAGGGATAACAGTCTAAGCCAGACAAAGGAGGGCTGGGAAAGTGGGAAGTCAGCACCGCACAATTAAAATACAGGAAACAAAGGAGCAGGATGAATGTGAAAGGAATACAATCTACAAACTATAATGCTAGCAGAACCAGGCAATGAAAGGAGACAGAAGATAAGACAGAGCTCATGTGGCCATGAGGCGAGTGCTTGAGGCTGAGTCCCAGGAGAAGACTGCATGCCCCCCTTGCCAGCCAAGTTGGTCATCATTGGTGCATAGGCCTCCCACTCAGTCTTCTCAAGGCAGGAGATCCCAAGAGAAGTCTTCTGGGTGGCGATCCCCAGGGTCAGACAGCAGGACATTTATCCTTCCACTTTGCATTCTCTCCTTTAATGGGTGCCTCTCTCCACCCTAGCTCCTTTGGTGTAAAAATACGGCTCACGTTTCAGGTGGAAACCGAGCCAGACCATCTGGTCTCTTTCGGCTCCGTAGCTACACTTCGTGAGCAATAAAGAACAGTGCTGCAGCATGTGCATACAGTCTGTGCCAGTCCAAGAGTTAAGATTCAGAGCTGCCATCCTAGAGGAGGAGGCGGGAGGAAAGGCTGAGGAAACTGTCTGTCTGGAGCTCTGCAATATGCATGGAAGCTTCGAATTGACCCACATGGCTGCATGAAGTGACCACCAGGGCAGGGGAAGCGGCTGTCTTCCTTGCCTCTCCACCCACACTAAGGGTATGATAAAGAAGGCATGGTGACTAGCAAGCAGTGAACAGACAGCTAGGAGACACATATCCATACAGGGACCTCCCAACATGCTCAGAAAGAACAGAGACCCACCCATGTTCGAGAGAATAGAATTATCTAGGCTACTTCTTACACCAATTTTGATACATTTAACTTTTGGGGATTTTTTTCATGTCACTCATCTTCAAATTTATTGTCATAACTTATTTGCATCACATCTAATTATCATTTTACATCTGATATCCACCTTTTTCACTCTTGTTATGCAGAATAGAGGGATTAGATATTCTCTACCTCTTTCGCTTTGGAGCCCCCATGGGACTGAACTAGACCCTCTGGATATGGAAGATGGTTGTTTGGCTCGAAATGTTTGGGGCGCACCCAGGCAAGGGGATCCATCCCTGATGCATGGGCAGGCTTTTGGGAATCTGGTGCCTGTGGTGTGATGCCTTGTGCAGCCTAGGTGCAGTGGGAAGGGGCTTGGACCTGCCTAGGCGCAGTGTGCTGGGCTCTGCTCATTCCCCATGGGAAACCTTGATTTGGGGGATGTGGGGATGTGGGGTGGCTTGGAAGAGAGGGCTGGGAATGGGAGGAGGGAGGAGGTGGGATCTGAGGGCGGTATGTAGAGTAAGTAGATAATTTCTTAATAAAGAAAAATGAAAAAAAATCTTACTTTTTTTAAAAAAAGATTTTTCTTTATTTTACATACCAATCCCTGTCCCCCCTCTTTCCTCTTCTCCCTCCCACCGCACCAGCTACTCTTCAGAGAGGGTAAGGCCTCCTTTGGGGAGTCTACAAAGTCTGCCATACTAAGTTGAAGCAGGATCAACCCCACCCCCCTCCCCCCCGACTGTGTCAAGGCTGAGCAAGGTATCCCACCCTAGGGAATGTGTTCCAAAAAGTCATTTCATGCACCTGGGATAAATCGATATGTAGAATACAAATAGATCCATATCTATGCCCGTTTGCTTTCATAAGCAAAAGGCTTAGTAACAGCAAGCCCAAGGAGTAAAAACGAATAAATAGCAGATAAGCATATAACACAGAGACACGTTAGGGCAGAAAACTTAAGATGCCCGTGGTTAGTTAGCAACAGGAGTGGAAGGCAGCTCCTTGCAGGGCCTGTTAACAGTTCTGTGTGGGGTTCTGTGAGGACCCATTGGCAACATAGGGAGCTTGAAAGGGGGTGAGGGGTGAGAGGGGAAGGCCTGAGCCAAGCCATGAGACACTCAGGTTTATTCCCTCGTTTTCTGCTATCAAACTGAAGGTCAGAGGTCAACAGCAATAAAGGGCCAGATAATCAAGGGCTATGATGTAAAATCTGGAGTTGGGGAGGGAGTGGGAGGGGCACATTCCAAAGCCAATAGGGTTTCTAGTGACCGAGGGATGCTATCCTATAAGCAGACCTTTCTGCTGAGGAGCAGAGGGAGATCTGGCTGGGACAGGAAGAGTCAGAAAGTGCTAGAAGCTATCTGGGCTCAGAGACAGATAATGTAGTAAAGTTGAAGGGAAGGGTCTGGAGCCCTAGCTGAGGGAACGTGGTTTTCCAGTCTATCAGGGAGGGTTATGGAGAATTCTGGAAGGTTTTGATGGCTGCTTTAGCACTACTGTGCAGGCAGAATGGCCCTTCCTTGCACTGACCCTTTTTTCTCTTGTTGAATGAGAAGATGAGCTCCATTCTGCTCTCCCAAGAAACTATTGTACCTCCCCAATTTATACATACAGGATGTGTGTAGGTCTGTGTGATGTCTCCTTGAGCCAGCGGGACTGGCTGCCAGTGTCCCTGACATTTAGAGGGCTCTTTGCCTCAAGGACAGTGTTCTGGATGGATAGCTCCACATCTGGAACCAAGGAAAAATAGGAGGGAAGATTTGTTCCAGATTTGGGTCTCTACTTCTGTTTAGTGTGGCATACAGTGTGTGTGTGTGTGTGTGTGTGTGTGTGGAGAGAGAGAGAGAGAGAGAGAGAGAGAGAGAGAGAGAGAGAGAGAGAGAGAGAGAGAGAGAGAGAGAGAGACCGGTATTCAGAATGGCCCTGTCTTGGGAGTACTGTGATGCAAAAATCTGATTCTTTTTGTGTGAAAATGGAATGGTGGGGTGGTCAACAATGCTGGGCGTGTTTCTGCCTCTGGAGACCACTCAGAGATGCAGGAGGAAGAAGTCATCTTTCCCTGTTGTCTGAGCACAGCTTATCCCAAGAATAAGGAATGCCAGAGCTCAGAGCTCTGGTGTGGTCCTCTCTTCTGTTCTCAAGTTGGAATGCTATTGTGACCATGTTTGCAAGGTCTGCTGGGCTCTTCACAGTAGGTGTTAGGTAAACTCACGGTTCTTTTAATCACTGTATCCATTGGGGGAAATGCTGACTTAATATCAGACTTTTTAATGGCAAGACTGTAATATGCTAGACCGTCTTGTAAAATTCTAAGACAACCCATGTTCCCATGCATTCTGGGAGCAACCTTCCTAGAGCATCATTGTGAGGCACCCTCAGGGAAGGTGGCCAAATGGCCATCTCCCCTGCACATTGACAGAAAGCTTGAGTTCTGGGGGATCATATGCAGCTCAGCCTCTCACTAGATCAGAGGCATCACCATACAGGGGAATTGTAATACATCACCATTAGTGGTATGAAATCCTCTAAAGCCATGAAGGCAGTAAAACGTGCAGGCAAGTCTCTCCAATCTTCTCCATATAGTTCCTCATTCCTTTTGCTCCTAAGTTTGTTCTTATAAATTTTTAACGAGCACACATAATTTGCTTTAACAAGCACAAATAAGATGTAATGGCTGTAGAATGTTCCCTGGGCTACCTATGTTCACAGGCATCTCATTGGGTTATTATTATTTTTTTTTTCAAATATACGCCCCGATGATATGATAGGCACAGGGGATGGAGGCAAACTGACAGAAACCCAGCCCATCTGTGAGGTAGAGATGCACCAGACAGCCTCCCTCTGGGGTGCTCTGCCACGAAAGCAGGTGCACCAAGCACTTGGGGGATGGATAAGGAGAAGGCAGGGGCTCTCCATAAAATGACAGCTCACTGGGAAGGTGAGGGAGTATGCTCCGGACAGACAGACAGACAGACAGACAGGAGCTAAGTCCTGGAAACAAGACAGCATGCTCTGCTGGGGAGCTTGGGGAGGCCCGCGAGGCAAAAGCACAAAACCACAGGATGACTCTGGAAATAACACCAGCAGGGAGGTGAAGGCCGAGTGGAGATGCTCTGAGCAGCTGGATGAGGAGCATGGATTCCATCCTGGAGGCTAGAAGAACTTTGCAACGGAGGCAAACACAAGTGTGAACAAGCAGGCAGGGCCCCAGTTACCTACGGCTCTGCTCTGCTCTTCAGCGCTGGGCCGGGTCAGGTTTGGGGTGAACCTCCTCCATATTCACCCAAATCTATGAGAGTGGCCCTGCCCCTCCCTGTGTCCCCCGCTTATAAGCCCCATTGTTACACAGGAGTTGTCTTGGTCTCTCTGGCACCCAGGCTTACCGTGAAACTTTGTAATAGGATAAAAGCTGTGTCCAGGGAGACATGACTCTGATCAAATATTTTCTTTGTTGAGCATTGCTGAACTATAACTGATTCGTTAGAGATATTCTGGAATTAATGAATGTATAGCCCTAGGCTAGTTCTATAATCTCCCTGAGTTGCAACTGCTCAGTTGACTGTGAGTATTTAATTTAATTTCATTCCCCTCTCAGGCTCTCTTCAGAAAGATTGTATAGGGTGATAGGTATTGAGCCTAAGCAGAGACTCAATGTGCCCAGATGCAGGTAGCCACCCAGGAAACTGTGGGCTTACTTGCACTGGGCTCCAGAGGTAGCCATCTACATGCCCAAAGGAAGCCATTGTGGAGATGGATTTTGTCTTATTGATTGATTAATTTTTTTCCTTTCTTTCTTTTTTTCCTAAGATTTATTTATTTATTATGTATATAGTGTTCTTCCTGCTTGCACTCCAGAAGAGGGCGCCAGATCTCATTACAGATGGCTGTGAGCCACCATGTGGTTGCTGGGAATTGAACTCAGGACCTGTGGATGAACAGCCAGTGCTCTTAACCTCTGATCCATCTCTCCAGCCCAACTGATTGAGTTTCTCAAGCTGCTATAACAAATTACCATAAACCAGGTGGTTAAACAACAGAAACGTATTGTCTCCTGTTCCTGGAGCTGAAAGAAAGAGGTAAAGATACTGTAAGGTTGACTCCTTCTTGGGGCTGTATGAAAAGTCTCTCTACACCTCTCTGGAAGCTCCCAGTGGTTTCTCACACTGTCTGTGTCTGTGCTATCGTCTTCCCATGATGCTTTTTCAGTGTGTGGTTGTGTTCGTGCTTCCCTGTTTTATATGGACGCTGGTCATGTCGGATAGGAAGCATAGAAAATGCTAGAATGACTTCATCCTGACAAATTACATTTAAACAAGACTCTTACTCCAAATGAAAGCCATTTCCTGAGATATATAAAGTCGGGGCTTCAGTGCATGGACTTCAGGAGTCACAGGGGAAGATGGTATGACTCCTAGGAGGACATGAGACCCTCTGGGAACTCAGAGCTTCCATGATCTGTAGCCACATCATGTCAGTGGTCAGGAGAGCCTGAGGGTGGTAGCCATGTGGCATATTCCCAATCTCTAGTAAAGGGGGTCCTATTTGATATTAAAGATTGATGAGGCCTGGGAAAACTGGTTGGTGTATGTCCAATGAATGACTAGTTCTTAGCACGGGGCTGACTTCTCACAATTTTAGCTAACCATTGACTATTCCCTAATCTTCTTGTGTTCCAGCTGAGTAGGTATGCCCCTTGGCCCTTGGCAGATTTGTTGCCACAACCTTGGAGACCAGGTCTTCCAGGCCCAGCCATCACACTTAAACTCCAGATCAGCCTGCTTGCAGCCCCAAACCCCTTGTTTCCGAAGCCTCTCAGAGCCCTGCCTCTGAAGATGCCTGAACTCCTGGAGGGTAACCCTCACCTGGCTCCCTTTTATGACTTAGCAGTGTTGGTGCCAGGGGAGTCTCCTGTGAAATACATCACCTCTGAGAAGCGAGAAAATTCCTGCAGAAGGTGTTTGCCACAAAGACAGCAAGAAGGTGTTGTTTTCACTTAGCAGGTGTTTAAATTTTTATGAGACACAAACTTGGTGGAAATCACAGGCCTTCAGATGGGTGTATGATAGATGGAGCCACCACACTCTCCCTCCACATCGCTGGAGGTGGGTGTAGTGTTTTTCCGTTTGGCTAGGTTAGAGCATGTTCTGGGATTCTGAAGGAAGAAGTGTGCTCCTGAGCCCAGCATGGCCCCTGATAGGTTCTGGGCTGCAAAATAGCTGTTTAGAACCCAGAAGACAATTCAACCTTGAAATGTGTATTTGTTCTTACAGGCCTGAATGGCTGTCTTTTTGTAGCTGTGTGTATTTCTCACTTAAGATAAGATCTAGATTGCCGGTATGTGGATATGCTGGGTAAGTAAAGTTCTCTCTGGCCAGTGGAATTACACTAAGGTTTCTTCCTCCACCCTCAAACATGACACCATAAACATATCCTAAAACTACCAAATCAGTATCAATCAGGTCATAAGCTTTTCACATGGATTATACAATGCTCACCACCCCCATATATATTCATGAGTGCCAGACAGGCACAACACAGTTGGGTGAAGAGTACAGACTGAACATAAAGCCATCATAGCCGTTTGCCCTGATAGGGCAGGCAGAATCTAAGCTTTTGATCTCGGACTACACCCCAAATCCAGGATTATTAGCTTTCAGAAAACCAACCTCCTCAGGGATTGTGCACATAAGGATCCCTGTGAAGACATGACCTCATCACTCCATGGAAGCAATTATTGACTCCCAGAACAAATCCGTGCTTTCACATTTTGTTACTCATGAAATATCTTTATGTAACACAAAGTAATCCTCCCAAATAACTGGCAGAGGATCTACTGTCTGCCCTGGGCAGGGTTACCCATAGGGCCATGTGTGTACCTTTGTAGACATAATGCTCTTCTACCAGCCATGAATTCCTGGTGGCTAATTCAGGACCAGGCAGCATAAGTGAAGTGGTTGAGTGAAAGATTCAGGCTGAGGGAGAGGGCTATGACCAGAGCAACACCATTGCTGGCTCCAAAACACACAGGGTACTAATTAGGTCCAAATGATGTGTCCAAAAAGGAAAGGGGGTACACGTTGGTAGATCCTCAGAGGTATTTCTACTGTGAAATCTCCTACATTCTAAATGCTGAAAATCAATGAAAAATTAGGCTATTAAAGAAAATGAAAAATGTAATATGCAGTGCAAATTAGACATATCAAGTGCTCATGCCCCACTTGAGAGCCACAGGACAACAAGCACATGGCCCAGGCAGGGCTCAGTCCACACATCCTGTGACGAGTCATATACCTCGCCGATGCTACTCCCCGATTCCCAGAGAAGTCAGAAGGCTGCTGTCCCTCAGCTGCCTTTTATGCAATGCAGCTGCCTTTTATGCAATGCAAGGAACTAAGTTCAAGACCCGTGACATGAAATTCTCTCTTTCTTAAGTGTTGACTTAAAATGGCTGCTGATGGATGGCCCCCAAGACAATTAGACGGTAAGCTATAACAAGTGAAGTGCCTAGGATCCAGTTCAGGAAGTGGCTAATTATTCTTCATTGGAACAGAAGGTCCTAGATGTGGCTAGGTAACATAGTGCGTCCACTCTGTAGCCAACTTCTGCAGCTCTGCTTGAAGTGCACACCGTGACACAGAAGGAACTGCAAGCCCTACCATGAGAGCCCACCACCCCCGAGAAGAGTAAATGGTAAATTAAAATGTGTCAATTATGCACAGTGAGGGAGGCCAGCGGACCCAGACACTGCAGGGAGCTTCCTTGCCTTTTTGCCTAGGGCTGCTTTCATTTTAGAGCCTGCCCCTGAACATAGAAAGAAAATCCACAAATGATAATATCATAATAATAATACATACACATACATATATACACATATATATGCACACACACACACACACACATGCATACATACATATTCTAAAAATTTCACATCAAATGAGCTAGCAGAATGTAAGGAGAGGATGTAGCACCAAGACCTTTCCATCACAGTGCCTGCCTACTTCTCCAGCCCAAGTACCCACAGTCTTCCATGCCAAGGCCTTGCAGGACCAAGTCCCAACTCGTGTGTTCGCATGGTGGTTCCTCTTAACCTTTGTTTGGGTACAAGTCAGAGACCCATGCTGTAGAGCAAGTAGAGGAGAGACTTGGGGTGGAGATAAACAATGGGGTGTGGGAAAATTCAGGGATGAAGGTATTACTGTAGGCCCTGAGTGGGGATGAGCAGGCAGTTTCAGAGACTGAATGGGCATCATTCTCTTGCCTGGCTCTAGTGGGCTGTACCAACTGTAACCTGCGGGCTGGGAAACCACCCAACGTGCCGAGGCTGTGGAGCAGGCAGGAGAGGCGAGGAGGGCTCTGAGAGGGAAATAGAGTCCAGGGCTCAGCGGCTAGTCCTTTAGCATCCGGTCATGCCCTCTCAACTGTGCGACCACCACCACCTAGGCCAATAGGATTGTCCCTCCTCTCTGCTCCCAGAGCGTAGGGACTGTTCATTTCATGTGTCCACTGAAGCCATGTTGAGTACATGTGTGGGTATATCGTTGTATATGGTTATTCCAAAGGGTTGGTTCCAGGGTTCTCAGAAGGTACCAAAACCTGCAGGTGCCGAAGTTCTTCATCATATAGAGGGATAGTTTCCTGGTTATACTTTTTGGTCAAATTGATTTAAGTTAAGAGTCATCTGGGGAGAGGAAACCTCACCTGAGAAAATGCCTCCATCAAATCGGCCTATAGGCAAATCTACAGGGGTAATTTCGTGATTAATGATTGATGTGAGAGGGCCCAGTCCACTCTGGATGGTCCCACCCTTGGGCAGGTGATCCTAGGTTGTAAAAAAAGCCAATATGAGCAAACCATAGAAAGCAAGCCAGTAAGCTGCACTCCTCCAGGGCCTTCCTCTGCTTCAGTTCCTGCCTCCAGGTTCCTGCCTTGCATTCCTACCCTGCCATCCCTCAATGGTGGTCTGTGATTGGGACAGGAAAGTCACATAACCATTACCTCCTCAGGTTGCTTTGGCTCCTGGTTAGTCACAGCAACAGAAAGCAAACAAGGGTGGGTAGTATTTGCATACAATCTGCACAATCTGTACTTTAAATAATTTCCTGATTACTTATACTACCTAATACAATATAAAAGCTAGACAAATACTTACATCATATTACTTAAGGGATAATAAAAAGAATAAAAAGGCTGTTCATATTTAGTCCAGGTGTATTTCCCCCTAATATTTTCTGTGAGCTCTTGTTTGATTCCACACATGCAGAACCACAGATACAGAGGGTCTACTCAGCCTTCTTACTTGATACTAGCTGCTGTGGATATCACTCTATGTAAATAAAACACTGATGGCCAATGACCAGGCAGGAGGTAGGTGGGACAAGGAGAGAGGAGAATTCTGGGAAGCGGAAGGCTGGGAGAGAGACACTGCAGCGACCGCCAGGAGAAGAGCATGTAGAGACGCCGGTAAGCCACCAGCCACGTGGCAAGCTATAGATTTATAAAAATGGGTTAATTTAAGATAAAAGAACAGTTAGCGAGAAGCCTGCCACGGCCATACAGTTTATAAGTGATATAAGCGTCTGAGTGATTATTTTATAAGTGGATTGTGGGACTGCAGGCTTGGGGAACCTGGAGAGAAGCTCTCAAGCTACAAATGGCGCCCAACGGCTCGAGTTTCCACCTTAAACCTGAGAATATTTAATAACCAATTATAAACAGAGCCAAAACCAGGTTCCTGCTTCTTGTCTCATATGAGCAGCTAGACGCCGCCAAACGCAGGTTTGAACACTGGCGGGTTCCTGGCGAGTGCGTTTGACTGGCAGTATGGCGGGAATGAGGGGTCTGCCAGAGGCACATTATGCTGTGTAGTAGATTTAGTCTTTACTAGTATTTTTTTAAAAAAAGGTTTCTGGCTACATGCTGCTTTGATAAAAGCTTAGACCCACTATTTCTGAGACTTGATGACTCCCAGAGCTGGCGGAAAACGTACCACTGCCATGTTGGGAAGCTGAAGTGGGCGGAGCCAGCAGCCACAGCGCCGTTTCAGGCTTACAATGGTGCAGTTTAAAGCAATAGGCTCAAGGCTCAAGGTAATATAAAACATAAGCCACATAAAGATGGCTACCACACAGAGAATCTGGATTATGTTCTCTTTGATATTCATAACTAAAGAAAAACATTTGATTACAAAACCTGTTGAGTTATGCCAAAATGTATATTTTAAAGGTACCTTGACTTCAAAATTTGGATATAAGGATATGTTACTTTGGAAAAGAGGTTCTGCTTTTGTTTCCACAGAAAGCCAGAGGCTGTGGACTTGTTCCAGATTAAGATACATCAGGTTTCACCAGCCAAGACCCCCTGAAAGGTCTCCGATGACACCATGGCCCAGATGATCCAACATCCAGACCGGTTTCAAGGCAACTGGTTCACACAATACAGCCTCACGGACTACCCCATAGGTCTAAAATTTTCTTTGTATCCCCATAAGATACAGCGCCCCCCTCCAGCAGGAAGTAGTAAGAGATGCTACGCCCAAATTCCCAAATATACCAAGCTGGCTTTAGAGGTGGAATTGGCTCACTCCCCCTCTAAACCCAGACATATTGCTTTAAAAAAAAAATGGTTAAGAGATTCTTCTGTCCCAAATCAGAAGAGCCCTCTGGTGTGGGACAGAGAGAAACCAATATTTTTATTTAAAACAGGTTGATTATAAATGTGATCTCTTTCTAAAAAAAAAAGAAAAGGGGATATAATATAGATATATAGGAGGATATGGAGATGATAAGATAAAAGGGTAGATTAATGAACCTACTTTTAAAGAACAACTTGTTTAAAATGTTTTACATTGGTATAGATTTTAGTTTATGTTTAAAATGTTTTACATTGGTAAAAATTTTAGTTTATTAATACAAACTTAAAGTTAATTTTGTTATACTGTATATATATATTTCTATTCTTGTTTGAGGTATTATGTTTAACTCATTTAAAATTGTAATGGATGATTAAAAATAGATTAATAATCAGTCATCTATGATAATCATATTTGTAGCCATGTTAGTTAAGTCTTCTAGGTATACATAGATATATTTCAGATAGATAGGTAATCTTCAAACACTTCATAGACCTAGAGAATATGGCATTTAAATAACTTAAAATTCTGTTGATGTGAGACACAATTGCTCCTGGCTGCACCAATTGATCCCGAGAGAATGTTGGGCTTCTAAGACATTTCCATTTGGAAGTTTGTCTTTTTGGCACAAAATGGCCTACTGGGCAAAGAACTGCCCTTGCCTTGACGGCTGACAGTACAAATGCAATGCTGTCCTTTCTGGACAAGCGGGACACAAGGAAAGCGACCACTGTACTCTGCCAAGACAGGGTAAGATGGTCTCTCAGAATTCCTGCTTCTGAAAATGGTCTGTCAGATACTCTAGGCCTGTAGCCAATTTAAATGCACCAACAATGCTGAGAAACATCAGGTGACTGTCCAGGCTGCCAGCTGTCTTGGTCTACTCTTGCAAGATTCCCGAAGTTGCTTGCATCCGTCTACCATTTCTCAGGTACCATTATGTTCCTTCTCAGGTCTTTGATGTGGTTGAAAACTAGATAGTTGTAATTTCCTCAGTTATGATAAAAGATAAGTTAGATATAAAACCTTAAACTCACAAATATAAGATAGATAGGAAATCTTCTTTAATATTGTAACTATAATTCTTGCTCGGTAATTGTTTTGTTATATGTAATTTTACCATGTTAAAGTTAAAACCTTCCTTTTTAAAAAAAGAAGAAAGGGGAAGTGCTGTGGATATCACTCTATGTAAATAAAACACTGATGGCCAATGACCAGGCAGGAGGTAGGTGGGACAAGGAGAGAGGAGAATTCTGGGAAGCGGAAGGCTGGGAGAGAGACACTGCAGCGACCGCCAGGAGAAGAGCATGTAGAGACGCCGGTAAGCCACCAGCCACGTGGCAAGCTATAGATTTATAAAAATGGGTTAATTTAAGATAAAAGAACAGTTAGCGAGAAGCCTGCCACGGCCATACAGTTTATAAGTGATATAAGCGTCTGAGTGATTATTTTATAAGTGGATTGTGGGACTGCAGGGCTTGGGGAACCTGGAGAGAAGCTCTCAAGCTACAACTAGCGGCTCCTCAAATTTAAGTAATGAACTTCGTATATTAATTGTATTACAGCACTCTGGTTTAGCTTTTGTGGTGGTGGTGGGGGGTAGGTTTGTTTCCTTCTCCCTCCCTGGTGATATGACACAGGTCATGTCTGCCCTCCTCTGAGCAAGGTTGTTGATCTTACAGATACCCTTGCTGGGCTTCACTCTGCTCCACTACCCAGGAGAAAAGTGACAGAGTACCCCGAGAGAGCTACAACCATCTGATACTGCGAAGGGAGCAGCTGAGGCTGGGGAGTGCCCAACACTACATAGAATGAGGAAGATTCATGCCTGGAGACAGAACTTTAGGTGGCCAGTGTATTTAAAAATGCTATCCCAAGATTGTTCAATAAAGCCTCAAGTAATATTATTTTTATATTTACTTAAAAGTATATAAAATACAAATAAGTATATGTATATAAATATATACAGCTTACATGAAGTTGTGCTGCTCGGGAAGACTACAAAAGTCATAGTCTAAAACAAACAAACAAACAAACAAACAAACAAACAAACCCCCCTAAACCACCAAATCTAGTATCATGCATGTGAAACCTCTGTTCAAGTTATTGGTCAGGGTAGTCCCAGTGACTCCCATAATAACACAAAAGATGGCTGTTGCCCTTGGTGGCCTCTCAAAGGTTGAAGGTAAGTTCCTATTGCTGAAGACACTACACAGTTAGGACACGGGGCTCAGATAACTCAAGCTAGATCAATCCTAAAGCCTCCTTCCCACACTCTAGCTTCCTTAGTGCCAGAAAGTACTATGCAGGCTGCCAGGGGAGGGAGGCCATCAATAGTCCTATTCAGCTGTGATGGCTGTAAACTACAACAATGACCAGCATGGCAAGATGTCTCTAAAGGTGCAAAGGTGGTACTGCTATCTCAGGGGTAACCAACAGCTGTCTAATAGGACTTAAGGTCTGTTCAACAGGGGGGAAATCCTGCCTGGTACTACAAACCTAGCCAACTGCCTGAGGAGAGTGAGGTCATGGATCTCAGAAGAGAACCTACTATGACCACTTTACTGTCTACCAAAATAATTCCTAACTAGGTTGTAAGATGTATCCCCAAACCCACAGGTAAGTGCAGCACTCATCCCTTGTCCAAGAAGCATCTCTTCACAACAAATGGGAACATTACAGAAAACCACAACTGGGCACAGTACACAGATCCACAGATGGTTGGGAGCCCAGCCTCAACACAGTCTTTCACCTAAGGCTCAGGGAACATCAAGAAAGAGGCGGTGGAATGGTCGTAAGAGCCAGAGGACCAGGGTGTCCGCTGTGAGACTGTGCTTTTGAGAAATGGTTGCCTAGACAATGCCGATATTAACAGACATGCTAAAACAGAAGGGGAAAATGTTATGGAGCCCTAACTATAAAGAGCTACAGGCAACTAATGAAGAAAGAGGGAAGGAAAATTAGCCGCTCCCAGGGATGAACCCCTAACTGGTTATCTAATACAAAGTGCTCAGTACTGAAATCATATGCACACTAATAATGAAAATGGGACCAGCAGGTTGTATTTATTTATTTGTGCATCATCTATCTATCTATCTATCTATCTATCTATCTATCTATCTATCTATGTATCTATCTATCTATCTATCCATCCATCCATCCATCCATCTATCTATCATCTATCTAACAATAATAAAGAAAAAGTAGCCATCAACTGGAGGGTGGTACATGGGAGGGTTTGAAGGGGGAGACCATGAGAGGGGCTAAAAGAGGGAAAGGCAAGAGGAGAAATGATGTAATTATATTTTAATTTAAATACATATATTAAATAAAAATAAAGGCTACAGAGCCCACGACCTTCACAATTCCAAATATGACAAACAATATGAGACATGAACACAGACTCAGGAAGACAGTGAAAATAAGGTAGTTTCTAAGTTGTATGATTCTAAAGTTCCAGATACATTTCCTGTAGCAGACTTTTTCTCTTTTACTGTACCCCACAACTCTGCTGGGGTACCAGTGTACCTGTGTGCCATCCAGCCCTAGAATGGGTGGGTGAAAACGTGTGTGTGTGTGTGTGTGTGTGTGTGTGTGTGTGTGTTCAGGTGGTGGGGGGGTCTCAGTACCCAGTTCTTAATCACAAAGCTTACAGCAGTGTGCTTCAGAGTGACCACTAGCTGAGTCCATCTTCAGAGGCTGCCCAGGCTCCCACCGGTGCTAGCTCTACTCTGGATTGGTCCATGACATCCTTTTCATGCCCTGTACTCAGGGCATCTCATCTCCAGCACTTCCCTAGTTAATGCCTGGCCCCTGAGTCTGAACAGGAAACATTCAAATGTTGAAGAGAGGTCAAATATCAAGAAGGAACCACCTTGGAATTTTGAGAGGGGAGAGTGTCTACCCCCAGCTGAGAGTCTCTGCTGGTGCTGGTGGAGAAGTGTCTGGACTGGCACAGATGGCAGAGACATTTTCAGAGACAAAGAGGTTAAACCCCAGGGCTGGCAAGAACCAGGGGAGTGGAGGAGAAAGGGGAGGGAGGTATGAGTGAGGAGTGGCAGCAAACAGGGCTCTTCCTTTGGAATCCTTAGCATTTCTGCCCAACACCAGCCCTGGGAGGGGGTAGCCTATTGCCTGTGCCTTCTAAGTGTTTTGGTTCTAAACGACACATATTTCTTTCTGATATTTGATCCCTTCCTTCTCAAGTGCTCTCTTAAAGCAGAACAAATCCCGTCTCCTCTCTTCTGTGGTGGCTCATGATTGGTTCCAGTAGAGAAAGCAATGAGGTTGATCACCCCAGACTTGCGCGGCTGCAGCCTGCCTGTGAAGGGCTGCGTTCTCCCCACACTCTGATGGTGTCTCCATTTCCCAGTGTGGCTTTTCTAGTACAAACCTGAGCTAGTGGTTTCTGGGAAGAGAGAGAAAGACTGGAAACACTATGACCATTCAGCCCGGACACCCTGAGAATCAGCGCGATGGGGGTGGGGTGCATATATGTGCCTCTTGCACCTGGCGGACTTCTGAGCAGGCTGGCACAGAAAGTGTTGTGGAATGAATATGAAAAGCCCCTGACAGGTTCATGTTTTTTGTTTTTTGTTTTTTTTTTTTTGGGGGGGGGGGAGAAGCTAAGACAGGGTTTCTCTGTGTAGCCCTGGCTGTCCTGGAAATCACACTGTAAACCAGGCTGGTCTTAAACTCTGAGATCTGCCTGCCTCTGCCTCTCAGGTGCTGGGATAAAAGGCGTGTGCCACCACATCCAGCCACAAGGTTCTTGGTTTTTTTAAATGCTTTATCCTGAGATATTAGGGGAGAGTGTTAAATTTTTAGAAGGTGAAGCCTATTACTATGGCCCCATCCTAGTCCACATTTTCTGCTTCTACTACAGTACATCCAGGGGCCCCATGCTCCCTCCAGCAGGGACTGAGCCACTCCCACCACAGGCCTTCCCTGGCACAATAGAAGGAGATTCCCTAGGACTTAGAGCCAAAATAAATCCTTCCTCCCTTCCTCACTGCTTCCATCCGGTGCTTTGCCATAGCAATGAGAAGAGTAACTAATGAGCAAGGGCGCCACCATGTTCCCCTGCCAGGCCAGCTTGCCTTTTGCCCCAGATAGCAGAAACACAGTTGCAGGTGCAGGGGGAGGCTTCTGGTTCAGGAAGCACCAGCTTCCTTCTGAGAGTCCCACTGAGGAGGTGTCCTGGGTCTGGTCCGCAAGCAGGCAGAACAGAACACATTCCTGAGGGTACCCTCTCTCCAGCCCCAGGGTGTGGGCTTGCATCTTGTGTTCCTTCTAAACGTTTCCCAGGCCCATGGGAAATCCTTGTGAATCCATAAGCAAAAGG
This sequence comes from Peromyscus leucopus, assembly GCF_004664715.2. NCBI lineage: Eukaryota > Metazoa > Chordata > Mammalia > Rodentia > Cricetidae > Peromyscus > Peromyscus leucopus. The sequence goes on from NC_051069.1 coordinate 86,092,270, forward strand.
CAGTTTTTTTGTTTGAAATGTGACACAGTCTGACCCCATCTAGCTCGGAAGCAGCAGGGCTTGCGCAGAGCTGCCCAAGCTGCCGGGTCCTCAAGGAAGGTGTGTGTGTGGCGGGAGGTAGGGTGGGGGCACAGTGGAAGACGGGCCCAGGGGGTGGATCTGGAAGTGCTGTGTGGACACTATCTTTATCTTTAGCGTCTGTATGGCCTAGTGTGAGCTTTTCACCATTCTACACACTTGCTACAGGAAGGCTCACAGCAGTCCCGAGTCCTCCCTGGCTGTGGGACACAGACCATATATATAATATATACCAGGCCATATTTACAGAAAGGAAAAGGACTTTGGAAAGAGAACTGCTTGCTTGTTGATAACTTCTACAACCACCATAGTCACTTCACATTTTGATACTAAGGAGTTTTGGCTTTGGAACCTGGAAGGTAAATGTATCTTACACTCTAAACTGCTCCTTTCATCCCCCAAATATGGCGGTGGATGAGATGGGTGACTGAAAAATCTGCTCTTGGGATCTAGAAGCAGGATTTAAAAAAAGAATGGGGAAGCAGGCTACAGAGACACTTGCCAGTTACACACATATGACGAGCGGGTTGATCACGTGCTGGGCACTGGGAATGGTGCTGGGGACTGACTGTAATTTGCCCCTTTTGGTGTGCATATGTGAGAACCAACTGAGGTTCCAGTCAGCCAAGTGTCAGGGCCAGACGGAGGCCCGTTAGGGCTTGTGTTGCCCACCTCTCCTCATTTTTCTTAATCAGCCCACAAAGTGACACAATTAGTCTGCTGTTCTCCAGCTTTCCTGTCCTCAGTTTCCCCCTTCCCAGAGCACCTCTACAACACCCAAGTTGGATCTTTTTTACACAGAAGCTTGAAATCTTAGATAACTTCCCATCATCCTTAGAATAAGCCCAAACAACTTTGTCCTTTTTCCTTTTTTTTTTTTTTTTTTTCTCAAACTCCCACCTCTGTCCTGCCTGGAGAGAGAGTGAGGCTGGGAGAAATGCCAATGAGGAACACCTAGTGGTTCTCCGGTCCCTCTGACTGTCAGGCATGTCCATTATCAGGTGTCCCAAAACCCACGACCCTGCTACTCCTTCCGTGTAGGCTTAAGAATCAGACATTTTGTTCTCTTTTTATGTGTGTATATATATATATATATATATATATATATATATATATATATATATATATATATATATATATTAGCAACTTCATTGGAGTATCATTTACATACTCCAGAATTCATCCATTGCTAAGTGTACATACAAGTTGTTTTTCAGCAAGTTTATAGAGTTGTATAATGATCACAATCTAGTTTTAGAACAGTGCCTTCACTCCAAAAAAGTCCCTTGTGCACATTTATAGTTGTGTAACCACAGGAGACAGACTGGCTTCGTGGTTCTGTAGATTTGTTTTTCTAGTTATTTCAAATGGATGGATTTTCTTCAATATCTACTCTTGTGGCAAACTCATTTTATATAGCTTAATGTTTTTGTGATTCATTCATCTTGTACTATGCATAAGAAACACATCCCTTTTTAGTGCTAAATAATAGTCCATGGCATGATATACTATGTTTCATTTATCCACTCACCAGTTGAGCTGTTTCTATTTTTAGTCTATCCTATCATCAAAAGTATCATAACATTCATGAAAGCATTTGATTTTCAGATCTTGTAATTATTAAATAATTATTATTTAAAAATTAACAATGGAATTTTAGGCAATTGCTTATTCCTTAAGACTAGGGAAAGTGGCTCCCTGTTTTTGCCTCCCCTATTCTCCAAAGTACGGGATGTATAAAGGCTATGGCTTCTTTCCACCCTGGCTTACACTTCTTCCTTCCAGCTGTCTTCCACTATCATATCTATTTTGGGATCCTGAAGTGGCAGCTGATTCTTGTTCAAATTTTCATTTTCTAGTGATTAATGGTGTTGAGTATCATGTCAAATTCTCACTGGATGTCTGAGAACCTTGATTCCAAAGAATGTCTATTCAAATCTTGGGCCCTTCTTCAGTTTGGGTTGTTCATCCTTTTAATATTGAATTATAAGGACTCTTTATATAGTTTTCATTCATCATATTCTTCATCATATATGTGAAAGAAGTCTGTGGCTTATACTTTATTATCCTCACACTGTTGAAAACAAACACTGCATTTAGTTGGCATGTAATTGAAAAAGAATCATTTTATCACAGCATAAGGGCTTATCTGAAGACTCTTAACTCTGTCCTGCTGTCTTGTGTTCTTACCTCTCCACTGGTACCCTGCTGCTCTGATCACTCTAGATTGATGGGGAGTTTCCGCAACCATGAAGTTGAAGTCTTCCCACTTTGTCCTTCTGTTTTGAAAATAGTTTTGGCTATTTTGGATCCCCCTCATGTTCGAAATCATCTTGTCAATTTCTGCAAAATCACCTGCTGGGATTTTGATAGGGATTGCATTGAATCTGGAGATGAATTTGCAGAGAGCGGTTATTATAATAACATAGGATCTTCTAATCTATAAGCCAGGACTGTTTTCCCATTGACTTAGACGCCCCTTCTCTTTTCTAAGTCATATTTTTATGGTTTTCAGTGCACAAGTCTTGTACTTCTTTTGCTAAATGTATTCCTAAACGTTTAAGTGTTTTGTGCCATCTGAATGTAATTGTTTACTTAACCTCACCTTCAGATTGTTCATCGCTAATAAAAGCCCCATATAATTAGCTTTTAAATATTATCTTGATTCTGCAACTTTGCTCAATTTGTTGATTGGTTTTAGTAGAAGTGTCTTCATTCTGTGGATTTGTCTACATTTGTCATTTTCAGCTTCTGCTGTCGACTTCACACGAACCTAGAGTCACTTGGAAGGAAGAGCCTCAACTGAGACTTTTGATTGCCTCCATTAGATCGGCCCATGGCATACCTGTCAGGCAGTTTCTTAGCTGCTAATTGATGTAGGAGGGGCCAGCTCACTGTGCCTGTTACCATACCTAGACAGGTGGGCCTGGGTGTTAGAAGAAAGATAGCTCAATTTAGGCCTGGGAGCAAGCCAGGAAGCAGACTTCCTCCATGGCCTCTGTTCCAGGTTTTTACCTCGAACTCCTGCCTTTGCTGTCTTTGGTGACAGACTGACAGACTGACAGACTGACAGACTGTCACCTGTATGACAAAATAAAGCCCTCTACGTCCTAGTTGCTCTGGATCAGTACTTACTAAAGCAAAAGAAACCAAATAAGAACAACTTCATTTCATTTTATTGTGAATAAATGTAGTGTTTTTTTTTCCTCATTTTTTCCTTCCCAATTTGACTCTTTTATCATCTTTTAAAAGTATTGGTTAGGAACAGTGTTGAATGCCGAGTAGCTGTATGAGAGTGAAAGACTGTAAGAGCCGGGGGTGTTGGATGATTGCAAGCAAATGGTAGCTGCACCTATGAACTCAAAGCATTTGTGGATGTGTGCACAAGACTGTGAAAGCTCAAGGGGAAAAAAAAAAACAGCAAGGAGGCTGGGAGGTGGGCACAAAGTCCTGCCCTTTGCTGAGGAGTTATCGGCAATTGATAGCTGCCAGGAGAGGAGAGAGATAGCTTTCTTTATAGGTGAGGTCCCTAGTAGGTCAGCTACTGGATGGCCATACAGCCAAGAGTACACAGTCAGCATTAACCAGACTGGACTGGTTTTTAAAAAGTGAGGACACGTTGGATGGCTATGGATAGGGATAGCTCTGGGGGAAGTTGAGGGAGGTAATAAAGATGATCATAAAATAATGTATGAAATTCCCAGAGAATTAATAAAATATGTATTAAAAATAAATAATACATTTAGAAAAGTATGTGAGTAAACATCTGTACACTGTCCCATCTTCTAAAGAAAGGTTCTTCATTTTTTTGATCATTAATTATGACATTAACTATAGTTTCTGTCCTTTCTAATCTTGTTCATTATTACAAGACAGCATATGATTCTTATTATTGCATGTGAACCCAAATTTTGGCTCTAGCTTGGTCATTGTACATAATCTTTTAAGACTTGTTGTAAGCCAGGTGGTCCTTTAATTCCAGCACTCAGGAGGCAGAGGCAGGCAGATCTCTGAGTTCAAGGCCAGCCTGGTCTACTAGGCAAGTTCCAGGACAGCCAGGTTACACAGAGAAATTCTGTTTCAAAAAACAAAACAAGGGGCTGGAGAGATGGCTCAGTGGTTAAAGAGCACCAACTGCTCTTCCAGAGGTCCTGAGTTCAATTCCCAGCAAACACATGGTAGCTCACAACCATCTGCAATGAGATCTGGTGCCCTCTTCTGGCCTGCAGGGACATGTGCAGGCAGAATACTGTATACATAATAAGTAAAAATAAATCTTTAAAAAAAAAAACAAAAAACAAAATAAAATGAAACAAACTTGTTATAAAAATTTTAAAGTATTTGTTTTATTATTTACTCATGTATATGTGTGGGACCTGTGTGTGTGTAACTGTGTGGGTACTCTTACAGGCAAGAAGAGGGTGTCAGATCCCAATGAGCTGAATTTACAGAAGGTTGTGAATCAACTGGGAAGGGTGCTGGGAAACAAGGTATAATCCTCTGTAAGAGCAGCCATTACTCTTAGCCACTGAGTCATCTCTCCATTCCCAGTGTTAATACTTTGTGGATAACTCTGTTTTGGTGTTCATAACAGATATTGGCCATGGATATACTGGGATTTTGGAATCTGGACAATGTTCTCCCCACAAAAGGAATTGTGTTGTTTCCTCTCCATTTTCTGAAAGAGTCTACAAAGGTGCTGTGAAATAATCTTTCTGTATACTGTGTGAATATATGTTGCTATGGTTAGTTTAATAAACAAGCTGAGTAGCCAATGGCTAAACAGGATAAAGTTAGATGGGAAAGCCAAACTGAGAATGATGGGATGAGGAAGGGCGGAGTCAGGGAAGACATCAGCCAGCCTCCCAGGAAGCAGGACATGTAGAAAATGAGGTAACAAGCCAACAGCCACGTGGCAAGGCATAGATAAGAAATATGGGTTAATTTAAATGTAAGAGTTAGGCAGTAATAAGCCTGAGCTATTGGCTGATCATTTGTAATTAATTTTAAGACTCCGAGTGATTATTTCAGAGTGGCTGTGGGACAGGAAAACTCTGCCTATACAAAGGACTGACATGGTTTTCTTCTTTAAAAATGGGATAGAATTTACAAATCAAATCTTATAAGTGGGAGGTTTTCTGGTGGCATATTTCTAGTTACTAGTTTGAGTTATTTATTTACTAAAGTCTGTTCAGGTTTTCTATTTCTTTTAAGTCACTTCAAATTATCTGTGTCTTCCTAGAAGTTCTACATCATTAACATTGTGTAATTTGTTAGCATAGATTTGTTCATCATATTACTTGCCCATTACGTATATTTGCTTTCAGTCTGTTTCCAGAGCCCTGAAATTGTTGATTCTGATGAACTCTTTTAGCTATATTGTCCTTTTCTATAGGGAAGAATTGTTGGTTTCTTCATTCCATTACTGTAGATGTGATGCCATTTTCTCCAGCTTTGATACCACATCCTCACTTCTTAGTGTAGAAGGCTGTGTGAAGGACTCCTTCTATCATTCTCAACTCCTTTGAGAGCTGTTATTGGCCTGCCTCATTTTCAAATGCTTCTGCTTTCCCCTAGGTACTTGTGACCGCATCATCCAGTTTTATTTTGGCACAGTGCTCATCACTAAATAGATTGTTCTGTTTATCTAGTAACCTCCTCATGTGGACACTGTCTGCTTGTACCCCATGCCACCTGCACCTGCCTGCCAGGATGTCAAAGCCAGAAAGGCAACGGCTATCCACAGGCTTATGGCAGGTAGAAGGACCTGGTCTTTATCTACTGGTCAATGAGTGACTGAAGGAATAAAGAAAGAAGGAAGGAAGGATTGCAAGAGGAGATGTATCCTCATACCCTAATTTTCAACATACATTTCTAAGTTCCAGATGTATTTCCAGGGTAGGCTGATAACGATCAGGAGAAAGCAGGGTATGGAGTCAGTGTCCACAGGAGCTGAGAACAGTGAGTGCATAATGCCACACCTCCCTGAGAATTAGGTTGAGGCCAAATGACTAGTTCTGGCCAAGAAGATATAATTAGAGATGAAATATTGTGCGTCTACTCTCATAACTCAGCAAGATAAATGTCCCCTTTTGAAGATAAGACTAGTGTCTGAGGCTAAGCATTGTAACAAAGCTCTCCCACCTGACTGGAGCTGGGGCCAGCCTTCCTGTCAAACAGCTCAACAGATTTGAGATTCTTCTGTGATTTTGCTGTTCTGGGAAGCTTACATGGGAGTAATTATGCTGTTAGATTATTATAAACAATTAACACCATCGATGGCTTATTGTGAATTAGGAAAGGAATAAAAAGCCCCATTTCCTCCTCTTTTTCTTTTCTTAATGTGAATACACATAATGTTTAGCATCACTGAAGTCTTGGCTAACTATCAAAATTATTTTTTTTTGTGCTGACTCAATTAAAATGTAGGGCAGATGAGCTAGTTAGGCATAGAAATGACCTCATTATATGACATACATGGCTTAAGCTTAAACTTGTGCATAAGCCCTTCAAGTGTTTTCCTTCACTTGCTCACTTGCTCACTCACTCACTCACCCATGTAGCTTTTTTTTTTTTTTTTTTGTCTTGCTTTGATTTCCTCAATCAGGGGATGCAGAGACAAAGAGACTTAACTTGCCCTGCCCTATAAAAGAGGGAGCCAAAGCTAGCTTCATCATTACTACTGTAAATGCCAGCTGATCAAATACCATCTCCTGCTTCTGACTCTAAGGCCCTGGGTAGAGATTGTGGGTGGGCATGAGGTGATTACAGACTCCTAGATGACATTTGTGGGCAGTAGGACTTTGCTCTAAGTGTAGCTGTCTAAATATCATCAGAGGACCGAACACTAGCCCTGCTTAGGAAAGTGTGGAGGCGCACAAAAGTTTCCTAGTGAGATCTGAGCTTGCTTCACCCAGCAGAGCTGCATTAGAGGATTGCTTGACAATGTGTATGGTTATTAGGTGATTGAAAAGGTTTGTCCTTGGCTGTGCTAGGGGGAGGTCTTTGCTCCACCCCTTGACATTCCTATAAAAAGCCCTTTAGAAGAGATAGAAGGGGCTGGTGGATAGGAATCCAGGACCTCCCAGGCTATCCTGTGTTTCTATCTCTCTCTCTCTCCCCTCTATATTTCTAGCTAAATCTTTTATCCCTCACTCCTCAAGAGTACCCTGGGGAAGAGTAGGAGCTGGTCTCCACAGGAAAGTTCTAAGACAATGGACTCTATTGGTTCTTTTGTCCCCCATACCTTGGTGTGTCCTACACAAGAATCCCTATTGTTCTCAGGTCGCCATTATATCCTCACCTACAAAACAACCAACTAGGTCAAATCAACCTTTGCCTCCCACATACACATCATCATCATCATTCAAAACCCCACCCTAGACTATGGGAGTCTGGCTCTGCAGTGATGGTGGGTTCAGTAGAGGATGTGGTTCTGTAGATGCGACCTGGTGATGATAATGAGCTACTGAGGTAGAGAACAAGAATAATACGAATCTAAAAAAAAAAAAAAAAAAAAAAAAAAAATCTCTTAGGTCCTTTCCATCTCTGTATTCAAATAAGCAAGAAATAACCTGCCAAGAAAGGGTCATGGTCTCATGTCATGACCATGACATTTCCATGGCTGAAAGGTATCTGGAGAATTTTGCTTTGATAATGCCTTGTGTTTTTCATATCAAGGGGATGATCATTAAATACTAAGGTCAGAGTGAGGCAGGTGTTTTAGGCAATTTTTGCATGAAAAAATTCTACATGAGTAATTCTTCTAAAAATCCATAATTTTTCTCAAGATTACTAGATATTTAGACACCCCCCCAAGGGTTCTAAGTGTTCCCCAAATCCATGAAGCTTCCAGAAAGCTCTCCAAGGAGAGATTTAGGAAGTTGGTTATTGCTCCAAGATACTCTGATAGACTTCAGAGCCAGGTTTCACAAATTCCAGGCAGAGAAGACCCATCAGTTGGCCACCTCTGACACAGGGAGTATGGACAGACCCAGTGGGTCCAGCAGGCACTGTCTGCCAGCTGTCAATGCTGAAGGAAGATCAAAGACAGCTTAACCCAGATGTGACATGAGCAGTCTCCCTCAGCAACAGCTTGGCGAATGCCATAACAAGGAGAGACATTCTTGCCAGGGCACTTTACACTTAACCCCTTGCTGTTGGTTAATGGGCTGTCAGAGTTCATATAGGACCGCCTATCCACTGTGTAATCCTAAAATACATCTCTTTCTCTCTAAGTATTAAGTTGTTCAGGCTGATCAGCTCAGCTCTGGTTTTATCAGCTTAGACGGAGAAATCAGAACCTTCAGAGTAGCCTGGTAATCCCTGGCTATGCTAAAAATGTCTGAGTCCAGTTATGTTCAAATCATGGTCCTCTGTGTTATGCATAAGACAACCAGGGTCTCAAATATCCTAGCTCTGAACCCTGATTCTCTACGAAGCATCTAGGCTCTCATGCCTGCAAACAGCACCCTGTTCCAGCACAAAGATCCTTTCTCCTAGTACAAGGGCCATGTTGGTTTAATGAGTCCAGAGTTAAAGTAGCAATTATGGTCAAAGCCTCTCTGTTGAGTTGACACATTCCTGGGACATCCAGCACAGGCTAAGGCTGGGGAGACTGCCTGGAAGGTGTTTGAATAGAGTCATGGGAGAAGCATACAGTAGGCACTCTGTGAGCCATGGCAGGGGAGGGTGACTCAGCTGTGAATGGCCCTGAAACCTACTCATGTGGTTCCTCAAGCTTTCATTTTGTTTTTGGAAAACTCAGGTGAAGTGGCATCACCTGACCTGGCAGCCAGGCTCTGGGGCACAGTGACTGGAACTCTAATAGTAGTGACTTTGTGCATGGAGTCTCCTGTGGATCTTCCAAGCCCATCCCAGGAATATGTACTCAGGAAACTGTAGCACTCTGTACATACACCAGATCCTACTGTACTTTAGGCCCTTTAGAAATTTCATCAGATCATGCAGGCCACAGGGAAACTCTGCCCAAGTGTTCAAGAGGCCACATTCACATTCATGGTGCAGACACATTCATGGTTACCCTGGGAGGTTGAACATACAGACACTGATACACCCAACCTCTCCAGAGAGCCAGTCCAGCTTTCCATCAGTGTCTGGACTTCTGGTAAGTTATTCTGCTGAGACAGGAGACTGGAACTTTCCAGATTGTGGTAACCTTCCCCAAGAGACCTTTGTGTGTCTGGTATTGGGGAATAACACATATGGAATATCTTTCTTCAAGGGAAAAAAATGCATTCAGAGAAATGCAAATATCTCATTTACATATAATTGAAAGACAGGGATGTTCCTTTCTGTGAAACATCCTGACTCACACAGTAGCTTATCTGGCCTTCTGATGGCTCAGTGGGAGGCACAGGGCTCCTCTCCTGACATCCAGCTCCAGACTTTATCATTGGAGCCAGGCTTCTTTCTCTTTCCGACCCTTCTCAGAATGATCGGATCAGAGCAAGGGAAGATCCTGGAGGTCTCACTCATCTTTTGGATGTCTGCCAACTAGCAGAAGGTCAGATGAGGTCAGATGAGCTGTAAGGCAGATTTCTCTGGGAGGCCACAATGACAATCAATGATGGTAATAGAGAGAGGAAAAAGTAAAATCTCTCTTCGATTCTCTCTCCCAGAGAGGAGGATAGAATGGAATGCACTTGATTCCCACCAAACACAGGTCAAGCCCACTCTGGGCTCTCACTTTCCATCCTAAAACCTTAGATATGCCTGCAGCCACCCCACAGGTGGGGCCCCTTAAAGGGCCTCAGAAAATATGTCAGGAAGGGTCAGGGAGACAGTGAGATAGGAAGAGGTTCACTCACCAATGAGCTGCCCAGAGTTCTAGAGAATTTATCAAGGTGGGCCTACAGCTAACATGAGTCAACCATGGTGGTGTGACACAGAAATTCACTAGCGTGGCTGTCACAGGGACACAGAAGTGATTGATTGGTACTACTGACTTGTATGTAATACATATAGAGGTTCTTTACAACTTACCATGAGGTTTGGTAACAGTTTAAGGGGATGGATATGCTAATTATTTCAAGTTGACTACATGTACACATAAATCAAATTACACACTGCACCTCATAAATATGCAAAAACATGTTAACAAATACCAGCTGAATATATTCATGGATTCTGAGGATTTGGATGTGGTGGGATAGAATTATTCTTCCTAGTCCAAACAACTTACTTATCAGGTTCTTTTGATTATCTGAAATTCCTTACGTCAAAATTTAAAAAAGAAGTGTCTAGAACATCTTTAACTACAAAAATATAGAATCTTCCAATGCTACATACATAAACAGAAGGTCCATTCTCAGCAGTGTGGTTCGTAAGCCATGTAACAAGGGATGACAGAATCACATTGAGACAGATGCTGACAAGATAAGAAGTTCTGGAGGCCTTATACAGGTCAGCCTGGCCTGACCTCTGTGAACAAGAATTCCGAGAAAAAAAAACAACTGCACCTTCATCTGAGCATTCTACAGGGATGAGCACTGATCAGAACTGTGGAGAGGGTGGGATGCAGCAATTACAGTTTAACTTGGGCTATCTTTAGCCCCATGAATAGCCATGACTTGCCCATCTCTGTGAAGGACCTAACAATCTATGAACAACATATAAAAACCTTTTGGTATATATTAATTTAACAAAACCCTGGTTTCTACCAAACCAAAGGCCCCAAATGTCATCAGATAACAACTGAGGCCGAGAGCTGAGTTTCTCTACTTTGCTCTGCCTACCTAATGCTTCTACTAATGTGTCTAAAAAGTACCTTAATTTTTTAAGTTTCTTTGTTCTGCTAAAAAAATACCTTATCAAACTGTTACCACATTGAAACATAGAATTTGGGGTAACCTAAATCTGTGTTCATAGGCCACAGTCACTTATATTTAGCTCCAGAATAAACTCTCCCTTATTCCCTTGGATGTGACAATTATGGTTTTGTATCAATACCCCCTCCATCCCTTCCCTCTTTGGAAGAACAAAGCCATGTGCCCAGGTAGTTTCCAAACACCAGGAGCCATTGCAAAACAAGCCAGCATGGTTCTGAGTGCATATAGTATTTGGCACATGAATAGGAAGCCAGCTTCCCAGGCTACATGTTTCCCACAGGTCGACACTAATTTCACTCTTGTTCAGAATCTGACAGGCTGAGGTGCCTTCAGCATGGTGATACTGTTTATTGTTCAGGATCACAAAGCCATGGTTCCTGACTGAATCTGGGCAGAGACAGAGAGCAGCCCATAGTGTTTGCATCATTATTCTCTGGGTATTGTGTCTGGAAACAAAATAGAGATACATAATTGGCCTAGAGTGAACATTAGCATTGAGTATTGCTATCTTATTGGCTGAGTAAGGTTTAGAGCTGTTGGGGTGGAAAAAGGTGGGGATATTCCGGGTTATAGTGATCTCTCCCTGTCTCTGGTGCAAATGGAGAAAGGCAGACAGTGCTTCTTGGAACCACAGAGTCTGGCTGATGAAGCTAGGAGTTGGTTAGAGAGAGAGATGGATTTCCTTGCTCCGAAGGAGATAACTCGTCCCAATTAAGAGAAAAGTCCAATAACAGATAGCATCTGAACAGTTGCTCTGAGTGAACACAGGACAATGCTGACCTGGGCACCAGTGAATAGAGTTGCAATGTTTCCTACAGAATCTAAGCATTTTAATGGATAGGTAGGAATCCTTGTTAATTAGCACATCCATTGTTGAGATGCAGATGTGGTTGCTCACTCCAGCAGCTTCCTCTAAGTACACTAGCTGTGTCCTAGTTTACAAGGCAATTGTCCCCAGAACTCTCCTTGTTTATTAATTGCTACTAGGGTAAGGGTGAGGAGATTCTTAATAGGAACTCCAGGAGACTAAAGTCACCCGAATAAGGAGGAAAAGACTGAAGTGTTTTAGAACAAAGCCTCAAAGACCACAGACCTCAGCCTGGAAAGACTACCCAGCATGCCACTTGGTCTCATCACAGGCCTTTTCCAACCAATGATATGGGTTCTTCTGGAACCCTAGGACCTCAGTTTGGCTTTGATTGATTGAAAGTAGTAAGGGTTATTTTGTAGTTGAAAGCTACCATTGGATAGAACTGGCAAATGAATCATCTTCTTCAACTGTCACAGCACCCCTCCTGCAGGCTGAGATACTCTCTTATTATTCCCAGAGCAGGAGAACTAAGGTGGAGTAAGATTAGCTCAGTCCTCTCAGCTCACTCAGCACCTTAGAATCCAGTGAGCCTCACTGTCCTGCCCCGGCATACCACACAGATGCATGTAGGAAAGATGGCGCCTCTCTTCCAATTCTACTCGCCCCATCTCCAATGGCTAATCACCAAGATTGGTAATTCAGGGTTTTTTTTTCCTTGCTTCTAGCTTCTAGAAAACAATGTCTGAGTTCATGCCCCAGCATCTTTCATTTGTTGTTTGCTTCTATATGTCCTTTATAAAAAAAAACATCAAAAGATGATTTGATGACCCTCAAAATTCATGATACATCAGGACTCTATAGACTTGAGGTCAAATCTATACAATCACTTGAATTTTATGAATAAAGTGTTATTTAAACATAGACACTCAGTTTAACGTTGTCTAGTGTTGTGCTTGTGCTACACTGGCCGAACACTAGTTATGGTAGAGAACCCACACTCACAGTGTTTTAAGTATTCACTATGCCAGCCTTAACAAATCTTTGGCTTACCCCTCCTTAAGGGGACCTGACTCTGATTTATTATTTACTATTGATTAGAGCCTAGGTATTTTCTACTCTGTTAAAGTTAATGGCAAGCTTGTAGTCTGACAAAGAGATGTTATTGGAAAAGAATCTTAAAGTTACAGTTTTATCACCTTGGAAAATCACCCAGCTTTGTATCTACCTTAGCCATCTCTTCTCAGCAGCCCTTTTATTTCAGACCATATAAAATCACCACACCCACATTCTCTTCTGAATGGTGCTGCCATCCTACTGGTTGTCTCATTAAAAAGTTAAATTCAGTTGTGACATATGTGGTTTTACCTCATGTTTTCTCTCACACATACATTCTCTTCCTCATACACACACACACACACACACACACACACACACACACACACACGAGAGAGAGAGAGAGAGAGAGAGAGAGAGAGAGAGAGACAGAGAGACAGAGAGACAGAGACAGAGAGACAGAGACAGAGACAGAGACAGAGAGAGGGAGGGGGGAGGGAGGGAAAGAGGGAGGCAGGCAGACAGACAGACAGACACAGACACACAGAGAATTTGAGAATTTGCTTTCAACCCACTGCTCCCGCCATGTTTAATTACCCTTTCCTACTTGGCCCCTTTGTTCCCTTCCCCTGCAGCCCCCTCCCCCCTGGAAGTAAAGCAAGTCACATTCCAGGTCTAAGATGTCTGCTGAGGACCGAGAGGGAGTATCTGTGTTCTCCGAGTGGGTGTTTTGCCTCAGTGACAATCATGTAGCTGCCATTATCTTCAGAGATTAGTGTGGGTTTCTGGCAGGCACTGTTCTTGGCATCATTAGAGACTTGGCTCTCTGGAATGGGCTTCTCAGCCTTTCAAAGTTATTATCTTTCCTCCTGCCCACCTCCACCCTCACCTGCCACCAGGGAAAAAAGACTCACATTTGCTGTCACAGATAGCTTAGTTTTCTTGGGGACTGTAGGGCACCTTGTATATTAAAAAGAGGTCATTAGCTCTTCTACTTTGTCTGACTCCAGACTCTGCTTTCTGGACTTCAGACAAAGTTTGAGAACCTGTCATCGAGTGATCCCTTTAGTCTATGTGAGACAGAAATGAGACGAGACACAGGGAACGTCAGAGAAGCTCTCGGAGAGAAATGCCGTGATGCTAGAGAATGCTTGTCTTCTGTTTAGAAGGCAATTGTGAAGGCAAACTGAAAGGAAAACAGGTGTATGCTCACCACCCCCACTCTGTGCATTTTTCAGATCCTTGTTAGAGAGGAAACGTGTGCAGGACCTAAGGTGGAGAAGCAACAAGGGGCAGGCTGGTGCTTGAGGCACCTGCTCTGGGCACTGTCCCCTTACAACTCAATGCACACGCCTGTAAGTGCCCATGTCTGTGCCACTACTTCCAGCACGAGTCACAGGTTTCAGATCTAGGTATTTGTGGTTGGGCTTTGGGGAGAAAAGCTGAATGTACTCGTGAGTGGAGTATTTGTGGAAGGAACTCTCCCAGCACAGGTCAGGAAAACAGCAAAGCTGGCCTCACATTGAGCAGATGCTTATGTTATAGATGTGGCATAAGTTAGAATATAATAGAAAGGTTTCCGGTATATAGTCATGCCCTTACCTATCACTGCGTCCTATCTTCCTGGAAGAAGAGGAAATTGGTTCAACTCTAAGAAAAAAATTTAAGCCAATCCTGTGAGTGAAGAAGAAATACATGAACCAATCTCATGTGGAGATGCCTGCCACTAACATCAGAACCATCCTGGAGGGCAGCCTGGTGCTGGTGCAGGGGAGGGCACAATACCCTCCCCTGGGCAAAGATAAAGGAAAGCGAATGCAAGGCAACTAAGAGAAATCTTTGCTAACTTATCCTGGATTAGAGCAAAAAGAAAGCCCCTTTAGGACATTTAGAAATCTAGGGTGGAACCTCAGAACATAAAGAAATGAAACCATGGTATTCAGCTCATCTACCCTCCCAGAACTAGACCAAACCACTTGGTTTTGTCTGAGAAAGTGTTTCAAGTCAAAATAGTAGAGTTGCACATCTATCTTGAAGACACAGGCATTTTGAGAGTGGGAGAAGGATATTTCCAAGAGTTAAAAGTCTGTAAGTTGACCAGAGTGGTCAGTTTCGCAAGCATAGGAGACATGGCATTGGGACCGTCACTCTTCCTTTAGTTCAAATTGGCAGGTAATGCTAATTCATCAGTTCATCTTTACCACAAAGGTGGCAGAAGTTTCAGAAATTCTTAGCTTCCCAGGCTAATAGAATCAATTGCTTGAACTTGCCTCTTGTGTCAAAATACACTTCTCCTTGGTGGTTAAGAAAACAGAAGAGGTTCCACATATGCAAATTTTAGAAGTTCACCTCTGTGTTTTATTTGAGCTGAAGGAAACTCAGAAGATTGTATTTCACATGTAGAGTACATCTACTTGTATTTGATGAAACTTCATGTGAGAGATAGGATGGGAAAGACAGCCCATTAGCAACAACTCTTGAGAGTGCCATGGATGAATGCATTACCTGGAGATCAAGGGAGTGGTTTTGCTATGATTGTTCACTCTGTTGCCTCCAGAAGGGAAATGATCCTCCGAGGCCTCTGCTACACAGAGCTCCAGCCATGCTGAACAGAGAGGAAATGGTTGTAGGCTGTGTTTTAATGATGAATCAGATGGTTGCTTCTCAAAACCCAGCAGAATCACAGGGAGTTAATACGTCCATAGCAGGTGGCTTGCCATCACTGGTTCTCTGGTCCAGGCTTCCCAGAAAATGACTGGATCACCCCAGGATGGTGTGCTTTGAAGCATCGTTTTCTAAGTAATAATGACATAAAACCACAGTGGCCTCAAGTTTCAGCAGCCCCAAAAAACCTGCTCAGGGACTTCGACTCTCTTAGTGTCCATGTTATTAGAAATGATTTAATCTCTCTTGTTTAAGAATTAGAAGTTCAAGAGCTAAGTGCATTCTGTTGTTATTGATGGTGAGCCAGTAGGAGATATCACTCAGGGCTTCAGTCACTGGTATTTTGTGTGAAAGAACCATCAAGAAAAACAATCCTTTTAGAAATGTGTGTGATTCTCAGGAGAAAAAGAATCTAAGCTCCTACTCTGAAAAAGAAAAAAAAAAAAATCATTTGAGCTGTGAAATCCCTCCTGGGAGAGAAAAGTTGTGAAGAATGAAAGTTGGAAAGATATTCTTCTAGGATTCACTATCTGCTTATTGGAAGAAAAGGAAACTTGGTGGGCTCAGGTGCTAGTTGAGGGAAGTTCACACCTTGAGGCTAGGTGTGTAAGTTCATGTGCAGAGTCCCAGTATTAACCACTCCTGGTTAATATTAGCCTGGAACATCCTCCAATGCTGTGCACATTTCAGTCCAGATCCAACCCCCTAATCGTCACAACCAAGTTCAAAGTCATTATCATTTCACTCTTTATAGACAAATCTCATGAGAGACTCAGAGATAAAGCCTGGCTGAGAAGCTGGAAGTGCAAAGATACTCAAAGGGAGCTTTTGGGCCTAGTCTGGGATAAAGAAGGACTGATGACGTCACTGTTCAGAGTTCTTGTGTATTGCAAACTTGCTTACTTAGTTATCTCAATTCCATCCCACGACTAGACACCTCTGTTCTTGTCATTTATGTCAGTAAGACACACAGCCCCAAAGATCTAAATGAGCAAAGCTAGGACCCTGGGCCACTAAGAATAGGACAGCAAGGTAGGTACATGGAGGGGGATGTCAGGGAGTAGAAACTGGACTGCAGGTCATTGAGACACTAAAAACATTGGGGTAACCAATGTATGCTGTATCTAATTACACTGAGATATGTGAAATAGTCCCATATACTCTTTTTATTTAATATTACATTTTATTTATTAATTATGTGTATGGGGGAGGTTGCATGTCAATGAACATGTGTAGAGGTCATAGGACAACTTATAGGAGTTGGTTCTCTCCTTCAGTGTGTAGTATAGGGATTGACGTCAGGTCCTCAGGCTTGGCAGCAAGCACCTTTACTCACAGGGTCATCTCAGAAACCTTATGTTTTTACTGTAGCTCTCTGTAGCTTTTCCTTAAATGAAATGATGCCCAAATAATTAGTTGGGGCCATTTTATGTGGGATGACTGCATGAACTTGGCTAATTTAAAATTCTCAATTTGAGTAAATGGTATGATAGTCAATCTTTATAATTTTGCAGCCATTTCACCTGGCACGGAATAGCTCCTGGGAACTGCTGAGAGTCATCTGAACGTTTGCATGCTTGGGGGATTAGAGATGGCATAAGAAGAGACAGCAGGCTTGGGGCTCAGCCACATCTGCCATCGCTCACATTCTGGGTATCGCTTTGGAAAAGACTTCTGAATCTCTCATGCTCTTCTTTGGATGAAGGCTGGCCTAGGAAGCCATGCGTGGTTCTCAGTAAGCAGAGATGATGGGCTACTGTATCTAAGAGCACCATACTGAACTGGTAAACATAGATAACTGAGTTACCTTCAGAATGCCGGTTCATACTGAAAGCTCTTGGGTTTTCCTAAGTGAGGAACAGCTGCGATTTTACGGTACCACCCTGTAAACATATACATTCCCATTTCCAAGCCCACTTTGAAGAAATTGAAGTCTGGAGTAGGTTGAAAGTGTCAAATCTGTCCCTCTTATTCTCACTTTCGTCTCGGGAAAACTCTGAAGAGGATTGAGTGGCAGCCACACATGCTACATCTTTGAACAGATGCACAGCCTGGTGCTCCATGGCCTGCAACCACAAATCCACACAGGGCGACCAGGGACAAAGGCTGTAAAAGAACCTGTATCCACCGGTTGCAGTTGCTTCCTTTTCATGGATCCCCAAATTACTTGTGGGGAGTAAACTGGTAACCAAGCAAATCTTCCCCTTATGCAAGACAAACAGGAAAAACAAAAGGCAAAAAGGCAAATGAGAAGCTGATGCCATCCAGAACAGAGCCTGCCACATGGTCTGCACTGATTTCTCAGTCTTGATGTGCCCCCAAAGCAGATGGCATTTGTTGGGCACAGTCAGATGCACCCAGACGGCTCATATGGTTCATTCCAAATAGCCTGCCTACTTGGAAATGGCAAAGTTCCCCAGAGATGCCAGTGTTGAAGGGCCCAACCCCTCAACTCGTACCACAAATACAGCATGTTTTTGCTCTTCTACTTCTCTGAGCTCTGTGCTATATGCTGCAGAAATAACAGTTAAAATACAGCTAAATATTCATGGAATGATTGGCCAGGTAAAAACAGAGGACTGGCTTTGTTAAGTACCATGGGGTCCATGTGTGCACCCTGAGAGGAAAGGCAAGGAACACTTCACTGCTAAGTGTGTTAGCAGAGAAGATCTCCCAGAGGAGGTGGTCACTGGCTGGAATCACAAAAGATGAATGAGCCAGAGGGCAGGGTTGTTTGACAAACAAAAGGATGCTGCTATTCTAGTAGAGTGAACATCATACCAAAGACCCAGAGACACTTGTAGAAAAAATACTGGGTGTAGTAGCTGAGATTACAGGTGAGAAATATTCATGAACTCTTTCTCAGCTCCTCCAGAAATCTCTTGGAATGCAACTTGACTTTGGACTGGGAAGATAACTTGCTTGGCCATCGCTATGTGAGTAGACATGATGTGAGCAGAGGTTTAGTATGAGCTTGTGTATTTGGCCTTCACCTTCTCATGTTACTGTGAAGCCATCATGTCTTGGAAAGCTCTGTATCTAATAGCAAAGAGGTGTGTCTAGATCAGACACAGACTCGACCTCAGCTGAGCTCAGCTCAAACTTCCAAACTTCAAAAGCTAACAGATCTGTGTTCTTAGTGTAACAGATCAATGACCTCTGGGCTGGTTTTGCTATTGAGATGCAGTAGAAATCCAGGCAAAGAAGAGGAAGAAAGGAAGCTGAAGAGGGAAGAAACTACTTCAACTGAGTGAAATAGCTACAGTAAAGAAGCAGAGGAAGACGAGGCTCTGAGTTATGAGGTCCAGGCTTCCCTTTCATGACCACGTCGCAACTCATGCCTAGCACTTGTCATAGGTCTTAATGCATAGTGACTGTTTAGCAGACTGATAGATCAGGAATCCAAGGGAATATGCTGTGCATGCAATAAAGACTTTCAGCATCTCTGGACTGGGTAGGCACCACAGCCGAAATTTCAACTAGGTCAATAGCCTAGAGATGTGTTCAAGTTCACAGAGTAATCATACACATGTACTCGGATTGATAAATACTTGGATGAATATGAGTGGTGAGTCAGGATTCATATTTGAATTATATTTAGTCTAAAATTAAATAAGCCTCCATTAGCTAATATTGTGCATCATGAAAGGCCCAGTTACCAAGACCAAAAATATGTACCCAGTAAACACTTACTTAGCACTCAGTGTGTGTAATACATTGGCAGATCTTGAAAGATAAAAGCAGACTCTTTAAAATGGTCTTTTAGAAGTAAAGATATAAATGCAATTGTGTTTTAGCCATATTGTCACCATAATCCACTGTTGAGCCAACCACATAATAGCCAATGCTGTGGCTTTGCCTTGAGAGGATCTTTCTTAGGGTGAAGCAAACTAAACTATTCTTGGGGTCTCTAGATTAGCAAATCCAAAAGATTCTCGGTGCTACTGAGGATCTTCCCAGGGAACATGCCAAATAAAACAGGAGCAGCAGCATCTCCTGGCAAGGTTGGAGGTAATTTGCATCTCAATCTCTGGAGGCACTATGGAGAAGCCTCTGTGGAGAATGAAGCCAAAGAGACAGTCTGAGAAAAGACAGCCAGGATCAAAGGGGCTGAGGGAGAGGGGCAGGAGGCTGGTGGTATGAGGATGGGCACACACACTGCAGAAAGATAGTATCATAGATGGAACTGTGAAAGATGTCACAGCTCTGACTCCTGCCCTGTGCACTCTTTGAAAAAGGTGACTTTTACCTCCCTGCATCTCAAGGGCTGGTGATCGTCGTCAAAGCAATACCATATGGCTCACAAGGCCTCATCATAGAAGGAGACAGAGTTTCCAAGTGAGTCTCTTGTGATACCTTTGGAGCTCCAAGCCACAGCCTGCAGTGTTGCATGGAATCCCAGACCGCTTAGCTCATGAGTACATATTTGGACCCCAGTTCCAGTGTAACTGCCAGACTCACAGCAGCTTTGGGAGATTTCAGGTTCCAGGGCCAGTATCTTTAACCTTTGCATGTTGCTGGTAAGAAACTCTGGCCTAATTTGCTTTCCACTGCTGTGATAAACACTGTGTCCAAAAGCCACTAGAGGAAGAAAGTTTTTACTCCGATTACAGTCAGTCATGAAGCAAAGTCAGGACAGGAACTCCATGCAGGAACCTGGAGGCAGGAACCTCCAGAGACCATGGAAGAAAGCTGCTTACTGTTTGATCCCCATAGCTTGCTGAATTTGATTTCTTATACAACCTAAAAACCACCCACGTTAGACTGGACCCTCCTGCATCACTAATGAAGAACTGTCCCACAGACTTGCCTCCAGGCCAGTATGATGGAAGCATTTTCTCAGTTGACGTTCCCTCTTCCTATATGACTTTAAGTTTGTGTCAAATTGACAAGCAAACAACAACAAAAGCCAACCAACCAACCAACCAACCAAACAAACAAACAAATAAACAAGCAACCAACCAACCAAACCAACCAACCAACCAACCAACCAACTAACCAGTATTGACCCTGACAATTAGAATGGGGACAATCGTGCCCTTTGTACCCTTTCTAACACCCACTGACTCTGCCATGCCTCACTAGGTGTAGGGTACTTGTTACATAGCAATAGACCGCTGGAAGAAGAGTATGGTGGGGACAGCATTCCAAGTGTTTTCCTGTACCTCTAGGAGTGAATAACTAATAACTCCTCTACTCCACACAAGGAGGAAGAGTTTCTACCTATTCCAGTCCTCATGCAGAAATAAAAGCAAATGAAAGATGTCCGGATAGGTTTTGTTGTACAGGACCTAGAATGGGCCTTATCCATTTAGAACAGCAGTTCTCAACTGAAGTGAGTTTTGTCCCCCAAGGAGAAGTTGGCAAAGTCTGAAGACATTTTGGAGCATCACAAGTTGGGGGGGGGGCTGTGCTGCTGTTGTGTAGTAGGTAAGGGCCAGGGGTGCTGTCCTGCCCAGGGCTGCCAATAACAGATAATCATCCAGTCCACAATGTCAGTCATGTTGAGATTGAAAAATTCTACTTTAGAAGAGAGCAACTACTGAGTACCGAGTGTTCTGCTAAGAATGTACCATTTCACAGAGGAATGCTACCTGGGCCAGGAAGACAAACAGATGACAAAGTATGATTGAGGCATCTTGCTGGTCTTTCAGGTAACAAATGAAGCGGCATCTGCAGGCTGTCTAGCCCAGGGTACCCAGCCCACACACCACCCTTCTCCAGCAGGCTCCCTTTCAAGTGGCATCATTAGCCACCTGTTCTTAGACTCACTCTGGAGAACGACTTCTTTTGCAAAACATATATATTCATTACAGATAGTGGATTTTCAGATTGTGTGTCGGCTGCAGGTGGCCAGGAAACCCACTGTAGTAAAAACATCTAATTTCTGTGTATTATTCACTTGCTTCTTTGTCAAAAACCTAATGGAGGTGGGGAGAAGGAGGATGCTGTGACAACTGACTCCTTTATTCCAGGACAATTGAACAGGATGCACCTGGTTCTGTGCTGGAGAAGACTGGCAGTCGGAGCAGAAGGAGACACTGTCCTCCAAACTGCTAGGGTGTTTTCACATGGGTGGATGAGACTCTCCTTCAGTGAGATTTACGCCCTGTTTACCTTCAGTGTGAGGAGAAAGTGCCTGCAAGTCCCCTTCCCTTTACAGGCAGGGCAGAGATTTCCAAGCTGATTTATGGGCCTGCTCATGCGACACTATACGAAGTTATTTTGCATGATACACCCTCTGTGAGGCAGGCAGCATGGTCGAAGGTGCCCAGCTGGAACCGAGGATAGAGAAGCTACACATATCCCCAAGGGACTTCTGGAGGAAGGGTGTCCCATGGTGCTGAAAATCATGACAGAACAAGAGAGGAGGAGGACAATGGATGGCCGAGACTGCCGATGTTTCTCCAAAGTGAAAGTGGCCTTTCTGTCATCAGGTAATACAGGAGAACAGAAAGGACATAAAACACAATATGGAAAAGGCGGTGGAGAAACCCGACAGACACGACTCCTGCTGGGCGTCAAGGTCAACAACAACCACAGTGATCAACAGACAGGTTCACTGAGAGGATGAGGGGAAGAGAGCGCCATTTTTAAGGGTTCAGCTCCCCCCCCCCACACACACCATAATCCAGTTTTAATCATGAGAAGCTCTGAGGCAAATGACAATTGAGAGCCATTCTCCAGTTCCTTAAGACTTCTCACTAGGACTCCAGAATTCTCAGTCATCAAAATCAAGGGAACTCTCACCACCTGTCACAGCCAAGAGGAGCCTGAGATGTGGGGACTGTGTGGAATGTAAGGTCCTGGACGAGGTTCAGAATCAAGAGAAAGGCATTAACTGGCAATTAAGGAAATCTGAGTGAGCGCTAACATTAATTAATAATAACATATAAACAATACTGACTCACTGATTATATCAAATATTCCTAGCAGCATTAGGTGGACATAACAGGGTAAATGGAATAAGGTTTATGAAAATTCTATGTACTGTCACTTGAAAAAAATCCTATAACTCTAAGCTTACTTTGTTATTTTTTAAAATAAAGTTATTTAAACATCAATGGGAAATGAGAGTGTCCATAATGTTATCTTCTTCACAGAGCTGTTAATCACAGGGTCTACAGCTACCTCGGTATTTATGCAAATTCACATATTTTTAACCAAATTCACCAAACATGGAGTTATTCTTTACTGAGAGGTGGGTTTTTTGGTTCGTTGTTTGTTTTGTTTTTGTTTTTTTCCAACTCTCTTAACCGAGTTTCCCTGGCTCTCCTTTGCAAGCCTGGCCAGCATACATTCCAGGTTTTGTATCCAAGGGAAGGCAAATACATGTAAGATATATGTTAAAACTGAAAGAAAGCCACACTTCACAAACAAGCCTAGGCCGACACAAAACGCATGTGTCAGAACATCTGCTGAGCAAGAGCCAGGTTAACAGGAACAAAGGACAGAGGGTTCTAGGAGGAGCAGGATTGGTCCTCACTCTGCCCCCTGGTTCAGGGCACTCACTTCACAAGGAACTTCAGACTGACAGAAATGCTGCATCTATCCAGTCCCATCACCAGGATAGGGAGCCAGGGTTCAGAGGGATGTTTGTGCTTTGCCCAAATCATGACTTAGTACACGGCGGTGGAGTCTGAATCTCCAAACCTGGGCTCCTTCTGCACAACGCAGCCTTGATGCTGGGGCCCAGTCGAAGTTCTCCACACAAGGAAACCAGGACAAATGGATTCGTGAGTGACGGCAGCTTTACGGCTGGAGCCGCGTTTGCTAACTGTGCCGTGTGCATTGTTTTCACAGGGTCTGAATACATGGGTGGGGCTTGCAGCCCGTGTGCATCCCGGGGAGCCACAGCATAGATGGTTCAGCTAAGGACTGTAACTTCTAAGCTTCTGCTTTAAGGCCTGATGGGCTCGGAGAGGGCGCAGCGGCTGATGGGATGCTGAGATCCCAGGGTTCCAGCCTCAGGGGTCTCACTCAATGCGTCCTTTATGAGCCGGAAGCTGATTTCAAGTTTCTCCCATGAAATCGGATTTAGGATTTACTGAGATGGTTCCTCCCCTCTCGATTTAAATTTCTAAGAACAATTGATTAGCAAATTAAATCCCTGTAATTAATCTTCACAAATCTCACTGTAATTCCAATGGGCCTCTTCTGGCTTTTTTACTAACCTTTTCCTTGGAGAAAGAGGTTAAGGGTGGGTGTATGTGTGTGATGTAGGTACATGTGGTTATATGTTTGTATGTGTGTTGTTTGAGTGTGTGAGTGTATGTATGGGTGTGTGTGTGTGTGTGTGTGCATGTGTGTATGTGTATATGTGTTGTGTTTGTATGTGTTATGTGTATATATATGTATGTGTATATGTGTGTGATTATATGTGTGTATGCATATGTGTATGTGTGGTATGTATGTGTGTGGTTGTATTTGTGTGTGTGACATGTGTGTGCATGTGTGTATATGTATATATGTGTGAATGTGTGTATATATATGTATGTGTTTGTATGTATGTGTATGTGAGTATGTATGTGTATGTGAGTATGTGTGTGAATGTGAGTAGTTTATGTGTGTGTATGTATGTATGTATGTGTGTGTGTGTTTGCATACATGCACGTGTGCTTCTCGTGATTTCAGAAAAGCATCAGCAGTTCAAATGAGAAGCATCTCTGAGATTCATCAGCCCACCCCTTATGATACAAATGAGATCCAAAGTGCATGCTGAACCCTGGACTCTCCACCTCAAAAGCAAGGGAGCAGATGGTGTGGCTGTCGGCCACACCCACTGATGAGGGCATGTGTGTGTTGGGGGTGTTGCTCTGCTCAGATAAGACACTGTATCACACAACACAGTCTCATTTTCTCCTGAAAGAGCAGCGTATGTGGGCTGTGCCTGCTGGCCAGAGCCTTCATCTCTGCCTCTTCCCTCATTAGAGAGGAGCACACACATCCCACCCTTCGGTCTGGAGGAGCAGACAAGCTCAGTGCACAGTAGATTAAGGAAGCAACGAGCTGGCTGACAGTGGGTCAGGGAGGGGCCTGCGTCTATATGGCGAGTTCTTTGTGGCCCCAAGGAAGAACGGCTCACATGTCCCTTTCAGTTCCCAGTGATGCGTGCTCCTGGTGTCACTCAGCAAAAGCCCCTTAGAGACCAGTGCTCAGACCAAAGCACCAACATCACTTGGCCTTCACAGAGTTATCCAACATGGGGTCCCTACAAATAAGATTTCTGTGAGTGAGTACCTGGCAATTCTGAGAAAGTACCACTTACTGAGTGGAGACACATGGGTCCTAGGACACAGCTTTTCAAATAAAAGAATGCACAGAGAAGTGGGAGGCAAGCTAGGGTGGTCCCTTCTCCAGAGCGAGAAGTTAATGACTTTCAGCACTGGCTGAACTTATTAGCAACAAGTTCCCTTGATTTTGAGACCCTGGGGCTCCACCTCATATTTGCTGATTTTAAAGTTCTGAAGGAAAAGCCCAAACACCTACATTTTCAAGAATGTAGAGTCAAGAGCTCAGGCTTTGAAGTCAGGCTGCCCCATGTCCTGGTTAGGCAAAAGATCTCCTGTGTCTATAGCATGCACATCATGCTAGTATCCACCTGTATTGGTTAGCTTCACATTGCTATAATAAAATAATTGACTCAGAAGGGAGAACTTAAAGGTGGTAATAAGGGAAAGGGAATAGTAGCTCACAATTCTGAAGGCTCTAGTCCAAGACCACAAGAACTCATTGCTTTGGGCCTTTGCTGGGAGATGCCAAATGGTAACAGCTGTGGATGCATGGTACAGCAGACTGCTCACCTCAGGGCCAGGAAGACAATAACTAAATATAAATAAAGTAGGGCCATCTGCTGGGATCCCACAATACCCCTCAAGTACACACTTCTATGGCCTAAAGACCTCTCATAAGGGTCTGCCCCAACCCAGCCAAAATTCCCTTTGCTCCTATAGTGCCACACTGAGAACCAATATGTTGAAACATTGGTCTTTGAGGGACACTCATCCAAACCATAGCATCAGTCCATGCAGAAGTTATCCTAAGCAGAAAGTTAAGCCTGTTTCATAAACAAACTCCTCAACTAGCTCTAGGCTCAGTTACTATTCTGAGATATCCTAAAAATGACAATGCCAATCAAATGTCAACTAGCAGAGCTTTAGGCTCCATGACACCTTAATCATGAGTTCAATCAAGGCTCAGGAAATCAGACTAACAGCTACTATGCTCTCCATCATGAAACTTGTACCTTCATGAGCTGTGACACCCAAAAACATTGCCTTTCCTCATGGAATTGCAGTTGTGGAGGTGCTGGATCTCACTTGTCCTAGAGCTGAGTTCCATCACCCTGTCTGAAACCCTAATCCCTCAGTACCTATAAGTGTGACCTAGCTTGGACACAGAGACTTTGCAGTTAATCCAATAGAGATGAGAACATCATACCCACCCCTAATCCAGTATAATGGGTGTCTTTAAGAAAATGGTAAATTTGAACACAAAGAAAGACTTGTTCAATTCAGCATGGTGGCACATGTTTGTAATACTAACCTCTGGGAAGTAGAGGGAAGAGGACCAGGAACTCAAGGTCATAGCACATTTGAGGCAACCTGAGATACATGAACCTCAGTCTCACAAAAACCAACCAATGAACCAACCAATGAACCAACCAACCAACCAACCAACCAACCAAGAGCAATAACAACAAAATCCCAAAGCCATGTTCAAAGAGAAGACAACGTGAAGATACAGGGGAAAAGGCATCTATAACCCAAGGAAAGCCTGCACGCTCCCGGGCCCTAACCTCTCAGTCCTCAGAAGGAGCCAATCGTGATGAACCCTGAACTTGGACTTCAGGTTCCAGAATGACAAGACAGTATATTTCCCTTACTTAAGTCACCTAGTTGGTGTTTGTCTCAGGAGCCCAGGGAAATGAAAATCCCCAACAACCTACAGTCACCTATGGGCTCCTGGCACTGTGAAAAGCCTGGAATTTCCAATTTCAAACTTGCAAATGTCAAGTTTCTCAACTCTGTGTCCAAGGCATGGCTTGCTGAACCCCAGCAGGGACAGTGGCCCTCCTAGACCAGCAATAATGCTACTCATGGGAGGAGGTGACTGCATACTTTTTCCATGGGCTCTCCTCCTCCCAGGAGAAAAGGAGTGAGGAGGTCAGCAGCCCCTCCCTTCCTGTGTTCATGCCTGCTGTGCTATGCTGCTCACAGTGGCTCTGGGGGCACTCAGCAGCCCCTGAGCTTGCTGCCCACTGAGGACAGACAATCAAAGCCTTCTGTGGTCATTTCTCTGCAGCACAATTCACATACAGAGCAGCAACAAATGGTTCTGTGAGAAAAAAAAAATAGAGAAGTTCTCCCCACCCAGGGCTTCAGCTTTAATACACCAACAGCAGTTGCTTTACAATAAAACCTTGGCAAGTCTGTGCTGCCCTGACAGAGATAGGGTGGTAGTGGGGGAAGCTGGAATGCTGCATGCTTGGCAGAGAGTCAGTTCCAAGCCCCGCTTCCATTAGTGGCAGACATCGCTGCAGGATCTATGTGTTGAGCGGTGAGAGAATCTGCCATGCCACATCTCAGAGGATGGGCACTGGAGGCCAGCTACTGGCTGAATTGGAAAACTAGAAAGTGAGCAAGCCCCTCAGATGGCTCTCAGGGCTCTTCACATCCCTCAGACCTTCCTCACACTACTCCCTGCTTGGGTTTCAACAATGCTGACTAATTGGTTCATTCCACTTCAGTTCCAACCCTGTTTCTGTCACATACCTGCTTGGTGACCTTAGGTCCCACTTCTGGATACTGAGGAGATAAACATAAACTCTTTGAGACCATTAAAGGGATTATGTGAGATAAACCTCAAGTGAATCATGGTGTTCAATGTTGGTTGTTCAACCAAGATGTTCAGGGAGAACGATGATCAATCATCAGTTCATTCATAAATAACCTGATTTACCAGTATTTAGTCCACAATAACTGCCAATCAACAACAGGTGTAGCAATCATCAAAAGAGCAGTGATTGGCTCTCTCAATTTAGTTCCCCAACTCCACAACCCAGTCACAGCACTGTCAAAGATTACACTGAAGTTTCCCAGGGCCTATTTGAAGCTAGCGTCTGGAACCCTGGTTCTGTGAGGAGAGAATTTCTGACAGCTGCAGAGTTCAGAGGAGTAAAGCCATGTAGGGATGCCCACCCCTCCTCAGCCACACAGACACAGTCCTGCTCAAATTTCTGTCAGCTCACCCCCTCTCCCCTCTTCTTGGAAACACTGAATTTCTCAAGCTCCTGGTCCCAAATTATATGTATGTGACTGAATTAACATTGGTAATGTGAGAACAGCAGCCATCTGAAAAGACCATTCGAAGTAAATTTCCTTCTCCCTTCTTATCACAAACAATGGCAAAATGATGAGCAATGTGGCATCTGAGGCTCTGGATTGGTTCTGCTGCCTTTAACTATCTCAGGGACACCAGCTGATTCAGTCCAGATGAGACTTCCAGACCACATCACATGGAGGGTCCAGAGCATGCAGGAGCCAAGAATGGGGGTGAGTGGGTGCCCAGCCCCACTGTGACTCAAATGAAAAAAAAAAGTCTTTTCAAGTCATCCATGTCTTCTAAGCAGCTGCACCTGTCTCTGTCTCTCTCTTCAGAGACTCCTCAGCACCTTCTCCCCTACCCAGGTCCTGTGGTAACGAATAGAAAGCAGCTTGCATTTCTCCAATTTCTGCCACCCTAACTGCCCACGATCATTAAACGATAAGCAGTGTGTCCCTTTATTTATTTCATTTTCTAAGGTTAATGGGAGCTCACAGGTGGCCAGAAACAAGCTGGGTTGCCTGTCCTATGCTTGGATAGTCATCAAAATGGTGGGGAGCCTACCGTGGTATTTTCCCACTCAGCCAGTGAAGAGCTCTGACCTCTGAGGCCCCAACCAGGACCACCAACAGAAGGGCTGACAGCCCAAGGCCAGGAGCTACTCATCCTTTTGGAAGACACCTTAGCTGTGGCTCTACTAACTATGTCCTGGATTTGGCTCCTGCCCTTGATACTCAGGCTCTGAGTCTGCTTGCCCAAAAGAAAGGAAGCCACGAATGGTAACGATGATGACACATTCCCGAGGCTCTGGCTACATAGATTCACATCCAGGTCAGTTTTCAGATTGTTGGCATGGGTGTTCACTTGCTTACTCGTTGATTCCCCACCTACTTCCGTCAGCACTCAGCCCACACTCCAGGGCCCACCTGACCTGCCAGCTCCCGACTCCTTTTCCCCCACAGTGGATAGCTCTGCCATCTCTCAAGTCTCCCAATAGTCATTCTGCTGATAGGCTGGAGAAGCAGGGAACCCCAGTTTCATACTTTTCACCTGCAAAGCTGTTCTGATTCCTCTGGGGTGATTCACTCCGTGTCCCATTCATTCTGACACTTAGCAGATCACACCATGAGTCTTGTTCATGGGCCTCCCTCTGTAGCTCTGGGGGCCTCCAAGGCAGAAGCCCTCTCCTTCCCTCTGTGCCACCCCGCCACGCACCAAGGCTAGCCTGAGCCCTTGTGCAGAACAGGCTTGCTTGCATGCTCACTGTGTAAACATGACAGTCACCATGAGAGCTGCAATATAAGAAGACAGACCAGAACTTTCAGCTAGGAAGTGACGATGAGGCCACTCTGCCTGCTCTGGCATGTTACTACCTCACAGCTGCTTCCATTTGTCCAGGTGACACCTGAGGAATGAGTTATTCCTTAGTGGTTTGAGCAGGTGACTGCCTTTGCTCATTCCAGAAGTTCTTTCTATAATAAATGACAAGCAATGACTTCGTGATTACATTTCTCCTTTTGCGATAACATTGATATGTTTTTCTTGATGTCCACTTATTATTTATTACTATTACTAGTTTTGAGACAAGATCTTACTCTATAGCCCAGGGTAGCCTTGAACTCATGATGTCTTTGTCTTCCAAGTACTAGGATTATAGGAATGTGCCACTGTACTTGGCATTTTTATAAGAATTACATTCCTTAAGGAAGGGACATCCTTCCAGGAATAAGAGCACTGTCACTTTGCAGATGACAAAACTAAGAGCTGAGAATCAGCCACTACACCAAAGGTTAAATGGAGAGCTAAGATAAAGTCAAAAAGTCTTCCTCTGCCATCTTGTGCTGCTCTTTCCACAAGACTCTGCAGGTCCTTGATTGAAGCGGCATATCATCCAGACAGAAAATCCATGCGTATTTTTTCATTTTTCCAGGCTATCTTCCAATCATCTTAGGGCAGTCTCAACAGCAGGCTGAAGGTGGAACTACAAGTATCTCTCAGGTCAGTGTTTTAGCCCTAACAATTGTCTACAGTCTGGCCTTATTAATTCACCTACCATAACTGTGATTATAAACTAAGGATCACTTTGTCTTCAATGCAATATCCATCATAATGAAATTTCAAAATAACTTATTAAAAATACTATCGTATGTCTCCCCTCTGACCCATGTTAACTGCTATGACGGAAGTGGTGGTGAATGAGGATGACACATCTCATGTGGTGGTAGGGGGTGTCCCGAGGGGCTACATGGGCATTCCTCTTCCAGGACATGAATGTAGGGGACTGGGTAGCAAGAGAGAAGACCCAGAGGGTGATGAGAGCAGGACTATAGTCAGTCCCCAGCACTGAGTTCCCAGGAAAGCTCACATGGGAACACGACAGTAGTTCAAGATGTTTGGACTTTACTTTCTAGACCATGGGAGCCACAAAAGACATAGAATCTATATGTTCTATCTGGAAGAAGTCTCAGGAATAATGTGTTCCATTCATCCATCTTAAAGATTGACATTCTGAGACCCAGAGATGGGATGTGTCTTGTGAAAAGTCACATGAGTAGCAAATCAGAGTTCTAATTCAGACAGTCTAAGGGTGGGAATAGATTAGCCTTTAGGGAGATGCACAAGGTGGAGGATGCTGAACTGCTAGGCATAGAGTCTGTGTGCTTACAATAAACAAGGCAGAGACACATTAAAAAGAGACCCCAAAGGAGAGACAGTTGAAAAGCAATCATCCCCTGAGCTTTATCTGTGTCCTGTTCAGAATCAGGTCTTCCACCAGGTGCTTCAGGCTGTATGGGCTTCTTTAGTCATCTTAGCAGCCCATCAAGGAAAGGCTCATGAACTCTGTTGAGATGGAGATTAAGGTTTTAGAGAAGTTTGACAATCAAACTAAGTGCACGTGAACTTGACTTTGAATGAAGTTCAGTAAGACCCCCAAACTCAATCTCTTCATGCTCCACTGAACTCCCAAAAGTTTAAAGTTCTGCTAAAGCCTGGAATGAAAGGACAGTGGAAGTCTTTCACCTGTGCAGAGCTAGGTTTTCCTCCTGCCTGCCTGTGCCCGTCTGTGGAGGAAGGGCGAAGTGACCTCTCTATAGATTTTTCTCACCATAAGAGGCAATTAAGTTCCCCTGGGAGCTGTTTAGATCAGAAAATCCAGTTTGTACTCTGGGAAAGGCATGCAGGTCAGCAGAGGTGATCGCAGCATCTGAATGCCTTCACTGACTCTGCAGCACCCACGATAAGAAGACCAAGTCCATGACCACACTTCTTGTCCACTCGTGACAGACAACTGTTCATCTAAGTGCAAAGAAAGACAGGCTTTCCATATGGCTACAGATTTTGAACATGGCATTTCTCCTCTCTGCAAAACATGAGCGTATGGAAATCTCACTGAATACATGGCACACTTTCCTGTTCCATGCAAAGTTGGGCTTCAGACTGTTAACGAGCTTTTCCTCTAGGACAAGGGCTTTGTAGCCTTTGCCCCCAGCCTTCTCCCTGACTTTGCTCTGACTCTGGTTTCTCCTGCAGTGACACTACACAGCACTGCATCCCTGGGTGTTTTCCTCACATCTCTAGACCTTCTGCTAATGGTCTCTCCACAGCCCCCACTCACCCCCATGACTCAGGGTAAGACATCTCAGAAAACAATCTGTCAGTACTTCTGCCAGGGGAGGGACCCTGCCCCTGCTTTCAAGTCCCTGTATGCTCCCACATACTCCCCTTTGTCACTGTGCTGTCATCTATTCTGTTTATCTTGCTTCTTCACTAGAGCAGGGGCAGGGCTGATTCATGTCTACAGGCCCAGAGCATATTAGTAGAAAAGACTGAATGTACTCCTGAAGAATCAACAGACAAATAAAATAACAAACTGGTGGATTCCAGCAATTAGAGGGAAGAAACACAGTGAGATTTGCCTCGGATGCTTACTGACTTGGTGGAGAAGTTATGTCTACATAATGGGTCTCTTTTTAGAAGGAGACTGAAGGAGGGGGTCATCATTAACCAAGAGCAAATACAGAAACAAAATATCATACAGGGCATGGTAGAAATAGCAGTTACTTGGCTACACTGTTAGGACTATGGGATGAAACTAGCTAAGACACAGGGCAGAACCCAAATGACTGAAGTACCATGGCCATTCTATACAATGTCAAAGGTGCCCTCTGTGTAGATGTCAAGCTTAAACCCCATGTCTGAGAGAATAGTCAGTGATTTTGTGTCAAGGAGAAGGGATCTTTCCTTTGATAGATGTAGCTCAATACTTGATGATGTTTCTTGGTGAGCAGAGCCAGTGACAGATGTTAAATCTGAGGGTTAGGGTGAGGAGGTGTCTTGTACAATGTCCAATATGCACAACTATGTGTAGATGTCCAACCTTGAGAGGCTAGGCCAGAAGTCAAGAGGCCAGACACATAGCTGGAGCCCAGTTCCTTGTATAGAACCTGAATTTTTAGAGCTACATGATTTTTAAATTAAATGAAATATTTTTATCTATTTGTGGGAGGGCAAACTGGGGCCTTTGATACTAGATAAATACTCTACCACAGAGTTACAGTCCCAGCCTTATCAGCCTTTCTCTCTGACTCCAAGTCTACAAATCTGTATTGCCCTCCAGAAATCTTCATGCCATGAGCTCAATGTTGGTGTGGGTGTCCTGAAAGCAGAGCCTGTTATTTGTAATTTTAGCATGTTAAAGTCAAAACCTTCCTTAGACAGAAAAGGGGAGGTGCTGTGGGATGTTCTGTATGCTGTGAATGTGTTGCTCTGATTGGTTGATAAATAAAAGGCTGATTGGCCAGTAGCCAGGCAGGAAGTATAGGCAGGGTAAACAGACAAGGAGAATTCTGGAAACAGGAAGGCTGAGTTAGGACATGCCAGCCAACCGTCCAGGGAGCAGCATGTAATGGCACACAGGTAAAGTCACGGAACATGTGGCAACATACAGATTAACAGAAATGGGCTAAGTTTAAGTGTAAGAGCTAGTCAATAGTCAGCCTGAGCTAATGGCCAAGCAGTTTTAATTAATATAATCCTCTGTGTGTTTACTTTGGTCTGAGTGGCTGTAGACCAGGCGGGACACAGAAAAAACTTTCAGCTACACCTGAGACAAGGATTTGGGTCAGGTGATTTACTTGGGGCATGATTTAAGAAAAAAAGAGAGAAGAGAAAGAAAAGGAGCTAGAACCTGTAGTTGGTAGCCATTCCAGCTTTGACCTGGAAGTTCCAACCCCCATTGAGGCTTTGGTAATGGTCACACCTATGAGGCGGGGCTGAGAGAGGACGCTGAAGACCCGAAATCTGGATGCATGGGCTCTCTTGGTTCCTGGACCCTGGAATGCTGGAGCTAGACTGAGCAGAGTTCTCCAGAGAACACCGCCGGACTGTGCCACACCTTTTCTAAACCCTGTAGCCTATCCCTTCACTTGTGAGTTACCCCACAAAATAAACCTCCCTTTTAACCACATGGAGTGGCTATAATAATTTCACCAATAAGAACCACTCAGTGGTGCAGAACTGGCAGCTTGCTTTTGTGGATAAACTGCAGCTCAACCCTGTAAAGAATGGTTTGGAGAAACATACAAAGTGCACATCAAAAATGTCCTTCCAAAATACCAAACTCTCGTTTGTTAACCACTTGTATTTCCCCATCCTCAGTCAGTTAAGAGTGGCCACTAGGAACAGTCCTTCCTGGAAGTAGGAGGGTGATATGAGAGAATTCATGGATGTGAAAGTGCTGAAGAGAACATAGACCTACCATCACATGGACAAAATACTATGCCGCAGAGTACTGAAAGGATCCAGCTTAGCTTAACTGTGAGCCATGGGGATCCTTCACAACATTATGGGAAGAATTCAGTAAGAGGAGAAGCCCCTCTGGGCCTCCCCCTCCCAGAAGAAGCCAAAGATGCTGCTCAAAGGGTTGATTCCCTGTCCTCTGCTCTCCCTGCAGTAGCCAGCACCTCCGAGTCCAAGAAAGGTACTTCCAGCCTCAAACAGGTACAGGCTTTGCATTCTCCTTAGTGCTCAGAGGCCATGATGACTTCTCAGGGCTACTCATGCCCAAGCAGGGTAGGTAGGGATGGGCTCTTGCTTGGCTTTGCCTCTTCAATAACTTTAAATTACTTACTCAGTGTTTTATGGAAGGCATTATTGTATAAGCAGCTTCCCCCAGTATCCATTAGAAATTCCTCAGTATCCATTTGTATTTTAGTGGCATCCAGCCACAGATTCCACATGACAGTTTTTCCGAGGTTGCCCCACAAATACAGGAAGCTAAAGAAGTCCATCAGTCAGTGTGGATTTAAACCCCATAAATGTGATCTATGGTGCTCATACAAAAGCAGGGGAAACATTTTTTTTTTTGAGGTTGAGCTGAATTTCTTTTTTCAGTCAAGGTTCATGTCACATGCACATTACAAACCAAATCTCAATCCTTTCACTAAGGGCTGGGAAATGCTCTATGAATACCTAGAGTAGCAGTTCTCCACTTATGAGTCACAACCCCTTTAGGGGCTGAATGACCCTTTCATAGGGGCTACCTAAGACCAGCAGAAAACACAGATATTTGCATTATGATTCATAACAGTAGCAAAATTACAGTTATGGCATAGCAATGAAATAATTTTGTTGGAGGGGGGCTCACTATAACATGAAGAACTGTATTAAAGTGTTGTACCATTAGGAAGGTTGAGAACCACTGACCTAGAGGGTATCTTGGAAGCAGATATTGTGAACATGTTCTAACCAAGGGTAGGGAGCATATCCTAGAATCAACCACAGTGCCGTGATGTACAATGATGTACATGAGCACAGTGCATGATGTACAAGAGAGGAAGCCATAGAAGTGTGCTATTGTGACCCATGGGCAATGGGAAACCAAGGCCCTCAAAAGTCATCTTTTAAATCAACAGAGGATCTGTGGATAGAACTTAGGTCTAGATTCAGTTAGTGATCTTGAAAATTTCATATTAGGTCTCCTGGGAAACAGTGGGAAGATATCAGTGAATTTATTGAATGCATACTACATGTGAGACATTTTTCTAAGACTTTTCCATACTGTGACTCATTACATGCCCACAGTGACCCTTTGAGAAAAAAAAAATCTCTCTTGTTTGCATTTTGCATGCAGGGAAACTGAGGACAGGCGAGGTTAAGTAATTTGCCTAAGGTCGTTCAGCAACAGAGACAGGCTCAACTCTAGATTGGCCCAAGTCCACTGCTTTACTCTTGTGTAGTTCCTATAAGGATTCTGCATCTACTGTGTTTCCAGAAAGACTCCATCCACAAATAGTATTACGAATTGTGCTGTGAGGGAATATTTTCCATCCCATCTCCCATTTAGCTCTCCCAGGGCTGTAGCTTCAGCAAAACTGAAGAAAAGGAGGAAGGAGAAGCATAGGAAGATATTGAATTCATGATTCCAAAGACTCCCCACAATTCTATAACCTACTGGGGGTGGTGCTGAAGGAGGAGGTCTGTACACAGGGAAGCTCCTGCAATGTGTTCAGAGACTGAGTCTGAAGAGTGAATAGGACTTGACTGAAGGGGATAGTCTGAGTGCTGTCAGTGTCTTTCTGAGAGCTGTGGGGAGGATCCAGATATGGACACATTCACTTACTTTCCAGATGCCAGGGACTATTTGTCTGCTGTGGTTGGTCTGGGGACTTACTAGCCCAGGCTCACGAAGACAACTGGTTGCCTTCTAATGAAGTTATACCAAGAGCAAGGTCAAGGTCCCTGAAGGAAGGCTGTTAGTAGAGCCAGGATTTGAACACACGTTGTCTGACTCCAAAGCCCACATCTCTGGAGTATACCAGGGAGTGCATCAGAGTTCTTCCCTGGCTACACTTTCTGAAGTTTGAAGTGAAGCATTAGGAAAATGTGTCTAGAAAGCTTCAGGTGACCCACATTCTCAAAATGAGTCTAGCAGGACATTGATTCTATCTAGGTACAAGAAAGCTTTGGGTCCCTGAATGGCATGAAGATGCTTCATGAACTACTTGTTGCTGGGGCAACAGGAAAGGCTGTGAGTGCGGAATAATGACATGATGTAGAGTGCCATATGAGGATCTGTTACCATAGTGTGAGGCTGAGCATGAGATATTGATTGGACACAGTAAGCTTGGCTTTAACTCTAATGATTCTCTGTTTTTCTCATAAGAATTAACCTTGGCTCATATTCTCTCTCTCTGCCCCCTCTTCTCCCTCCCTCCGTCCTCCTGTCTGTGTGTGTAAGGTTAGCCTGTCCCCATTGTCCTTTTTCTGTGCACTTTCTAACATTTCTTTAATGACACCAACCTGTTTGCAAGAGCTACATACATGATCACTTTAATAAGGTTTTTTTCCCCCTGTGCTGTGGGTAATCTGATTTAATCACATTTCTTTAAAAGTTATTCTTCAGGGCAAATGATTTTTATTAATCTTAGCAATGATGGATAAAAGGTCAGGTATAAAATATTTCACATCTAGGAAATTGACCTTTAACTTTTAAAAGAGATGTCTAGTGCAAGCATGGTTATAGAGGGCAGTCTGGGAAAATGTCACACCAAATCGCACAGGTCACCAAGAGCTTTGTCTGAAATCACAGGAACAGAAAGAAAGCTATCGGCTCTAGTCAGCTTTGAGCTTTTCCTCTTGGGTCCCACATCATCAGCAGACTTTCATGACATTCAGAACAACGGTAGCACTGTGTCAACTCCTCCTTCATGAAGAGGACAGCTGAGGGAAAAAGATGGTGGCCTTGGGCAGGTGACAAGAGTCTCTGAGAAAGGATACCTATAGGCAAGGCTGGTTAGCTGAGTTTGATCACTAAAGTGGAGGGAGAGATCCACTCTTTCAAGTTGTCTCTGTCCTCCACATGTTAGTGCACATGCGCACATCACACACACATAATTAAATGTCATAATTCCTCCCCCACTAAAAGATGGTGGTCTTTGGAGAAGCCTATCTCTCAAGTTCTTGTGTCTTTGGAAGGAACAAACTATAATGCTAAACTTTATATCTACTATGTCTTAGTATGCCAATCTCCACATTCCTTAACTAATCAGAGCTGATCATTTGGACGCAGGAAAAGCTACGACAATGAAAAGATATGCACAGGAAATTCCCACTACTGTCATGGTTACCTTTTTCTTGGTGTTACAGAAGCATGAGGTAATAAAGAGCCTTGGATGACTGTGATAATTAGCAGAACAATCCTCTCTGAAAGCCTCAGACAAATATACATGAACTTTAAAAAACTCCATCTTCCTGTCTTGCCAACCCTCCTTATCAAGTCCATTCCCAGAAGCCATTCCTATCAGTGATCAATTACTAATTCATGAAATGCTACAGATGATGACAGAGATTTATCCTGTCATAGGAAAGTACCTCTTGGGGAGACCTGAGAAGCTGGGGAGTATCGAGGACTCAGAATAAAGGTGGTGTTACAGGTACAGGACATGGAGGGTGAGGACCGTTTGAATAGACTTGGATGAGATTTGGCACAGTCAATATTAGTACACTGCTCCGAGATGGCACTTCTTGTCTTTAATACTCAATTGTAGGGAAGAACTGCAAAGAGGACAGGTGTATTTTTGGCTTGGATGTGGGCAAGGTATTTGGAGAAGGAGGTGTCTATGAGTAAACTACTGTTTTGAGTGCGAAAGATCCCCCGGTAGGCTCTTGTGTTTGAACACAAGATCCCCAGCTGGTGGTCTTGATTTGGAGTCTCTTTGTGGAGACTCCCTAGGGAAGTGGGTCACTGGGGGAGGGCCTTGAGGCTCTCCCATGTGATTAGCCACCACGAGTTCTTGCTGCCATGCTTTCTCCACTATGACAAATGGTCACTCTTCTTTGCCTGTGAGCCAAGATAGACTCTTCCTCCCTTCAGGTGCTTTTTGTCAATTATTTGGTCATAGCCATGAGAAAACTGGCTAAGCAACCTGTGATGAGGTCATTTTGTTCTCCACTGACACACCACATTGGCCCTCTGACAATGCCACCCTATACTCCTGACCCATCTCATCAAGTTCCCTGTTTTGGGACCATTCTCAGGTCCTTAAGCTCTTTATAATGAAAGAAAATCTTCCCTAGTAATGATGCATGCCAATCCTTTTTATTTGTCCCAGATATTAACTGTTTCCCTAATCATGAGCATGTTTATATGTTTGCATCCCCAGAAGATGCATCCCCAAGCCTACATGTCTATGGCTCTCTTCATTGTAATTTCACTTCTAGCTGATATGATGGGTTCTCGGGGCAGACAGGTCCTCTACCTCATCTCTCACTTGTTTTAATAAATCTGTTTAAAATACATGAGGTGAAGAGACTTCCACACCAAGTCTGGACTGCCTCTTCATATTGATTGGGAAAGAATAGAAATACATAAATATACATGTATGCCCATGCCAAGCAGGTATTCTCTGTGGTCAAGCTAAGCACCATTATTTTACAAAAACTTGTTTCTTGTTTTTCTTCCAGTGGAAATAGTAAACATGTAAGTTATAGAAAGCAGAAACCAGGTGATCAACCTTCCATCAGCTTTCACTACCATCAACTTTTGTCTCTGGGGCCACATTCTTCCACTATATGTAATTTTATATTTATCTTTGCTTACCTGAGTGGAAATATTGTGGGATATATGCATCAATATATTATCCATTCAATATTATGTAATAAGATGTCTACATGTTAATTAAGTAAAATTATTCTAATTATTATAGATATAGAAGGGTATGGCATTGATTAGTCTAGTGTTCTATTATAGCCAGTTTGTTGTGGAATAATCTTTTTCACACTGTGAAGATGTGTCACTCTGATTGGTTTAATAAGAAGCTGAATGGCCAATAGCTAGGCAGGATTTCCAGGCACAGAGGACTCTGGGAAGAGGGGTGGAGACTCCAGGTGACACAGAACAAGCAGGAAGGACAATATGGAGATGAGGTAATAAAGCCAGGAGGCAGAAAGTAAATTAGAAGTGGGTTAATATAAGTTATAAGAGCTAGTAAGAAACAAACATAAGCTATCGGTCAAACCTTCATAATTAATGATAAATCTCTGTGTCATTATTGGGGAGCCAGTGGTCCCGATGAAAAAGGCTGATTACACTAGTTAAATTCTTTCTTTTAAAAAGAACTTATATTACAGTGGCATGTTTGTACTGAAGAGTGAATATTGTTAAGCATGATACCTCTTGAAGAACTGAGCTCCACATAACTATTTTTAATTTGTAGTGATGCTTTTCTGCAGGTGTAATGTGTGCACAGTACTTTTCAAATTGGTGTGGAAGATGTGGCAGCACCAAATCTTAGCCCTGCCATGACACACACTGTATTTGAAGAGCTTTGACAGACACTTTTATCTGGGCACCTGCCACAGATCTACTCATCATTTTTTGAGAGACAATATCTTAGCTATGGACATCAGGAGAGATCTGCTTCTGTGTGTTGTCTTGAGCGTCATTGGATGAGGGTGTAGGTTGGAGACTGCTGCAACCATTTGGAAAGAAAAAAGCATGGGGCTTGTCTAAGAACAGGAACCAACAAGATAACATAGAACATTGGTTAATATTGCTGAGGTATGGGGCTGGAGAGATGGCTCAGAGGTTAAGAGCACTGACTGCCCTTCCAGAGGTCCTGAGTTCAATTCCCAGCAACCACATGGTGGCTCACAACCATCTGTAACAAGATCTGGTGCCCTCTTCTGGCCTGCAGTCATACATGCTGTATACATAATAAATAAATAAATCTTTAAAAAAATATTGCTGAGGTATTAATTCAACACATTCTTAGCTGTCCTACCATCAAACTTCATATTAGATGAGAGAACATTCTTTCTGTATTGTTTCTGGATGGCTTGGACTTTTTGTTACTGACTACTGAT
Organism: Peromyscus leucopus; assembly: GCF_004664715.2. Taxonomy (NCBI): domain Eukaryota; kingdom Metazoa; phylum Chordata; class Mammalia; order Rodentia; family Cricetidae; genus Peromyscus; species Peromyscus leucopus. The sequence continues at coordinate 86,131,915 of NC_051069.1, forward strand.
AGCATCTTTTTAAAATTTAATTTGAAAAATTTTCATACAATATATTATGGTCATATTCTGTTCCCTCCTCCCAATCCTCCAAGGTCCTTACTCTAATCACACACACACACAAAAAAAAAAAAACCAAAACCAAAAACAAAAACATAACAACAGCAGCAGCAACAACAATAAAAAAAAAATGGGGAAATACCCTGAAAACACGGAATCCATTTTGTGTTGGCCAACTATTCCTGATCATTCAGCCTGCCTTATGGTGTGGTTGATACACCCAGTGCCATTCTATTAAAAATAAAACTGATTACTCCTCACCCAGAAGCTAGCAATTGCAAAGAGCTTCTTGATTGGGGTTGGGGGTGGGACTTTGTGCCCCACTTCCCTTTCTCTGTGCTGGGATTTTATCTGGTTTGAACTTGTGCAGGGAGACTGCAAGAGCCAGAGGTGGTGGTGGATGACTCCAAAGGAACAGCATCTTCCAGACAGGACAGAGTTGATGCACATATGGACTCATGGTGACCGTGACAGCATGTGCAAGAGCAGCCCTGAAAAAAAATCAGCAGGAACCCAGAGAGCCACTGCTGGTGAAGCCTGCTCAGGTGATGGACACCTCCCGTGCTGGATTTCTCTCTGTAGTGCCCAGTAGTCAATGTTCTTATTTTCTCAAGCACAGCATCCACCCTGCGGTGCTGTTAACAAATGGAAGACATAAGGAAAAGAATTACACATATTTATGGCCGCAATAACTTTCCACTCCCCAAAAGGGGGCATGGACCAGATCATTAGAGAAAATCAACCCAGCATGCAGTGTGCTTTTTATTTCTCCCTTAGATTTTAATTCAGATAATGTACATGACTTTCTGGGGGTGGGACTCTTTGGCTTAGGGAAAGAGGAGTTTGTGTGGAGGGGTGATGGTTTGAAAACAGAGGTTTCTTTTTTTTCTTTTTCTTTTTTCATTCATGTGTAACTGATACCTTTTGTAACTCACAAATCCCATGGAGGCTTCACAACTGGGACCCGGGGATTCCAAGAGTGACAGCATTCTGATGGATGCGTGCGTCTGAGGTACATGGTGCTTCCCTGTCCACACACTGTTTTACAACCTGCATTTAGGGAAATCTTTTTGTTCATGTACTTTTAAGGTCCAACAACAAATGATAACAAAGGGCCCTTTCCGAAAGATGCACAAAGTTTGATGCCATCTGCCCCAGGAATTTCCCTAACCACTGCTTCCCTCAGGCTGGTGTGACATTCCTCCTCTGTACCATAGTCCTGTGAGATGGTCCTTACTCAGCATCTGTCACTTGGCATCACAGTTGGCTGTTTTTGTCTGTTTCCTCTGCTGGACCCTGAGGTCTTTAGGCTGATACAGCATATCTATGTTCATATGCCCTGGTTTCTATACGGAGCTCACCACAGAGAGAGGTAGATACTTGCTCAGAGATTTGCACAGTAACCCTAGGCAGTACAGGGCAAAGAGATGCAGTGTGCTTCCCAGCTCAGTGTTCAGATATGGAGGTTGCCTCTGGGTTACGCCCATGTCTGAGTGAGAGTCTCTCTGACACCGGCAGTGCGTCAGTCCCCAGAAAAGCTCCTGCCTCTCCCCAGCATGTGGTTCTGGTTCTCCCCCTTCACTGGAGCAAAGTTAGGACTAATGCTTCGCCTCTCAGAATGTCCCCGGCCTTAAAGGCTTTCCTTCTCCTCTAGGGAACAGAGAGATGAAGCCATGGAGGTAAGATAGAGAAAGACTATGGGATTTGGGGAATATATCCCTCCAAACCCACACTGAGTGTCAATGGCCATAGCTAATACTGATGAGGGAGAAGCAGGACATGTCAGCGGTGACTGCGACCACGGCGGTGCTCTCCTAAGTGGATCTAGACTGTTATGGAAGAGTCAGTAGGTTATAAAAGCAAAGACCCAGGCACCCCTTCTCTCTCCCTATTGCACAGGTATCATTTGCTTGTTATCATACAGGAAGAGAGCTCTCTCCAGGCACTGACCCTTCCCTCTTGACCTTTCCCAGCCTCTAGATTTTAAAGTTTACAACCTTGAGTCCAATCAGCTTGTGCTGTTTGCACCTTTCCCTGCCTCAGGCATTCTGTTACAGTAGCAAGAAGTAGACTAGGACCCAGCCAAATTCTATACCTGAACTAGACAAGGCTGCAGCCTTATAGCCTTCCATCTCTTGGAATCCAGAGAAGCCAGGCACAGTGAAGACACTTGGAGGACCTCTTTATATTGGTCAATAAAATAGTAGAAATTCGGGAAATATGTGTGCGCTGGAACTCTTCCCACAAAGAACAATCCTAAGCCCCATGACAGGTGCTGTGACATCAGCTATCTGAGGGCAGCAGGTTCTCAGTGTGGTGTTCTGCTCCTCGGTTCCTTGCATCCCTGTCCAAATCCTCACGGATAGCATGCACAGCAAACATGTAAGGATGCTGGCTTGAAGGGAGGGCACATGATCCTCTTCTGGGGCCTCTACTGTGCTCTCTCAAGCTGCCTGAGAGAGGAGGGCAGTGGCCTGCACAGGAACTAACTACTAAGGTGCAGGAGGCAGGTGGAGAAGGAGACAGCAGGGAATGTCCAAGGTTGGCCAAGAGGAGGGGAAAGGGACGGATGCTGGGCTGAAACACTGAGGGGGCATGTGGGAGTCACACTGGAGGCAGGCAGAAAGGCTTATTCCTCCCTGGCACCATAGAATTACTTTAGATTTTATTTAATTTTTGTCATACCTGCTTCAACAAGCCGCAGAGAGCACCATCCCAGGCTCCCAGGGACTCTGTTTCCCTGTTTCTACTTCTCCTCATTTCTGTCACCTTACTTTCCATTCCTGAAGCTGTTTGTGGCTATGCTTGCACGCCTCCCCACCTGAGAATGCTCATTCCTCACTCTCAGCATGGTTTGGGTATCCAGCCATTAATCCACTTGTTTTGGAATTCCATATAATCAAGAAGATATATAAATGCTCCTCCCACCACATACAAACCGAGAGGGAGACAGGCATTACCTAGTGGGGCCTGCCGAGTGGCACCAGCTCTCAGTGGCACCACCAGCTGAAGGCTGTGTGCTCAATGCCACTGGGGGCACAGTGTGCCCTGGAGCATGTGACGTCTCTATCAGATAGTCACCAAGTCAATTATACATCTTGTCACTCTATCATGTGCTTTATCAATCCTACCACTAGTGATTTTTTTCCCCTTCAAGTGAAGGTGATTGGCTGTCACTTTCATGTCTGTGTCCCGCGTGGCGGCTGCTTCTGGTTTCCCGTTTACCAGCTGTAACTATAATAACTATACATGGGGTTAAACCCTTACTTCTCCAATGCCCAGAGTCAGGGATCTCCAGGTAGGAAGTTGTCCTGGCAACACTGTTCCTCTGGGTGCAGTTGTCAGAGTCGTGTGCTGGTGTGCAACATGCAGGATGACTAAAAGGCAGTTGAGCATAGGCGCTGTCAGAGCCGCTGAGATGAAGGAAGGAGCCACGCTTCAGTGCCCACAGCCAGACTCAAGCATACTTCAGGCTCTCTGATGACACTTTCAGACACGCGTGCATCTCACAGTGGGACAAGGACATTTGTTTAGGACACTAGAACACAACGTTCAAAGAGTGCTGGGACTACACTTGCAATAAATAGAAATGCCATGAAGCCGCAGAGAAGGCTTTGCAGCATAAGTCTTTTCTCTGAAGTGACTAGGTTGCCACTTCTCCAAAGCATCCGTAGAATGCTTGCCCAGGGCATGTTTCAAAAGAGCAAGGCAATCATTATTTGAAACAGACAGATGGAAATTCCTGGAAGGGCTTGCACCTTTGCCTATTATTAGAATGATCTATAGCCATGCTAAGGCATGTGCTCGGAACCTCCCATATCCTTCTGCTTCATGCCCCCAACAAAACTTGGTCGTAGCACTTGCAATAGATTCTATTGCTGGCACCTCGGCGTCCATTTCCCCCTTCCCTTCCTTGTCAGATCCGAATTTGTTCTGCAACCAGCTCACCTCTAACCCTATGGGAGCAGCCTGAATGCCTAGGAGGCAGACTAGTGGTTGGCATTCCCCTGGCCACTGTCACTTCGACATACTGAAGACAAGGATGCACGTCAGGTGATGTCAGAGGCACAGGAATGAAAGCAGCCCTGGTGGCCACCTTGTAATCTCCGGGGACCTGCCTTGTGGCTTCGGGGTTACTTGGGCCATAAAGGAGAGTGCTGTGGGTATCGTTCTGTATAAATAAAACACTGACTGGCCAGTGGCCAGGCAGGAAGTATAGGCGGGACAAGGAGAGAGGAGAATTCTGGGAAGTGGAAGGCTGGGTCAGAGAGACACTGCCAGCCACTGCCATGACAAGCGGCATGTAAAGACACCGGTAAGCCACAAGCCATGTGGCAAGGTATAGATTTATGGAAATGGATTAATTTAAGATATAAGAACAGTTAGCAAGAAGCCTGCCATGGCCATACAGTTTGTAAGCAATATAAGTCTCTGTGTTTACTTGGTTGGGTCTGAGCGGCTGTGGGGCTGGCGGGTAACGGATTTGTCCTGACTGTGGGTCAGGCAGGAAAACTCTAGCTACAGGAGAGGGCTCAGGGGGACAGGAGACAAGGGCATCTGGTGCCATGGCGGAGCTACTCACAAGCCTCTGGGCATCTTGCAGTGGTAATTCTTAATTCAGGGTAAATTGGAAGTACTTTCAAACTTGTAAAAAATCCTAATTGATCTAAGACTATTATCATCTTGATTTTACTGTGAAGAAACGGGTTTAAATACAAATTAACTCAACCAACACAATAAAGTTAGTAAGCCCTATAAAATCCAAGAATAATCTGACCCAGAGTGCAAACCCTTCATTGCCTTCATTGCTCTGATATACAGGTTCTTAGATTAATAATAGAAATCTCACAATTTGCCTTCATGGAAGCAAAGAAAGCTATATTAAGCCAATCTTGTCCTCGATCAACTTAGAAAATAGATTACTTTGCAGGGCGTATTGCTTTTAAAAATTACTGTCACTTATTATTCAGACCCCTCCAGAGTGCTAGATGTAAGCCTATGGGCAGAGTAGGCACTCTGTGTGTACGTATTAAATAATACACCTACAGCTCCCTGGTGAATGTGGCTCTGGAAAAAACCTACAGGCCTCTGAACCACTTCCTGCGCCACACAAAGTCTCTGGAAATGTTAGCACATGGAGAAATTCCTGTCAGCCATTCCATTTAATAATGTACCCACACTATCCATTGTTTTCAGAATTGATCATTAATATTAGGTCACATCATGAGAGCTGAATGGCTTCTGATAATCTCTCAGAATAAACATCCCAGTCAGGTTCTTCCAGAAGCGTTCTGCCTGGCACCAGGGGGCAACCTCTGCCTCAGCACAGCCCCCACTACCACCTCTTTTTGAATACCCAGGCTCCTGAGCATCTGCTGCCATTGTTAAGCCTGGCCTTGCCCTCTGTCTCCCCACAGCCAAGAAATTCATCTCACCATTTCATTTCTCATGTTTCTCTTTGCCCACCTCACTAGGTTTCATACCACCTTGGCTATTTGCTGGATCAAGTGTCTGCCTCTGCCCAAGACATCCTTGGGACTGCCTTGGAGTTGACTGATTGCGAGTAGAAGATCACAGCCTTTGGAGCCAGGTGCCATTTACACTGGGGCAGGTCACTGAATTCTGTCCACCTTACTGCTCTCACTGAAGATGGGAAGAGTCTTAGTCTCTCCTGCATGCAAGTTATATATGGTTTGCCAGGGTCACAGTGCAATGAATGAGCTGCTCTCCTCTGAACAACATGACTGATAACCACACTGCCTGTACATCAGCACAGGAGGCCCCGACTTTCATGGAGAAGGCAATTAATCCAAGATCTTATCACGGAAAAAAGATATGGTCTCTTAAAGTTTCCATTTCAAGTTATAGAAGTTGAAGGCACCGTGTATCTTCCCAAGGAGCTGGCAAGCCTTTGGTAATTATAAAGGAGAGCACAGTTGGATTTTTAATATGAACCCCAGCACTGGCTCATTTCTTTAATCATCATACTCTGAGTCAGTGAGAATAGTAGCAAGCTTTACAGGATTTAAAAAGGGAGTTGAGTTTCCAAGATTTGTTATGCACACAGTATCTATTTGGGACCCACTGGTCTTGAGCAGGTCTAGGCAGATAGATTCTGTTTTGCATATGAAAAGCATCAAGGCCAGCCAGGTTGGTGACCCCTAACTTAGCTGGTCACTGGCAGACCTGATTGTGGAATTAGTAATCAGGGATATCAGGCTGGAAGGTCTTTTTTTCAAAAGGCAAGATCCTCTGTGTAGACTGGAGCTGAGTGTGGGATCTTTTGGAAGAATGTTGTCAACCTGAGTCTGTGGCCTCAAGTGTCTCACCCCAACTTCCTGGTCTTTGTACCCAAGGTCACACTACAAAAGGCTTGCAGCCACTTGTGACTTAATAAAAGAGTCCCCCCAGAAGAAGCCCTGATTGTGTGCCACCTGTGGTTCCTTTTGGGGGGGATTAATTTATTTTTATTCTCTAACAGTTTTATGCATGTGTATAATGAGTTTTGGTCTTTCTCACCCCCTCTTTCCCCATCTCATAGCCCCTCCTTATCTTGCTGAACCACATACACTTTCAATAAACAGTGTAAGGCAAGGGGGCCACTTATACTTAGTATACACTTCTCCAGTATATACTTAGCATTTCTTTGGTGTAATTCATGGAGATTATTGTTGTTTGTACATTTGTTTTGAGGCTTAGTTTTATTATAAGGGACCCTTGTTTACAAAAAATGCAATAATTAGGGAAATCACTGAAACATTCAAAAGGAAAGAAACACTGCTAATAATTTACTATGTCATAAGTCTGTCTAACAGTAAGAATTTACTTTCTTGATTTCTTGACTGTCTCCACAGTGAGACAATTTCCTCATCAGCACCCCGACTGAGTGTCTCCTCAGCATTATTTTGTGGCAGGCTTTTTGCAATGACAGTGAGTTTAAAACTTGGAGTATGATGATAAGAATCTGAAGTATCTCTTTCAAAACTGAGTGGGGTAATGATGTAGCAACGCCTCCACTGAGTGGAATGAAATATTAACTTCACAGACAGAGTGATCGATTAGACTCTCGTCTCTATGGCAATTACAGCATCTGATCACACATCAGTGCCACCCCTGGGAAATGTGTGACCCCTCCCCCGCCACTTGTCAATCACCCCTCACTTAGGTATTTTCAGAGTAATTGTTTGTATCCCTCTGCTGCTCTGAAAGATCTGAATTACATCCCACCAAAATTAGCACACGATTAAAATGACATGCCACTGAGGGCAACATGGCGATAGGGACACGAGGAGAGAGCGATCAAGGAAGACCGTGGGGCCAAAGAAAGGGCTTCAAGGGAAATAAGAATAATTTTCAAGAGAATAGGGGGTTGCTTAGCAGGAACTTACCCATGTTTGCACCATGGTAGGCCTCTGGCATATGCTACTGGAGTTGGACTTGATCTTAATCCCATGCTGAGGCTCACCCAAGTTCAAACAGCTATTATTGGTAGACCTGACATAACCTCAGTTTTCCCTTAGGTGGATGATCTCAGATGGGTGTAAGATTCCTTTCTCTGCCTTCATGGGTGGGGTTTGCTTCTTTTCACTGCTCACACCTACAATGTAATGGTATGTTCACTTGCTTGTCTACCAGGGGACAGTGAAGTACAGGGTGGGTTTCACTCATCGCTCCGTTCCTCATCTCGGCACAGAGCACAGCCATGGTAGAGCTGACCCTCAGTAAGCTGAATGTAGGGATGCAAGTTGCTTCAGGACCAGGACCAGGTGAAGGTGTGCCCCTTGAAAGTCTGTCCTGAAACTGCTCATCACAGTTGGGGTGTGACTGCTGAGAAGATGCCAGCCCTAGCTTGGGATAGTTATTCCAGGGAAGACCCCTGGGAGGCAGCTTGCTAGAGGGAGTCCCATCCTCAGAAAGCAACTGCTTAGTGGGTCCTTGCCACGACCCTTGAACCCTTTTCTCTCCCTTTAGTAATCAGAAATCAGTTTCATGATGGAAGGGCTTGTGTTTGGCTCATGTAGAAGACAAAATGAGCCACCATAGTGAGGGGGATAATAGCAGCAACACGAACAAATAAACATTTTCATAATTTGTCTACTAATTAAAATAGCAAATACAATCAAATTCAATTAACAAGGATTGGTCTGTGGGGCTTTAAATCAGAGGAGCCTGGTTGATTGCTCTGGAGTCATTAATTAGGCCAGACGTGATTTCTCCCAAGCAAACCTCTCAGCATTCACCTTGCTCAATTACAGGCTTCGTGACTGGCTGGGAGACCACAGGTGCTGTGGGGAGCCGGACTTCCAGACTCGGGTGTGAAGACTTCTCAGGATTTTGCAGGTGCTCTCATTCATGTGGGTCACAGGTGGCTGCCGAGCTTATGACCGTAGGAAGGCTCCAAGGTGGTTGGTGAAGGCCGCCTTCCCTGATCCTCACCTCTTCTCTCCTCAGCAGTGATTCTCTTGTTTGTCCTACACATCTTGACCCTGCTCTTCGAATGTCCATGTCCTTTGGGCCACTCTAACTTCCTTGTCATAGGCTGGAAAGCGGTCTGGCTCTCATCTAACCATGGTCACAGAAGTTGAATTCTACCATAGCTCTCTCCCAGATACTGCTCTCTGCTTCATTCCAGAGAGTGGCAGGCTTACCCTGGGGGACAAATTCTGGCTTCCTTCAGGGAGAGAGACATTGATAGATATGGTTGCTTCAGGGCCCCTGGACTGAGCAGGCACAGTGCCAGCAAATGGACCTGGTATATGAATAGAAAGATATGAGTATCATGGCCAATGGAATAGCATCATGATGGCGATGGCCCACTGAGTTCCTAGATATCTGGGTTTAATCAATGAATAAAAATTTAGATCCATAGGCAAAAGATTGAGGTTTTAGTTTTATTTTGTGTTTTAAGGTTGAATTATTCAAGGAAAAATACAAACACCAGTTGGGTGATGCCATAGGCTCTTCCACTCTGCTCCTCCCTGCAGTCCTATGTGCCTGGGGAAGGTTACATGGCAAGAGCCATCCAGTAAGCTGCTCTCATTCATTCAGACTTAGAAGGGTGGGTCACAGAGAAGTCTTAATAAATAATAAACAACTCAATGCCTGCGTTCTGAGGATAACTTGACATCTTTGCCAGGTCCCTAGACTTGGATGTAAACCACGATTCTAGGAACAGCTACAGGGCATCCAGGAATGGGAGCAGCAGATCAGGAGGTTGGGTATGTGCATTTGGAGGGTGGGGAGACAGTGGGTCTTGTGGATGCTGACGAGTGTGCCCTTTAATTAAACTCCAGAAATTTCACTTCTCTGCACCCTTCGGAGCTTGGTTTTGTCAGTATGGAGTTCATGTCTCAAATGGAAGGTGAGGCAAGAACAAAATACCTCATGGGTTTGTTACAACTGTTCTGTGAGCTGGTATGGGAGAAATGTCCAGAGTCTGTCCCCTGATGATGTGTGCCCTGTGGGTGGCAGCATTTATTGTTCCTGAATGTCTCAGCGGCTCAAAGGACAATTTAAACTCACCTTAAATCTCCCTGCACTAAGCACTCTATTCACTTGGCCCTGGGAACACATGACAATAGGGACTGGAATGGGCTAAAGGGTAAGGGGCAACCCTTTGCTGTCCATTCCACATTGATCTGCCCTCAATATTCTTAGACTGAAAGAGGTCACCATTTGAAAGGCAGGGTGACCAACGGGCAGGGAGAGTTGCCAGCGCCTGCCTGTGATTTGGAGATCAGCGCTCTGTGCTGTGTGTGGCAAAGCCATTATGTTGTCTACACTTTTTCCCAATGACACACTTCCCATTGTGAGTGTAGAAATAGCTCCGGAGTGCCCGGGACAGACGCACTTGAAAGCTGTAAAAGCCGCGCTGTCAATCTCCCAGGCTCTCACCCCTGCAATCACTATTCCCCTTTGCTACAACTTTATAACCCATTTGTGCTGCTTCCGAAGAACTGACCACGCTGCCACCTCCTCAGGCAGCCTCGCCTCGCCTCTGCTCTGCTCAGCCGTAATTTGTCATATAATTAATTCAAAATGACACTGCTTGCTCTGTTGACCTGCCATCTCATCTGGGAACCTTTTAGGAGGCTGCTCCCTGTGGGGGCAAAAAAAAAAAAAAAAAAAAAAAAAAAAAAAGGATTTTTCATCTTTTGATCTCTTGGGCACTGAGCTGTGAGGAAGGTAGAAAGATGAATGGGATAGACTTTGGGGTTAGAAAGCCTTGTACCCAGTTCAGAAGTGGTGGTGGACGGTTATAATCCCAGCACTTGGGAGGCAGAGACAGGACTCTAGATTCGTCTGGGTTACACAGCAAGATCTTGTCTCAAAAGCCATTAAAACAAAATGAAACGTCAGGCAGGCATCCACCAAGCCTTGCTCTGTCACCTGGGCCTGCCCTGCATTTCTGAGCTCCAGTTGCCTTATTTGTAGAAGGAACCAGCATGCCCTTTTTGCAGGGTCACTCAGAAGGTCAAGCAGCATGGTGTCTGGTATGCACAGCAGTTTGGGGAAGAATTCTAAAATCATCTGTTGAACTCTGTTCCTGGCTCTTTTGCTAGGTTTTCAAGTTTTCGGGCATCTGATTCATCCACCTTGACAAGCGCACCACCTAGGCACATGATGGCACATGATTTGATTTACCAAGCGTAATTATCTATTCTTTTCCTCTCCAAGAATCCTTACATTGTTTCTTTAAAGTATTTCCTTTATGTTCAAAAATAAATTAACAAATATCCCACTAACACAAACTAGAAATTGCCCAGAATTAGGGTGGGGACCTTTAGAAGCAAAGCAAACCAATAATCCAATTGCTGAAAATGTCAACCCATAAAAGGTTTTGCTCTGGATTTTCAAAACAAATGCAAATTTCCATTCGTTTTTTTTTCCCTCCTGTGTAGTCTCTGCCAGGCTCTAAAAGCAAAGTTAACAATACCATGTTTCTCCTCCAACCCCCAATTTTTTCTTTGGCCCCAATTAATTACCATCCCATTTTGATTTTAAGAGTTCACTTCACCACTGATTGCTGCACACCGGCTTCCTCCACCTCCTGCTAACATTCACAACAAGATGGAAGGAGAGACCCTGAGGTGGCTAACTTGCATATTTTTTTTTATTATGTTTTTAAAAGGGCTTCAACTGTTCTTGCATGCTCCTAACGTAGAGTGATTGCTTCAAGGGAGCTCACAGTTCGGAACTCCACAAAAAGATTTGCAAAGGGAAGTTGATTGCTATGCTGTCAAAACAGGTTGCTCATTCCCCTGGGGAGAACCCTAAAGAAAGAAAAATCAAGAGAAGAAAAGTCCAACTTCACACATTCCATGGTGACAGAATGGGGTCAAAGATTAAGACTGAACAGTAAAAGGCTAAGTGGCAGCTGCTCAAGCCAGTGCCATCAAGAAGGTCACAGGCCTCCTAAGAAGGAAAGAAGTTCTATGGTGTAGCAGGGATCTGATTTGTAAAGCAATACCCACCTGGTGATCTGAAACCAATGACTTGTTAGCAAAATAAAAAAAAATAAGTAAATAAATAAATAAAAAATAAATAAAAGCACAGAGCAAACCGTTGCCAAGAGGAGAGTCCAGCTTCACATCCCAATGAAACTCCTGGCTCTCTCATTAAAAAAATCAATGTCTGCGTGGCTTCCAAGCACTTGGAGAAGACATCCATCTGCATACTGCTGGGAAAAGTGGAAAGCGCTAGGAGTCTGGATGAACCTCGGGCTACAGAGCTGGAATTGATTGGATTACCTCTAATTGGGTGACTCTAATGAGAATTAACAACGCTGAGTACACACACAGCAGAGGAACTGGAGCAGTCCCCATAACCGGAGACACAAGTGAAGAGAAGACACTGTGCTCCCTGGGTGCTTCCTAAACAATGTTGGTGCTTTGGTCCTGGGTCCAGGGCAGGGGTGAGAATCTTGGTCACACTCACCAGCTCTCTCTCTGCTGGGGTAAGTTTAGCTCCCTGTCTCTCACTGTCCTCCTCAGCAGGATCAAAGTTATTAAAACAAAACAAATCTCATTGAGTTACCAGAAGGAGCCTGAATTGTCTCATTCAGCCCTTAGAATAGTGCCTTGAACATAGTAAGGACTGGTCATCTTAGCTGCAGTGGTGGTTGTTAAGCTATACACCTTTTGTCATCTAGTCAAGCAAAGAACATTTATTAGGTATTCTTGATGCTCCCAATTTGAGACCGGACAAAGGCAAATTTGATGATATTAGCCTGGATTCAACAGCTTCTCACAATTTTAATTTTTTTACAGTTTTTTTTTTTTTTTTTTTGTGTGTGTGTGTGTGTGTGTGTGTGTGTGAGAGAGAGAGAGAGAGAGAGAGAGAGAGAGAGAGAGAGAGGGAGAGAGAGAGAGAGGAGAGAGAGAGAGAGAGAGAGAGAGGGAGAGAGAGAGAGAGAGAGAGAGAGAGAGAGAGAGAGAGAGAGAGAGAGAGGAGGGCCATGCAGGCATGTGCATGCCATGGCTTGCATGTGGAGGACACTCTCAGGTATCACACCTTGCCTTCTACCTTGTGTGAGATTGGATATCTTATCCACACTGTGTACACCAGGTTACTTGGCTTACAAGCTTCAGGCTACTCTCCTGGCTCTGCCTTCCATTTCGTCTTAAAAGGGTTAGGACCACAGGCATATGTCACCGCTCTGGGCTCTACATGGGTTCTGGGGCTCAAATTCAGGTCCTCATGCTGATGTGGCATGTGCTTTGCTTTTACCAACTGAACTTTCTTTCCAAATTCTTCTCACTGTTTTAAAACAGAGACTCCGCTGGCTCCTGGCCATGCCTGCTTGCCTGTTTCTCTCTCTGCTTTGGTAACACTAGCCTTCCTCTCATCTCTGGCTGGCCATGCTTTTCCCCGGCCCTCCACAGGACCTCTGCATTCCTTTGGCCTAGGATGCTCCTGGAAGGTATAATCAATATCCGATTTTGGGCATTCTTGAGCCCAGCACTGGTTTGTAGTAGGCATGCAGTTAATATTCATTGAACTAATAAATAAATGAGTTAAAGTTTAATAATATCACTATACATAAAATAAAAAACTGAATAATAAGAGTTAATGTTGTTTATTTGGGAGCTGGCTGGCAGGACAGAAAAAAAAATCCTATGAGTGGCACCCGACATGGGGCCACATATATCCATGTAAGACCTGAGAAAGCTTTAAAAAAAGGTTTTAAATATACACACACAAACGAGTCTCCTGTTTCTCATGCCAACTATGATACACTGACATGTCTCCTGGCAGATGCCTGCATGCTTGAGTTGCCAGTGTGCCATGAGCTAAGCCACATGGTGGATTCAAGATTTTGTTCATGCAGACAGAAAAGGTTACAAATATGCAGTAAAGCATGTTCATACAGGAAAAAACAAACAAACAAACAAACAAACAAAACCTCTAAACAGGTTACAGTGTGTTAACAATGTCCCTAGGCTTAAGAAAAAAATATAAGCAATCATAGAAAAAATAGTTTAAAAATAATAAAGTCTTTAAAGAAAGAGCAAAGTTTAAAAAAAAATAAGCCTAGGATGAAAAATACACAGGGAGTTTGGATTCTATATGGTGTCTTGTAACCTTTAAATTTTTTTAAATGCTAATGTACAAAAAAAAAAAATAGCGACGGAGAGACACTGGATTATGGAAACTACTAAATTAAACCAACCCATATATTTTAAAAATGTTTTAACTTCAAAATGAAAGTTGGACAATGTGTTACATTGGGGGAGAGTTTATGCTTTTGTTTCCTGTAGAAACCAAAGGCTGTAGATTCCTTTCAGATTAGTAGAGATATTTGATGGGAGAGGCGAAGACCACAGATATGAGGGAGAAAGCCAAAAAGGACTATAGGATAGGTGACATGTAAGCTGATCCCTTGACATGGGAACAGATCTGAGATGAGATGAAACATGATAAATCTTGTTGGCTACAGAGTCCTCATAACTTATTATTACATGGCATCCTTTCATATGGCATAGATAGAGATTTATATTACAGTTTGATTATACAGTCTAAATGGACTTAAAGTTGACAGATGCCTTTTACCTGCTCAAACATAAAACAAAAAAAATCTTTAAGTGACTTATGCACACTGCACACTTGTGTTAATACAGATATGCATGTTACCTTTGAAAGTTTATGTGTTTTCAGAACAAGGAGACCAACAACTGATGAAAACAGGCAGCCCAGATGATCCAACATCTCAGAATGCCTCTGTTACAGTTTTCTCAGAGTTCTGCATCCAGAACAGCTTCAAGGCTGCTGGCTGAGATGGTTTCCCCTCACAAAGTACTCGACCCAGGACTTCAGATAAGCCTTACACTTTCCCATTGCACAGAGACTGAACAACAAATAATACAGCTGACTTTCCCAGGACTTGACCATTATTCCAATTTTCCCAAGGTCTCCTAAAGATGCCAGAACCCCTAGACAACAGGAAGCAGTCTAGAGAACATGATGCCTACATTCCCAAGAGGTGGAGTGAATGGCTTTTTGTCATTTGATAGGTTATAGATGTTTGTCATCATTTAGGGGAGGTAGTTACAAGTTGATACTAGTAATGGTCAGGGGAAAAAAGCTGAACAAAGGAGAGTAGATTCAGGGATCTTGTTTTGAAAAAAAGGGAGTATATATAAAGATGATAGGATAAAAGAGTATACTATTGAAAGCACTTTTAAACTAAAAAAGCAACTACTAGTCTTAAATATTTTACATTGGTATGTATTTTTGCATGTTGATATAAATTTAAGGTTACTTTTGTTATACTATATATATGCTTTTATTTTTGTTTAAGGTATTGTATCTATGCAGCTCATTTTAAAAGGTTATGTAAAGTTTTAGTCTTTGAAAGCTATTTAGGATAATTGTCATCTGTAAATATCAAACTTATAGTCATGTTGGGTATGTTTATAAGGTCCTATAGAGATATATTTTAGGTGATCTTCAAACACTTTAACAACCTACAGAATATGGCATTTAAAATGTTTTAATAACATAAGGCTTTTCTTAACAATGAGATACATCTGCTTCTGGCAGCACCAATCTATTTCAAAAATGAATGATGGCATCAAAGAATCTCCATATGGAGTTTACTTTCTTTATTTGGGCAAGAAACTGCCCTTGCCTCATCTTCTGAAAGTATGATGTCCAAACTGGACCAACAAAACACAAAGAAAAATGACTGTTGAACTTTGCCAAGACAGGGTAGGATAGTCCTTCAAAAAATCCTGTTTCACAAAAAAGTCTGTCAGATATTCTAGGCCTGTAGCCTGAAGATGGATGCCCCAACATTGCAGAGGAACCTTGGGTGACTGTCCAGGCAGCTATCTATTTCTATAATTACTTCTAGTTTTGGAAGTTGCTTGTTTTACAATTCTTGTTTAATCAGGAAATAATAATAATAATAATAATAATAATAATAATAATAACAATAATATATGTATCCTCTTGGGGTCTGTGATGGAATTGAAGATGAGATAATCATAGTTATAGTTTTTCTAGTTATGGTAGAAGTTATATTAGGTACAAAGCTTTGGATTCATCAAGATTGAATAAATAATAGAGTACTTTCTCCAAATATGCCAAATATAAATGGACTAGAAATTGTAAATGTAATTCTTACCTGATAATTGTTCTTATTGTTTATAGTTTTATTATGTTAAAGCTAAAACCTTTCCTTTTTATTTAGACAAAATGTTGTGGAATAGTCTTTTTGTATACTATGAAGATTTGTCACTTGGATTGGTTTAATAAAAAGCTGAATGGCCAATAGCTAGACAGGATTTTCAGGGCAGAGAGGATGCTGGGAAGACGGGCAGAGACACAAATTCAACAGCCAGATGGAGAGGAAGTAGCATCAGGAGTACAGAGTAAAGGTAATAAAGCTACGAGACAAAAAGTAGATTGATAAAAATGGGATAATTTAAGTTGTAAGAGCTAGTTAGAAACAAACCTAAGCTATCAGCCGAGCTTTCATAATTAATAATAATTCTCCATGTCATTTATTTGGGAGCTGGCTTGTGGGACAGAAAAATCTGCCTACAAGTGTGGATATCAGGCCCTATGGTATTTTTACCATACGTGTTAAGGAAATACTTCATCACTGGTAGGACACTGGGTGTGTATGCAAGGTCCTTTTAGTTGCAACCTGAAACCTGAAACAACTTCCTTGATCACTGAGGGATCCTGGCATATACAAATCCTGGTGAGTCTCCCAGCCCAAGTCCAGGGTACCACCTGTGCCTTTCTTTGGTCACACCAGCCTTCCATGACTTTGCCTAGTGCCCTCTGGGACATTTGTTTCCTTGTGGTACTCAGACACCAATATACAGACTCTTTCTTGTCTTCTCTAACTTCAAAACGTCCCTGAGACAATGCTCCAACACAGGTCTCAGTCCTGACAGACCCAAGCATCTTGGCCCTGCCTTGAGGCAGGCCAAGCATCAGAGATAGTTTTACAACCTGGGCTCCACCCATCCTTCTTTTGTACTTGGCAGCCTAGAACTCTAGCCTCTATGTGCACACACCCTTCTCCAAACAATGCAATGTGTTAACAGATCAAGGAACCCCCACCTCATTGAGCTGCTTGCACACACTATTGTGAGCAATGGAGTAAGTTTCTTCTCCCCTTAATAACCATCAAACTTACACAGATTATACTCAGTCGTACTCTGCTTATGTCTGGGTATGAAAGTAGGGAGACCATCTGGCCTAGTTTGGGGTGCACATATAATAAGGCAACACTATGTTTCCAAGTGAACTTTTGGGAAGAATCCTCTATTATCTCATTTCCAAGCACAATTGGGTCTGTATGCATGTTTCTGCCTGACTAGGCTTTCAGAGAGATGTCTTCCTTAGGAGGCCAGCTAAGCCATGACCCCCTATAACATGCTCCCAGTACCAAGACTAATTCAAATGATTGGTTATATAATAGTGTGTTTGATGTCTGACTCTCCTGCCTGACTAATTCTGAGAGAACAGAAATCTAACAAAACACAAAGCCAAGCACACAGCATTGTGCTCAGTAAAATCTGTTGGATAAATGAAAGAACAAATGAATGATGGATGCAAACTATGGCTCAAAGATCACACAGCTAGCAAAATGCTGAATCAGGGCTCAAATCATCTGATTCATAGACGCTTCAGGCCAGACACATTAGGAAAGGATTCTTAAAGGAAAATGAGCGTGTCCTGGGATCTACATTAGAGCTGCTCTCAGGAGGCAGAGGGATAGGAAAGGCCACGAAGGTATTAGGTAGAGGGATAGGGAAAGCCAGGGAGGTATTCTAATATGTCAATGAATGGGGATTTGCTGAAGATATTGGGAGGCTTAGCATTTGACAGGAATGCCAACCATTGCTTCTAAAATGTTAAACATTGTTTAATAATTTGGCATTGTATAATAAATGGTTTCTGTCAGCATGGAGCATACAGCCCTCCAGCTGGCTGAGAAAGGTGCAGGGCTGGTTTTGAAAAATTCACCAGCTCTCTTGGGTAGGCCAACTAATCTGGTTTTAATGCTTAACACAATGCTTTGGAATTGGGCTTATTCACTCAGAATGTGCCTGCTAGAATTGACTATGTAGTCTCTCCCAAAGGAGAGGTAGCATCCTCCACAAACACCACACATGGATTTCTCCAGAGAGAAAAGTGCAGTCCAGAAGGCACTGCAGAGGATGTGGACTGACTGGGGTCACTTAGGGACAACCTACTGTGTGCTGAAAACCACAGGATCTCTCTTGTTCTGAATGGCACTTTCTGAACTGGTGGCCTTCTCTGGGATTCACACCTCAGCCTCAACATATTACATAGAGTAGACTTGGCCTGGGCACCTAAGACTGTCAGGCCTTAAGTCTACACCACTGTGTCTGCCTCCTCAACTGACCGCAGTACTATAACACTGTTCTAGAATTACAGGATTTCTGTAGGCTCTCATTGGCACCAAGAGCCAATTCTAAGTTGGTCTAAAAGGCCAAAAATAGAGTCAGCAGACTCAAATATTCAGCAAGTGTAGGCAGAGTTTACCTTGGGGGGGGGGTTCATTTCATCATCTACATTCAAGAAGAGCTCACACCAAGATTCTCTGCTCTTACCGTGAGGCTCTATCTGCAGACTGCTGAAGGTTTTGCTCAGTAGATTGCAGAGGAAGGCTTTGACATGTGTGTGTTAGCTAGCTTCTCATCACTGTGACTTATATGCAAGGGAAATAATTTGAAAGGAGGAAAGATTGATTCTGACTCATGGTCTCAAGGTTTTCAGTCCAAGGTCTGCTGGATTGATGGCTTTTGTCTGAGGCTAGGCAGAGCACCATGATGACATTAGGGTATAGCAGAGATGCTCATCTTTGGTGGCCAGGAGGTAGTGAATGACCTAGTTTCTTTAACCAGGCCCTACTTCTGAAAATTTCCTTACTACTACTCATCTTATAAAATTATGAATGTCAGTGATCAATCCATTGATTAGGTCAGAGCCCTTAGGATCAGATAACTTCCCAGTGGTTGCATTCACCAGCTGAGGACTACATCTTCAAAGCATGAGAAATCACAGGGGAAACACTTCACATCTAAAGCATAGCAATACAACTTTACACTGCGTGTGAACATTAATGTATACATAGGAACTGTGAATCAATCTTGTATTGTTTTATTTTTAATATAGTAGAAGCTCCCAAGTAGAAATAGCTTAGATCCGTCTGCTCAGGTGAATGATAGAAGAAACAATATTAATGGATGAGGGTCTGGATACTTTAGGGGCGTTAGCTTCAACAAAGAAAAAAATGAATGCTGAGAAGTGATAAAAGGAAGCCATCAGCTAATTAGAGGTGCTGGACAGTTACTCGTGACAAATAACTTCTTTAGTGTAGAAGGCACAGCCCCATGGACATTGCTTAAGCATGCTGTCTCCAAAGTCCACTAGAGTTTTGAACATTGCTCTATACCATGCACCTTATGTCAAACCCTGAAAGGAATACCTGCACTAGAGATTAGCAGATGGACTTGTTTTGGTTTGTGTAGAGCAGAGGGGTAAGATATTGCAGTAGAAATAGGCACTTTCTATGGCTCTCTACAAGGAGACAGAATCTAGAGTTGGGAGACCCCAGAAGGAAGGGCCAGGAAGGCAGAAGAGGGGGTTAGTACTAGACTGCAGAGCTTGCAGCAGGGAGCTAGTTAGCAAGGATCTGGGCAGAGTCCTAGGGGCCATGGGCTGCAAGTTATTCAGACTTGTTCCCATAGAAACAACAGACACGAACAAAAAAGAAGAAATAAAAATCAAAAAGAAAATAAAAACTCCAAACATGTCTCAGACCACTAGATATCCAATGTAAATAAAACAGAGTGCCTTGAATAAGTAGAAATCCACTTCACTGAGTGAGATATGAACTTACTGGAGCAGCTACATTATGAGGTGCTGAGACCAGTGATGGGGTCTGTGTCTAAAATACACAGAGTGACCCTGGCCAAACAAGCTCTGTGTAAAACATCAGGACAAAGAGGCAGAGACAGAGGCTGGTGGAGGAACTCCCAGGTGCCAGACACTATTTCTTTCATACTCATTTTCGCCTGTTCTCAGGTCTGGCAGATCAGGTTCACAGTTACATCCATTTACAGAACCTGGGACTCAGGTTCAGAATGGGTCCACATGCACAGAGCAAAACTAGGGATGGATTGCCACAGAAGTTGGATTTTCCTGTGAGCATGTTTCTGTCCTTCTAGAATCCTGGCAGTGGATAGAAGAAGAGTTACATCCTCCAGTGAGAGAGGCTAGAGAGGGCTTATTACACAGGGCAGCAGGTAGGGGAGCCACACTTCATGGTATTTGATTCATGGGTTTGAAAACTGCTGCTGAGGGCTGTGTGAATTGCAGAGACACCAGGAACCATCTTCTACAACAGCAGCAGCATTGAAGCTGATTGACAGAATGGAAGCTATGACTACATGGGGCAAGGACAATGTGAAGGACATCAGGCCTTGAAGGATATGTCAGGTCTGGAGATGTATGGACAGTCAGAGAACTTGTCTGTGGGCTTGAGAGCCACACTTGAGACATGGCTGAGGGGATGACTAGAACACATAGTTCGTCCCTATTCAGAGTAAAGAGGTGGGCATCTCAAAACAACATTCCCTTTCTCATTGTAGAGGTAGCATATGGTAACTGCAAAAAAAAAATGGCTAAAGACAGAGAAGCCTTTGACAAAATAAAAAAGTTATCCATTCATTTCTTGGGCCTATCCTTCTGGGCTTTGTTCTATGCATTTTTGAAAAAATAAAGCACACTGTTATTGGATTGTATTTATAATCTCATGTCCAGCTTCTTTTACTGAATAAAATATTTGTCCTCATGACATGTAATTTTATAAGAATCTGGGTTTCCATGGCTGCCTAGTTCTCTCTGAGGGGCTCTCTAGTTCTTCTTTGGCCCTGTGAACATGCTAACCTATGCTGAAAGATGAGGACCATAGCTCTCTTGGAAAAAGAGGTGAATTCCATTATGTCTCCTTGGGTTACTTTTGGTTCCCAAGAGTTCCCATAGCCTAGACCTTGCTAACTGAACATGCTTTCTTTGCTCCTACCATCTGAATGCCTTCCTAATGGTGATATGCTGAAGGAATGAAAAGTAGCATCTACATTCTTCTAGAAGTAAGGGACCTGGAATGTCCATCCTGTCACACTATAAAAGTCACATATAAACCAAAGAATTGTAGATAACACTAGTGGCAGAGGAGTTCAGAGGTGCCTGCTTTAGACTTCTGGAGATAATAAGAAATGCAGTCTCTATTTTAAAAATTACATATTTATTTGCTTATATGTGTGTATGTATGTGTATGAATGATTGGGGGTGGCTGGGTTCATATGCCACTTGGGTGCATGTGGAGGCCAGAGGACCACTTGTAGGAGTCATTATCTCCTTCCACCATGTGAATCCTGGGGATGGAACTCAGGTCATCAGCTTTTGTGGCAAGCAGTCCTACCTGCTGAGTCATCTTGCAGACCCCAATAAATGTAGTTTCTAGTCCAGCTCCTTGTTAGTGATGATCATTCTGGGGCTATTAATATATAAAGAGAGCCCTTCTGACCCTTGTGTGGTGGCAGCTTGAATTCATTTACAGGATCCTCAACATAGGATGGACGATTCCCAAAGATTAGTACTCCAGGTGAGGAATGGAGTGTGTGTGTGTGTGTGTGTGTGTGTGTGTGTGTGTGTGTGTGTGTGTGTGTGTGAGAGAGAGAGAGAGAGAGAGAGAGAGAGAGAGAGAAAACATATAGTATGTGTGTAAGCACCTAGTGTAGTAGGAATTTCAAGCATCTAATATGCATTGTATTACTTGGTTGCAACATTTTCTCTTATACTTGACTCAAGCTCATTATGACCATATGAATAATAGCCTATACTATATATGTATACCATATGGCCTGGGTACACAGTGGGCTCTACCATCTAGATTTGTAAGAACACTCTATTATCTGACCAATGACACATTTTGCAACAGAATTTCTGAGAATACATTTTTAATGTTAATGGCTGTTTGGCTGTATTTTGTTACATCATTGGTCTAGGACCCAGGCATTCAGAGTGCTACCATTATCAAAAGGCTCCATTAAGAATTAAAACTAGGCCAGGTGGTGGTGGCATACACCTTTAATCCCAGCACTCTGGAGGCAGAGGCAGGTGGATCTCTGTGAGTTCGAGTCCAGCCTGGGCTACAGATTGAGTTCCAGGAAAGGCACAAAGTAACAGAGAGAAACTGTCTCAGAAAAAAAAAAATTAAAACTAACACTTTAGATTCTCTATGTTGAGAAAGAAACATGAAGGGTTTTTGGGTTAGCTCCGGCTATCAGACAACTCAAAGCAATGGAGTTCCACATAGTTACAGTCAAGAGCTGTTTCATCTTCCCACTGTAACTCTCTTACCCAACACCTCAAACATTACAAGTAAGTACTGCCTCATTTTAATCTATATGACTACCCTGAGGGGTAAGTTTTCTGATTATCATTTTAGAGACAAAGGGAAGGAGGCTCAGAGAAAAAAAGTACCATGCTTAAAATCATGTAGAGAAAGTTTTAATGCAATGCTGCAGATTTCACTGGTTTCCAGACTCCAGATTCTTCAAGTGTCACAGTCACAGGTCTTGTCCTATGCACAATGGCTTCACTGAAGTCCTGAGTAAGATATTTAGTCATG
This sequence comes from Peromyscus leucopus, assembly GCF_004664715.2. Lineage (NCBI taxonomy): Eukaryota > Metazoa > Chordata > Mammalia > Rodentia > Cricetidae > Peromyscus > Peromyscus leucopus. The sequence goes on from NC_051069.1 coordinate 86,154,149, forward strand.
CTTGATCTCCTCATGTGTTTGGTCAGAGTAAGTCAACTCATTCTCAGACATAGAGGCAGTGCCCCAACATCCAGCCAAAGTTGACTTAGGACTTTGAATGGTCCCTTTGGGGTGTCAAACTTTTTGGACATGTTTTATAGACATTTCTAGAAACCATCACTACCTCCTTTGACCCAGTGACCTTCATCTGGGAACATCTTAAATTTTGCAAGCAAAAAAAGTTGTGTGCAAACTGGAAAGACCTCAGCATTTTGAGGATGTTTTTATAATAACACACAAAAGGCCTGGAAGGATTATTTAGGTATTATCTTTCTAAAACACAAAATGTCCACAGGTCACCAGATTGGGCATTGGCAGAGTTGAACCTTTGAACCTCAATTGAGTTCCAGGCAATAAAGTCATAGTGCAGCATCTACTGGGCAACTCACCCTCCTACGAGGCACCAGAGGAGGCAGGAGACACAGGTACCTCAGGGTGAGAGACTTGCATTTTGGTCTTCTCTGCTCCCCAAGTCTAGAGCTGTGAGTTGTACAAAATAATTACTTAAGAAATCCTAGTTGACTACTGGGCTGGAGACATGGCTCCTCGGTGGTTAACAGTACTTGTTGATCTTGCAGAGTATTGCAGATTCTCAGAACCCACACAGCAGCTCACAAATATCTATGAGTCTAGCTCCAGGGGAATTCACCACCCTCTCCTGACGTTGTCAAGGTATACATACAGACATGCAGGCAAACACTTGTACACATAAAGTAAAAATAAATGGAAATTAAAAAAAAAATAGCTGCATGAACTAGATGGTCAGCTGACAGATGCTTGCCCTCTTGCTTCCTCTTATTACAGTTAAAGCTTCAACTGTATACATGAAATCTCAACTCAACCAAAGAATGATTCAGGTTAGCATTCTCCTACAACCTCCCTTGACCATCTCCATCTCTACCTGGTCTGCCATCAGGGAACCTTCTGTTTGTTCTCTACACTTGCCTCCTTCCCAGCTACAGTCTTGACCACAGTAAGTACATGTTCTCTATACCCACAACCACTCCAACATCTAGATCAATGCTTTGCACCTGGCAAGTATTCAATAAACTTGTGTTAAACACAGCAACCATCTTAGCCAGCGTGTTTGACTTGTTTTCAGCCAAGGTTTACTGGCCTTTGAGAGTAAATGCTTTGAAGACCATATTTTTCAAAGAGCTCCTATGCAAACCCAGAATTAATAAGCATCTAAATTACAAATCTCACCATGTAGAACAAATTGGATTTCTTTTCATTAATAGCAAGGAAGCAGAAAACAAGCCCGGTCCCAAGGGAGGCAAGTGAACAGTTATTCACCATTTTCTCTCATTCTTTTTTATTCCATCTATAAACTCATCTTTATTCAATTATGTAGCTCATAAATATGGCCCCTGCATGTCAGCAAGTAAACAAATGGTCTCCAATGCCAGATCCCTCTCACAACACACCCAGCCTTGCAATGATAGAGTCCCAGTTCTGGTTGCAGGGTTGTTTTTAAAGGAACAACAACAACAACAACAAACAAAACAAAACAAAACAAAAAAAACCAATGGAAATGAGCAAAACCCAACCGAGCCTCAAATGATCACAACAGTCCCGATACAAAGGTTCAGGGACAGTGGCTTTTTAATCAAGCAAATGTTAACATTGTTTTCCATAATAGCACAGAAACTGCATTATTGATGGCAAAGTCCAATCCATGCACAAAATGCTTTTATATTTGCCTTCTTAAAAACATACTTGGTTTATGTAAAGACATAGAAGTTTTATACAAACCCATGTACTGTAATAACAATGATTCTCCCACACAAATACACTGTATTTGAGGAAATACCAAATGTTTTCTTGTAAGTTCCCATTTGCTAAGAGGTGGCTGGACAGGGGAGAGGTGGAAGTTACTATTTCACAAACTACAAACCTTCAGGAAAAGCCATTGTCTCCCTCCTCACAGAGGAGAAGCACATAGCCTGGCAATCTGGCTGTTTGTAAATTCACAAGCCTCTTGTTTCTATTGTAGAAACTCAAAGTGTGGTCCAGGAACCCCTGGGCTCTGCTATTCTTTGTGGGGAAAGATCCATGAAGTCAAGACTTTTATAATGATATGAAGATGTTATTTGCTGTTTCATTCACTCTTCAGAATGCACAGTGATGTTCCACAAATCCCTCACAAGGTACACTACTAAAAGAGAGCAAATGGAAATGCAGGAGAGTCCTGCTGTCTTCTATTAAGCTAGGCATTAAAGAGATGTACAGTAATGTAAATCAATGCAATTATTCCCATAGGAGTTGCCTCATTTTACAAACTATAAGTTATTTTTTATAAGATGTTATTTATGTTAAATGTGAAGAGTTTGCCATTGATTTTAAAATACAAACTGAGTAAACGTTTTCAAAATATCACTTTAATTTCTGAATTTTGGTGAGGGCTGAGTGTTGATAGTTGTAGAGCCATGATGGCTAATTTTTTTTTTTTTGTGCCAGCTTTGAGAAGCAAATGGGGTTCCCAGATTTCTCTCTGTGTCTTTGAGAGTGTTTCTGGCTGAGATGAGCATTTGAGGCAGTGTACTCAATACAGTAGATGGGGTTCTCTCAATGTGAGTAGACACCATCCACTCTGTAGATGATGAAAGGGTGGGCAGAGGAAAGAGGCAACTCCTTTTTGCTTTTGCCTGCCTGCTTGATCTTGGACATCAGCCTTCTCTTGTCCATGAACTAAGAAGTGTACCATCAGCATCATTGATGCTTAGGCCTTCTGGTTTGGATTGATGGAAAGGAACACACACACACACACACACACACACACACACACACACACACATTTTACTGGTTCTTCTCTCTAGAGAAACTTTGTGAGTTCAAACCTATCATAAATAGGTTATTTGGGGTCCTCGATAATAATTTTAACAGTCAAAAGAGGACCAAAAATAAAAAATCATGAAAACCCCTGGTAAAACTGAGAGAGCCAAGCTTAGTGAGATCTTTGTTGAAGAATGTTAATGAATATCAAAGATCTGGCATTGTAGACAACTATTCATTGAAAGCCTAATCTGCAATCAAGGTTTGGGTTCCTACAAACTATGGATGTGCAAAGATTCCTTGAGTTACTTATTAAATGGCAGATATGGACACTCTATCCCTAGAAATAACTATCAAATTCTATATGGGTGGGGGTTGGAGTGGAGAAAAATCCTGCATTCTGGCAATGACTTTGACGGAGGAAGAAAAAAATTGTAGTTCTCTCAGCAAAAAGAAGCCATTACAGATCATATATCATTTGGAAGTAGTTCCACCCCCAAAGGCTCTAAACCATTGGTTCTCAATCTGTGGGTCACAACTCCTTTAGGGTTCACATACCAAATATCCTACATATCATATATTTATATTATGATTCATAATAGTAGTAAAATTATAGTTATGAAATAGCAATAAAACAATTTTGTGGTTGGGGAATATGAGAAACTCTATTAAAAGGTCATAGCATTAGGAAATTTGAGAACTACTGCTCTAATGGAAACCATCACTACTTGTGATATTTCCTTAGCCACTCAATAAAAGCATCATTAGTATTACAAGAGAGAAGAAAGAAAACTTACTCAGAGACCCAGCATGCATGTTGGCAAAAGTTACACCAAGTTCTAGAATTAGCCATGCACACCAAATTGGAGGGAAACTAACTAGTGTGCTATAGGGAGCCCACTTATTGTTAATCTACAGCAATTGTTGTCAGAAAGACTGCATAGTCTCTGCAAACCAGCTTCCCATCCGTATTCCAGGACAAGTGAGAATGCAGAGCAAAGTAGGGTATAGGTCGGTTGGTGAATAAGCAAAGATTAAGGGCCAGCAGAAAAACACAGCAAGAAAAGATAACAAGGGAGGGGGTGGGGTAGGCAATGTTTGCTCCTAATATCTAGCTGAGGCTTCATTATCCTTGGTCAGCAAGGATTACCATTCATGCAAGCCCAACATTACAGATGGATTTAAACATGAGTTCTCCCTGAATATGTATGTAGCGACACACTTACATGCATGTTATGATTAAGGATAGTGGCCCAGTAAATTGAATAGAATGCATTGTATAATGTAGTTTCAATCCTAAGCTAATCTTTAAAACATTTTCTGAGCAAGGAGTCCTGCAGGGTTGGTGAAGAAAGATGGATAAAAATGAAGGGTGCCTATGTAATCACTCAAGTTAGAATCTGGTGAGCAAGGGCTATGTAACCCCTTCCTGCCAAGATAGGACTACTTTCAATTAAGATAGTCTTACACACTACAAATTATTGAAATTTGCGCCATGGAACAATGTGGAACAATAGAGCTTCCTATTCACGGGAGCTTTTAACACTGTGTTGCAGAGAACAGTTAGCACTTTGCTGAGAGGTGAAGGGAAAAGAGGGAGGACACCAAAGCTTATGGAGAGACCAAGTGGCCTTGAGGCACTGGGATCATGGTGCAGGGCAAGCATGGTAAGGGCCAAGTTTGTCCTGGGCACATAGTGTGCATACTGGGGCCTAGATGGTTAGAACACTGAGGGTCTCCTGGTCTTCCAGTAGCCGAAGGTATTTCCACTCAGCCCATCCGCAGAGCTCAGAGTCCCAGTGAAGCTTTGGATGGGGTCTGAATAGCATCCTTGCTCTCAAGATCCTTCTCATTCTCTTATACAGCTCCACACCACCACTCCTCTGCCTGGGTGAATGTCTATCCTCCTGTCTCTTCACTTTGGCCCTGCAGCTAATTTCCCTTCCCTGCAGATACCATCATACTTCCTGGTTTCTTACATGGTCACCACTTCCAGCTGATCCCCGTCTGCTGCCTCACTGAGCATGGCATTTCTCAGGAAGTGCTTTGCCCTTTGTGGGCTAAATAAGGATTTTTATGAATGAACAAACAGCTGAAAGAGTCTCCCTGTGTACTCCTGGGCACGTTCTCTTCCCTCCCTAGGTGTCAGCTTGTGGGTCTGTGAAATCTGGCTGTCCCATGGCCTCCCAGAGTGAGGTAGGAGCACTTTCAGCCAGCCCTTTTGGTGTCTCCTGCTGAGCACAGCCTGCCCCTGGCACAAAGCCTCATCACCCTGCCAGACACACTGCAGGCAGCTTCTCCCTGCTGACATCTGCAGCTCCTTTGTGCCCTCAGTGTTTGTTATCATAATGGCTACTGCAGGTAGGTACAGCCATGCTATCTCCTCCTCTAGACTATAAGCCTCTTGTGTGTTTAAAAAGCCAATGTAAACGATAGTCATTTTTTTATTATTTGTTTTTCTTTCCTTCCCTCTAATGGACATTTTATTCCAGACATATTTTTAAAACTTTACGTATATTATTTCCTTAAATACACACAACAGTTCAGTGAGGCTTTTATATGTTATTTTCAGCTGGATTGTACTACATCTGTTCTATAAATGAGGGAGCTGAGGCACAGAAATATTAGGGTACTCGATTAAGGTTCAACAGTAAGTATGCAGCAAGGACAGGGCATTGTGCGCAGGCCTGTCTAAATAGGAACCAGACTGAGAGTTGTTTGTTTGTTTACATTGCTCTACTTATTAGTACCAGTCCCAGCACTCGGTAGAAACTTCAGTAAATGTGGATAAATATAATAAGTGAGTGAATCAATAGCATCAATAGCACTATGATGGAACTCAGAACCCCTGTACATTGTTCTGTGAGCCAGGACGAGTATCATAGCTTCCCTGAACCTGTCTCACCATCTGCTAACTGGTCACTTCGGTTGGAAGAACAAATCGCAGCATGTAGGAAATGATGGCCTATTAGCTGAGAATTTATACATTTTTTTTTAAAAGAAGTTTTATAAGAAAGTCAAACTTGCTTTTCATAGGAATAGTTGCTTAATTTATTTATAGGGCTGCAAAGTCTAATTTTTTCTTTTAATTTGGCCTTTTATAGAAAAAAGGAAAAGGCTTGCTGACTGTTATACTGATCCCTATGCAAGCTTACTCTGAGAGTCAAGCACATTTTGCTAGCAGATGCCTCCTGGAAGGGAGGTGTAATGAACACACACATACACACACTCAGTGGGTATTAATACTACTCAGAGTTATGAAGCAAAGGCAGCCATCTTTCCCAAAGTCCTTTGTACCTATCTCCAGACATTGGCTTGGGCTTCTACCACTTCCAGCATCTGTGGGTCGTCTGTGGGGGAATCAGCCTTCAGAGCTGCAAGAGCACTTGAAGCCTGAGGCTGGCTGAGTAACCACCACATCGGACTAAAACACTTGGCAAAGGAACAAACTGAACTGCATCCAAATGCTTCCTAATTAGTGGAAAATTCCTGAGGTAATTACTCTAATGCCCAGAGAGCTCCGAGGAAGGTGTGATGGAGGGTCTAAATTTCACCTGAAGGATATCAGCACATGCAGGAGAGGCTCCTGATGACCAGTGCTCACCTGGCTGCCAGCTAGCTGTCTGTCCACCTGGCAGAGCTCAGCAGAGTGTCTGAGTGTGGGTCTCTCCCCCACTGACTCAGCCTCAGATTGTTCTTGGTAGCCTGCCTGAACCTCAGTTGTAAATCTGTAAATAAACTTGTTAGACCTTTTCTGTCTACCTAACTGGGAGGCTACAGGGAACAAATGGAAAGGCAGCTGATGACATGTAGCCTTTGCTAGGATTAAAAGTAATTTAAAAAATGCTCTCATGGGAGAGAAGGTCAGAGCCAGAAACCATAAAGAAAAGTTGGTGGTTTTGCTTTATTAAAGGTCATTCACAATATAAAGAATCAAAATTTCTATAGAAAAAAAACACACAAATGAAAAGGCAAACGCATTAAAAAGTATTTGCATTCTAGTGGGTAACCTAAGAACTGGTGTAATCAATTTATATACAAAAAAAATCTCTTATGAACCAGGAAGAAAATAATAGACATCCCCATTAAAGTAGGAAAGAATGTAAATTAGGAATCCATAGGAAGCTCAGGAGGGGGCCCGCACACCTTTGGAGAGATGCTCAGTCTTGGTATAACTGGAGACATGCAAATGAATGACAGTAATATGTCCTTTTCCATGTGCTGACCAAGTCCCATATGGACAGAGGGAATTTTGAGACCATCATCGAGGTCAACTTCCTAGAGGACAACTTACCAACAACTGCCCATGTTTTACATCTGTACGTCCTGTGTCTATGAGCTTTGCAAGAGGACATTTTTAAAGGAATCAACACAGTGATTTTTTTTTTTTAGCTCTTCCTCACAAATAAACAAGGACTTCAGAAATTTTCAGAGTAGAAAGCATGAGAAGAAGGATGCACCTTTTCAGATCTGAAGATAATGAAAGGATTGTAGATTGATGTTGTAAAAAATGACAAACGAGCCCGGAGAATAGCATGAGAATCCATAGCAAAGTCAAATCTGAAGGCTGCACAGTGGCTGGCTGTGAGGCGAAGTGCAGAGGGCTATTTGGCAAATAAGAGTTAGGGCAGCTGTGGAATTCTATGGGAAAGAATGAATCTGGATCTTTACATCACCTTTTAAACCAAAATAAATTCCAGATAGACCAAAGATTTATGGATAAATAATACCAGTACATAAACATTGAACAAAAATGAGTGAATATTCTAAAAATAATTTTGAGGTACAAACTGCAGGAGCCAAAGGAAAATCTATGCTATGCACACCGAAAGATAAATTTTAAAACTCAGAGAAATAACTTATGTCATGGATAGAAGGCTCAAATCCCCATACACAAACTGATTTCAAAGCTATATGGAAAATTCACTATCTTAACAAAAAGACTGGCAAAGGAATATATAATGTCCAGAAGAAATATACATTGCTAATAAAGATGACAGTGTGACAGTATTTTCACCCTGGATTATAATAAAATGAGTGGAAAAAAAAATGAAGACATCACTTTTCCAAAAAAATGGTAAAACAATGTATAAAAGTAGGTACTGCTAGAAAAATTAGAGATTGGGGAGGAAGGTATTGAGGACTGAATGCTCATCTCACCCCCTAAATGCATTTTACATTGGCCTAAATTTTAATGGGATGCTAGCTATTTAGGGTGTGGTTCCTGGAAAGCTAAGAGCCTCAAAAGAAGAGCAATTATGATGGAAATTTGTACTTGTACAGAGGATATCCTAGCGAGCTCTCCTAACTTCTTTCTGCCAATCCTCAGAAGAATTTGGTTGGTCTAGCACCCTGGTTATGCTATCAAGGCTCCAGGATTATGAATAAGTTCTGCTGTTCATAACCCATTCTATTGTATGTGCTTTATTATGGCAACCCTAGGGGACCAAGGCAGAAGAAGGAGTGAGGGGAAGAGAGAGAGAGAACACCACTGCTCACCAAATGCAAGGGTTGGCACACTTATTGAGTGATAGGTTAGAAGATGAAAACCAAGACCTTGGGCTCATGGAGCTCCTGTGTGCCTATTGGCTGAAAAGAATGATGCCATGTGGCTACTCACACTGTAAGAAATGAAATAGAGTAATAAGAAATGTTTTGCATAAGCAAGGAAAGAGCTCTTCTAGTGCTGGGTGGGGACTGATCTGTGAACCCCAGTTAGGCTCCTAAGTGGGTTTTTTGCTTTTTTCTTTGACAGTTCCTGACATTAAATCCCCTCTGTTCCCTTTCCACAAATAAGTTTCAGTTCAAGCCTCCATATCTTTGCATCTGCTAATTGCTCTCCCTCTTGGCTCAATTACATCAATGACTGTCCTGCTGCCGACTCAGTTGCTCCAGTATCACCTCAGGCCCTCTTCCTGAAGGGTTAGCAGCTGTCTGTGTCCTGCCCTGATCTTCTTACACCATGGTTATCTGAGAAGAGGCTCCTGAAAGAGCTCACCGTGGCTCTGAGAAGTCTTCCTGACACACGCTGTGACATCTCACACCGCACTGAGTAATGTTCATAAAGTCCAAGACATCCTTCCAAGTTCCTTGATGTCAGTCCTCACAAAAATCCTATTTTACAAGTGAGGAACCGAGTGGCAGAGAGGTCTTATAACTTGTACTCCTCTGGTTAGTGATGGAGTTGGAATAAAAGTCACAGTTTTGAGAAGCAGTATCATATAACGCTCTTCATCGGTAGCCAGTGAGTCTTGTGTGACAAGACAGACATTTGTGCCTCACTTCCACAGCTACTCTAGTGCCACTAAAATGACTCAAAAAAGTTATTCTTCTTGTTGGAGTATGAGACCATCACACAAAAGTTGTCTTTCCCTTTCCAGGGATGACTGTATAACTTGCTTTTCTCAATGAAATGAGAACAGAGGTGACTTGTTATTTCTGGGTAGAAGCCTTAAGATCTAGGGAGCAATATGTTGCTTTTCCTGTGATTTCCATAATGTTGCAGTACACAATGATAGCAACATGAGGGTCTGGATGAAGAAAACTTCGAGGAAAAGCTAGTGTTGACATATAATGCAAGACAGAAAGATACCTCTATTATTTAAAGCTTTCAAGATTATTAAGTTAGCCAATCACGACTCTCAATTTTTACTTAAACTGTACATTTTCACTATTAAGTTAAATCTTTTGTCCTATCACCAGTGAAATATGCTGAGGTTCAGAGTGGTTAGGTAACTTCATAGTCACAGAAAATGAACAAATGAGAACTCCTTATTGTAAAGATCATGTCTGACTTGCCCTCACGTGCACCATGACCAAGAAAGTCCTTTGAAGAGCTCTTGGTTAGAGTTCCCCTTTGGAAGGTACACGAATGGAAATTCTAGGTCAGCATCTGCTATGAGGAGCAGAAGATATTGGGGTTTACTAATGTTTTAGGTCTTAAATTCTTCCCATGAGTTTGGTTTGCACCTCAGTGGTTGGGTTCTGAAAATTCCTGAACCTTCAAAACAGAAAACACACACACACACACACACACACACACACACACACACACACACTCACTCACACACATACACACACACACACATACACACACTCACACACACACTCACACACACATACACACACACACTCTCACACACACACGTGCACACACACATGCATACACATACACAGAGAGCAAAGAAAAAGACACAGGTCTGGTTCAAGATCTGAGATGTGGATAGCAATGCTTGAACACAACAATCTCAGGAAGGAATAAACAAGATGCTTCAGCATCACCCAACCACTGGAATGCCAATCATTTAAGAAACTGCATCACTGTCACTCTCATCTCTCAGGAAACAGCCTTGAGATGCTCTGAAGTCCTCCTCTTCCTCACTCATTTCACCTTCCAAGTACTAGGGATCTTCTTACCTTGTCTCCTAATCTAATCCTTTCTGTTGTTCCATCAAGTCCTCATCATTTGCAGGACAACCCAGCCAAGTCCCAGAGTCTTCCAACTGACATATCCAGAGGTAAGTATCCATGAGGCTGAATGGAGAAGACAGGGTCCTTGGTACTAAAATGGCACCTCATGGACTATTTACAGAGAAAGGGAGGAGCCTAATGAGGGTGGAGTGGTCCCTCACCACTGCCTATTGATTTCTATCTCCTCTCTTCTTTTATCACTACCCATTACTGTGGATTTGCCTGCTTCTCAGTCCAACTAACTTCCATCAAATGCTGCTTCACAATCTATTTTCTCCAGGAAACCTTGCTTTTCCTCCCTGAAGACTCAATGTATATAACTGTACTGGGATGTCGTTGTTAAAAGAGAAATCAGGCATGATTCTAATCCTCTTTGTTGGGCTTCCCTATCAATGTGCCATTTGGATTCTGTGTTCTACTGCCTTTTATATCATGCTTACATGATACCCATTGGAGACAACTTTCTAATTATCTGGGCATCCAAGACACAGTTGATTCTAGGCCAGCCACCAAGAGGCTCAGTCCCATTGTTAGTAAATGACTAAACATTCAAGTAGGTGCTCAAAACTTATTAGCAGTGACTTCTCCAGTAACTACTATTTGGAAAGCTCCTTACATAGACAGCACCCATGGCATCTTGTTCAATCCTCCAACAGCCCTATGTTCAGTATATCGTTCTTCTCACCCTCATTTGGTCAATGATGAAATTCAAGATGAGAGATGGTAAGAAACTTGCTTATTGTCACTTGTCTGATAAAGGTTGGGAAATGGATATACATCTACTGATTCTACATCCTGCATGACTCTTTTCTCTGTGTGGTAATTACAACCAGTATTAGAAATATTGGGGTAACTAGAGACGAATCTGTTTGGTTTGGGGGAGTAGTATCTGTTCATTCATCTGAAGAGGAGTTGGTGCATGTCCAGCAGTTTATAAATTGTTCAGAATACAGTGGTGTGGGAGGTGGATGAATCCTTGAATGAATACTTATTGTTTGATATGGGTCCATATTAAGTACTCTAGATTCAGACTCCACTGGAAAATGACACAAGCATATGGTGAAGCTCCGAGAGACAGTAAAGCCTTCTTTGGGAGACTCAGTGCGAACAGTAAAAAGTGTATGGGGAAAATTTCCACTGTGGCTTTCTTCCCTGAGGGTATTTACAGCCAGAAGACTGTTACCCAACAGAAACTGTTCCTGCCAAGATTTGAGAAACCTGTCTGACAAACTCACCTATGCACTGCAACCCCTGAACCTTGTTCAGGTGTGTACAACAACCTGCTTCTATGGTCAACTATTAATAATAAACACTGAGATTCTGGAGTGCTGCTGTTTCTCCATCACAGAGCCCAGTCCACCCAATCCCAATATTTTGTGTAGCTAGGCACTTGTGTGTTGTCTTTTTTTTTTTTTTTTTTTTTTCATTTCCTTGACAGCCCAGTCAGGTTTAAATTCTTGGAGCATGCTGATGGAGCACGAGGTATTCAAAGCAGATAGTGTTCTTGTACTTGGAGTTTGTTTCAATGGGGCAAATATGAAAGAAAAAAAGTTATCAATAACATAGCTGACTAGATGAACCAAGACAGCCTAACTGTAGTGGAGATGTTAGAAGAAAGCGACAGGACTCAGGACCACATACAGTGGTCTAGCCTTGCAGAGTGCTGGAGAAAGACCAGAGAAGGCTTGAGTGTTGTGAGCAAGGAAAAAAAAGAAATGTCCTGGCAGGGAAGTTGAGAGGCAGTTTCCAGAGAGGTCATAGGGAGGGGCTAGCAAGGCTGTGATGAGAATTGTTTCTAGCCATTAAGACATTGCAGGCAAAAAAAAAAATGATTACATATAAATTGTAGCTAGAGTCCTGCTGCCATAGTCAGACAATCTGTTACGCAGTCCCAGCCGCTCAGACCAACCAAGTAACACAGAGACTATATTGCATACAAACTGTATGCCATGCAGGCTTCTTGTAAATTTCTTATAGCTTAAATTAATCATTTATAAATCTATACTTCCATTCTTGCTTACCGCTTCACATGATGCTGTCATGCGGGCTGCAGTGTCTCTCGCTCAGCTTCACTTCCAGAATTCTCTCTCCTTGTCCACTACTTCCTGCTGCACTGCCAATTAGTTTTATTATGACCAATCAGAGCAATTTGACATGCAGACATCCAACAATAAATATGCTTTATAAAGATCCTCCAGGGGCTGGAGAGAGAGCCAAGTAGTTAAGAGTGCTTGCTACTCTTCCAGAGGACCCAAGAAACTTGGTTTCCAGCACCCATGTTGGGTAGTTCACAACCACTTTGCAACTCCAGCTCTAAGGGATCTGATACCCTCTTCTGACTTCTATAGGCATCCTCACTCATTCAGTGCACGTGTGCGCGCGTGCGGCGTGCGCGCGCGCACACACACCCACACACACACACACACACAATCTTAAAGTAAAAGATCTTCCACCTTTGAGTGGGAGATGCACTGAAGAGGGGCAAAGTTGGAACAGGAGACCAAAGGAGACCCATGATGTTTGGGAGTGTAGCTCAGTAGTACAGTGTTTGCCTAGCATACACGGCACCCTGTGTACATCCTGAACACTGGTCAAACAAATAAATATCAAACAAACCACCACCAACAACAATAACAAAAGAAGAGGCTCACAAGTCCCTCCTGGTCATAGAGGCCATGCTGTGGAGACTAGGAGAGGGGGGTGTGCAATTTGAATTATAATCTGAAGTCACAACTGGTAAAGTTTGCACTATGGTGTGGACAGACTGGGGGATTCAGATATGCTTCTGAGATGGGGTGGGTCTCGCTGTTTTAAGTAGGAAAGATGGAGGGATATTCACTTGAGGAGAAAAGAGAAAACAAGTTCTGCTATTGACATTGGGCTTAAGATGCTTTTGCGTTGCCACAGAGGTGTCAAATAGGCAGGGGAATACAGAGGCCTGGAAACCATGGGAGGTCTGGTCTGGAGTAGGTGGAAGGCATCCAAGTATCTATTCAGTCAGAATAAAAAGTTTTAGAGAAATGTGAAATTAATGAGCAAAAAACTTTCCAATATGTATCTCTGGTCAAAGAGGAGAATAAAAGTTGACTAAGAATAGAGATCCAAGAATATAAGAGCACCAAGGTATCTGAGAGAAAAACGTGTTTCAAAAGGAAATGGCAGAGCATGGTGGAATGCCATGAGGGGTCCAACAGGGAGTGGACAAGGGAAATATTTACACGATTTAGCTTCATTTCATTTAGTGGTGACCTTGGCAAAAGCAATTTCAGTCACATGTCAGGAAGGAAGGACAAACTGAACTGAGTGAGATGCTATGAAGAGAAGGGATGGGACCAAGAGTAAACGGGATTTATTGAAGATTAATAATAGACAACAGATCAGGAAGGCCCAGCACTGGCTGGGTCCTTTCTATGTGAATTCACCGATTTCATTTCTCAGCAGCTCCAGGAGACTGTTACTCATGTTATTAATATTAGCTTCCCCTTTGAAGCCAAAGAAGCTAAGAGAAGGGTGTTGGTGTGGTGCTAGGAAGCTTGGTAGAAACTCTGGATGTAGCTGAAGAAAAGATAAAAAGGTGGATTGATTTTATTTTTTAATACTAGGTAGTTGACTCTCTTTGCCTGTGGTTGGGAATGATGTAGTAGAGAGGGGCCTGAAACTGAGGGAAGCCTTGCAGGTCAGGTGAAGCAATTTCTGTGAGAGACCAGGAGTTCCTTTCAGGGAAAAGATGGAAGGTAAGAGTGGTGTCTCTAGAGAGCTTCTGTTGCGATAAAGTATGGGATGGCATCACCAAAGATCAATAGTAAGGAAGGTCTGAGGACAGAACAGGAGGTGTGGGTCAGAGTATTTGTTACACATTGGGTAATTGGTTCCACATTTCAGTGTAATTTTTAAAAAAAAGCCATTTTATTTGTAAATTGTTTTATAAAAGCAATAGGAAACTAACACAGATATGTGAAATTGGAAGGACCTTTTAGTTATTCAAGTAAATATGATAGAGTTCAGAAGGGAAAGCGGGAGCAGAAAAGTAAGAAAGATCTTTTAAATGATGGACCATCTTCTCCCTGCTGCCAACACCATACTTAAAAAAAATTACATTTGTATGTTCTTCTTATAATTTTCATAGTATTAAATAATTCAATACCTACAGAACCCCCAAAAGTAAGGACTGTTATGGAATAATCTTTTTGTACACTGTGAAGATGTATCTTTGTCAAGCCACCTTCTGATTGGATTAATAAAGAGCTGACTGGCCAGTAGCTAGGCTAAAAGAGGTTATCTGGGAAAACCAAAAGGAGAGGATGCTGGGAAGAAGAGGGGCAGAGTGAAGGAAGTCGCCAGGAGATGCCACATAGAGCAAACAGGATGGGAAGTATGTAGATGAGGTAAATGAGCCTTGGGATATTATGAAGATTGATGGAAATGGGTTGACTTAAGTTATAAGAGCTAGCTAAAAATAAGCCTAAGCTATGGACTGAGCATTTATAATTAATAATAAGTCTCTGTGCTGTTATTTGGGAGCTGGCTGGCAGGACAGAGCTGACTACAGTCCCAATGAAAAACTGCCTACAAATGACAAAGCAGCTCATTCTAATGTCACAATCACTGCCTCCTCAAAAAGGAGAAAGTCAAGTGACACTGAACCTAAAATTTCCTTTTCCTGAATTCTGATTGTTGAAAGAAAATCGAAACATCACAGAAATGCCTGACCTAGAAAGTTCAAATCATCTGCTGCCCAGCAACACCCTCAGAAAATAAAATAATTCATTTTTTTAAATTTAAGAAGCAAGATTAATTTTTAAAAAGATGAACGGTGTTTGTTTTAACATTTAAAAAGGAGTCATGGCACATGGGCCAAATCCTTAAGCTAGTTCAATATAATTTTTTAAATGATATATTTATTTTATTTTGTGTCTGAGCCAACTCTCTAGCCCCTGTTCCACATTTCAAAGTGAGGGGTAAAACAGAACTCTGGAGGATCCAAATGGGAACAAGCCCTTACTTCTCAGGCATCTGTTGGGTGCTGGCTGCAGTGACTCTCTCTCTCTCTCTCTCTCTCTCTCTCTCTCTCTCTCTCTCTCTCTCTCTCTCTCTCTCTCTGTGTGTGTCTATCTGTTTTTCTGTTTCTCAGTCTCTGTCTCTCTGTATGTGTTTCCCCCATTATTTCTCACTTCTTCCCAATCCACCACAAAGATCATCTTGTCCAATAGCCTGACCTGGTCTTCCACAGTTCACATCAAGGCATCCTTTTTCATGGCTGCCCTCAGTAGATGGGAAGCACCTTGAAAACAGCTCTTTCTTGTTTACTGCCTTTACAGCTCCCTGTTTACTGGGCCATCACATCCCTACTCCAGGGCTGAGTATGGTGCCTGACTCAAGGGAGCTTTTTCCTAAATGACAGCAAAACCCTTATCATATTCAAACTAGCCTCAAATGCTTCATGAAAACAGGCATTGCAGGGCAATTCCAGAATCTATCATTTAAAAAACTCAAAGAGATAATGAAGACCTTTACTGATGCCTACTAGCAAAATTAAAGCACTAAAGAGACTTTCAATCGTGATTTCTCCACCTTCTACATTAAGTCTATTTTAAAAGCCTTAAAAATAGCTGTTTAGCATCCAGTAGCCTGGTCAAAGAGACTTCTGAGACTATTTCACATGCCTCACAAGGCCTATTTCTAATCGAGAAACACATTTTCTCCTGACTGAAAATGAAAAATTGTCATCATTTTACATGTATAAGGATCTTGATACAATCTTGTTTGGGGTTTTTAAACCCTGTCTGATAGTTAAGAAACATGTCTATGAAACTGTTGACAGGGTTATATTTTCTAACCTATATTTTACTTCATCATCAAGTTGGCAGGGATATTATTTTAGAAAGCCAGAAATGGCTCAGCTCCATGCCCTCTTGCACATGTATCTCTGAGTGAAGTCAAGCATTTAATTCTTTCTTCTTTCATTCAGCAAATGTTAGCTCATCCAGGGTATAGTATGGGGGACCTGCCCGCACCTTTCCCCACCAGGGTACTCTTGAGGAGTGAGGGATAAGAGATGTAGATAGGAATATAGAGGGGAGAGAGAAAGACAGAAACACAGAACAGCTTCAGGAGGGCCTGGATCCTTATCCACCAGTCCCTCTGTCTCTTCTAAAGGTATTTTAAAGGAATGCCAACAGGCAGGGCAAAAGACCTCCCCTTGCTAGATCAAAGCTCACCGCAAGGTCAAGTGCAGACCCTTCCAAACACCTGGTAACCATGCATGTGGTCAAGCAATCCTCTAATGCAGCCCTGCTGGGTAAAGCAAGCTCAGATCTCACTAGGAAACCTTTGTGGGCCTCCACAGTATAGCATCCATGGTCTCTTAAAGAGATACGGGTATGAAAGTTTGCTAAAGTGAAGGCAAGGGGGATCCATAGGTGGTTCTGAAGCAGGGGAACAGGCCACTAGCATTGTGCTACAGAGGGAATTGTGTTATGGAGTTAGTATGACTAAGGATTTGCTGCTGTGGAATAATCCCTTTCTACATTATGAATATGTATTACTCCCACTGGTTAATAAAAATCGGACAGGCCGGTAGCTGGACAGGAAGTTAGGTGGGAAAGCCAAACTGAGAATGATGGGAAGAAAGAGGGTGGAGTCAGGAGACACCAGCCAGCTGCCCAGGGAATATGACATGCTAGAGCACAGGTAAAGCCAAGAGCCACGTGGCAATACATAAATAGAAATGGGTTAATTTAAATCTAAGAGTTGGCTAGTAACAAGCTTGAGCTATTGGCTGAGCATTTGTAATTAATATAAGCCTCCAGGTGATGATTTTGGACCTGGTGGTCTGGACAGGAAACATCCATTAACAGCTTGTTGTCCAGCAGCCTCAGTTTCTGTTCAATTCCCAATAGATACAATGCAGGTACCTGACAAACTCCATTTCTAAAAACATACCTAGATGGGAGTCAAATAAGCAAACAAATAAGAAGAAAAAATAAATAAAAAACAACCCTAAAACTCTGAAACAAGGCTCTGAACCCGGTTGGCTGGGTTTGCATCCTAGAGTTTTCTAGATGTGTGGCCTTAAAAGTAACTACAATGCTTTGCATTTCTATTTCCTCATCTGTACAATGGGGCCGATCACACAGCATGTCCAATAAAGCTCTGAAGGATTTGTGAAGGTGGCTGAGAGATGCTCAGTCATTGGGGTACTTGCTGCACAAGCATGAGGAGTTTGATCCCCAGCACTCACAGAAAAGTGTGCAGTGGTATATGCCTGTAATCCCAGTGCTGGAGAGGCAGACATGAGAATCCCTAGGGCTTTCTAGCCAGCTGGCCTAGCCTACTCTGATTTCTTTGGCCACAGTGAAAGACCCTGTCTCAAAAAACAAGGTAGACAGCTCCTGAAAAATGACATCAGAGGTTGGCTTCTACTCTCCACATACATGTGGGCACACAGTTATGTACCAACACATACTACACACACACACACACACACACACACACACACACACACACACACACACACGGAACCAGCTGAAACAAAATATTTAGAATCAGTAAGGCCTAGCTTTACCAGGTTACTGAATTCTGTGGGGTCTTAGAACTATAAAGGGAACTCCCATTGTTTTGTCCTCAGGCAGCAGCCAGTGGCAACCCCAAAGGGTTTCATCACTGTGAACCAGGCAGTGATAGAGCAGAATCTGGCCCAGGTAGTCAGGACCAAGAGATAGTGTAAGAACTGGATATAAAGAGTTAGTTCATTGGGGATGCTGTGGCCAGCTCTATGGCGGCTCTGAACCAGTTGGATTTTCCACAGTTACAGATTAATTCATTAACATCCCAGCCTGGTTCACAGTCATTTTTATATAAATCCCTTGGAAGGTGTTAATGGGACCATCCGCAACAGAGATCATAGCATTGTAAGAGATAATTAGTCTGTGGTGTTGGTGGGAGGCAAGGGACACTAAGTGGGGCATGGCAAGAAAAGGAGTCAAAACAACCCATCAGCATTTTCTCAAGCCAAGGTACTGGAACCCAGGCCTCGCTCTCATACCTGAACTCGGTTAAGATACCTAGCATCTTAGTTAGGGTTTCTACTGCTGTGAAGGGACACCATGACCACGGCAAATCTTATAGAGGAAAACATTTCATTGCTTACAGTTTCAGAGGTCTAGTCCATTATCATCATGGGGCAGGGGATCATGGCAGCACACAGGCAGGCGTGGTGCTGGAGAAGGAGCTGAGAGTTCTACATCTCAATCCACAGGCAGCAGAAGCAACGGTGTCACACACTGGGCATAGCCTGAGCATGTGAGACTGCAAATCCTGCCTCCACAGTGACACACTTCCTCCAACAAGGCCACAGCTACTCCAAAAAGGCCACACCTCCTAATAGTGCCAACTCCCTATGGGCTGTTTTCTTTCAAACCACCAGACCAGTTAAGTCAGAGGTCTTGGCCAGGGATACTCACTGTCAGAACTGTGGAAGGATCTAGAAGAAGCAGGACATTATGTTCAAGGATTGCAATGGGGGGGGGGGTCTATGTCTATGGAAAAGCTCCAGGGCACGGGTGCCCTCAATTGTCACCCCTTTCTACTGAGAGTCTGGGGAGGACAGAGGCATCTGAGAAGGCAGCTGGCTGCATACTAACCTGTGCCAGCATGTGTCGAAGAGTATACGCTTTTTCCCTCACTATCTCCTCTTTCTCTCTCCTTTCATCCTTCCTTCTGTCTGCTTTTTCCTACCCTTCTCCACTTTCCTAATTAAAAAAAAAATGTTTGTTTATATGACACATATTATTAAAAGTGTGAAGATGCCTCAGAGATCCAGCTGTAAGGCAAGCTACTCATGCCCACTTCTGACCCTCCTGAGTCCTACTCTGTCATGGATGTTTTCAAACTGAGGCCAAGCTTCAACTGCAGAAAAGGGAATGACTAGAAAGCCTGGAAGTGTTAAAAATTCAAGCTAAAATCAATTTTTTTGTATTATATTACTCATTATCTACAAACGGGGCATCGCTTAAAGAACTGTACATCTCCTCAAACTGTAAGCCCCAAGTTGTTCATGGTCAGAAATCTTCATTCATTATTGTATTCTGCTCTAACCTCTCCTCAGCTGGGTTGTCTGCACTGAATCAATCTCTTTCTGTTACTTGCCCAGCCTGATTCCTCATTCCAGACTGTCACCTATACGCCCACCTCAGGATGCCTCTAGACCTGGCTACTGCTGTCCATGCTCTGGAACATCAGTTGTCACCTCAAGACTTATGAAGACTGTCTACTGCTCAGGTCAGGGCCCAAGTACCTCCTCAGGACCAGGCTGCTGCCCCAGCTCTCCACCTCCAGCCCACTTCCCAGCATCTCTCTCATGTCAAACTGCACAGCTTCCTCCCCTTGCTAGTGAGTAACATGTACACAGGAACACTGCCTCTGCTCCTGCCCCAGCTGTTCCCCCAGAGCTCTCACAGCATCCCTGCTTCTCCAACATAGCAGTTTACTCCTCAGGAACTGCCTGCACACGTCCAGGCCGACTGAAAGTGTGACAGCCTAACACTCCAGGAGCTATGGAAGTAGAGGTGAGTAGATATTGGAGCCCTGTCAGTCTCAACAGACAGATTGAAACCCCATCTCTACACATACATGCACGATTACCTAAAGATGAAGACTGAAATAAATCAAGGAGCTACATTTCAAGAACTCACAAGCCAAAGGTGGCTAGTGGTTACAATACTGGACTGTATAGAGAACATTCTCAACCTCAGAGAAAGTGTTGCTCAACAGGTATGTTCTACACACCTCCTCAGAAGAGCCCAGGGAAACTGGCCCCACTTGCCCACAGCAGTGACCAACTGGAGAGTTGTACAGACTTATCCAGCCTCTTCTGTCTCAATCTCACTCTATATCCTGCAATAACCCCCCCCCACACACACACACACATATACATGCTTTCTCTCAGGCTAGCATCCTTGGTACCAGGTGAGCACTGGCCCCCAGCTCAGTCCATTCTGTCAGTCTCTCCAGCTTCAAAGTGAGCAGGTTGGGCCATGCTGATGGCTGCTGCCAGCCCAGCAAACACAGGCTGTTGACAGAGGAGGTTTTATATGGAGGAGTGAAACCAGAAGATTACGGAGAACAAAGTCCTGGAAAGCGTAGAGGTTTGCATTGACTCTGAGAGGGATTATGGTCCTGGAGCTTTTCTCACCACCAAAAATAGGCATGAAAGTAGGGCGCATCCTGATGGAGTGGCGTTGAAGCTGGGAAATCCACAAAGGCAACACAGCCCACACTTGAGAACTCCAGCCCCACCATCCCTGCAGCTTGTGGATAGTGCAATTGTCTTACATTTCATTTAGGCCTCCGTCAGTATCACATGTGTAGAACTGCTCTACAAATAGGCTTACATTGCCCGAATAACTAGTTAGGGGTGATGGTGTTTTGACGTCTTTTCAATTCGGTTCAATTCGACAGGTAATTATGGAGAACAGGAACCTAGCACCATGCTTTTTAGTCCAGCAATAATTTAGAAGCCCAATTTCATCTTTCATTAAAAAAAAAATAACAACCACCTGGTTTTAGTATGTCATTGCTGTATTCTTACCTCTGGAGTAAAGGTTTCTTTCAGTAATAAGTACCTTGATGCTTTCTCTTCAAAACAAAGCTACACGCCCCCACCTTTACACTCCCCTACACAAGCTGCTCTTTTGGATGACGGTTTTATTTGATCAATAATTGCACCAATTCCTGGCAAAAGCACACAGTAGCTGCTCAAGGTGAAGCTTAGCAGCTTCCAATTTTTAATTAGCCAGTATCTCCCTCACAGTTGGCTCTTCTAACAAGAATTAGAGCAAAGGAACTCACAGAAGAAAGGCAAGCCATGCAGAAAGTGCCAATATCAATTTCCTAAATAAGTCATAGCTAAAATGCCACCCATTCAATCCCAGGGATGGACTGGGCAGGGAGTATTATCCCAGTCCATGGGAAACGATGAAGGGAAAGCGGAGCATTAAATAAATTGGAAATGAATTTAAACCAAAGCTTGATATTTTCAGGCTGAGGAAGAAAGACATCTCTATGTGGACTCATCTGGCTTTGCCTAGAATTAAATAAGCCTTAGTGTATAGGGGCCACAGCCAGAAATCTAGGAAGAAGTTCACTTGAGGACCAGTAGAAGGAAGGCCAGACTGAGTCTGGCTCTGTCATCTGCATGGCCTCATGCCTATCAGCTAGTCTCTCCTCAAGTCCATATTCCTCCTCCAGAATGTATTGTGATGTAATCCACCCAGCCTCTCAGGATTCCTTCACAGGTTGAGCCAGCTCAGTCGAGGGCTGAGCATGAAGCATCATTCATTCTGTGTGCATGTATTTAAACACTGGTATGATCACATCCATGTCCCTAAGTGTGCATATGTGTGCACAACCTAAAAGCCGAGACTGGTTCCCAGAAATATCAGGGTACATTCAAATTACCAAAATTCCAGCTGGTACACATCTGGAAGACATGCTTAGAAAGGCGTGTAGGTTTCCCCTGAGCTGGGGATGTGCTTTTACTCTGGGTATCAAGAAAGCCATGTTTGCTGAGTAAGTCTTGAGAATCTTCCACAAAATACTTTTACTTCTTTTTAGAAAACAGATAAAATGGCAAGACTGTGCTTGCAGTAGGGAAGTAGAAATTCTGGACCTTGGGACTTCAGGATTGTACCTCATATCTTGGGAGCAGTCCCTGCAGGTCACTGCTAGGAGCAAGGCCAGCCTAGTTTCAGCAGAGAAAGCCACTGGATGGCAAGTGACCATCAGTTTCCCTCTACAAATGGGAACTTGGAAGCTATTTAGCAATGGTTAGTGACCTTACTCAGTTTGGCCAGGATGTGTTGAATGTGGCAAAAGCCCTCAGAAATATGAAGTTTCATTTCTTTAGGATTAGAATGCTAATTGCCCAGCTCCTCCAAGCAAAATGTCTATGCCCTAATAACCTGGTCCTGTTTGGACCAGTTAGCTAATGATATGGCAGCTTGTGCCCAGAGGGTTGGTTTTTGAGAGAGGCTGGCAGCAACCCTAAGCCTGAGCTTTCATGGGCTTCATGTCTGTTTGTGTATCCTCTCTCACTGTCTTCGACAACTTTCTTTCTAGCACTGATCAGAGGGCTCCCTCTAGGACTCTGCTCTTCCCACTCCAGTTGCAAAACATGCTCATTCTCATGTGAGCAGAGGGTCGACAACCAAGTTTTTAAAATAATGGCCCTTGCAGTATGTAGGCTCCTTTTCCATGTGTCACAGGTACTATTGGGGACATTGGGCTTTTGCTATGTTCTAACCTATGACAGCCTGGTAACATCTCTCAGATTTAGGTGAGGAGATCACTGGAATTGCCTGCCCCCATGAGCTTCTGGATTAAGAGATACAAGCAAAATAACAGTAACTACAGAACTTTGTGCCTCAGTCTGGTAGTCAGCCAGCCACCTGGCATCAAGTGCTTTGAGGCTACAACATGAAAAAGGTAAGGACAGTGAGAGTTTCTTCCTGATTTTGTTTATTTTTGCTTCTGAATGTTCCTTAAAACCCACAAGCTCACTGAGAGCAAGAAGTGGGTCCCTCCTGCTGCATCTGCCACACTTGTGACACTAAGGAAATTCTTGTTATGATGAAAGGAATCTCAGCATCCTGTGGTCCTGGAGTGAGATTTTCATGTCACTCGTCCTGAGGCTGTCTGCCACACTCACAGAAACAGATACATGCCTAGACTTTGACCCTTGAATGAACCAAAGAGAGAACCTCAACCCTGGCCACTGGGCTGCCAGTGGCATCTAGGACAGACACTGCTAAGAGTGTCCATCACCTCATTCTTTCTTACTGATTCTGGATCCTTCTCTGTACTATATGTGGGGTATCACCAATTAGTGAGCACTGGCTTTTGGTGGCTTATTTGCCAGCCCAGATCAAGGCCAGTTTACCAAAGCCCTCTTTTACTAAGGCTCAGACTAGCCTCTGATCTAAGTGTCTGCTTCCACAAATACTTGAGATTCCTTAAATTGTTCTGCCTCTCCTATCCTATCCCAGGGCCATGTCACTGCATGTCCATGCAAACCAGTCTGCTTCCACCATCTCATATCTCCACACACTGGAGGAAGCTCCAGTTCTACGCGCCAAGCCACTAAGTAGGACCCCAGTCTCCTCTGAGCTTGCTCAGAACCTGTCCAAGAGAGATTTACCCATAATGCAGACAGTCAGACCACTCTCCTTTTCTTCCTCAGTCCCTCGCAGGCGCGGCGGCCACTTCCCAATGACTTCTTTCTCTTGTCTAACTCTTAAAAATTCTCTTCCCACCAGCCCTCAGCACATCTTGCCTTCCAGTTTCCTGTACCTTCTAGATCCGCAATTGTATGCCTTTTTCATGCAAATAAATCCAGCAAGACTTTCTTCCTCTCAGTTTTCCAACTTCCTCATTACCATGATTCTGTACAAAAAGACCCAGGATCCAAAATGCCAGAGTCAGCATCCTGCCTGTGGGGCAGCGGACTGGGAGAGAACATGGGTATTGAAATGGTAATATTTATTTCTTTTTGCACACATATCTTTATGTAGGACCCAGGAATTTCTGAATGTAACCTACTTTGAACATTTTATTCTTCCTTGCCTAAAACAGCCCTTTATCTAACAGGACATGAATATTTCAGTTTGAACCGCTCTTATCTAGCCTCTGGGCTGGCTGTAAGCATACAAAGCCCCATGGGGGTGTGGGGTGGTGGTGGTGGTGTTCTGGCTCAGGAGTAGAGGGACCAAAGAATGGAGCTAGTCAGGGATGGCATGGCTTCTAGGTGGGATCCTACTGTGCTTCTGAGGAGTCATTCTCTTCTCTGAGACAGACCAAGAAGGCACTGATGGGTGGAAATCTCTAGGTGGGCATGAAGAGGAACCCATCATCATCTCATCTACTATGACAAGGGTGTTTGGAAGAGGCGAAGGGTGGAACTCCTGACCCTGTTAGGGCTTCCATTTTCATTGGCCAGTAACTTGCTGAGTATGTGACTGCATAGCAATAGAGTCTGACCAATGCCAGGAGTGCAGAAGCATGGAAGGCACCCGGGTCACAGACTGAGAAACTCACTCCACTGTAATACGGCAGGTGACACCTGCTTTCTTGATCTATCCCTGTGGAGAGGCGCGTGGACACAGACCTGAGTTATTTATCGATCAAGCAGTCAGGTCCTCCCAGGGTGGTGATGTGGAAGAGCAAGTTAGAGATAAGCACAGCACAACCATCTGACCACCCCGACACACAGCTCCCAGCCTCTGTTGATCCTCTGGCTTATGTCAAAACTCCCAGGAGCTCAGTCTGGGGTCTTTCCCCTTAGTGAGCCAAAACCTATGGCATCTCCAGCCTACGAGCCCAACTCAGGTTTCCAGTCAGGCTATGGGCACTTAGCACTGATCTCCAATTCTCCTGCTGAGCTGTGGTGCCCACTGAAGCTGGTGGGTAAGACCACTGCCCATAGCCCTGGTCTGCCTAAGGGCTTTCTCAGCAGAATGAATGGAGGGATGGGGAAGTCCCATAGAGGAATAGCCCTGAGCACATCCCCATGAGAATGAGCCTTATGCACAATGTCAAGGGAAAGGAGCCCAAAACAAATGTGCTTACTGTGTGACGCTACTAATGAGGCCATATAGAGCAGGCAAGGCTTATTCTGGGTGATATACATCAGAAGAATGGCCTTCTGGGGTCCTAGGGTTGGGCAGCATAGGTTTTCAAGGATGAAGACTCTCAGGTGCCAGGCATGTTTTTTAATTTCATACAGTAGCTTGCATGGATATGTTAATGTCGCCCCCGCCCCTCTGCTTCACCTGAAAGTTTTGTGTACTTACCATGTATAAATTATGAATCAGTTAGCAACATCAACAACTAAAATCACCTTCAGGACTTTGGCAAAGATGTCCCTGTGCATGCACACAGAAAAGTCACTCCATTCTAGTCTATACTCAGTTCTCTCTCGTCAACAGACAGCTCCTGAACAGCCCTTGTCCCCTCCTTGCTGGGCTCTGCGGTCATAAATGAAGAGGCACAGTGACTCTTTCCAGAGTTCATGGTCTGGTAGGGACATGGCACTTAAGCTGGACTGTGAGAAAGGCAGACTGAAGGAGACCTGGAAACAAGCATACCGAGTTCTGAATGGTAAGAGCCACTGGCCTAGGAAGTAAGTGAGAAAGGGCTTTAAGGCAATGAGCAGGCTGAGAGGAGTGGTGGGGGGTGGGGGGTGGCACAGAGCTGCTGACCCTCTGCTGTGCCCAGGAAGAAGATCAGGACCTGCGGCAACAGACGGGCAGAGTAGAGGCAGTGAGCAGACGGAGAGGATTGAGAGCTCCTCACAACACCGTGAGCATCAGTCAGGGCTGCCCAGCATCTCTCATTATTCAGGCACCAATTGTCCAGGGATCTATGATTTACCCTAATCCAATTTAATGCCATTAGCCTTGAATACCAAGTAATGAGAGCACTCAGGAATGGGTCCTCTCGGAGCGCCCGGCTATTGCTTGCGGCCTTTCTCCATAGCCTGCAGAGCTGGCGGTGGGGCCCGCCTTAGACTCAATGTCTGGTCTTTATAGCAAATGTCTCCTGGCAGTGGGGGCCTGGGCTGCCTGGCTAAGATGCAGGTTAATTCTTCCCCTGAAAGCATAGCTGTCATGACCAACAAAGAATTATTACTTGTCTACATGGATTGTTTATTTCCTCTTTCAATAAAGCCTCACGGAACATAGATATTCCTTCATTTCCATTTCTATTAATTGCAGTGTCTTTGAGGTTGAATAATAAGACGGTGCAATCAATAGTAATGATGGAACTATCCAGCACAAACAATATCTCCTCCACCGTCTCTCCCTCGGCATCTATCTGCTTTATTAAGTAGCAAAGTATATTATTTTTTTTCTAAAAGTACACCAGTAGGGGAAACAAATCTACAAATAATTATTTAAAAAAATTAATCGGTGGTATAATTCAATTATGCAGCACGCAATGCAGAAAAGTTCTCTTAATTACAACAGAATCGAATAGAACATTCTTCAACCTTAACCTTGTTATTTTTCAAGGTGAGCTATTGCCATCTAGACTCTAGGATGGTTTTCAAAAGCCTTTTTTTGCAGCAGTTGTCCACAGATCCATTCAGAAGGAATGGATCTAGAGCGAGATGCAATTGGAGCTCCTTGGAGGGTAAATAGGCAATAAGGACATGTGAAAAGCAGAGCATGGACTAGACATGCCTCCCCACAGAAACAGTCATCTTGGGGGAAGCAACCTCTTTCTTCAAGCTCCAAGCTGCTCTCATCACTCCAACATATCAGACCTCTGGGAATATACTCACAGCACCTATGCAGTCACAGGTGCCCGTGATGACATGACCATGTCCTCTTAGCTCAAGTCCAGTTTTCCTCAAAGCTGCAGAGATCCAGGATATGCATGTTGACTGCTTTTCCCTCCAAGGACCTGGAGGTCTCTGCTCCTCTGAGCTCTCCTTCTAGTGCCATTATAGCTTGTGAGAAGCAACTGGGAAGTACTCACCCTCAGAAACCACATGAAACCAGTGAGGAACATGTCCACCCTGACTTGTTCATCCTTTGGTACCAAGCACAGCAGTTGTGAGAGCCTGAGGAGATTGCTAAGGTATGGAAACTTCAGCACCAAACTGGATCTGTGTGGGCACAGCGAAGCACTGATGATTATAGCTCTGAAGGTCTCCGATGGGATGGATCCCTGTCTCTCTTGCACCACCACTTGACTGGCTGTTCTGCCTTTCCTTGCTCATGTGCTCCACTCTGCTTGGGATCTTCCTGGGGCCACCTCCCAGATCAACTAGTCATACCCAAACACCCACTCAAGGGCAGCAGACATAGACAGTGTTTTGCTACATGGGCTTCCTTTTTTCCTCTCGCTGCTCTGTTTTGGACCTCACTGCCTAAACTGGACTGTGGAGGATATAGTTCATAACATAAGCAAGGAGGGCAGGGCCATAAAAAGAGCAAGGGGAGTCAATGAGACCCAGTCACTCAAGCCCTTGATGCAGGCCAGGAGAACACATGTACATCTTCAGATACCTGTGAATGGATATGGTGGCTCTTGGGCACAATAACCCTGCTTACATGATACACACAAGTTACTGCCAGAAAGAGGCAAGTGTTTTGAGTTTATCTCTGTTTCCAGCTTAAGTTCTAATCTCTTTGTCCGGGCCTGCTTTGCCCTCTGCTGTGTGTTGCCATCTGCTGTTCTGATTCCAAGGGTTTTTGGGCCTTGAAAATGTTGCTTTGTCATATCATCCAGACTACTGTTTCTCAGGCCTAGAGCTCTGGCACTCTACCCCACATTGTAGCTAGAGTTTTCCTGCCTTGCCCACAGTCAGGACAAATCTCTATCACCCGCCAGTCCCACAGCCACTCAGACCCAACCAAGTAAACACAGAGACTTATATTGCTTACAAACTGTATGGCCGTGGCAGGCTTCTTGCTAACTGTTCTTATAGCTTAAATTAATCCATTTCCATAAATCTATACCTTGCCATGTGGCTTGTGGCTTACTGGCGTCTTCACATGGTTCTTGTCATGGCTGCAGCTGGCAGTGTCTCCTTCTGCCTTCCTGTTCTCTCTTTTCTCCTTTTTGTTAGTCCCGCCTATACTTCCTGCCTAGCCACTGACCAATCAGTGTTTTATTTATTGACCAATCAGAGCAATTTGACATACAGACCATCCCACAGCACCACATGCTACCTAAGGTGCTTCTGGTCCTTTTATCCCATGTCCCAATGTCAGGACCTGGGAAACCACATGGTGGATGCATCGTCCCTGTCTCCCAGTGCTCCAGACATTTGGGCTTTCAAAGCACTTGCTTTCCTGTCATGTTCTACTTTTACTGTCTGAAGATACTGGCTCATACTTGGCAGTAAGTCCTAACAGGTTCAATTTCCACAAATAATTACTGCCAAGATTATCTGAATAAATAAAATAGATCTGAATAAATGGGACCTCTCCCAGTCTCTGCCATAAGCAAAGGACTCTGGTATGTATGGTGTTATCAGAGTTCTGTCTAAGCTCCCAGGAGAAATACTATCAGGGCTCCTTTGTTGTGAAGATTCATTCCTACATAGGAAGGAGAGCATCATGATGGCTTGTTTGGCTTTTCTTTAGTGAGCATACAGTGCATTCAAATCCTCTTATGAAGACCTGGAGGTGGGCCAACAGGCCTTGAGTCCTATGTGTTAGTTCAGCGTATCCATGCAAAGGACTTGACAGCAGACATATCTCCAGCTATGAGGTGGTAGCTGGGCTCTTCCTGGCTCATGCTTTGGAGCTGGGAAGAGGAAAGCTGCAACCTTTACTCAATGTGTGTCACTTGAGGGTGTTGATGGTGAGGCCAACAGTCAAAACACTCTCTGAGTTTTGTGAGCTTAACTCCTTTGAGAGTTAAGCCAAATGCTCAGAGTCATGTGGTAATGTGAACACTGATGAACAAAAAAAAGCCTTCTGTTGCTAACCTCAGTGACTCAATGAGTTGAAGCCTTTCCAGAGTTCTCTCATCACCATGAGTTGATAAAGTAGTTGAGTCACCTGAGGAAGTGTTCATGTGGTTTGCTGAGGAGACCCTCAATGGTGTTGAGGAGAGGACAATCTGACCCCAGTTACTCATTAGGTACCTACCTTACACCAAGCCCTGAGCTCTGACTTGGCAGCTCATTTAGTCACACAGGAACATCTATCAGTGTCTCCTGTCCTTATTAGCTCTATTCATATACCGCATAAAACATTATGAGTTCCACTTAAATCACAAATCTAGGAAGCTTTGGCGTCTTCAGCTATAATGCTGTTGTGAGAATTAATTGAATTTAACATGAAAAAGTGTCCTGAGGCATGATGGATGATCAATATCATCAAAAAATGAAAATGAGAATATTTCCCAGCCCACAGAAATTGTCAGATTGTGGGTCTGATTTCAAGGGCAAAGTTATTCTTCAGGAAGGCCCCTCCAGCCCATGAATATGCTTCCCTCATCTTGGGTGCCTCTTTGTCTGCATCTGAGCACATTGTAAGTGACCCTGGAAAGAGTGGAGGAGGGTGTGGGATGGTTGTGGAATCTAAAGACACTAAGTCAGGATATGCAAGAGCTATTTCCTTCAAGGTTTTCCAAATGGAGCAGAGACTAAAACAAATACTACCAGTCCCAGCCTTCTTCAAATAGTTCATTCTATGTCCATCTTGTAGTCAATAAGACAAAGTACAAAATATTGAATGCTGAAGTTTTAAGCCATCATTTTAACCATTATAATTTTACTCATTAATGTTGTGGCATATTTGTACACTGCATGAGGGTGTATTGTTGTGATTGGTGTAATGAAATGCTGGATGGCCAATAGGTAGGCAGGAGGTATAGGCGGGATATCTGGGGAGAGAAAGGAAGAGGAGGAGTATCTAAGCACACAAGAGACACCAGGAGACACAGAGAGGAAATAGGAAGTGCAAGATGGAAAAGAGGTAACGCCATGTGATAGAACATAGATGAATACAAATGGGTTAATTTCAGTTATGAGAGCTAGTTAGGAACAAGCCCAAGCTATAGGCCAAGCTTTCATAATTAATATGAAGTCTCCATGTCATTACTTGGGAGCTGGCTGGCGGAGCAGAGAAAGACTCGCTAAACATCAACAATTGTATTCCACACATACCCCTTTCCATATGGAATATAATTCATCCTACTCCACCAAGTTATTAATGGTGGCTCCTCTTTATGGTGTCCACAAATTAAAGATGTTATTACCCTATATTTTGTATCATAAAGGAAGAAGCCAAGGATTACTCAGGTTATACAGACAGTCCTGAGAAACTGGGATTTGGATCTAGATCTATTTTTTCAAAACCATTTACATTTTCCTCCAAATGATACTCCACAGGCTTTAGGAACCTAGATACAAGCCATAAGAGCAGTAATGATTGTCCTTTTCTGGCTTAAGCTTTTCCACTTGCATCCTGACCATCTGGTGGATTCTAGAATTACAGGAAGTTAATGGCATTCTTGTTGTGAAGTAGACCTGGTGGCTGCTCTAAATACTTCTATGATTTTGACTACGGAAAAGAAGGAGCTTAGAAAATGTAGAATTGGCTTCTATTTGTACTTCTGTACTGCAAGCTGCACTAGTTGATTTAAGTAAACACTTTTTTTTTGTTCTCAGCTGAGAACCTATGTACATTTGAATGTATTACACAGACACAGCTTGAATTTCATAGCTTCACTTTTTTAAAAAAGGAGTAAGGTCCTAGCAGGTAGCTTCATGTGTTAACGATTGTTTTAAATCCTCTAAAATCAGTGTATAGAAACTAAATTAAAAAGGGGATAGTATTAGAAGTGAGACCTTAGAGGGGTGATGAGGTCATGGGGGTAGAGCCCTCATGAACTGGATTAGTACCCTTATAAAAGGATACTGAGGGTACTTATTGGCTCATTTTCTTCTTCTACCATGAAGGACATAAGAGAAAGCACTAACTATGAGGAAGAACTGTCAGACCCCAAACTGTTTTTCTTTTAATCTTAAACTCTCTAAGCCCCCAAACTATGAGATATAAATTCCTGTGGTTTAATCATTCTGTGATATTTTGTTTGGCAGCCTGAACAGATATTCCAATAACATAAAACCACTGTGATGAAGGTAAGGTGGATCATCAAATAAATTGTTATTTGTCTTTTCGGTTTGTAAACCACCTGACACTCAGGCTTCTGCCCTGGTGCATCTGGAACAGAGGTGACCTCTGAGAGATTCAGGGAGATTATCATGGAATGTGTGTCCCTAAATGGATGTGACTGGGGGCAATGATGCACTGAACAATCAGCTGTTTGGTGAGCCAGCATAAAGTAATTATTCTGCTCCCCAGGAAGGAGATCCCCAGAGATGTTACAAAGAATCGTCCAGCTTGGGCATATGAGGCAGCAATTCCTCTTAAATTATGAGTTTCTTACCAGATTATCCAATGGTGCCAAATTCTCTTTGAGCAAGGATGAGAGGTCAAAGCAAAAATATTTCCTGTATGTTGAGAGAAGTGATGTTGGAGATAGACCATAGAGTCACACCACATCTCCAGGGGTATGGACCACAGGGTCCACAACTCTGTTCTCAGCAACCAGGGGGCAACTTGTGTCCTTTTAAAAGAAGAGGGACACTTAGGCTGTCCTGTGGGCTGTTGTGATATCACTTGGAAATGTTGAATGTCCCTTGTATTTGCTACATACTGGACTAGAAATTCCAGCTGCCTATCTACAGACCCACCCTGTGGATCTATTTGTATCTACCTCGGCACCTCCTTTCCACACTCTTGTATGCACACACAGGCCTAATGGGAGGAAGAACATGTTCTTCATTAGTACAATGCATGAATCATTCCTGCAAAGACATTAGGCTCAACACTGGGCAGTCACCTTAGTTTGTTTCCAGCTCATGCACTCTACCCTCATAGACACATTTCAGGCACCTCTCCAATAGGGACTTGCCCTCAGTTTGTTACAAAGATGGCTACTACCATAGATCACAAACACTTTTCATTTAGCCTCATCCTTCCCAGGGTGACTGGGTCCAGGGTATCTTATGGGTGAATCCCAAGAACTGGTACAAAGTGCACTGGAGTTCTGACATCTTCTTTGTCTCTTGGTGTCTCTCTCCACACCTGCATCCACAGCTTCTGTGTAAGGCAAGTGAACAAATGAGTTCTGGAATGGACCATCAAATCTTTATTCACCACAGTGCTTGTGAGTACTGGTCTGCATTCCTTCTGATTCTCTTGACATGCTCATCCATGAAAGTGGGCTTGATGACACATGTTGGCCAAGAAGCTTACACATGCTCCTGCAAGCAATGGATCTAGTCACCTTCCTGTGAGTACTCCTGGATGCTTTATTTTTTCCTGCTAGACTGCTTCAGAACTCAATAGGTCTTCCTAAAACTCTAGTTATGTGCAATTATGATCACCACATTACAGATGAGGATGATGAGAGTCTGAGAGGTGATGTAGCTTTGTGAAGATCACAGAGACACTGAGAGATAGAGCTGGAGTTTGAATCCAGGAGCAAGCGTTCTTTCTTAACAATACACCAAGCTCTGAAGACAGCAGAGTTCTGGTCTAAAAAGTGCTGGCCACCCAAACACGAAGACTTGCCTTAGGAATCCCAGAACCTATGTAATACTGGGTGCAGTATGGTGCTTTTCTACAATCCTAGAACTCCTCTAGCAAGATGAGAAGCAGTGATGGAAATCCCTGGAAGCTATTCGGGTCTATGCAGCTGTAAACAAGAGATTCTGTCGCAAACAAGGTGGACAGTGAGGACTGACACCCAAGGTTTTCCTTTGACCTCAGCACACACATCCTGGTATGCATGTGCCCACACTCACATGTATGCAACACACACACACACACACACACACACACACACACACACACACACACATACACACACACACAACTAAAAAAAATAAAACCACAAAAGACTACAGTCCCAATTTCTGATAATGCTGGGGGTGATTCTCCTTGGTTCAAGAACTGGGTTTATGCACTCAGGGTTTGAGTCAGCAATAATGAAATCTTTCCCCCCAGAAAGGGCCACTGCTTAATTTCCTCCAGTTCTGTCAGCACACCACAGGCTTGGGCCAATCTGCCCTGAATCAGTGTTAAACATTATATTTCCGTTAATTAATACCAAGTTTACTCTTCTTTGATTACAAACATTGATTGTCGAGGTTCCCTTGGCCATCTCTGCCAGCGGGTGTGTATCTGAGTCCCCAAACACTCAGGCACCATAGTGCCAAGAGAAAGGTGAAATGAAACATTAAGCTGGGTTTATGGTCAATTTAATTAATGCAAATGTTCAACTCGGTTCATTTGGCCCAATAATGTTTTCCAATAAAGTGATTGGGGACAAACACTTCCTGACTGTTTATTTTCTATGTCCTCTTTAAAAAAAAAATCCTTTCTGTGGAAACTAAGCAAAGTATTGCCAAAAGGACATGAGTAAGTTCCAGGCTGTTTCCATGAAAGTTCTACCTCAAGTGAAAAACTGAAAGTGAGGTGTCTCCGCAGAAGAGTAAACAGGCCTGATGTTGGAAGCTCTCTCTCTCTCTCTCTCTCTCTCTCTGTGTGTGTGTGTGTGTGTGTGTGTGTGTGTGTGTGTGAGAGAGAGAGAGAGAGAGAGAGAGAGAGAGAAGAAACAGACACACAGAATGACAGTGAGACAGACTAATAGAGACATAGAAAGGCAGAGACAAAGTAACAGAGATACAGAGACAGAGACAGAGACAGAAAAAAGTAGAAGAGAAGAAACACTACAGAAATTTAACAAGATTTCTCTGATCACCTACCAAATGACCAAGTAATTATTGAATAGCAACATCTGACATCCACCTGGCACAGCCCAGGGTCAGAATAACTCTGCACAAACTATCTCATTCTGTCTCTGCTCACAGCAACTAAGTTAGGTGCACACCATGATTTCTATTCTGCACCTACAGGAGAACGAGACTCTGAGGTCAAAGTGGGCTACCTGATACTGCACATCTCATACCCAGGACACTATCATATGCTTCTAAGCCCACTGCAACCTGTATGAGGGCACCTGTATCCACTCACACCATGTCTGGATTATGAGATATTTCTCCTAAGTATCACGACACCTTTATTTGCAGAGCTGAATACCTATGGGTGGAGTCTTCCCAAGAGCATACCATTCTCTAATGTATCCTAAAGTGCCTCACCAGGTTTTTAGTACAAAGTCCTGCTTGCCAATTAGGAATGCCATAGCACTCACAACACTGTGAAATGCACATCCTTACATCTCTGCCCATTTCCTGCTGCAGTACAGACTTTTAGCCTGTGTTCCCATTACACACCATTCGGTGGGCACCACTAAAATGACTGATGGTTAAAAGGGATCCACATACACATACTGTGATCTTTACCTACATGTTTTGGGACCAGTCCTTGGTCAAAGAGCCTTTCTCCAACTTACCTGTGCCCTTAGGAGGCTACGCTTTCTAGATAGTAAGCCACTGGGTCATAACCAGTGAGTGCTCTCACCACAACACTCAGAGTTGGGCACAAATGTCATTTCCTTTGCTTTCTTCTTCATCCAATTCATTCTGCATCAATGTTTTCATGACAAACAAAGCTTTGTGACAGGGTCTGATAGATGTCAGTGTGGGAATAATTCCATTTCATAGCCACAGTCATGGTCCAGGCTGGCAACACCTCCTCCCAATGCAGACTCCAGAGTGTCCCTGAGGCTGTCCTCCTCACAGTCAGTCCTGTCTTTCCTGTCTAGGAACTTCAGAGTCACCCTTCAAGTGTCACACTCCCAAAGCTCAGACCAGTGAGAAGCTGAGGGCCCAGAAAGGGATTGAAGCCCTTCTACTGGGAAAACCAGAAGCCACAGCAGCCTCACCACTAGACATTCAGAAGTTTCCTGGCCTGGGGGACAGTAAAACCCTATACTTGTATCTAAAAACCCAACACGGCAGTTTTAGACAACCTTCCCCCAGAAGGTAGGGATGTTCTGTCTGGTGAAGGATGTTGTTATCTGCCTTCACTCTCTTTCATTACTGATTTTGAGTCTCTCAGCTCTATGAGGTTCCACTTTTCTTCCTCTCCATTGTTCCTTTGGTTCCACAGACTTTCCCGTTGTCCCCAAATCTAGGTTTGTATCAGACAAAGGGATTGTGGCTTATGGACAGAGATTTGTAGACTGGGACAAAGGTGTTCTACCTCGGACACCCGGTACAGAGTGGCGTCAGTAGCTGAGCAGGCTACAACGCCACTTGTATCTGTCCTTGATTCTTTTGCTGCATTGTCTTTGTCCTTCTTAAGAAAGATCTGAGGCTGCAGGTGGGTGATGGATGACCATGCAAGTACTAGTGGGTTGAAAAGAGGACACTCAAACCTGAGGCCTTGGAAAACTACGGTTTGTTTTCCATCATGGATTCCTAGGTAGAGCCTTTCTCCTGACCTTGCATCTCTAATTAAAAAAAAAAATGACAAACTGGGCCCTCAGTTGTCCCAGGCTTCTCTGCTTATACTCAGAGCAGACATTACTAATGGATCATGATGTTGTCTCCTATCGAGTTAATTTCAGATCTAGTACTGTTTTCAGCAATGTTCCAGACAAAAAATAACAACCTGAGTGGACCCAAGAAATGCTGTAGATTGTTTTATGCTTGCCAGGCAGACCAAGATAAAAGCATCCATGCCCAGGCAGAAAGATCAGTAGATCTACGCACTGAGTTTTGATTTAAGCTTGCAGTGAAGGATAATAACTGGTTAGACAAATAAGGTCCTATCTTCTGACTATGAGTCTGACTCTAATTTGTCTGAGGCTTAACACCTGGCATAAAGAATATGAATGAGCCCAAACAAGCCATTGAAAAACCAGGCACAGCCTACTTAAAACTAATGAGGAAATGGAGGAAGAGCTATGTAGACAGGATCCCAAAGATGCATGCATTTCTGAATTTCTCTTTGGCTCCAAGAGTTAGAATTGTCCTTCAGGCATTCACACATGTGACAGTTGAACAAGATATTCTTTAAAATTAAGGTTGGAAGAGCTAGCTTCATTATATAACAATGTCAAAATCACTCCCTTCTAAGATTGAGTTCAACCTTTTGTCAAGTTTCCCATTGTAGTTTTGTTGCTCACTACTGCTATGAATGAATGCCTTGCTTCATTTCCTTCTTTGCAGTTACACTCTTTGTTGCTTCCATTCATGTGATTAAGTATTTGTATGCTTCCACTCAAAGAACGGCGTCTTCTCTGCATCCACATTCCCCAAGCAGAATGATTACAGGACAAAGTCGTCCCAGGACACTGGCATGGAGAAAACCAGACAGAAAGACAAGGACTAAGTCACTCTCTGCCACCCAGATTCTGTTTCTGGGGTTGAGCTTTCTGGAGTAGCAGGTGTAGACTGGGAAGTTATAGAGGGGTGTCCTGTATCACCATAAGTCTATCAGTGGCTGGCTGCACTGGGCATTGCATTACTGATGTCTTCACTACCTATGACTGCCTAGTGAATGGCCTAGAGCCTGTGAGCCTCCATTTCTCAGTGTGCAAAGCTTTCAGAATTTATTAGCTTGAATCATGGGAGGGAGAGTTGGACTGGTGAAAAGGCCTCTACTTGCCTAATTTTCCAGACTCCATCCCTGAATATCCCTTTGATGCATAATGTTCCTGCTGACTTACAAACCTCCTTCTTCAGTCACTCTAGTGGGAGTGGGAAGAATGATAAAAACCAGCCCTTACCTAAGAAAACTCAAGGCACTGATGGCTCTATTTTTCTTCCAGACAGAACTGGCTTTTATGTCATAGCAGCAGCAGGAGAATTATTTTTAAGAGTCAATACCAATGGAAAGTACATTCAACTGCACTTGATCACACTCAATGGGGATAAGCCACCAGAGCAATTACCACTTTTTGACAAAGGCCTGTTTTGTTGAAGACCAGCCTCACTGGGTTCTGATGGTCCCCACACAGCTGGGGTTTAGAACTCTAATCCCAGAGCAACTACACAGGTCCCACCCTTCACATTTTTCTCCTTTGCTGAACTTGGTTCATGCATTCTCTCTCCTCCAATTGGTGCCAAAGCCTTCAAGAATGAGCTGGCCTTAGGGCTCCTCTTCTGGCCTTCCTCAGCCCTGTATGCACTGCCAGAAGACAGCATCCACGAAGGGGAACTGTTTCTGTTTCCATAGCAGAATCTCCAACACTAAGGATAGTGTATTATGTGGCTTCGTACCTGGGGGTGCCCCCATCTCTACTGTGTGGGACAATTGCTGGTTTAGCCATATGCAGAGTGAATCCAGGCACACTATTCAACCTCTACAACTTCTTCCAAATAATGACTTCGTGATAGTACCTCCTCATATGGTCATCAAGCAGGGAAAATGGCCCGAGGTGTGTAGCGCACTACAACAATGGCCAGTACACACTGGAAGGTATTGATTCAAGACTGTGAGCTCCCACAGCAGGCATCTACGGAAACATATCTGTGAGTTCAGCAGTGAGTCGCCACAGGATCAATGCCTATACTCTAGATTCTCCCACTGGCCTACCATCTCTCAATGACAGTAAGTCAGCGAGAGTCATCATTTCTCAGAGGTTCTCTCTGTCTCAAGACTCTTCTCTCTGCCCCAGGCTTCAGGATTCTCCGTTTTAGAGTGAGGTAGTTAAGAATAAGGATAGTTTGGCAGCCTGGTACCTTGCTTGGCTTCAATTATACACATTCGTCTTTCACAGCCATGCACTTAACAACCCGGCATCCCTGCCTGCATCAAGTATCATACACATGCCTTCCAAGCAAAGCAAGCGAGTCCCTCCGACATAGAGCTCCCTAGTAATCCTTAGGAACTCCCATTTTTTTTTGTGGGGGGGGGTCAAACACATCCTGGAACATATCTGGGAAATAAGGGGGTATATGCACAAAAAGGCAACTGGTGTCCCCAAAATAAGCTTTTAGGAAACAGTCCCCATTTACCATCCTATGCTTATGCATGACTAGATATACATATGATTAAATTCAGATTCATCATAGGATAGGACATGAATAGCAAACTAAGGCTTAACATAACCCAAGCCTGTTAATCAAAACAAATGTCAACCAGATCCTAACCCCAGTAACCAGTTCTCCTCCTGGACCCCACAAGAGGAAGCCCTGGGCAGTAACCAGGGGCTTTTGAGCATATTTCCCTCAGACCCCACACTCTCTTTGGTGTATCTGAACTGTGCTTTTGGTTGGCTTCTGAACGAAACCTCCTGCTGCTTTATTGTCTGTGTGCTTCTTCAATTTTTAGAACAAGATGTCAAGAACTTGGGAAGATGCAGTCTAGACAGGGACCACCCGTAACAGCAAGTTGAGGTTGCCTCTTACTGACAGGCAATGGGAGGCAATGGGAGCCACCACCACCAGCAGCAGCAGCAGCAGCAGCAGCAGCAGCAGCAGCAGCAGCAGCAGCAGCAGCAAGGGCTTGTTCTTGGCAGCAGTGATGTTTTCTGAAGCCATTGCAAATGCTGAATCAGAAAATGCTGAATCATTGATCCCGGAGAAATACAGGGTTAAGCATCTTGAGGCCCCGGTTAAAATTTGTGGCAACTGATCATTACATACCTTGTTCCATGTCACTGTGTGTATGTGTGATGTGTGCTTCTGTTTACAGATGTCAGTTCAATAACATTGAGCTCGCAGTAAACTGCATGCACTATGTAACTCATGCCTGAATGAAGTTAATCTAACACGTGTTTTGTCCATCAGGCAAATCACAGTCATTTTGTGCCTAGAAATGACAGGCAGAATTCCAGCACTATGCTTGTGGGAAGGCACATGCATTTTAAACAGCAAAATCACTAATAAAAAGCACAAAAGTGCAAACCTGTGGCACCAATTAGGCAGTAAAAAGGATGCCTGTTTATTGCAGAGCTCCCACCAGGCAGATTCATCTGATCTCAGCTGAAAACAACTGGGAGATTGCTCTGCACATGATCATGAATGCATGGGAAAGAACTGCAAGTATTAATACGGGATGGAAAGTTTTAGCAAGCAACAGACCAGGGTACACAGTCTATAGGTAATATCACTGTGTATGTTTATTTTCTTTTTGTTTTTCTTTTAAATTTTTCTTTATTAAAAAAATTTCTACTCACTCATCATGCTATCCACAGACCTCCCCCTTCCCTCCTCCCACCCCCAGCCCTCTTTCCCAAGCCACCCCACATCCCCACACCCCCCAAATTGAGGTCTCCCATGGGGAGTCAGCAGAGCCCAGCACACCAGTACACTGAGCCTAGGCAGGTCCAAGCCCCTTCCCGCTGCACCAAGGCACAAAATGTCACACCACAGGCACTGGATTCCCAGAAGCCTGTCCATGTGCATGGTTTTGTAATATGGTAAGAAGACAGTAAGGGACACTTGTGGGATGATAGCTTCAAATGTTGGTGGAATGTCAGAATTAGACATCAGACTTTCTCCCAGGGATGTGATCATCTCCACGGAGTTATCCACATGCTGTTAAAAATCAACGTTCTGTTGCTTTAATAGGGAGCAGGATTTATAGAGCAGAATACTCAGGTTGAGCCAGTGCTAATGCACAGAGGAAAAGTAACTTTAGTTTCCACGTCGTCAAAGAAGGGACAAGACCTCATGTGAGGTTTCATTTGTTTAGGTATCTACTCTCTGGTATAAGCAGCAATTGGTACTATATCGTAGACATGTTCTATTAAATTTGGTTAGCCGGGGATAATTAACAGGTGAACCTGCTGCGGCTCTATTTTCCAAGTCTAGAGTTCTACTTTGGGTGCTGCAAGCTGCCTGTTCGAGCAACCACTGAGATATGTACAAGTGACTCAGGAATTGCTCCACTCCAGGGCCAATTTCATCAATAAACTCACCCATTCTATTCATCCACAGTTTCCCCCACCTGCTCTGAGAGTAACCATCATCTATAGTCACCATACATTTCCTACTCTGGGCCAAGTTCCTGGTTTACCAAATTCACTCACTGTTTCCCCTTGGACAGTACTCACCTTTGATTTTCTCATTGGGAGCTATTTGTGGGGCTTAATAGAGGCTCAAGTGATCAAAGTTTACTGTGCAAGCATGAAGACCTGATCCTGGGTTCCCAGCACACATGTCAAAAGCCAAGCATGATGGTGCATGCCAGTAATCCTGGCACTGGGGATAGCCAGTTATTTTGTCAAATTGGCAAGCTCCAGGATCAGTAAGAGAATCTATCTAAGAAAAAAATGTAGCGGAGAGTGATTGAGGAAGATATCCAACATTATTGCTGCAAAATTATCCAGCATTATTATTTATATCTGCATATACACATACATGCACAAACATGTGAGCACATAGACACATAGATGTCACACAGAGGAAGCTGTTTGTTTTTGGTAAGTAGTACTGTTTGTTCTTCCTTGTTCATAAGTCTTGACTCACTCCACTGTACTTTGGCCCACCCTCCTCCTTGTGGTTATCATCCTCCAAACTTCTAGTCTCCATTCTTCATGATGCCAAGAGGCTGTCTTACATCCTGGTCTCCTTAACCACATCTGCACCTAAACCTTCACTCTCATCCAGTCCTAGATATCTATTTTCCTGGTTAGGCCGAAGATCCTTTCTTCCCCAGTAACCACACTGCAATCACAACACAGAAAAGAGCCTTATTTCTTCACAGCATCTCTCATAACATCGCTTTACTTTCTTTAGTAACACAACTCTCATCACCCTATGGTAAGTCCAGTTCAATCTTGTCACCTTCTTATTCTTCTTCATCAGCATCATTCCTTCATGTCCACTTTTCACAAATTAGTTTCTTAATTCATTTATTTAAATAACTTTGTTTTAAATACATTTAACTCTCCTATTCTCTCCTCTCTTTTATCCTCACCAGACCAAATGTGACCCATAGTTTAACATTCTCTGCTTCATACTAGCAGTTGAGCAGATGAATATACCGTTGAAAGCATATGGCCATGCTAACTGGTGTTGTACAATTCAGACAGATGCACAATTTTTTTTTTATTAAAGGACAATGAGGCACCTTAAATCTAGTAATCAGTTCCTCTAATTTCCACTTTGGCTCATTTTCATGAGCAAAAATGTATATAAGTGAGATCTATCTATCTATCTATCTATCTACCCACTTACCTATCATCTATCTACCTACCTATCATTCTATCTATCATCTATCTATCTATCTATCTATCTATCTCTCTATCTATCTAATCTCTATAAATAGAAAATCTTCCACAATTTTTACTATTATCTCAAATTATCTAAATGGAAAAACTGAGTCTCAGGATTGTGAAGAAGTTTATTGAGGTCACACAGTTCATGGGCTTCAAAAGCTGTAGCTTTTATAGTATTATCCTTCTCAGCTTGAAATGATGACCAGCTTTGGCATAACACAATGATAATCGGTAAAATAAGTTCTAATGACATTTTGGTACTCATGATAAGTCATAATAATACATAGAGGTTGAAATACAATTATAAAGGGACTAACCTCCAACATATGAATAAATACAGTACTGTGGTATAGAAATCCTATCTGAGATACTATCCATTTAGTGAGAAGGGTCAGTCCATGTGTGACTCAGTGTTTTCTCTGTATAAAGTCATGATCCTATATGCATATCATGATTTTTATTAGTAAGAGAGTAGATATTATAAACAGCTTTTTGAAAATAAAGGTAATTATGCAGAAGCCCCTTCCTAATTACTCCTTGTCATCAGAGAGTTTTACAGTTTCTGGGAGTCATATGGCAGGTGTCAAAATGATGGAACTTTCTAACATATTGTTAAAACCCAAAGGAGTTGAGCTTCAAAGATATTAAGATGGACATTTCCACAAAAGACATTAAAAGAAGGTGAGGGGGGGGGAAATGAACAAGGAAGAAGTAATGGAATTTAATAGAAAGTAGGAAATCCATCCTCACTTCGGCTTTGAACAGAATGCACATCACAGCGATAAATGGGACAAGACAAAACCTCCTGCTGGAACGTGACTTCTCATTCTCATGGTGACACAGTTATAGCTCTTCCAGGATTTGACTAAAGAGAGCTTGAAGAAGAAAAAGTAAGAGATGAATGACTTGGAAATGACCTCATCTGTAATCCACAGCCACGTGGAGGAGATAATGTCTTCCCAAAGCAGCACCATGGATTAACTGTCAAATGAAAAACCTATGTATAAATATTTGACCTAAGCACAAAGCATTAAAGTAATTTCAGCTACATATGTCTGTGAGAAAGTCAATTGCCCATCTGGAATTAGCAAATTGGTAAGATGAAAGTTTCCTCAAAGGACCTTTTCTTAATCTTCAGTTCTGTTTAAATAACCAGGAGGCTAAGGAGCTAGGAAGAATGTATGCAAGAGGAAATTAAAAACATTATAAACATCAGGGGGAGAGCACGGTCAATAAGTAATGAATAACAAAGATGAGAGAATTTTGCATTCAAAAAAGATGTGGAAACATTAGCAAGATTTTGTGAAAGGCATATGTGGACATCGTTAGTGGGAATGTGAAATGACAAATTGGAAAATCATGTGAAGGGCCTTAAGAATGTTCCTATCTTTGGCCTTGCTGTGTGGAGCTGCCCTCTAGGAGCAAATGCTTCTAGCTCAGAAGTCATCACTGACCAGGAGCAATCCTTGTGTTCAAAAAGATCATTATAGCACTTTCAATATTTTTCAATGCATCACTACTATTCCTTTTGATTGAAAAATCATGAGTGTATATATATATATATATATATATATATATATATGATTATAATGTGATGTTATTTTTTAATGTTTTTATTTATTATCAATTTGTGTATATGCAAATGGATGTGTGATGTGTGTGTGTGTGTGTGTGTGTGTGTGTGTGTGTGAGCATACATGTACAACAGGGTACACATGTGAAGATAAAAGGACAACTTTGGGGAGTCAGTTTTTTTTTCCTCAGTGAGATCCAGAAATTGAAGTTAGATCATCAAGGGTTGTGAGAAAATGATTTTACCCACTGAGTTATCTCAACCTCACCAATGTGATGTTTTAAAATAGATATGCAACATGGCATAACTAAATTAGACTAATTAATATATACCATGCTATTATATAGTATAATAGCCCTCTGTGCAACAGATGTAAAAGCCTACTCATCATATCTATCTGAAATTCTGCACCTTTTGATCAAAAGATGCACTTTCTTCCTCCCCACCCTTCAACATGTGGCAATCATTGTTTTCCACTTCTCTGAGTTCAGGTTGACTAACTTCTGCATATAAGTGAGATCATTTGCTATTTTTCTGGCTTACTTCTCTTAGCCATAATGGTCTCCAGATTTACCCATTTTGTCACAAATGATAACATTTCCTCATTTTTAAAAGGCAGAACAATATTCTCCTCTTTCTATATAACACATTTTCCTATCTATTCTTCCATTGATACACACTTGAGTTGTTTTCATTTCCAGGCCATTGTAAGAAATTCTGCAAGGAGGTAAAAGATCCATACACTGAAAACCAGACAACACACAGAAAAGAAAAAAAATGAATAAATAGAAAAATACTTCACATTCACGCATTAGAATAACAACTATTCTGATAATGTCCATGCTACCTAAGGAATCTACAAATTCAGTGCAACACCTATCAAAATTCCAATGCTAAACCTTGAAGAAATAGAAGAAAGCAATCCATAAATTCATAGCTATTGAATAAGCAAAACAACCTTGAGCAAAAGAACACAGCAGGAGGCATCATATTCAGGTTCCCAAATATATTCTAAAACTATTATGACCAAAGCAACATGATGCTAGTCTGAAAACAGACACAGCAGTCAATTAAAGAAGACAGAAACCCAAGAATAACCCTATACATTTCTTATCAATCAGTGTCTGACCAGTGTGCCAAGAATAAACAATGTAGGAAGGACAATCATTAATAAGTGATATTGAGAAAACCAGATATTCCCATGAAGAATGAAATGGACTTTTATTACACACAACATATATGAAAATTAACTCAACATGAATTAAAGCTTAAATATAAGGTGTAAAGCTATAAGACAACTAGAAGAACAAATAGGAAAGTCATCTTCATACAGTGCCATTCAGGGCAATGATTTTTTTTTCTCAAACACAACCATGAATAAACAGACAACAAAAGCAAAAGTAAGCGAAAGAGATTACATCAAACTACTACCCACATAGCAAATGAAACAACCAACAGTGTGAAAATACAATCCATAGAATGGGAGAAAATGTTCGCAAACCATTTGTATCATATGCAATTAATAACCAAAATAAATAAGGAACTCAATAGCAAGAAAAAACTGATTAAAAAATGGTCAATGGATCTAAACAGACATTTCTTAAAATGTCTCAAAATGGTCAATGGCAACATGAAGAATTTCTCACCATCACTGGGCAACAGGGAAGTGCAAATTAAAATCACAGTGTACTGTCACTCCATAACCATTAGATATCCTTTAGCAAAAATAAAGAAAAAAATGAGTGTTGGAGAAGACATAAAGAGATGGGATCTCTGTCTTCTCCCCTCTTTTCTCCTCTCCCCTTCCCTCCATCTTTCTGTGATGTGGGTGTTGTGTATGTGGATATTAATTAGCATAATCATTTTGATAAACAGTATGAAG
Source organism: Peromyscus leucopus (assembly GCF_004664715.2). NCBI lineage: Eukaryota > Metazoa > Chordata > Mammalia > Rodentia > Cricetidae > Peromyscus > Peromyscus leucopus. The sequence continues at coordinate 86,198,614 of NC_051069.1, forward strand.
GCATCTCAAACCTGGAAAACACAACTATCACATTTTCCAGCAGTCCCACTTCTGGGTATTTATCCAAAGGTAATGAAAGCAATATGTCAAAAGGATATCTACACTCTCATGTTCACCATGGCACTTTTAATATTTATGTCTATATCAGCAAAAGTTTGGAAATAGCCTACATGCCCAGCAGCAAGAGAGTTGTTAATTAAATTATGACATATCTGCATGTCAGAACAGTTTGCAGCCACTTAAAAACACATTTCAAGACATCTTAATGACACGAATTCTTTAATATTGTACAAAAATGATAATTCTGAATACAAAATGTGATCGCTTAGTAGAAACACATATGCTTGTACACACACACACAGATACAGACACAGACAGACAGACAGGCACGCACGCACGCACGCACACACAAGGAAATAGGTCAGAATACTACTTGTATTCACTGCCTCTTGACAATGACATTGCCAGTAATTTTAGCTTTCTCCTGTATAAACAGCTGAGCAAACATGAATTTCAGATATAAGAAGATATGATTATGGTACCAATGATCTCTACTACATCCTGTCCACCATCGCCCCTAGCAGAACTTGCCTCTAAATGTAGGTGACTGTTACAGTTGGCTGTGTGTTGTCAACTGGACCACAGTTTTCTATTTTTCATATAAACACTTTCATTATTAGATGATTTTAATCTCTTAAGTGATCCTTGGAGACTTTCTTATGTTCGGGATTCTCCAAGGGCTCTTTACAGAGCATACACTTAATTATGTTAGGTCTTTCCTGACAGGCAGTGTATTTTCTTCAAAAGTTTAAAACCAATCTTTTCTACTCCTCTTTTAAATTGTTTTGAATTTTTTTAAAGTTATATGTCTATGTATGTGTTGGGGGGTCGTTCACTTGAGTGCAATGCCTATGTGTTTGTGAGCTGTCTGCATGTGCCGGGAATGGAACTCATGTCCTCTATAAGAGCAGTATATACTTTTAACCATTCAGCCATCTTTCTTGCCCCGTTTCTCTCTCTACCCCTCTTCAACTGTTCTGTTTCATGAATAAAATATTTTATTCATGAATAAATTAGCTTATTGCTAAAATATTGGTCTAGTGTCCACTACCCATCGTTCTGAAGCACATTTATTGTTCTAAAAGCTTCCTGCTCATTATATGTGTCTTCTCAGCTGGATTTGGGAATGTAAAGTTCACCATGAGGCACATAACATGGATTCAGGCATAGAGCAAACATATGTCTAGGATACCTTTGCTTGGAAAGATATTCACTTCTTGAATCCCAGCACAAACCAAACAACAAAAACCCAGTGCATTATAAAGCCCTGGTGGTATTTTTAGTTAATGGTATTTATTTGGTGGTCTTCATATTTGATTGAATCAAATAGAAGTCTCAGTTAGAATCACTACAACTAGGGACAGCCCAGCTCAAAAAAGAAATGTCCTGGATGCCTTGAGACCTTTCCATGGACTGTCCAGTTTACATTCTGGATGTAGAGCAGGAATGACAGAGAATGTAAATGACAACCAGAAGCCAGTTTCAGAGATTGTGAAGGTAACATGACCATTTCTGAGGTCTATTTTGGGCCAGGAATAGTGTGATGTTATTTATTTTATCTCATTAAATCTGCACAAACAACCCGGGAAGGCTGATTTGAGTAGAGGAAGGTGAGGTACCATTTACCCATTCACATGCTGCAACAGTGTACAGTAATACAAAGCACTTTTTGAAAACTGGTTTGATCACCTTTTTGGGAAATAGCATTCAGTGAGGTGGATCTTGGAAGCCACATGTCTCAGACTGCAGTTCAGAGCCCTCCTTCATCAAAAGGGAGGTGTTTTGGCAAGAGCAACCCCAGCCTCCAGCAAAGAAGTGAAGGAAGAGTTGAGGCTTCTGTGGTTTTGAGGAAAGAGCTCTCTTGTCTTAGATACCTTACCAAGGACTCCCTTAGACCTGGAAATAGCTTTGCTGCTTCACATCAGAGATAAGCGGGAATGGAATAATTATGTTGGCAAAGACATAGTTTGTACACAAAGACACTTGCAGATTAAGGATTTAAGAACTTTAATATTTCAAAATGTCAAAAATGTCCTGGGTTATAGAGATGAAACATTTTCTTTTCTGAGCTTATATTAGAGTTAAAAAAAAAAACCAAACAAACAACAATTGAAATCTTGGGTATGGGGCTGGGCTGTAGCTCAGTTAATTGGTAGAATGCTTGCCCTGAATTTAGTTTCTAGCCCTGCATAGGCTGGACCATGGTGGTACATGCTGCAATCACAGCACCCTGGAGGTGGATGGAGGTGGATTGGGAAATCAAGGTCATACTCCTCTACAGAGTGAGCTCAAGATCATTCTGGGATACATGAGCTCCTGTACATAAAACCTCTATGTGACTAGATTCTAAGGCTCAGTGACATATGATAAACAGGGTCTACATAGGTCTGTTCCTAAAGGGGCAATGTGTTCTGTTCTACCCAATTCATGTAGAGGGTCACATGAGATACAATTAAGGGTCTTCACATGCTTCAAGCCATTAATAACATGCAAGTTCTTCAGATATTTTGACATTTTATGAATGATATAGTTCTTCCCATCAAATGTATAAATACACATGTTCAAATATTATCTATGAGACCTCACCTTTGTATGAGATGAATCTTTTCTTCTTGTAGGAAAAGAACAATACTAATGATTTGACTATTTATTATGGCTTGCTAAGATCTTCCTCACTTTCCAGATTTTCACACGTTTGCAAGGAAAGGTGAGGATCTGGGTAGTTAACAAATATTTTGTAAAAGTACTTCCTTGGCTATTTATTACTTCTAGTAAAGGATAGGGAAAAGTGTATCCAAATCAGGTGCCATGGGATCCACAATCTTTTCCCCAAGGAAACTTCCAGATGAGGCAGAACCCAGTTCTCTGACCCGTGTGCAGTTACCCAACTGCCAACAGCAAAGGCTTTTCACTCACAGTTTGAGCAGAGCCATGACAATCCACTCCACTACCAAGGGTGTCATTCAACTCAAGAATAACATATTGGTCTGAGGACAGAAAGAGCAGCAGCAAACTTGAAAGGTGCTTTATTCCTTTGTGAGATAAAATACCAATCAAGACCCATACCTTTGGGTGCATCCCCCGGTCCTAGTATCCTGAACTTGCTATTTCCTTGTGAGAAAAAGAAATCAAGTTGAGTATCTCTAAGGCTCAGTTTAGTTGAAGTATATGAGTCATGCCTATTGGTTTAAATATTAAGGCAACTCTATGTAGTTAAAAGGGAGGTTTATTTTGTGGGGTAACTTACAAGTGAAGGGATAGGTAACAGGGTCTGGGAAAGGTGAAGCACAGTTCAGCAGCATTCTCTGGAGAACTCTGCTCCATCTACCTCCAGTGTCCAGGATCCAGGAACCAAGAGTACCAGCCCATCCGGATCTCGGGTCTTCAGGGGTCCCGTATAGGCTCCGCCTTGTAGGCGTGACAGTTACCAAAGCCTCAATGGGGTTGGTACTTCCAGGTCAAAGCTGGACCGGCTACCCACTACACATGCCTTATTTGATAAAGAGGGCATTTTGCAGGGTTCCTTGCTGGCTATGTTCTCCGCTCGATATACTCATGTCTGTGGCCTCTGCAAGGACCAGACAGGTCAGTGAGTCTATGCTGGTACTCTCTCTGTCTGCATTGAGCTGCTTTGTATTTTTAAATGAGTTATAAAAGAGCAATTATACAAATTTGATTATATAACATTGTAAACAAATATAGATGCTGACAACACTAATTAGGAAACATCTCACTCCTCTGCACAAGTGCACAGTTCAGACCCTGGAGCTGACAACAAGGTTCATAGGGATGGAGACAGCTGCCATGGTTCACCCTGTGGGCTAGAGAAGAACCAGCAATGACTAGCCATGACTCACATGCTGACCTTGACTATTCCATCCTACTTATAGTCCAGTCTATGACTAAGACTAGCAAACTGTCTTTGCGGCTAAAACTTTGAAATCTAGAATTTGTTTCCTGAACCCCATCCTTTGCCTTGGCTGTGGTTGGGACTCTGACTATCTTGTGCTAACTTATTGGTTCTATTTCCTTGGCTTCTACACAGACACACAGCCATATAAATCCAGCCATCATTGGCTTTTATAAAATAGTGTGCACCACGATGGATATATATTTACCTATTTATAGCACAGGCAGTTGCCCTGGTACAACTGTGCCCTCCTTCCAGGTTCTTGGACTTTCACACATTCCTTGATTACCCAGAGAGCATGTGAATGTGTGAGGCTCTACATTTCGGTTGCTTATTTATTTTTTTGTTTCTTTATGGCAATGTCATACATAGCACAGGGTGACACTGAACTTACTATATAGCCGAGATTAACCTAGAACTCCTGATCCTTCTACTTCTACCTCAAAACTAGAGGCTCAAGATGAAGTTCATGCTACTGACCACATTTTAAGTAGAGACAAACTCAACATTAGTTTGGGACTTCAACAGAGGTGGGCTTGCAAAAATCACCATAGAACTTGAATTTTTGTCTTTAGTTCCACTCTACTATATGCCCCCTTGGACCTAGGCAACCAGTCTTGGAATTTGCAGTTGTTATGTGGTTACTGATCTAACTTCTTCCATCACTGCCCCTCTCCATTATGTTTTCAGCCTTTTCTTTTTTAATAAAACCCATGTGCTGTTATTTAAAATTCTTCAGTGTTTCTCCATAAGTCTTAGAAAGACTTGACAACAACATCACAGCTGGCTGTGATCTAGCCTGTCTCCCACTGCAGACTCATGTCCTTCTCTCCTGTCTTTTCCCACTTTGCTGCCAAACCCACATGTGGTAGTTTGAATGTAGTTGGCCTCCATAATCTCATAAGGAGTGGCACTATTAGGAGGTGAGGCTTTGTTGGAGTGGGTATGGCCTTGTTAGAGGAAGTGTGTCACTGTGGGGGTGGGCTTTGAGGTTTTCTATGCTTAGGATACTGCCCAGTGTCTCAGTCGACTTCCTGTTGCCTGCAAGATATAGGACTCTCAGCTGCTTCTCCAGCAACATGTGTACCTACATGCCACCATGTTCCCCACCATGATGATAATGGACTGAACCTCTGAACTGTATGTAAGTGAGCCACCCCAATTGAATGTTTTTCTCATAAGGGTTGCCATGGTCATGGTGTCTCTTCACAGCAACAGAAGCCCTAACTAAGACACCACCCTGCATCCCCCAGCTATGTATGGCTGCTGTGTCCAGGTTAGACACATGCTGCCCTACATTTACAAACCTTCCAGTAACTCCCTTCTCCGAAGTGATTCTTCCTCTTCTTTTCCAACTTGGCCCAGACTCCACTCCTCAATACTCTGCCCATTCTGTTTGTGCCTGTTTCCTTGCTTGTGGCCTTCCTTGACAGAATCCTAGGTAGCAGAAACATTTCTTTTCGGTTGCATGCATCTTGTTTCATTGACAGCGGAGAACATGGGGCTTGACCAAAGAGGGTGGCTAGTAAGTATCTGAGGAAGGGAGATAGAAAGGTGAATGGATGGAAGGAATTAGAGAGGGAGAGAGGAAGGGAGGGAGGAAAAGCAGGCAGGCCCCTATAGATTTTCTTTTTTTCCTGCCACTGACAAGGGACCAAATGTGAATTATGAGACTAAAGACATTGTCTCCAATCTTCATGAAATAATTTTAGTTCTTTCTGCCAAAGACTAAAGGGAAGTAAATTAGCTCTTAAGATTCTTAGTCAGAATACATGCATTTAATGCTGAGGCAGATCACCAAAGTACAGATGCAGATACTGAATAAATCATACAGGCCAATGCAATGTTTAATGGAAGGTGACACTTAGGATTATTTTTTTTAAATTTTTCTTATAAATAACAAACTCAGTGACTGCCTTGATCCAGGGAAGATGCCAAGTTTAGTACTGAGAACAGTGGGCTGTACTGAGAACTTTCTGGACTACTGTTCCCTCCTTCCTGCCTGCCAGAGTGCCTGAATATATAATACTAGACATGGGGGAAGTATGCCAAAGATGTGGCTATGGCCCTCACAAAAGGGACCACTCATCCTCAAATACCTACATTTTCCCAGCCAGCATATGCTTGGCATAAATGTCACAACCTGACACATGTGTACAGAGACCCAGTGGCAGAGGGTGTTCAGGGAGGGGAGCTCTTCTTAGAATTCATCCAAGTAAGAAATCCTTTCTAATTCCATATTGTCATTCTGGATTTATTAAAGGTCACACAAAAAGCAATATTCTTTTCCACACACACACAAAAAGCTCTGAATTAAAGTCTGCCTGAAACTACATTTCATATTCATGAAGACTATATTATTAAAATAGATTTTAATTTTCCTGTTTGCCTCAGAAGTTTGAGAAAAGAGTGATTAATTAAAGAGACTGCTTCCTTTCTTTTCTCCCCTTGAGTGGGTTTTCACATTTGGTCTAATTATCTTTGGCCAATGGTCTATCCAATTGAGGTTGAATGGAGCTCCATGCTCTCAGTATGGAGAAGGTTGCTGTTCCTCCAGGGCTGAGATACTTGCAGGGGATGGTGTCTCTCACACTCTGGGGAAGCCCATCATGAATAGCATTACATCCAATGATTATGTAAATTTGACTTCTACAAAGTAATTGAAATAGATTGTTCTCATTTTTCTCTATGAAAACTTCATGAAACATTAGTCTCAGTCCCCAAAGGAGACGTAGCCAAACAGTTGTGACATGCAGCTGTAACTGACATGAAAATGTTCTCCAACTTGCTCTGAAATAGTCCAGACAATTTTTACCAGGAGGGTAAGGACAGATTTTCTGGGAATGCCCACAGGAGTATGAAATCCTGGAAGGCCCAGCCAAATCTGGCTTCCCTGCCTCAGAAACTGTCTCAGGATGGAGTGGGAACAGGTGAAATTGTGCTGACTGAATGCATGATCCCTTGAGACACACTTGTGGGTACCAAAGTGTCCAGAAGCTGAATAATTTCTGCATTCCCAGTACATTGTCTGTCAGTCTGGGTTGGCACAAATTACTCCCACATTTCTAATAAAAAAATGAAGCAAGTTCTTCTTATGGGGTATTTTCTATTTCTTATAGTAGTTTTGCTCTTGCCTAGCATCCAACTTAAACTGATTGTCTTTGGAGATCCTCAATACCAGCCATAGGCCACAAACCAGGATCTAACCCTTCACTGGACTTTATGTTACCTCCAGCTGATGCCCTGCACAGAGAGCATCTTTATTCACTGACCTACACTCATGGGTTTACAAAGTCCTCCCTGACATCTCTCACTCCCAATGCTACCTTGCTATCTTCGCTGGGACTCACAAGTTGTAGTAGTTTTCAAGAATGATAAGATCTGCCCATCTTTCTTCTCGGACATCCTCTCACTATCAGGCTCCCTAAGCCTCAGATTTCTCATCTGTAGAATGGAGACAATAACACCATTAATGTGGTATGATTAAGTTGGGGGAAATGTGCAAAGTGCCTGCACTGTGCCTGGAGCATGATCAGAGGCACAAATGGAAGCAATTTGCTGTGAAATATCCTGGTTCCAGTCATGTCTGCTTATTAGACTACAAAACAAAGCTCAGTTCCCTCCAGAGAGTTGCAGCCCACAAACAACATGATGCCAGGTGAGCCTTCAGCAGTGCCTGGACCCAGACCATGCTTTGTTAGACTCCTTATTGTCACAGCTGTACATACTCACTCACCATTCCCGTGTGAGCTCAGGGCGATTGTTCCAGTCAGAACATCTGTCGGTGTTCATTTGTCTTCATCTGGGCTGATTTTCAGCTGGGTTTGTCTGAACAGGGACAGGGCAGTCTCCTAGTCATCCTGCTTGTTAGAGTCATAGCCTATGGAATTAAGGTGGCATTTGCACCAAGATCTGTCTGTGGGTATCTCAGGGAAGATGAAAAGTAATAGGGAAGATTTTGCTGTGTCTGTTTCCTGGGAATTAGAGCATTGAATTTGACACCATGCAGAACAAAGGGGCAGAGGTTAAGCCCAAGGCACCATTTTATAGTGAGAACACAAGCCACATGGCTTAGGACCTGATCAGGAAGAGCCATTCACCAGAATACAAGACACCTACACTGCCTGACTCCCACAAGCCACAGATGGGTAAGTCTGCAGGGAGAATGCAACCCAGGGCTAAAAGAGAAGATGGCCAGGTGTAGTCTGGGGCTGCCGAGGAGGAGGCATAGGGTTTTCCTCAGATACCTATATACAGCAGATATTACCAGGGGGCCAGAACCCATTTAGTGGACTTGTCGTTGGGAAACTAATTTTGAGTCCTTCAGGAGATAGGTTCCTGGGAAGACATCTACCTGCACACAGAAGAGGGACACTGAAATCCTGCAGTGTCCTAGTACCTAGTACCTAGGCAGAGGGTCAGCTAAGGACACGAACACAGGGATCTAGACTTGGTGACAACAATTTTAACAGTTCAGTCCGCTGCAGTCCTTAGACCCACTACCACCACACACTCGTCTATGGATTCCCCTATCAGATGCTTGAAGGCAGCAGGTCTAAACTTTAGGGACAAAGGTTAGCACCACTCTCAGGAGCCTCATTTCTTTCCCGTCACAGGTCAGCTGGATCAGAGCCTCTGCAGGTATTACCTGGGATCATGTTTGAAAAGTCATGGAAGACATGCAGTCAGGGTCCCTAAGGGGACATGTGTTGATGTCAGTAGGACACAGGAAACATTCCAGGGCACTGGAGATGCCCTTTGCCTTCATTCTTTGCCCCACTGGAACAAAGGCTTTCTCTGGGGAGACTGTGGTAGATGAAGGTGTCTCCAATGTTGACACACTTTCTGCCATTCTCTTAGGCTCTTGCCTCTCCTCATTGGAGGACAAACAGCACCCCTCAAATCACTGGGAACCACAGAATCAAAGCAAAGAAAATAAATCGCCTCATTTTGTTTGACATTTTAGGTTCAGGTGTTCTGTGTTCTGCGCTTGTTTCATGTGGTTTGTTTTTATTCATTGGTTTGTTTATTTTTGAGATGCGTAATCATGTAGTCCAGGATGGTCTGGAACTCACCATGTAGCTGAGGATGACCTTGAACTTCTGACTTCCAAGTGCTAGGATTACAAGTATATATCCCACACCTGGCGATTAGTGTTTGTTTTTATAATGAAGAAAATCTATCTATCAAGCTGGGCGGTGGTGGCGCATGCCTTTAATCCCAGCACTCGGGAGGCAGAGCCAGGCAGATCTCTGTGAGTTCGAGGCCAGCCTGGGCTACCAAGTGAGTTCCAGGAAAGGTGCAAAGCTACACAGAGAAACCCTGTCTCGAAAAAAAAAAAAAAAAAAAAAAAAAAAAAATGAGAGATTTGAAAATCTATCTAAATACACCCATTTAAAGCTCTTTAGGGCTTCAAATAAAGACTTTTTAAAAATGCAAATATATCTTGTTTACTGTAAGGATGCCAGAGGCTTCTGAAGGTCACCCTGTTGGTGTGGAGCAGGTGAGAGCAACTGTCATATTGGCCTGGGGTGTGCCATGATGCACAGATACTCACAATGTAGGATTTTTCAGTCCTAAAACTAAGAGAGTCTCAAGGAAACATGGGCAAACCGGCAATTCCATCAGGAACTACATCCTAACTGCTGCTGGTGTTTGGCTGCGGTTTTCAAAAGACCAAAAAGGGAATGCAGGGTAATGAATTGGAGCCTCTTAAGATAGGCGTTACTGACAGCTATTTAAGCCTAAACCTCAAGATCCATGCAAGGCTCTTCACTGAAGACCAGCAACCATAGCTCAGCATGTAGCATCTCAAATAGCTTCCAAAAGCTATCAAGGTAAATGTGATAAATGTAAAAAAAAAAAAAATCACTCTGCTTTCTAGAGGTGTTCACAGTTGTGGGCTCCCAGAATTCTAATGATAGTTTCAGATGTGATTCAGAATCCCCATAGTAGCTGACAATAGTGGTTACTCTCTTTTAAAAACTTTGATATCATGTCCTAGGTCCTTACGAACTCACATTCCATATACTTTTGACCTGTTCAGTCATTTCTGAGAAGGAGGTGAGGAGACCTTAGTGTGCAAGTGGCCCCAGGGAGCTGCTAAGGAGTCCAGAAATTTCCTTCTGAAATTTCACCAGATTCACCTCTTGCCTCCAACCTTTCCAGACACACCCCTTCCACTCTCTTACAAGCCCTTAGGTTGATTTGTTTGTGGTTTTCCACTTTTGTCGAGAGTGTAATAAAATCACAAGAGTCATAGTAAAGGTAAGACTGCCCATGTGCTGGGTATCTCTCTAGGCACTGCACAGCCCTGCCTCATGAAATCCTTGCCCGAGGGGCTGGAATCATGCACACTGTATGGACAAGAAACTTCTGCTTAGGAAGATAAAGCAACAAGGCTAATGAACAGCTAGCGACCCACTGATCCTGCTTGGCATCAAATCCACCTGCTTCCAATTTCTTCACCTGACTTCACCGCAAGTAGGAAGAGCTCTAAATGTGTCAAAGGACCCCTCACCATGAAAGCTCCCCCAGTGGCAGTGTCCACTAAGAACTACCATTATTTAACAAGAATACTCTTTGATTGAAGGGGCAGAAGAGGCATTCAATTAACGTTTTCAGGCAGAGTCACAATTCATGACTCTCCTGGGGGAAATAATAAAACGTCACCTTAATCATAATTGAAAAATGATCCCCAGCTTCCATCTGATCTGCATCTAAATCTGTTTTCTTGTTATTAGTGTGGAAGCAGGTTCTCAATCAGTGTCCTCCCTAGCTCATAAAGAAGCTAAAGTAAAAGCAGAATAAATTTTAAGTTGGAAGTATCAACGTAAACGCATTTTTACAAGTTGTCTTATTTACAGTCACAGAGTCACAGTTTATTGAGTGTAAGCTTTTTTTTTTTTTTTTTAAAAAAGCCACATGTATTTGTAGTGCATAACAAGCAGACTTTGAAGATATAAGAAAATCAGCAACATGTGTGTCCTAATCTTATTACTAGCCACTTGAATTAGAGAGGCAGCCACTCAAAAGCACTCTCTCTCAGGTTCCAGAAGAACAGCACATTGAGGCTGAGGCCCCGTCCAGTATCACCGGTGATCAAGAAAGTTGGGAAGAGCAACATCTTCCCTAATGAGAAGGGGACACTCTCATGGTGGGGCAGCACTGCCTCCAGGGAAGGGCAAGAAGGTCTCATTGTGACTGGGCACTCTCAACTCACATCTGTATCATTATACTTTCCTTGTTGGATGTCCGTGGTCTCTGGGCCATGGCAATGAGTTTACAGTCCACACCCTTCACCACCTATACCTTCTCCCAGTCATTCCAGTAAACTCACTGTTCTCATTCCACAAATCTATTTTGGTCACTTCTAGGTTAAGAATCAAACACTTCTTTTTTTTCTCCACCAACCTTTAAGCTTTGTACACCCATCATTTGTCCTACTTATTCACAGTTTGGCAGATTTTTTTCTTTAAATGATGGTCTCTCCTTCAAGCCTTATACTTCATGGGCATTGGGCTTAGTTCCCTTTGTGTCTACATTCACCATGCCTATCACAGTGCCGGGCAGAGGCAGCTGCCTAAACATATCCACTCCCCTGAATCAGAATCAAATTAAATTTGCTTTACCTTGGAACTTGGGCTCTTTGGCTTTTTAAAATCTAGACTTCCATCTCATCATTCCTTTGGAAAGCACTCATTGAATACTTACCAAATCCATGGTCTTGGAGCATAAAAGCCAGTGGTCGGGCTGGTGAGATGGCCCAGCAGGTGAGGGTGCCTGCCACTGAGCCTGTTGACCTGAGTTCTATCCCTGGAACCCACACAGCAGGAGAGAACAGACCCCCGCAAGTGGTCCTCCGACCTCCACCCTTGTATGCACAGACACAAAGACACACACACACACACACACACACACACACACACACACACACACGAGACAGAGAGACAGAGAGTCAGAGAGACAGGGAGAGAGAGTCAGAGAGACAGGGAGAAAGAGAGTGGTTCTGGCTTGTTTTTGTCAACTTGACACAAACTAGAGTCACCTGGAAAGAGGAAGCATTGACTTAGGAATTGACTCCATCAACTGGCCTATGGGCATGTCTGTGAGGGCATTTTCTTGAATAATGATCAGTGTGGAAGGGCTTTGACACTATGGGTGGTGCCATCCCCGGGCAGGGGGTGCTGGGTTGTAAAACAGATCAAGTTTAGTAAAGTATGGGAGAAAGCCAGTAAGCAGCATTTCTTTGGGGTCTCGGCTTCAGTTCCTGCCTTACGTTCCTGCCCTGGCTTTTCATCACTCCACGGAGGAGGGACTGTAACCTCTAAGCTGAAGTAAATCCTTTCCTCCCCTAAGTTGATTTTGGTCAGAGTTTTATCACAATAGAGAAGCCAAGTGGGGCAAAATAAGGGTAGAGCAGGGCTGTCTCCGGACTATGGTGCTGTCAAGTGCAGAGCAGACAATCTACATAAGAGAACAGCTCAGCAAAGGTCTTCAAAGTGTCTGCTGAGACTCGAGGACATTCTAGAGAGGGAGACATAGGGTGGGTATGAGGGGTGCTTGGGCTTCCTGAAGAGGCTCTGCACACCAGCAGAGCTGACGTCTGAGAAATCCACAGCAAGACACTCTGGCATTTTGAAATCATGACATTTCAAAATTTACTAGACTATAGAACTTAAGAAATATGAGATGAAATTAACATTCTGTAGGAGCAAGTATCTCCGAGAACAAATTGCAATAAACATCAAACTAGAATTTCGAACCTAGTAAAATATAAACACAAGTACAGGCAGACACCTGGTTGGGAAGGGGTATGATGGAGCACATGTTTGAATGAAGATTTGGGGCATTCTCTTACTCTTAAATTTTTATCAATGAATTTTTATTAGGGGGCTACTATGTGCCAAGGGATGATCTGGGCACTGGACCAAGCATAGAGTCTGAGTCTCTCTCTCTCTCTCTCTCTCTCTCTCTCTCTCTCTATATATATATATATATATAATATATATATATATATATATATATAATGGGAGAGAATAACAAGAAAGAGGGAGATGGGGAAGAATTAATACGATAACACACATACTCTCTCTCTCACACACATATACACATACAAATGCATGCATGTAAGCTGCCTAAGGCAGGCATTTTTTCCATAAATATCACAGTCAGGTAGTTAGTGTACAGTACAGAAGAAAATGGGGAGATGATAATAGCATCTCAGAATGGGAGTGTGGCAGGTCCCTCATTACCTGATGCTTCAGTGAATCTAGCTGTATATGAATATAATTCTTCTCTTACTAACCACATCCTAAAAACACCCCTCTCCAGGTTATCCTCTCTCCCACCCATTTAATCCCCTGCCACATCAGTTGGGCAATATAGACCCACACAGGGACACATCCATGGGTAGGAAGTGTTAAAAAGACTGCTCGCATGCTGCTATATAGTCCTGGCTGACTTGTGCTCATTTGAGCCACAACTGAGTTATTGTACTAGTTCATACTCACCTCACCTAGTACTTTGACACTTCTGATTAGATCTATCTCTTTACAGGACAAGAGCCACGAACTAGGTGAGAGATGTGTGGATCTTGGTTGAACATGGAAGACCAGATACATAAATCTTTTTCTGGGCTTGGTTATAGTCCTAACTCTGACATGGCCTCTCTGTAAACTTGTTTTCTAACCCATGAAATGGAGGGAGATACTTGGATCATGTACATCTCAAGCACCTCAAGCTTATGAATTAACCAGGGATTGTTATATGGAAAGTCTGATATAGGCTATCTGAACCTTAGATCTTATACTGTAGCTTGTGGACTGTACCCGGAGAGAAAGACTCTAAATTTTTTGTTCTGTCTGAGTCTGCAGAATCCAGTCTCAGCACTCCTTGTAGAGGCCCTTCTACATGTAAATAGAAATAATTACCAGTGTGAATCAGTATTCACACCAAATGTGAATATGAGGAAAATGAATGTGAGATTTTTTTTTTTTGCTATATATAGGCAGCCCAGAGCCAATGAGGTATCTATTCAACACACACTTTTGAAGTTACCCATACATCTGTAAACATGCCAGATACCCTTCGTCCTCTCCACTCTGTGTCTCATAAACATCTCCTTCATCCTCCGATCATGATCAAAGGGGACCATTACTCAGACATTCCAGGCTGCCAAGACCTCTTCATGACCCATTTATGAAGAAGCATATCGCTGGCCTATCATTTACCCATCAGTAGCTTTATGGTCCGGACTGAAATATTGATTCCCAAATGAGTCCTTGGATAATAAGGGATCAGACCTTAATTGAGAGGAGAAGATAAATGAAATTTTCTATCCCTGGCCAAAACTGATAAACTTTAACATATCTGCTCCCTGTGCTGTTGACTACACATTGTACTCCACCATGATTTGAGGACGTACAGATGGGTTTCACTTTCCCCCAGAATATGGTTAGAAAAATGGGGCTGCAATTCTCAAACACACACCTCTGAGGTTTGGGAAAGATCAAACATGGAGGGAGAACCTGTAGCTTTGCAAGAATAAGAGTTGAACTGTGAAGAAGGAAGAAAGGACAAGAGTGGGTATTGATAAAAAGGAACATGAAAAGTGCAGCAAGCATGGCTATGTGTGCTGGTTAATGTGTGAGATTCAAATGAGGGATAGCATGGGTCAGTTCAGGCCTTTAACCCCAGGCAGAGCCGCAACGTTGCAATGATCCGGGAGGAAAGAGGCACTCCGAGAACGAAGACTTTCCTTCCACAGGCTGTGGAGCAGTGAGGACTCTGTCAGGCCCCATCGCCTCTGTGAATGCCAGACATAAGCAGCCTGGGGAATGGGAGCCATGTCGTCTCATAAAGTTCAGCGTCCCATGAGCTCCTGCTGCCTGTGAACTGCCCCTGAGGGATGGTGATGACCGAATGTCAAAATCTTCAAGGTCCATAAAAACACTGTCATTCCCAACCAAGCGGAGTCAGCTGGGGAGGGAGCGGTATATCTATTTTATGTAGAAAAAGTCAGCTTCCATGGGCTTTGGGAGACTGAACACAGAACAGACACCCAGGATGAGACAGGACAGGCCTATGAAATGGTTCTTTAAGCAAAAAATACTCATAGATATTGGCCCATGGAAGGCATAGGGCTTATTTTCTAATATTAGATTTCAAATGTGCTTTATATTCCTGCTTATATAATTCATATATTTGGTGGAAAGTATTGAAAAGGTACTTTAAAATGAGAACTGTGGGTGTAGCTCAGAGTGAGAACATTGCTTAGCATGCGCCAGGCTCTGGGCTTGAGTTCACAGTCAACCCTCTCCTCCAACATACACACAACATTATGTCTATTGTCTGTGAGTCTCCCTTTTCTTTCTTAAGGGAATCTTCACTAGCATCTAGATTAAGTTAGGTCCATTTCTCTCATTTTCTGTAGTCACAATATATGGTACAGGTTCTCTGAAGCACAGAGATGGACTAGTAAACAACACAAGTGTTTATTCCTTCCCAACAAAGGCTCCAGAGACTCCATTGGTTTTGTTCACTGATACATCCCAAGTTCTATCACATCCCTCATATACAACAAGAATCCAAGCAAAATCTGGTAAATTAGTGGATAAATTATTGGATGAATACATGGTCTAGTCATTTACACCAAACTAGTCTGGGGAAGTAGGATCTGGGCAAGATGCTCTGAGACAGCTAGAGGACAGGAGATTGGAGTTATGCATAGGATCAATATCTCCCTTAGCCAGGTCATACCATGCCTTCTTCACACTAAGGGGACAAAGGTGAAGTCCATTCTCTATTCTATCTCTCATGTCCTTTGTCAGAACACTCTCACACAACACTTTAGCACCAAACATGGACACATCTTCAGAATATCCATGACCAAAGCATTCCTAGTATTTACTGACAATTGACCAATAGACTGAAAACTTGAAAATGATTTATCATCTGACTGTAGGTGGTGGGGTATAAGCAGTTAATATTAGACAAAATGGATATAAGGTACACCAAAAGATGGCACAATTAGTATTGCTTTTTGTCTTATTTTACTTATTTTGACTCTTTTTCTTTTAAAATAATTATTAACTTATTTCAAATATTGAGATAAGAACATAAAGAATCACAACCATAAGTCACAGTTTCCAAATTGATTTAATCCATTGTTTTTTTTATATCACTTTGTCAACAAATATAATGTCTAGTCTTCCAAAAAAGCCAAA
The DNA here is from genome assembly GCF_004664715.2 of Peromyscus leucopus. Classification (NCBI taxonomy): domain Eukaryota; kingdom Metazoa; phylum Chordata; class Mammalia; order Rodentia; family Cricetidae; genus Peromyscus; species Peromyscus leucopus. The sequence goes on from NC_051069.1 coordinate 86,214,811, forward strand.
AACATCCTCTCCACTATTGCTAGTAGTCTAATCTGGTGTCCTCCTTGTGGATCCCTGAGAATTTCCCTAGCAACAGGTTTCTCCCTAACCCTATAATGTCTTCCTCTGTCAAGATATCTCTTTCATGATTGGTATGTAAAATGAATTAAAAAAAATCTTAAATAAAAAAGTCAGTATATTAAAACCTGTTAAAGCCTGGCACATACCATTTCTCATACTCCTAGCCTCTTAGAGGATGGTTAAAATGTTATCTGGAAGGAGGATAGTTCTTTCATGGAAAGTGCACAGCCACTTAAAACTCTGGTTTCCTCTTTACCGTATTTGCAGCAGCCCCCTTACTTCTTGCTCCAATCTCTCAAAGCTATGCTGCTCCATCCCTACTTTCTCCCTGGCTTCATGCTGCAAAGCTAAAGACCTAGTCAATTATCACTTATTGGCTGCAAAGTCCCTGACAATTGGCTTGCAGAAAGCATGTCATCTCACTGGGAGTCTGAGTGTGCATATATGTATAAATGTCATCTACCCTCTGAGCAAACATGTTAGTGTATGATTGCATTGCAGGCATTTTAATTAGAGAAAATGAGGTCCATGGAAAGTAGGTAACTTTCTCAAATGATGAATAACTCAGTTAGGTGGGGATTCGAATCTTCTCCCTTTGTTTCTAAGCCTTGTTGTCTTTTCACAATATCATGTAGCCCCATGTGCTTAATTTCTTTATTTATGGCAATCAATAAGTACTACCACTTTAACAGTTGCATGGATAATTAAGGTAGAGATCTATGGCCAATGCCAGGGCTGGGACTTACGGAATGCCAAGGCCAGAGGTAAGCGGGTAAGTGAATAGATACAATGTTTATCAATGTTTATGCCAGGGTACATAGAAAGGGCATCCTATCATCCTATTCTGCAGAATAATATCTTACAAAATAGACTATTCCCCCTCAATATGTATGCAGATAAAACATACATACACACACATACATACATAATTTCATCTATTTTAAGATGTACATTTTCTAAACTTTGTTAACATTAATGCCCTCTACAACTAACTGATATTTGACAAAGGTACAAGGACACAAGGACACACACACACACACACACACACACACACACACAAAAATCAAAATATATTCAAGACTTAAATATAATGCCTAATGCTATAAAATTACTAAAAGAACACTAACTTTTCATGACACCCAGTACCCTGTCCCCTCCTTACAGCCAGTCTCTATTAGAGTGTCAGCAAAAACTGAGATAATTGAGGCCTTCTTGCAACCCAGACGTGGCAAAGGTTTGCTAGAATGGAGGGGAGGTGCAGAGTACAATGGGGAAAGGTATGGAAATATCTGTCCCCGTGCCACTTTGATTTTCCCCTCAAATGAATGCCTTCTATTCAGTTGAACAATCGAACTTTTTTTTTTTTTTCAGAATCAAACCCATTGTATTTTATACCATGAATACTGAATTAAAACTCTGGAATTCAAATCCCTTTTTGCCTTAATCGGTCTATTATTTCATTGCATCACAAATGGCTTTGTAGCTAAACTCAAGGCTCTGAGGCATCCTTGAAATTCTCCTTTTAAAGTTGACATTTTTTAATCACTCTCTAAACTCAAATTAAAATGGTTTTGACATGGCGTCTGAGAAGGCGCTGTGCTTAACAGTAAATACTCCTTGTGTATTGAGCAGGATTAGGCAGTCTAATTCTAAAAAGATGTCATAATGAGTATGCTGCAATATATGTTTTAAGATTTGGGCCAAATTTTCATCTAATATTTTTCTTTTGATGTCTTGAAACATGAATGGAAAGTCCTACTTACAAAATGAAGAGAAATCGCTGATTACCAGCCATAAAGCAAGGGGCGAGGAAAATGCATCAGCTTTGGACTTATTTCTTTTTCCTTGTGGAGTATATTAAGCATAGTCCTGTTTGGACAGTATAGATATTTCTCTGCTCCGTTCAGGAAACATTCCTAAAATAGAACCCAGAGAACTTTACCTAGCTGAAAACCATGCATAATTCAGCACAGAGAGTGAACCGCAATCCCTTTCCACTGTTTGGGTAAATGGCTTGTGCTCAGAAAACAGAAATTTTCCAGAGAGCACTGACTGAAAAGTCAGATCAGATTTCCGTTTGATACCAGGACCTGTCACAACTGGAGGCTCTGTAAATCTATCCTGTGACCCCAAGGGTCAGGAGTAACATCTTCAGCTCTCATCCATGAGACAGGGTGCAAGGAATGCCCTGGAGTTGATTCTTGGGAAACTCTCACATCTAGTTCTGAGCATACACAGGGGCAGAGGGAGCCTGTCCTTTTGAACTCTACATGCTTTATGCAAACATGTGCTGATCCCCTGCCTCTGATTATTACTCTGATAATTTGGAAATACCAAATTATCTAGTGTAAATATCTGACTATAAGTTACAGAAATATTTTTGAGGAGTCAGAGCTTCCAGTGGAAGATCATAAAGTCCCAGAATAACTCAACTGGGCAAATTGTTTAGTCTCTTTGTGCCTCAGTTGGCATTTAAGAAGCAAAGATAAAAACAGTGTCTCATGGGACTTCTCTTTCATGCTGTGATGGAGCAATAGAACCCTCTTGCCTTAAAAAATGAACATGGGGAAAATACATAAAACAATGGTCTTCAGTAACTGAGCAACACAGAGCTCAGACAGGGCAAATGGGGGTGCGGCTTGCTGCCTTGTCAGTACTGCCAGGCTTCAGCTTAGTCAAGGAGGCAGAGAGGGAAACTAGGAGGGATGGGGTAACTTAGGGGTCTCCAGAAGGTTTTCCTCAAGTCTGAGTACTCGTCAGAAAATGCATACAACAGCAGCACTACCTGCACTGGAGGAAAAACACCACGGAAAACAAGCAAGCAGAAAGACTGAAGTATGCAGAGCAGAAGCAGTCTACCAGCTAGGAAAGAGAAACTCTGTGATAGCTGAGTTCTGGACTGTTCTCCTGAGAGGAAGGGCAAATTGCACTTAGAAAATGCTCACTGGGTCCCATATATAATGGTGCCCAAAGCAAGCCTTGAAAAGTAAAGACAGATTTCAAATAACTTAAAGGCATTCCAGAGAAGGGGGTCACCAAATACTTAAAAGAATACAATACAAAACAGAGTAGCATCTCAATAACATGAAATCCACAGTGTCCAGAATCCAATAAAAGAATTACCTGGAGTTTCAAGGAAGCAGGAAAACACAATGCACATTCAGAAGAAAAACATTCAACAGAGACAGACTATATCATATTGTCAGAAGAGTCAATAGGATACAAATAGGAGACATGATTATTAAAGCAGCCTTGAAAGTATATTCTGCATGCTGAACAGGAAGTGAAAGAAAGCATGAGAAGATAAGGAAAAACATGGAAAGTCACCCCCAACACACACACACACACACACACACACACACACAGACATTTTCTAGAGATGAACACTCTACTAGGTGAATGAACAACAAATTAGGCAATATAGGAAAAGGAGGGATGAAATTGAAAACAGCAATAGGAAATACCCAAGATAGAATACTGAGTGGAAAAACACTGAAAATGTAATAAATGGAACATTTATGGTTCAAGACAGCATTGTGCAGTCTAACATGCAAGCAATTGAGGTATCAGAAAATGAGAATGGGAAAAAGAAGCTATTTGAAGAAAAAGTGGCTGAAATTTAACAAATTCAACAAAACCCATAAACCTGGGAGATGATCAAATCCACCAGCTAAGTAGCACCGGTGCCTGGTAGCACAGATGAGGCAGACAATGAGGATGCTCACCACAGAAGAAGGCAAAGGTAAGCCAAATGGAGACCTGTCCGTCGCAGTACAAGATGAGGTAGACCTGCTCAGATTCTCAGATAGGTCTCCAGAGTGTCACAGCATCACAGCACTGAGCACAACATAGACTCTCATTTATCGGTTAGCACTGTTCCTCTAATGTGCATTTTCATTTCTCCCCAGATAGAGCAATCTGTTTCCATACTCAGGAACTGGACGTGAGAGTTTCCCAAGAATCAACTCCAGGGCATTCCTCGTACCCTGTCTCATGGATGAGAACTGAAGATATTACTCCTGACACTTGGGGTCACAGGACAGATTTACAGAGCCTCCAGTTGTGACAGATCCTGGTATCATCTAAGCCAATGGGTCTCAATCTTCCTAATGCTGTGACCATTTCATACAGTTCCTCATGTTGTGGTGACCCCCAACCATAAAATTATTTTTGTTGCTACTTTGTAACTGAAATTTTGCTACTGTTATGAACCATAATGTAAATATCTATGTTTTCTGATGGTCTTAGGTGACCCCTGTGAATGGGTTGTTTGACCCCCAAATTTGGGTTGCAGCCTACAGATTGAGAACTGCTGACCTAAGCTATAGTATACCACAGCCTTTCTAATTGGTGAGCTCAAGACTGACCTGGAAAGGAAGGGTAGATGGAAAGGGATGGTAAGAATGGGTTGGTCCAGGACCTGTTGGTACATTCTATCTGGCTCTCAGAGCCAAATCATTGCAAGTCTGTTGCGTGGCACACATAAATCAATCCATGACACCCAACTGTGAAAATAAAATATGTACTGAAAGCATCAAAGATGAAATGAACATATTTTAAAACTACTATGTGCAGGAAACCTGTCTATCATAGCTCTTCCTCATAACCGTCTTGAAAGCTAAGTATTTACTGACCCTATTTTGTGGTTGAAGATATGGAGGTTCAGAGAGGCTGAGTCACAGCTAAATAATAGCTGAGTAGAACGGTGTAGCATTGCTTACAGCTGCCTCTTCTGGGGTCTGGGATAGGTGGGTGCCAGGCCTGGGTGGCTTCCTACAGGAAGTTAAGTAGCTGCTGGGTGAGAAACAGAGAGAAGTGAGAGCATGCATTAGGAGAAAGAACCTAAGCCAAACTGAAATACAAAAGGGCAATGTATGGTGTACGAGAATACCCATATATGGCGACTGGAAGTGGGGTGACCACAGCATGGGTAAAATGAAGCTCAGTAATGACATCATTTAGGCACTGGGATATGTAGATAACCTCAGGTAGGAGAGTAATAAGAAGGCAAGAACATTTCAGGCATCTAGCTGTGAAAGGGGAGTCTGAATGTCCAGGTCACCTTGCAATTTCTGAACAAGCCTAACAAAACTCTAACAGCTGACATTAATGAGGGATTTTAGATAATCCAACACCATGACAACAGAGCCATCTGCATGAACCATCCACTTTCTATTATGACTTGGTTGTTGGGTGTTATTAATAATTTCACGGACCACATTTTATGGAGGAGGAAACTTAGCCCTTTAGAAATTAAGTGCTTTAACTCTCTCACATTTATGTGGTTGGTAGGAGGTAATTTCGGCTTAGATGCAGGCTGAAGGTCCAGGGCCAGTCCTCGGTAGGTAGACTGACAGCTAGAGTCTGGTCAATAGTACAGCAGCTGCTATTTCACCACGACCAGTGGTATTTTTCTGGGAAAAGCTTTGCCTTAGTGCCGGTGAAAGCATTTAGGAAGACATCAAGCATTACCAAAGGGAAATATTAGAAATGGCTTTCAGCCATGGAAATTGGATTTGAGACTGTGACTCTTTCTTGGCCTATGCCTCTCATGTCTGAGTCTCAGGACACAGTTGGAAGAACCCAAACACTGTGGAGTAAGGTCCTAGAGCAGGTGTCTACTACCTTTTTTATGTTATGGTCAGAGAGCAAACTCCCTAGGTTTTACAGGCTATGTGATCACTATTGTGACTACTTTGCTTCGGTGGTATCAAAGCAGCCATAAGAAACGTGTATCTGAATGAGTGGGGTTGTGTTCCAAGTGGGGTTTATTAACCAATCAACCTGGATTTTATTGTCAGGCAACAGCTGCTCTCTCCATATCCTCGTGTACCAACTCTTCCATTCTAGAAGAGGCTCCATCTGTAGAAGGAGAAAATATGTTTCCAACTAAATGGATATCCTGCAGCCAGCCAGATGTGGGCCATGCTAGTAGAGGGCTACAAAGCTTTGCATTCTTGGTGTCTAGGATGAATACCACGAGTTATAAAGAGAATAGAAAAGCATCAGACAGTTCAAGACAGTCTGCCCACATGAACCTCTTATTAGATGGATTTGTAGAGTAGAAGGAAATGCCAACTAATGTCAGAATTTTTTTTTATTCATTCATTTTTAGTGCAAGAATGACTATGGTTTGACAGGCAGGATAAATGCAGGTAAATTAGGAAGTGTCCCTGTCCTCAAAGAACCCATAGCTCGTGGAGAGGTAAGAGATAAAGAGACATCCACACCTGTGCAGTGTGTTGGAATGGAGACAGCCTCAAGGGGAGAACCTTACACAGACTAGAGGCCAGGGCTGGGAAGCAGCTTCTAGTGGGACAGTCAGCCTTTATTGAGAACTGCAAGCTTGGAGCATGCAAGGGAAACTGAAGAAGGTTAATTATGTGTAAAGTCTAGAGAGAGGAAGACTGTGGAGTTAAAGGAATGCTAATGAGGAACCAGAGACTTGGGTCTGAGAAGAGAATGTGACACTGTGGGAGGAGGGTCTGGGACAATATTATCATATGCACAAATTCCCTCAGGGAGTTGGGCTAGACCTTTACCAACAGCACACACCAAAACCTTTTAAACCATGGAGAATTACACCTGGCTTTCTGTTAGAAACCTAGAAGAACTTTTTTCTATGTCTTCATAATAAAGAATGGTTGTTGGGGGTGGGGCATGAAGCAGGGCAATCGCCAGCAAAGAGCTACCATCCTGAATTAAGCTAGAGACAGGGTCAGAGGTGGGTGGTGTTGTAAGAACACTTTAGAGGTTATGCTGATACAGTTAAAAAGTGATGGGACATCAGTGACGAGGAAAGAGGACCCCAAATGCCTGGATCTATATCTGGCTAGTAATGCCACCTCAGTGCAAGACAGTACAGGAGGGCCACACGTGGAAGACAGGCAAGGGATTCATCCCAGGACCTGTTGATTCTGACAGTACTTGCCTTCTAAGTGGGTGGGCACATGGGGCTAAGCACTTGGACATCTGCACTGAAGGGATCTGGAACTTCAGTTTATGGGAAGTGTGATCTAAGCCCATGGCAAGGATGAGATTACAATGGTTCAGAGGGCAAGAAAGCAGAGGACCCAGAGGGGTTCCAGGGAAACATGAGCAGAGTATGAAAGTCACGGGGGCAAAGGAAGGGAGACTGGGAGATGGGAAGAAAAGACCCAGATATACTGTTGCAACATTCATTGTCCAGAGTAGCCCATAGATTATTCTGCAATGTTTCCAACAACCTCATAGCTAGATCTGATTATTCTAATTTCACAGGAAAGAGAACTGGGATAATTGGGGTCAAGTAACCATCATTTTCCTTCCATAGCAATATCACAGTTCTCAATAAAATTAATATCTAACACAGAGTTAGTATGTATTGTGCTCTAGGCACTGTTCTAATCATTTAAAAATATATTCATTCCATCAATACTGAAAATAATCTAATATTATTCAGTGCCAATAATCCAGTGCCACTATTCTCATATTTCAAATGAGGAAACCAAGACAGGAAATAACCTGATGAAGGTCACATAGGCAGAAAGTGGCAGAGATGGGATTTGAACATTCAAAGCCTGCCTTCCCATTATGAACTGTGTGTGAACCACTAACTACACTACAAAGCCAGAATTCATCTGAGGCCTTCCCCTCAACAAAGGTCAATCCAAAGACTATTGTGCATTGGATATTGTCTTAGATGTTGTATCCCCAAAGTGAGCTAACATGCCACAGCTCCTACATCAATGGATCTCAGTTTAGTGCCTTTCAGAATGGATTCCAACCCTGTCTCAGAAAGATGAGAGATAAAGAGACAATGGGGGTAAATGACAAGGGATGGAGGGGAGTGGAGCCAGGCACCAGTCTAGAGAAATGCAGGCCTTTACTGAGGGCCCCTGTGCAGAGTTTCTAGACCAGAGATGTGCTATAAAGGGTGAACTAGTTCAAGGGCCTAATCACTGAATGTTTTAGACTTGCCTTGACCTGAATTTATCTCCCCTTGTGTGTTTCCTGGGGAAAGGTATTTTTGTGGTGCTTAATTTGTTGCTCATAAGACAATCTGTGCTAGCTTAAAGCCCCTTCTCAATGTCCTCTTTGTGATGAGAACAGATTTAGGCAATTGAAACTTAAAGGGCACATTGGTTAGATTTTTGTCAACTTGACACCAACTAGGGTCATCTGAGAACCTAAGGTATTGCTTCCATCAGATTATAGGCAAGTCTGTGGAACATTATTTTTTTAATGACTAATATAGGAGGCCCCAGACCATTGTGGGAACTGTCACCCATGGGCAGGTGGCCCTGAGTAGTATAAGAAGTCAGACTGACTGATCCATGGAGTAGTAATAGTAGTGGTCAGTGAGTAGCCTTCCTTCATGGTCTCTGCTTTAGGTCCTGCCTCTAGCTTCCATCCTTGTGATCCTGCCCTACTTCCATTCACAATGGACTGAAAGCTATAAGATGAAATAAACTCTTTCTCCCCAACTTGCTTTTGGTTGGTGTTTATCACAGCAGTAGAAGTGACCTAGGGAAGAGGGTTGTGATGGACAGAACTGTGGAATTCCTCCAATGATGATGGAAGGGTATTGATAACTCTAGGCCAGGAAGCTGAAAAACTACATTTCTTTTAGGAAGAGGAGCATGAGATATGAGTATCCCCAACACAGGACACCTACAGATTCTTTTTTTAAATTTTATATATATATTATTTTACAATACCATTCAGTTCTACATATCAGCCATGGGTTCCCCTATTCTCCCCCTCCCACCCCCTCCCCTTACCCCCAGCCCACCCTCCATTCCACCTCTTCCAGGACAAGTCCTCCCCGAGGACTGCGATCAACCTGGTAGACTCAGGCCAGGGAGGTCCAGTCCCTTCCTCCCAGACTGAGCCAAGTGTCCCTGCATAAGTTCCAGGTTTCAAACAGCCAACTCATGCAATGAGCACAGGATTTGGTCCCACTGCCTAGTTGCCTCCCAAACTGATCAAGCTAATCAACTGTCTCACCTATTCAGAGGGCCTGATCCAGCTGGGGCCCTCAGCCTTTGGTTCATAGTTCATGTGTTTCCATTCGTTTGGCTATTTTTTTTCAATAATTGAGTAAAACTGAAATTTATTATATGCCACAGTTGTCCTAGGGACCTCCATGCTATATATATAGCCTCTATGGTTCTATGGGTTGTGGTCTGATTGTTCTTTATTTTATATCTAGAATCCACCTATGAGTGAGTACATACCATAACTGTCTTTCTGGGTTTGGGTTATCTCACTCAGGATGATTTTTTTCTAGTTCCATCCATTTGCCTGCAAATTTCATGCTTTCGTTGTTTTTCTCTGCTGAGTAGTACTCCATTGTGTATATGTACCACATTTTTTTCATCCATTCTTCCGTTGATGGGCATCTAGGTTGTTTCCAGGTTCTGGCTATTACAAATAGTGCTGCTATGAACATAGTTGAGCATGTATCTTTATGGTATGAATCAGCATTCCTTGGGTATATGCCCAAGAGTGGGATGGCTGGGTCTTGACGTAGTTCGATTCCTAACAACCACCTCAACCTCCTGATAATAAGCATTCTCCCAAGGACTCAGTGTGGAACATGGTTGTTATGATGGTTGAAAATGTCTGAATTAAGAGCAGGGGAAATCTACAAACAATTCTTTGAAGAGAAATAGTTAACTTAATTTTTAATGGGAAAATTATTGTCCCCTTTATGACCAAGTTAAGGACATCTCATTACCTATCAGGACTGTCAAGCTGACCTCTCATTGCCAATTAAGTCTCCTAAGAAGCCAGCAGTATTTTGCCCCCATAGTGTTACAAGACCTTAGGGAGATTGTAACTCATATGGCGGTTCAGCAAGTTCTCCCTCTATAGATCTAGCTTAGCATCATCTGGAGGGATACTATAATGTTCAAATGTGGATTTTTTCACTGTAACAAGAAAAAAATCACTTACCCTGAGGCTTCTAATAGAGGAAATTTATTTATCACAGTTCTAGAGGCAAGGAAGCTTAATACCAAAGAATCAATCGATTTGGGGCATGCTAAATTCTTGCTGTGTCCTCACATGGTAGAAGGGGCAAAGGTCTCTTTGGAGTCTTCTAGAAATAAGGGTACTAGTGCTATTATGACTTAGTTACCTCCCAAAGACCACACCTTCCATACCATCACATTGAAGATTTGATTTCCACATTAGAATGGGGGTGGGCAGTATTTAGGCCATAGCAAGCTGTATTTTGGCTTGCTTCAAGCACTGGACTAGTTCTATTTATAATTGAGGTCTGAAATTCTCACTATGTTAATATATCTCTTTGCTATTATGCTGACTACTAATAGACCTGACTATATTGCCATGAAAATTTTCTGATCAAATACTTCAACTTCACGTCACTAAAGTCAATATGTAATGTTCCCTATATCAGAAACCAATGGAAAAACCACCTTTTGTCCTCTTCCTGGCACCCTCTGTTCCATCAGTACCCAATTTTCACAGCCACCCACCCATCTACCTATCCCAGTCATCCACTGGCTGAGCATGTATTTTATTACATCTCACCTTGGGGGCAGGGGATAAATCAGGCAGACCCCCTGAAGCTGCTCACTGTGTTAGGGAAGATACACAGAAAAGCAATGATTTCAACATAGCATTATAGGTTCTATAATGGCAGTACATCAAAACTAGGAAATAGATCAGGCTCCTGCCTCGCATTCTCCTCAGAGTGACACTTATGACAGACTGTGTGGGTGAGAAAAATCAGCCAGCTGAAGGGTCTGTCTGTTCTCCACGGGGCAGGAGAGAACACTTCCTTGTTAGCACTTAACATTTCAGGGAGCAGGAGTGTTGCTTCCCCGTGTGAGGGACAGCTTGACTGGAAGAGTGCGACTGGGTTTGAAGCCCAAGCGGACTCTGGGGAGAAGCTGCCAGTGGGTGCCATGTTCTCAGGCAATCAGAGGGGCCGGCACTTTTTGCTTGCCCCGCCCCCTGACCTTTCACCTGGGTAGTCTCTTCTTTCTTTGCCTCAGTGGTTTCTGTCATCTCAAATAACAAAACATCAATTTCGACTCTGTTTTGTCAAATGAAATGTGGTCCAGAGGCCTGGAAGAGAGGAAGAGTAAAAGGGAGGAAGGGTATTGCAGAATCTGGTTTTGGGTGATTTCTGCCATGTGGAGACAAAGCATCTTAGACCCTCAGTAGTACCAGCTTCTGAAGTCCTGGTCTGGAGTGGACACACCTGGAAGCTGGTGTCATTGCTGGATGTAACTGCTTTAATGGTAGAGCCTGGGCATGCACACTGTGGAGAAAAGGCTGGAAGTGGGACCAGGTCCTGCTTTTATACTCATGTGGACACACATCATGAGCTTCACGCTGTTCATTAACACATTCTTAGCTCGCAGGGGCCTCAGAAAATAAATGGGTGGCTTTCTCTTACCTGAGGCCCTCCAGAGTCTTGTGATCCAGAACTGGCACCAACACGCATGGCTCTGCTCTGCTCAATTCATCAGCTTGTGATCCTCCCTCTGGCTTCTGGGAGGACCAGTGAGAAGCCTGTATTTGTCCCCCAAGCGCCTATAGTGTACATTTTCAATATATTTTTCCAACATTCTATGATGAATTTTTTCCAGTAGAAACACTGAAAATTTTGCAACAAATATCCACATACCAATCTCTATCACATATCTACTTATCTGTCCAACCACGGATCAATTTTACTTTCAATTAAGTTTATTTTATGATAACTATGTACATAGTCACATGAAATTATAAGAAACAGCCCAGAAACATTTTATGTGTCCTTTGCTCAGTTTAACCCCAATGATAATCTGTTAATCTTACAGAGGTATAGAAATACCACAGTCAGGAAACTTGTACCAAAACAATCATGGCGGGGAGGATTTTCATCACTGCAGGATCCATACCACAGTCTTCTACAGCCACTGGCCTTCCTCCAGTCCCCATTCTCCTTAACCCCTAGCACCCAGTAAGGCTCTTCTCTATTTCTGTAATTATGTACTTTAAGATCATTATATATGTGGAATCCTTCAGCCTTTTGGGATTTTCCCCCATTCTTCATGATTCTTTTGCCATCTATCCATGTTATTATACATTTTCTACAAGCCATACAATCCATTCCCAATAAGTCAGCATCATTAAAAAAAAAAAAAAACTCTAGCAATTTTATGGAAGGAAATATGTTACTTAGACTCTTTTCTTTCCCAAACAATCAATTTTAACCCTTAGAAATGATTGGCCAAAAATATTTTGAAATGCTTCCAGTATGAGTTTTCTTATATGTGTGAATTTGGAATGAGAATAAAAATGTCAGTGGCCATATTCATCTTGCATGAAATATTTGAACTTTATGCTACACTAAAACAATAAATTGTCTCTGTAATAAGACATGGGCAATTAAACAAGCAAGAGAAACAAATCTTGTAGCTTGAGTTGAATGGAAGCAATGCCACAGCAGTAATGTAATCACAGCCTGGGAGTCGGAGGAGGGATGTGTGCCCAGGAGAGGTGTCTGGGTGATGTTTCTTTATATAACATAGAGGAAAAGTGCAATTTAATTTGTAAGCAGCAATCTTTAGAAATCAATTAGAATTTTATTCCAAAGAGGGCAAACACCAACCAGAGATTGATGGGATTCGCCACAAAAGGATGGAAACTGAAAATTACTAGTGCTCAAATACTGCCTTCTATGTCTCCTCAGGAAAGGTGCCAGGTGGCAAGAAACATGGTGGCCATCTCCCTGGCGGGGCTGATGAAAGAGGGTGGCTATCTGGGTCTTGCTTAGGAAAGCCAATAAGCCATACAAGAAGAGCCTTTCTTTGTATGGTTGACAAGGGTCCATTTCTAAAGGACTAAGTGATAGGTAGAGAAGGCCAGGGTGTAATCCTGTGGCCCAGTGCTGGGAGGAAACTAACTGAGATGGCTGGAACTCAGGTTTTTGTGCAAGCCTTAGTTGAATTTATAACCAAGGAGAGCAAATTGGGGCAGACCCAAAGTAGCTATGTGGGAGGATTTGCTGACACCTGCCAGAATAGGAAGCCTCTTAACCATGAGGGCAGAAAAAGCCCTCCCTATGTCTGCTCCTTCCTTAAATTCAGGCACAGACGACACGGGATGGATTCCTTATTGTGCTGTGGACTTGCTTTTGTAGCGATCTGTCACCTTTCTAGCTCAACATTTGCCTTTATGTATTTCTCAGAACACAGACCTATGGAGGTCCACAGGAAATTAACAAACAGTATCTGTGGTCCTGCAAATTTAGGAGTGCTGGTTTAATTAATATTACCATTGGATGGCATTTTCATCCTGAAAATGAAACTGTCTAAGGCGCATCCTCAAGATCTCAAGATTATTACAGGTGAGTATGTACAGTTAAAAAAATCACTGCTTAAAGCTTTGTAACTAGGAATTTTATAACTAATTTGAACAGAAGGGTCACTTTCATGTGAAGTCCTGACTGAAATTCTCTAGTTGTGTGTTTGTGAAACCCCTTGTGAACATGAGCACAAGAATAAAAACTCCATACTGGTAGGGCTTCTTGATTATGCTCTACTGACTGTACTGCCCCAAAGAATACCTGCTTTGTAGTGTATACTCAATAAATGTTGGCCAAATGACTAAACAATGTTTCTTGAGTTTCAATAATGGTGCCAAACTTTGATCAGGCATTCTCATCTAACTCCCAAAATGATCTCAAGAATTAGTTTCCAGTTCAATTTCCTCTATAGATGTAAACAATAGAAGAGTCCAATGGTTGAATAATTTGCCCAAGGTAATAGAGCAGGAACAGGCTAGACTGTGCCCATCGTAGTTATGATTCCAAAGCCTACACTATTAACTGTTATATTATTTCCAGGAAGAGTAGGCTAATATACAAACCCAAAGCCTGTCCAAGGATGAATGATAAACCTGTCCTCTAAAGATCAGGGAATCACATACATTTCTGGAACCTTCACACCTGTGAAATGTGGGAATGACAGCAACCTAAGAACAAGGTTCACCTGGGGTACTGGATCTGCCCTCCATTTAGTTGTGTGTGATTCTTTTTGAGAAAGGCAACCCTCCAGCACTTGGAATAGAGTAGCTGCCAGCTCAGGGTTGCACAGAGGGAGCGAGGAAGATGAAGACCTCCGAAGCAACCACATAATGACTATGGCTTCCCACAGGAAATTAGAAACATTTGTTTTTAACACATTAGCTGGAGGTCTAGGAAGGAAGCCATCACAGGCTCCTCATGTACCTAGTGTGTCTGTGTGAGACCTCTCCCCAGAAGAAGATAACACACCACCTGGGGAAGTAGATGTTGACATAAAAATCCAGGTGCATGCAGTCCATCTCTGAAAGCGTGCAGAGCCAGTACCCAGCAGTAAAGAGCTTTTTCAGCTCTCTCCGAAGGCTGCACGCAAGCATGGGGGACGGAAGTGGACTTGTCTAGCCTCTGAGAATGGGCAGCTTTACAGTAGTTCTTTCTTCACCAAGACTTAGTCAATCATCACCCTGTCTTGAGTAGGGGCTGTCACCAATTGTGATAACAAACACATCTTTGCAGTTCAAATGCACTCAACAGTGGTCGTTGTTAGGGATGATGCTGTAAGCACATTTTTAGCAGCGGAATTTTCCTATGGCCAATGGATTCTCCATCTGATCTGTATGTGAGCCAAAGATGAAGAAGCTGGTTCTGGGTGGGCTGTCAGATTTGACCCAGGAGGGCAGGACCATCTTGTGAATAAAGAAGACATTTCTTTACCAGTATTACTTCTACTCAGCATATGATACCAGTTACTGAAATGAAATTAAAGTTTGATTTTTTTTAACTCTGCCACTTACTAAGAATATCTGCTTGGAGTGTAGTCTTTTTTTTTTTTTTTTTTTTTTTTTTGGTGGGGGGAGCTCAATTTCCCCATAATCACAACAGGGAGAAAGCGTTCATTTTTTTAGGACTATGGAAAGATTAAAAGAAGATTTGTGAGTGTAACAGTGCTTACTAATGGTTGGGGGGAGTTTGGGAGTGGGTAGGTCAACAGTAACCAAGTTGTAGTTAGATAGGAAAATTGAGTTCTGGTTTCCTAACATATAGCAGAAAGAGTATAGATAAGAACCATGTTCTGGCCATGCAGTGGTGGTGGCACACACCTTTGATCCAAGCAATCGGGAGGCAGAGCCAGGTAGATCTCTGAGAGTTCAAGGCCAGCCTGGACTACGGAGTGAGATCCAGGACAGGCACTAAAATTACATAGAGAAACCCTGTCTTGAAAACAAACAAACAAACAAACAAACAGAACCATGTTCTGTACATTTAAAAAAAAAAAAAAAGAAAAGCTAGAAGGAAAGATTTTTAATTTTTCTCCCCACAAAGAATTTTGATAAAGGTTCACAAAGATGAAATCCAGGTTTGAACATTATATAATTATAATTATATAGTTACCAAAATATCACATGGTACCCAAGGAATATGTATGAATACTTTGTGTTGATTAAAAATGAAATGATTGACTTCTTCCAAAGGTGAAATAGTTGAAAGGCATTTAAGTGTGAGGCCTGACATACAAGTGTCAACTGCCATTATTTTTATTCCTAGTCTGCATTTCCTTATCCAAAATTGTTTCAGCCAGCTGTGCTCCACAATTCAGATATTTTTGGAATTTAGAGAGGTGACATGGTGTGTGCAATTTACATTAGGTAGCACCACATGCAGAGTTGAGGGCAATGCCTCGTCATCAAAAATGTTATTTACATGGCTAAACCTAGGGATGTTTATATTAATCAACATAAATAATCTTCCAACTAAATGAGTTTGGAAATCAAACTTATGAATAGATCTTTTATCTATGAACTTTTTTAATTTAGGGCAGTAGGTTGCTCACTTGTCAGGCACTCTTACGATGTACTTCGGTGTCTACCCTGAAAAAGATGTCCACCCATTTGGGTGTTTGGAGCTTTGTGCCTGACTAATCTTGGGGACTTGATTCAGCAGCAGAAGGCTCTTACCTAGACTTTGTCCATGAACCTCCTAGCAATGATGGGGAATTCACAGAAGCCAGGGTCTCCACTCTGTAAGAATCTGATTGGTACACTGAGCTTGGTGTCTAGTGTGCAGTGTCTGGTACCTGCCCAATTCCACTTGCTAGCCCCTGATATTCTGTGGGCAGTGCCAGGCACTGCTACCAGTTCTAACTATGATGGACCTTTAACAACTATATGGTTCCCAAATACTCAAGAGGCAGAGAAAAAAGGATTGCAAGTTTGAGGCCAGTCTGGGCTAGTTCAGTCCATGTCTTGAGACAAAGAAACAAATGCTCTGTGAGCTAGAACCATTGTTTGGCTAAAATATTTTATCATGAAAACAGTCAACCTGGAGAGATAGTATTGACCATAGGAAACTAACCAGGCAGGATGCCCTTTCCAGGACATGTGCTGTCCTTGTAGATGGTTGATTATGAAGTGCAAATAGACATATCAGAACTTCAATATGAGTAAAATATGAACATGTTGAATTACTTAAGTTTATGAATAGCCCTGATCTTAGAAATACAATGGTCTTGTTATTTAGTAAGGAGAAAGCTCACCTTTAGGGCAAACCTGTGCTAATCTTGAGCATGACTATATGACTCACTGGTCTTCCGTACTTCTCATCAGCATGTTTAGATAATGTGTGATGAACTCATTGTATTGAATGAACTCTGTGGTACCAGTAAGTTCAAGTTTCTTGGCTGCATTGCTGGGGCCAAGTCCTGGCCACCATCTGAGTCTTCAGAGTCTGCAGGCCAACAAGCTTTCCTGTGGCTACCAGCCTCTCACCAGAGTCCCCAAGCCAGTGTTCAGCACAGGCGGTCCACACTGCAGGCTATGGCTATCACTAAAATCCCCAGGGATAGTGACAAGTCCTGTTCAACTTGCTGCCTCCCAGGATTCCTTTACTTTGAAACATTTGCCCTATGTCTATGTCTAGTTCTTAACTTCAGATGTGCTCTGAGGAATGTCTATTGAGAATTAAAGTCAAAGAGAAGGTCTTGAGAACAGTGATTATCACTCTAAGTTTTCTATCTCTTTGAGTATCCAGCTTGTCTATCTGTAGGAGCCCTCAAATGATATAAATGATTTATGTTTTCAGTAATAGAAGATATCTTAGAGCAGTGGTTTTGAACTTTCCTAATGCTGTGACCCCTTAATACAGTTCCTCATGTTGTGGGGATCCCCAAACATAAAATTATTTTTGTTGCTATTTCATAACTGTAATTTTGCTACTGTTATGAATCATAAGTAAATATCTGATATGCAGATGGTCTTAGGCTCATGCATCTTGAGCTTATAGCAATTGAAGACATTTTGACTGAAATGAATGGAAACGTTCTTAACTAATAGATCTCCAAATATTTATCAAGAGTATGAAGCTAATAATAACACACATGGGAGGGGAATGTGCTGTGCTGTCAAGGCAGGGATGCTTGCTTTCTAAGCTAAAAGATGTATTGATCAGTTTATGTTGCAAGGGGGTGGTCTGTAAACTAACCATGAAGCTCAGGTGGGAAAATTAACTTAATTCCAACCTTTCTGATAATGTCCTTGATTCTCTTCTCTTCTGGAACCAGAACCCCTGGCCCCTACTAGCTTTAGAGACCTGTAGTTCCATACAGCACCATGCTGAAGTTATAGTAGACTTCTCTGCACAAGAAGACACTTCCCAAAAAGCTGAGCAACATTCATCAGTGGATGATGTGGGCAGAGAAGCTTGCAGACTTCGAGAAGTTCAGTAACAGCTGGCGTGGTGCATTTGTTCTCATCTTGGTGTCATTTTGCTGCCCACCGAGAAAGAAGGAGGGGAAGGATAGCGTTGCAGGCTGTAGCATCACATCCAGAGCTGGATGCTGTGGTCTTTTACTTAAAAGCACCGACAGCACAGCTATAACCATTTCTGCTTCCATGTACCCATCCGTGAAATGGTGACAGCAGCCGTGAACACCCACCCTGCAGCTGGAGTGATGGGGAATGAGTAGATGTGACAGGGGTCATGCTGTGCCCGCTACCTGGTGTGGCAGGGCCACAGGAAGGTCAACCAAGAACTTGGAGAAACAGGACTTCTAAGAGCATGCCTGATGGGACACTCACTTACCCAAATGGGCTGCTCAGGAGAACATGCTGACCCATACAGAAGGGACCCACAGCACTGCCTACAAGGCTAGGTGCCATACCACAGCTGCACCAGGGGCAGCCTCCCCTATGGATTTTCTCATCTCTAGGACACTAAGGCAGAAGAGCAGCAAAGCATGAAATATTAAAAATTAAATCAAGGAAAAGAACTCTGGAAATAAGATCACTCTCAGATAAAACACCACCATGTTTCCTTAAGAAGCTTTGAACCCTTTGAATTAAGGAAGTGTAGCTGGAAAGGTTACCTGCAGGGAATCTGGAGCTTTTAAAGCCCTAGGCTTTAATTAAAACTCACCCGTGTGCAACTAATATGTGAGCCCCTGGGTCCCCTGCATACTCTGGGGGAAAGCAGGGTCAGAAAAGGTCTTTGATGAGAAACTCCCCAGTCCTCAGCTGCAGCTGTGCATACAGGATTCTTGTTGCTCTTCTTCATTCCTTAGGAGAGTCCACACACCTTTCTCTGCAGATGTGGATGTATTGGGCACTTCCTAGAACTCGTGACCCATGTCCCTGAGGGGCAGGGCATGATTGAGTGATGTGCTAACTAAATCAAATTGAATTCTCAGTTATTAAAAAGAGTCTGGGGAAAAAAAAAAAGCAGTTCTCTGAGGCACCTACAATGACCTTGAATGTGACTCCACCACTGTCAGTTGGTGACCATTCCCCATGTAGATGGGGTTCCCTTGCACCCCCACTCTACTATCTTTCCTCACTCTACTGTTCCCTGAGATGGCACGAAGGACTGTGCCCTTGAATCTCAGCTCCTGGACTGTCTGGGAAGGCTACTTCTATTATCTTCCTGCCAGGCATCCCATAGATCTTCCTATCAGAAGCGACCCCAAGTCATCACTCCTCTCAATAAGTGCTGGCCCCAATACCATCTCCTCTCAAAGTTTCATGGGTCATTAGGTAGGTATAAAGGTGCTCCCAACTCTGAAAGGGATTTTGCAAGAACATTCCCCAAGGCTAGAGTGACCCACTTTTCCTTGATCTACTCTGTGTTTCAACACTTTGAACTAGGTGTTAATGTGTGAAAATCACAAGATTTGGGGCTTGTGTTGTTTGTTTGGTTGGTTAGTTTTTCCGTATTCACTCAAAATCCCCTCGAAAGACCAGCACATCTAGCTGTGTGGTAGCATTCCAACAACAGCACCACTGACGGGCCTCTGATTTCAGTGAAAGCCTTCCAACGGTTCTAACAGCCCTTTTGATTGACACCTTTAGTTCTTGCTTGACCCAGGAATGCTCTTTCCAACTCAAGAGGTGAGGATAAAGTTAGCAATAAAAGGCTTTTTAGTTGGATGGCATTGAGTGCGGCAAGTGGGGGAACTGGTGAGTTGCCTCTGCTCCACCTAGACTGAACATTAACACAGACGGCACAGCAGCAAGCAGGGACGACAGCTGGAATCGCTCAGCTACTAGGGGGTGGCTATTTCTGACACTTTCTGCTGACAGGGGTGTAACAGCAAAATTGCCATGCTTCAGAAGTGACAACTGTCACCTTTCTCATCAAGGCTTATTTGGTTTTGCCTTTACTTGCCGAATTCCATCTCCTTGATTGGAAAATGGCTGCCGAGTCCCACTCAGGAGTCTCCTGCTGCTTGAAGATGTGCTAGTGATTTTGTGCTGAGTCATCAGGTGAAGGTTAGGGAGGAGCCTGCCCATTTCAAGTCCACTTGAGTTGCTAATGTGCCTCTCAGCTGAGGGAGATTTGGATTGACTTCTTCCTTCCTGCTGTGAAGAACTCAGATTCAAAGTCATCATAGTCAAGCTCCCCCTGCACTTGACATTTCTTAAGTAGTTTCATTTTCTTGCCCAACAAGAGTTCGCTGGCATTCTTAGGCAAACACACCCCCTTTCTGCTCTAGAAGCTACTAACTGGGAAAAAAAAAAAAAAAAACCAAAGGTGAGAGAAAGATACAAGCATGTGTCAAATGAGCTACCTATCTAAGGCCACGGCTCTGTGTCAAGATGCCAATTCTTCTTCATTCCTTCAGATTTTGAAAATGTACACAGAACTCTAGAATCATATTGCAAGCCAAGGGGCACTTGGCTTAATGCATTTCCTAGTCTCTGTTTCTGTCATCTACATAGTTATTAACAAATCTTTTCTTTTATATTAACTGTTGAATGATAATCAGCCTTTCCTGGATCTCAGAAGACCTATAGAGAGGGTACCCCTGTGGGCTGAATGAAGATGGATCTATCAAGGAGAGCCAGTTCTTAGGGAAGGTGACAGCTTGAGGACAACCATCCAGAGACATAGTTGCTTGGTTACCTTGACCATAGCACATACTTGCTTCTAGAATACTGAAGTAGGAAGGATAAAAGAATTAGGCCGATATAAAAGACGCTTAGTGAGATCCCGCTCCAGAGTGAGGTCGGTAGACCTCAGTTTGCGCATCTTTCCTTCTCACAAGATGTAGCAGTTAAGAAAATGAGCCCTGAAGTTGCAATTCTGGTATTCAGTCCTGCCTTAACCATTTATAAGCCCTGTAACCGTGGCCATACAGTTTCTCAGGAGCATAGTTTTCTCACCTGTAAAACATTCAGAATGATATTACCTCCTGCATAGATTTTGTAAGGATTCCAAACACTGGCCTGTGTAAGACATCTGTTATGGAGCCAAGAGTATATAAATCCTTAGATGTGTCACACTCTCCCTGGATCTTTATTGTACTGCATTGCTACTTGGTTTCCAGCATTTCCTGTATGGTTTTGCCTTCACTGTCTTCATGGTCCATTTCCATGGCCACTAACACTGAATATCTTCATGGAACTTAAAACTTTGCTGTATGCATTTGCACCCCTACTCAGCTTACTGGGTCAGGCAACCCCCAACCCTACCCCAGTCCTGGGAACTGGATTTCCTAGAATGGTGTCAGCAACTAATGTGCTTTCTGATTTAGTTATTTATATATGTTTATAATTATTTATTGTTTTATGAGACAGGGTTCTACTCTATAGCCCTGGCTGACCTGGAACTATGTAGGCCAGGCTAGCCTCGAACTCTCAGAGATCTGTCTGCCTCTGCTTCCCAAGTTCTGCGATTAAAATTGTGCTCTACCATACCTGGCTTGGTTTCCGATTTTTGTTTAAAACAGAGTGGCAGCTGAGAGGTGCACTGGTAGGGATGTGCCTGAGGGTGTGGAGGCAGAGCTTAGAGTGCCCTGTAGTGGGGAAGCATTTAGATCATCAGCAGAGAGCAGATGGAGTGAGTGAGGCAGAGGCGTCTGGGCACACCCCTCCCCACAGAGATGCCTGAGAAGTGCCTTGTGGAAATTCCTCTATCCCCTCAGCTTTCCTGAAGACCTCAGAACCTCTAATTCCCTCCAGGAAATCCCTTGCTGTGTTAAATACTAAGAGTGTTTTCATTTTCCTAATAACACTCAGACTGATACACCTGCCTAATACTAGATGGCACATGGGAAACACTGTTTATGCATCTTTATAAATTAGTGTATTTCATCCTTCTAGGAATGTAGCCTGGAAAGTACCACATCCCCCTGACACAAAAGAGAACAAAACAAGCACAGAGGGGTTAAGGGTTTTGTAGGTGACTGTTGCTAAGTCCTGCTGACACTCTCAGCTAACTATTTGCCATCTGCCTAGCATCGTGCGGAATCGGCAAGGAGTCTCCGCTTGTCCCGAGATCACCAAGACAGTCATGAGCCGAGGGGAGACTCCTATCTCTGTCAAGTCTAGGTATGAGTCAGACTTTTTCCCCAAACCTTGGTGCTGAGAAAATCAACCACAACAACCAAGTGCTAATTCAAGGGTGTCTGATCCAGGACAAGTTTGGTGCCCCCATCCTACCTGCTCTTCCCGTTGTACCAAGGAAGCTTCTTTATTCCAAAGAATGAGCCTGTCATGGTGGGTTGTGGAGCCCAGGGAGTTTGCTCCTGTCCTATGAGGCAGAAGTGAAACAGAAGAGGTGGGAGGAAGAGGAGAAAGAAAAGGAGAGAACAGGGCTCATGGGTGGTAGAGGGACACAGAGAACAGCAAGGAGAGGAGCAAGACAAGAGAAGAAACAGAGGCAAAGCCACAGCCTCCCGACCCTCAAACCTGTCAACCATGTGAGAAAGCCCTTCTTGCTTCTACCAGGGGCTCAACTTCTCTGTGGTCTCCGGGCCTGAGTGCAGCTACTGAAATATTCATCCTCTTCCCCCAGATTTATGCCATAATGCACCATACATAAGCGTTAGTTATTTTAGTTCCTTGATAAAAATTTGATACATTCTGATTAACATACACATAATAAATAGTCCAATTTTATTATGTTGTATAAAGATTTAAAAAATATACGGGGCCCCGTGCTTTTCCAAAGTGTAAGAAAAGCAGATAAGGCCTTAGACAGTCAAGAAAGATTGCTTTCATTAAATTACGAAGTTATTGGATTTCTCCCCCTGTTCTGCCTCTCTCTGTTCTCAAAGCTGTCTGCCATGTGAGTAATCACTTGGGTGGGGATTTTCCCTGAATCTCTGGAAGGGATCCTTGAAGGCACTATTTAAATAATTAGGAGGTCCTTTAGCAAAGGTCAGTGAGTAGTGAGGGTGTGTTAAGAAGAAGCCAGGGGAGCTGGCTAGTGTCACCAGGAGGCCATCTGCAAGTAATGCAAGCTCTGGCGCTAGTTCTGAAGAACACTGATCACTAACTGACTTCCCTCCCCTCCCAGGCACCTTTTAAAAACCCTTCCAAATGGATGAATGTAATGAATGTATACTCTCTCTCTCTCTTCCTCCCTCTCTCCCTCTGTAGGAGTCTGTCAGGGTCCAGCTCTGACCTGCTCCCACCTATCGAAGGGTTCTTGGGTGGAGGAGAGAGGAATGAGGAAATACCAGGTAGAAAGATAGATAGAGATGATAAGAAAGACAGAGACATAGGATAGCTTCAAGAAAGACAGAGACATAGGATAGCTTCGGGAGGGCCCTGGGTCAATACTCAGTTGCCTTGAGGTTTATTCCAAAGGGCTTTTTGTACAATGCCAAGGGGCAAGGCAAAAGACCTCCCCCTTGCAAGATCAAAGCACAACATACAGCCAAGTGTAGACCCTTCAAAACACCTGGTAAACATGCCCCTGGCCAAATCATCCCATTACACAGCCCTGCTGGGTAAAGCAAGGTCAGATTCTCTGACCTTGAGTAATTCAGACGCCTACATCCCTCCCTCCCTCTTTTCCTTCTTTTCTTACTTTCTGTTTTTACATTTATGCTTAGGAAACTGAGGCCTGGTAACAGAGCTAATGTGGTTGCCAGGGGATGCCTTACACACATGGCTTATTTTAGATTAGAGCTATACACCAAATGAACTTTTCAGATCACTGAGTACTGAATGAATTGACTCTGGCATTGAAACTCAATGCTGCATCTCCAGCCTCCTGTGATGCCCGCATGCTGGCTCGGCTCTCATAGCCTTCTAATGCATCCTATATGTTCTTGGCTCCTCTGACTCCACTGTTGCTTTTAAGAAGGCATGCTGACTGGTGTACCCAGCCAGGCTAGATGAAAGCCTCTACCCTGTCTTGCTGAAGCCAACACACAGGCCACACTGACCTCTGGTGAAGGAAAGGGGGACTCTGCCCTATTATCAGACACTCCAAAGAACTCTGCATTCTGCTTCACAAGGTCGGACCTGGGTTAGATTCAGGAAGGTAGATCAGGCCCTTCCCTTATGCAGAAAAACAAAACAAAACAAATAACAGAACATTGAGCAGTGTTTCCTTGGCATGGCACTCTGCCCACATCCCAGAGTGGCACCAGCCTCAAGTCTCTGCACAGGCTAGGGGGCAGGAGCTGCTTATTTGATCCTAGGAAGAACCTATAGACAGGACTACTGGCTTCTTTCATCCCTCAAATGCTTAGGTCAAAGAGCCATATACTCTGTCTACTGTTTTGCTGGCACTGTCCAAGGTCTGTGAAATCTTCCTCTTACTTCCCACCACCTGCTGAGGGCTACACCTGGAAGAGTTGTCTACCCATCCATCCCCAGTACTATCTTTCTTACTGTGAGGCCCAAACTATGTCAATAGGGGTGACATTATTTGCAGTACAGTAGCTAGATCAGAGGAGATGATAACCTAACATCCACATAGCTGCTTTGGTCACATTTCGTTTAGTGTACTGCATTTCATCCCAAGAGTGACACTTTAAGGGAAGATTTTCAAAACTGAGGTGCACTGATGTTAACATGGCCTAGAAAACAAAGGACTCAGCAAAGGCTTAAGAAGAGAGGTTAGTGGGAGACATGACAGTCCCTGTCACACAAGGAAGTACAATTAGTAAAGAGGTTTTAAGGGTCAGAAGTAAGAAGAAGAATGAGAGAGAAAAGGAGAGGACTTTGGTTTAACACAGGGACAGATGTCCTTGTTGGATCTTCTGTGATAGTAAGGATCCCATTCCTTTAATAATCAAAGCAGGAGTGGGAGACAACTGCATCCCCAACTTCAGAGAATTTTCGAGATCACACAGTGCACTTAAATATTGATGGACAATAGGGCAGTAAGTAAACAAGATGTTTCAAGTACACTCTGAAATCCTGACAGCCACTAAAAGAAATGAGTTAGAGCTATGGGTGCTGCTACAGGACCAAGATTACAGCTTGATATAAATCTGAAAAAGCAAGCTACATATAGATATTTCCATATAATATGATATGGAAAATAATACAGATATCCTTTGGATGATATGTGTACATATGAATACAAATGCACAAACACATGCACAGGTTATAAAAAATAACACTAAATACAGAGGAGGATATTGGGACTGGAAGTAGCTAAAGAGGCATTTGCTACATTTGCAAGGTTCCTTTCCCTTCCTATTATAACAAGGAGAAATGTCCATATATTACAACTGAGAATCAAAATGAAAGGACACGTGCTGATAGCTATGAGACTATTTGAGCTTTAATTGCCTGATAATTAGTTCATCCCTTCACCAATATCCATCAAACAGATGCTGCATGGTCAAGAGATATTGAGTTCCTTCCCTCATGAAGCCTACAGTAGACAACTAGTGACAAAACAGAGGATTCAGAGCCTGAGGGCCAAGGCCTAATGGGTCTTAGAGTAGTGAGTATTTCAGGGTATTTAGGAAATAATATGTGGCCAGGTCTGCGGGGACAGAAACATGGTCTCCTTGAGAAAGCCAAGTAAGTTTGCTATAGATGCTGGAAGGAGTAGTAAGAGCTGGAGCTATGGGCATGGGCAGAATGCAGACAGTGGATGGTCTTGTGGATTGTTTAAACTTTAGCCTAAAGGATATGAAGAAGTGTGAGTAAATGAGATTTGTCATGTGATCTAAGGCTAGCTAAAGGAGTTTCCCAGGGTGGGAGGCTCCAAGTATCCTCAGAACACAGCCCTGAAGCTTTCTACTTCCATACATACAGGCTTAATTTCAAAGAAGTGCAGCAGAATCAACTTATAATTATCTGTAACCAGATAAATTGCCTTGTGGATTACTGATGGCAAATGAAGAATGTTAATCCCAAACTGCCTTTCCATTCTTGTGCAGGACACTGATGACTGTCTCTCTGCCATCAGTCACCACTCCCATAGGTCTACAAACTCATTTGAACACTGGACTGACTCAAGCCAAATCTGGAAGGCAATTTTCTGCTAAAAATGATTAGCATAATGCATCAGAAAGCTGAGTGCAAATGACTGCTTAGTCAGAGGAATGATTACAACAGGCGCCATGAATAGCCACACCTTTGGGGCAGCACAGCCTCCACAGAGTGTAACTGGGTTTGAAATGTGCCCCTTATCAGATCTGTAATGTTGGCACATTATTAGTTGCTAGGCACCTGATCCTTCATGTGATGTCTGATAGGATCGATGCGGGGGACATTGATGCAGGTTTAGCATCAAAAGCCATCAGGCACGGTTGGAATGGAGAATCAAACACAGTCCAAACTACATTTGCAAAACCTCCTTAAATCTTCTTTAAAATGTGAGCACTGGGTCCTCAGAAGTGTCAAGACATCCTTTTCCATGCTCTTCTTTCCCCATTTTTAAACCAACTCACTGATGGCTAAAGTTTACTTCAAAAAGTTGGAGAAGAAATTGTAAGTAGGGTGAAGGGCAGGTCAGATAGATTTCTAACTATCCAAACACAGCTTAGTTATAGGAAATGAAATGTGCCCTGACATTTAATCTCATTTTACTACTGATTTTTTTCAAATACCCCAAAAGCTTCTTTTTAAATTGTGGGGCTATAGGTAAACATACACACCACACACACTTCTGTGTGTATGTGCCTGTGTGAACGATCTAGCATACCTTAGGTGTTCTGAGGCTTCTCTTTATGTCTCTTACTCTTGGCTAGTTGAAAACTGATCACTCTTCCTTGTCAAACACTTAGCCTAGAATGAAGTGTATATAATAGAACTAGAAGTTTCTTTAAAATTACTGTGATGACTGATCTTGGTTGTCATTTTTACTACATCTGGAATCAACTAAGCCCCAAGCAGCTAGGCAGACTTATTGGGGATTTTCTTGGTATGGTAAATTGAGGTAGGAAGAAACTAAATCCAGAACATTTAAGGTCCAAACACTCATACTAGATCTGGGCCACATCTTTTAGGGGCAGCTCACCTCCAAGGACATGAAAGAAAAAAATCATTTTGCTTTTGCCAGCTTGCCCTTTTCTCTTGCTGGCAAGTTCATCTATCCTGCTGCTGAGCCATTCCTTTGCTGGTATTAGAAACTACTTTGTCAGGATTCCAAGGTAGACTGAGGACCAGATGAGACATCCAGCTTTGGGAACTGAATGACTACCAGACAGCCCTGTTGGATTAGCAGGACCACAGCTTGTAAGCCACCCCAATAAATTCATGTGTGTGTGTGTGTGTGTGTGTGTGTGTGTGTGTGTGTGTAATTTTACACATGGAATTCATTCTATCACTTTTGTTCCTCTGGAGAATCCTGACTAATAAAATAATCTAATCTGAAGCTCTTAAATTATGAGAAGAAATGTGAGGCAAGGACAAGAAGCAATCCACAAAGCTACCGGGTTCATGATCAGAAAGCTGGAATGAGCCTGGCTTTCCCAATTGCACCTCACTGACTCTTCACAGAAGCTTGGCTCCATCTGTTTAGGAAACAAGATCCCTCCACTCAAAGTCTACAGAACATTAAATAAAAACCTTAATGCAGCAAGTGGATTCTCTGGATACTTTTGATGAATTTGTTGGGGTAGGGAACGTAAAAATGTTATTATGAATTGGAGACTCAAATTGTCCTAGGAAGCTGACTTATCCTCAGCTAAATGGCCTTTTTAGGTTCTGTAACGACCCAACCTCTGTCCCCAAATCCCATCTCAATAATTTTAAGTATGTCTCAATGAAGACCCTGTCTTTCAAACCTACTGCATTAGATAAAGACAACGATCTCCCAAGAGGAAACATCCAGAGAGAATAGAATGATTTTTTCCCAGCCTGGCACCAAGGCTGCTCAGAGTCCCATGACTCTTCACAGTGGTCTAAACAACAGGGATAAAGTGGCTTGGTATTTCCTGAAGCCTCCATGACCTCAGCTCAGGCACATGTATGATTTCCCAGAGGATTACATGAGGAAATCTGAAAAGTGCTCTCAGAATTCAGGCAACTGTACCCTAACAGGGACATTTCTTCCCTACAGGGTGTGAAGTATATTGCTTGACTGGATCATTGCTACCAAACACCTGCTGAAAAGTGTGTCGCACTTCCAAATGTGTCTTGGAAACCAGATGTGCAGTGACTGATACATCTGCCACATTGAATACAGTGTCTCTGCTTTAGGCATCAGAGCCCCGTAAACACTCTGACTGCTCATGGCATATGAGATGTAGTGGAAAGAGAAGGTATGTGCTAAAGGCCTGCAAAGGGTCAGACCTTAGCCCCTCATGATCACAGTCAGCAGGTCTACCTCAGTACCTCATTTGTGAGATGGGAAGAGTGGCAGCAGCTGCTCTTAAATACTGTACAGATGTAGTGATACTTATGGGTAATGGTGACATGGCAGGTATGTAATGAAGAATAGATCTTGGAAGAGACAGAGAAGGTTCTGCCTTGTTCACTATTATGTCCCAGCACTTAGAGCATGGGGTCAGTGTACAATAGCAATGAGGAAGGTAATGAATACATGAGTACCTGGATAGCTTTTGATTTATAGCCCTATCTGTGCTTAGAAAAGCCTTTGAAATCCATACTGGTAGAATTCAATTAATTGAAGGTCCACTGTGAAGATAAACATAAAATTAGCACTACTTTAAAGCTGAATTGCTGAAATGCGTTCTTCTACATCTGAATTAGAGTTCACTCCCTTTCATTGTATCCACCTCCTAACAGCCAGCTCTCAGAAGAGGACAATGTACACATGGGATACCCCTTTATCACCAAGTGAGAGGGCCCTGTACCCTTGGTGCCAAGCTGCAAGTTCAGACAGCATTTTAGACATATGGCTTCTAAAAGTCCCAATGAGAAACAGGTTATGTCTCACTTGGCACCCAAGTTTACAAAAAGGCAAAGGAACAATGCCTAGTACCAATAGCACTAAAATCTAATCCTCAAAATAACCTACTTCCAGAATTGAGAGGAGAGGATGTCTCTTACCAATGCACTAGAAATGAAAATCCACCAAATGAAAATGGCCACCAAGGCTATAAGGCTTGAGGGAAGCCTGATTATTGACCTAAAAATGTGAGGTATTACAGTCCATTCATTCCTTGTCTTCCTCCAACCCAGAAGTGAAAATTATGTGTCCATCTAAATGTTGATCTTTTTCTCTTTTGAGCTAAGCCTGATTTGAGCATCCTGGATGCTGTTCCCTAGAACCAGCTCTCTCTTACTCCTGCTACCAACTGCCACTGCATGACTGGTCTTTGGTTCTGCAGAGTTGGAGTCTGAAGCTTTCAAACATCTGAGAGTAACATAGGTATGGAGATAATATATAGCGGCAGCTTTTTTTCATAAATGAATGATGCTGACTGGAAGTGACAAAGATGCTAAGCACAACCGGGGGCTGTGCTTGCTGTATGCTGCCCCCTTGCAGAAAATAACATAGCCAGAAAGTGCTGGGGGAGTGCGGTTTGTAGTCTAGGTAAGGTGTTCTGAGTCTTCCCTGTGTTTCTGGCAGTTAGAGCATTTTGTGATTGTTGACTCATTGCCTTCTCCCAAGTTCCCCTCTGAGAAGTCTGGGAAATGACACAAGTTACTGCAGGGCCTTGTTGATATAGAATTGTGTTCCAAGTCAGGAAAGAACACAAATACACCATGGGGTGAACCAGAAAAGATGGGAAAGAAAAGGGATTGCAGGGTAAACAAAACCCACAAATCAGCATCCGACTGAACATTTACACTGTTAGCACAAAAACAAAATGAACACTGGAGAACTGAGTCCATGTATAGCATAAGGCAAAAACATCAAAGCCATAAGTGCAGTGTCAGAATGCAGCATGCACACAGGGGATCCAAAGCCATAAGTGCAGTGTCAGAATGCAGCATGCACACAGGGGATCCAAAGCCACAGGTGCAGGGTCAGAATGCACCATGCACACAGGGGATCCAAAGTCACAGGTGCAGTGTCAGAATGCACCATGCACACGGGGGATCCAAAGTGTTATCTGGATTTGTAGGAACAAAATCAGTGAAGTAGGAACCAAGCTAGAGTAAACAAACCTTGTCTAATGCAAAACAAAAAGATCATGGTAATGGTTAGAACAAGAGATTCCATTATATTACACAAAAGGGAAAGGAAATCAGCAAAGAAACCCTTTCCCAGAATCAGAAAGCTTCATTGTGCAGGCTATTGGTTAGTACAAATGATCTCAGAGACAATGAAATATTTTTATTGAAAAGAAATTAAAGTCTGGGGATCCAGCTTGGTGATGGAGTGCTAGTCTATTATGTACAAGGCCCTGTGCTTAATCCCCTATGTGAAATGTGGGGTGGAAAGGCAGGCAAAGAAATTTAAGTGGAGCCTCATCTCCTGTCCTACATCAAAACAGATTCCAGTAGGTTAAAGAACTAATTTTTAAAATAAGCCTTGGATAAATTATAGCAGCATTTGGATTTTTGAAATGAAAGATGTTTCTTTCACTTAGAGCAAAAAAAAGTACAGAAAATAGGAAAAAATGAGTCTTGAAAGGAAGCACAAATGGTCTTAACCAATACGGTTCAAATTTTATGTCCTATACAACCTAATAAAAAATCAAAAGCCCAAGGGCCAGAAAGATGGCTCAGGAGGCAAAGGTGCTTGCCATCAAGCTTTAAGACCTGAACGAGCTCCAGAACCCAAGTGTCAAAAGGAGAGAAGCAGTTCCCACAAGTTGTCTTCCACCTTCCACACCCACACAGTGGCACATGTGTGCACATACAATGAATAAACAATTTTAATAAGCACAAAAAGAATAACTATTTATGTTGTCAAGACATAAAAGGGCAAAAATTGGTAGGGTTATTACTAAAATGAGAAAGTGTGAGATGGACTTTTTTTGTGTTTTAATAGAGAAGCAATCATCACTCGGATAGAAAGCATAGTAGATCGGAAGCTTAACATGCAAGAAATGCATAACCATTTTTGCAATGTTCACACTCTCCGATAGCCAACAAGATACAAATTAAAATGTGGTAGCAATTGTGTTTAGCAAATTGGCAGAGCAGGAAGGAAAGCAGTTACTTTAAGTGGTGAGGTGCCAGTTTGTTCTGGACAGCCCAGCCCCATAGTGGAAATAACAGTGAACACTCGCAATGCCTATGTTCGTCCCATCATTTCAACTTAGGGATCTATTTATTCTCCCCAACAATCATCAAGGGCCTCAAGATGTGCATAGGAGGGGTGTGCCCCAAGCTCAGATTGTTCCATCCACTCTGCTCTTTGCTGGACCTGTTAATTAAAAAAAAAAAAAAAAAAAACAAAAACCTGCCACCCACATCAATACACAGGTGTTCTGAACCTCTGACTCCATCAGGCATGTTTAAAAATGTCAACTAAGTGTTCTTAACAACTTCCTGAGGAAGGCATGATGAGGAGGATTATGTGCCTTTAAAGACTGAAAGACAGAAGGAGTACAGCAGGTATAGTCTGAGTTGAAGGTCAGAGAAATGTCTCTCCTGGGTCTGGAATTATACTTTTAAGACTGAAAATGTGTCAAAAGGGGATGGGGGTGTCATATGTACTGCCTTTTTCTTGCACACTAAAGAGCTGACATTTAGAGGGGGCAGGTTGCCCACAGGGTTCACAGGGTGGGTGGTTCTGGGATACCCTTTTTCATATGGCAAGCATGACTGGCAAGGGCAGGGGGTGGCTGGTGCTACTTTTCTTTTTGCAGGTCTGAAATTCACCAGGTAAAACACAGGCATCCTAGAAGTTGAAAATGCAACACAGGATGGCCATTCTCATGGAGAAATAGGGAAGAGCTAAAGAAAGGTGGCTACCTAGGTGGGCATGGGGAAGGGCACAGGAGAAGGGAGCCAGTACCAGTTGCCTAATCACCCTCTTAAGCCAGGTATGTCAAGGCTGGGAATAGGAATCCTGGTGCAGGCAGGGCGCCAGCACCGTGTCCTGGATTCCAAGCAAGCCATTCTAGTACCAGGGTGCCTGCAGACTTCTGAGCATTCTCTGACCATGGACAGCGCCCTGCTCTTGCAAACCAACCTACCTTCCTTTGCCTCTTACTCTAGTCAGGCAATTTTAAGTGCTGCTGGACAGCCTTGGAAGGGAAGCTTCTCAGACTGTGAAGCCAGTCACACGCAGCCTCTTCCCTCCGCTGCTCTGAATCCACTTTACAGCACATTTATCAGATGCTTCATTATTTAAAAGAGGAAGCCCTGAAGAATTGGCTCAGGGAGCCCAGTTCATTCTAAAGAGCCCTGTTTACTTTGCACATGTCAGGTGTCTTCTCCTTTGATAAGTGCAGAAGGGTATGAAGGAGGTCAGGGCCCTCCTGTGGCAGGTCTAACTCATTCCCCACGGGCTGGGGCTGATTCCTTCACAGTCCCTTTAAAATCATGTTGCCACATCCCTGTCTTGTCACTCCTTCTTAGGCCCTGCATTACCCCGGCCTGTGCCCAGGGGCCCTTGGAATATAGCTCAGGGGCTCTTCAGGGCCAGCCCCATCTGCTGGGGGAGCATTTCCTTCACACCATTCTTCTGCCTGCTGAGGTGAGAAGGAGAAGCCACCAGCTCACCAGCTCCATCTTTGAAGGCCTCACCCCCTGGACTCCATTACCTGATAATACTCCCCACCCCTGCTTCCATGAACAGACTAATATGGAGTTGTTTGCAGCTCTGCATCTCAGCAGCAGAATTTCCACAGGCAGAAATTTGTTACTAATAAAAGCAACAGCTCTGAAGTTGCAAACAGTATCGTTTTTATTTTGTTTTAATAAGACTGGATTCAGGGCTACATCTATGATAAAAATCCTTACCCCTATGCTGTCTGCTGCATTTTCTCTGTAGATGAAAGAAGATGGAGCACCCAGCCCCCAAGGAATACAATGCATACACCTGTGTTATCTGTAGCTCTGTGAGCCTGGCTGTTCACATGGGTCAGGCTGCTCCTTGGGGCAGGAGGCCTCTCTAACCTACAGCCTCTAGCTCTAAACTTGGTGGCTAGCATGGTACCCAGTCATCTTGGGTTAGTAGAAGGCAGTGCTCAGGGAGACAGGCTCACTGGGAGCCCAGACCTGTGATCATGAGCATCTAAGGAAGGTGGCTGTGCAGAGGTCAGATCTATGTAGCAATGGTGTTCATACTCCCATTGGCATTTCTGCTTCTTGACTTTTCTATCACTAGCTGATCTCCAGCCTCAGTTACAATATCCCCAACAGGCTCTTCCCACAGCCCCATACAACCTGGTGATTCCTTTCACTTCTTGTTTCCAGTTAATACAACCACTGAACATTCATCACATAGCCAGAGCTTCAGATACAATGTATGTGTTTGGCCTTTTAAAAAGTATATGTGCTGCCATGTATGAATATGCACATGGACTATGTGTGTATTCGTGTGTGTGTGTGTGTGTGTGTGTGTGTGTGTGTGTGTGTGTGTACATGAGTGCATTCATGTATATGTGTGTGTGTGTGCGCCCCAGAGGACAATATCTTGTCTACTGTTCCTGTTGAATATGTCCTCCATCCAGCATGGAGGGTTTAATGTGAGAGAAAGAAGTATGTGAATTGAGTTGGGTAGATCATACATACAGGGTATAAAATTAATATAAATAAACCTCAGAACTTGAGTATGAGATCTTAGCAAACTTCTTCAGACACTGTATGGTATTAGGCAAGTTAACTTAATTTGACTTTTCAATTCCTCAATTTTAAGATCCAAATAATATATTTCACTTCCTCATGAGTAAAAGGGCCATAATTAATATAAAATGCCTGCCATATTTCCACATGCTCCCCATCTAAATTTTTGCCTACTTTTCCTCTCTCCTGACTCCTGGATTCCCTTCAGGTTTTAAGATTTCTAAGAATCATTAGCAGGTCAATAATGTTTTGAAGAGCATCCATTTATTGTCATTTGTGAGGGGCAGTCCATTCCCAATGTCCTCAGATAGCCAAAGAGGGGAATCATTGGGTCAATTATAGCACTGCGACAGTCGGATTGCCTACAGGGCAATGATGGAAGATGTAGGCAACTTCAAGGACAGTACTGGGACAGTACAAGGACAGTACCCTCAAGATGGGTGTTTACTCACAGCACTTTCAGCTCCTCCAGGAAGGGACATCAGGGATGACAAACTAAGCACCACACTGTTGCCTTTATTCCAGATCTTACTGCCACCCCCCAGTTCTATCATTGATAGGAAAGTATTTCTTGTATAGCCCTCAGACCACATTAGCATAAAACTGCACACACATATCCAAATAATTCCAACAGGCAATCCATTGAGAAGTTACCACAAAGGGAGCATGAAATTTTTACCAGGGTTCTTTAGTGACTTCTGCCCTCAAGTCTGTGAGGTACATGTCATAATGAACCCCTACCCCTCATACCTAAAGATGATGGGACAAGGCACAGAAAGAGAGCAAGAACTTTGTGCAAAATGGAGAAAAAGAAACAAGTAATGAATTGAGGCTATCACCTCGTCCTGGAGAGTCAAGATAATACCAGCTACCACCTGAGAGCACCTTCCATATATCACATGCTATTGCACACATCATTATTTATATATTCCAGAAAGAGAATTTAAAGATTGGAAAAGATCATAGATAGAAAATGGCAGAGCGGTAACTGAAGTTGAGGTTTCTGACATCCCACTTTGAAACCCAAAGGATGATTTTCCTTGATAAAAGAAAATTGGAAGGCAAGGAGTGACCCAGGAGATTAATTATAAAATGATAGTGTATAATTGGATGGTCTTAGATGCTGTTCCTAGTCAATTCTTCAAGAGACATCTATCTCTTTGTCTTTGTTCCCCCTGTACCATCTACCAATAAAATGCAGTACTGATGTGTGGTTCATCTTCTTCCCATTCTCCAGAACCTACATTAAGTAAAACTTTTGCAGTCTGGCCTTCTTCTTCTTCCTCTTCCCCTCCATCTTTGTGCATAACACCATTCATTACCAGCCTGGAATCTCTCCAAGACAAGCACTGCCAGGAGAAGCCATTGTCTTGTCAGAAAAGTCCATTAAGGCTGTCAGGCTCTCTAACAAATCAATCAGGCACCAGGAGGCCTTTCAAAATGATATCATTTGCCATTCAGGCGGAAACAAATAACTATCCCAGGTGAGCCACAGCGGCATGGGCCAGGAGCCAAATTGCATAGTGGTCTCAGGAAAGGAGCTAAGATTCCCACCCACAAATGGCACAGTGTGCCTATTTCCCCTGCCTGAAAAACCCAAACAACAGAGCTCACACCTTCTCTTGGTCTTTCTCCCCACCAGCAAGTACTCTATAACATGTCCCAATGCATCGTTCCCAGAATCTCCCATTTTCTATTGAACTGTTCCCCTGAAACTACTTTTTAAAGCCATCAGTGAGATCCAGGTTGCTAAATCCAATAGTCCTTTACACAATCATATCTAGTTATCAGCAGCATTTGACCAGTCCTTATCTTTTTCAGGGTCTTCTAACTGCTGTAACAACAAAGTCCTCTCCTGAGATTCCCCAAGTAGATTAAGATGACACCACAGTGCTCCTGTGGGTCCCTCATGCTCATCTCCTCCCTGAGTGAACTTTCTGAAGGCAAGGACTATGCTACATACATAAGCACAGGCCTTTTTGCTTCTGGTCCTTGCTTCTTATCAAGCAGTTGGTAGTGTTCTGTGCAATAACTAGGAACCAGTGCTTAAAAGTGGGAGGACAGAACGTTGGCTAATCAAGCAGTTTCAAAGTGTTATCAAAGTCTTTTCGAGGTACATATCAGTGACATGTCATCTCTGATAGGAAAGGGGATAATGGAAGGCTTAGCAGAAGACAGGATAAGAACTAAAGAGAGTTAGGCACTGAAAAGAAGTCATCCTAAGACCAGAGTTCATGCCTATAATCCTGATATTCAGGGGCTAAGACAGCATCACTAGGCCTTGTAGGCTAGCCTGGGCAGCATGATAAGTTCCCTCTGAACTATAGAGAAAGACACTCTAAACAACAACAAATCTAGGAACTTAATAATATTTAGCAAACTCAATTGAGTCATTGAGAAATGCTCTTTTAAAATTCAAATATACAATGCCTTAATAACCCATGATGTCTTAGAACTAGAAAAAAAAGTATAACCTATGGAATTAGGATAACAAATACTTCCAGAGGCTTTTACATGCAAGACTTATCCTCTTTTACCACAACTATGTTGGTGATACTTAAAGCAAGGTATTGGTATTATTTCATAGATTGAGAAATGAACTTGGAAATGATGTGTGGCTAGGTGACTACTGACAGGCACACCACTCGCTTTTCAACCCAGGCTCTGTCTCTTCCTCTCCTAAGACTTTCTACTACATTTTGAGGCCATGATTCAGAAGCTAAGGACGGGGGCCTTTGAATGGTTCAGCGGCTCCCAAAGCCCTCTGAAACATACATAAAATTTTCCCAGATTTTTTTTCAGGGCACTAAGTTCTGTACTTTTCATCAGATTTCAAAGAGACTGTGGTTTTTAAAACATCTACAAACCACTGCACCATACCACAAGCTGAGGCTGTTTAGAAAGATCAAAGAAAGCTCAGCTTTTATGGAGCCTCCTCTGAACCGAGCTGCTCTGCATCCTAGACCGAGGCCTCCTAGGAGACACCTGGAACTGAGCCACCATCTGCTTCCATTCTAGCATAAATAATACCTGCAAGCCAGAAGCTGAACTCTATTTCTGCACACTGTTTGGGTTCGGTGCCACTAAATTTAAAAGACCTTTGCAATTTCTAACACCCACTGTCTGACTTGGATTAAATGTCATTAAAGTCTAATTAAGAGATTGCAAAATATACGCAGTCTACCCTCTCTCAGGTGTGCTTATTTGTTTGTTCATCCCAGTTGTTCCTGTAGTTTGGGGACCATCAGATTCACATGGCTGCTTATATACCGACTATCTCTCCAGTCGGCGGCTGCTGATCCCTGAGAGATAGATGCATTGACTCCAGCGTATGGGGACTTGGATAGAAGAAAAGATTTCCAGTGTGTCCCTAGCCATCTTATATGACAACAACCACCTGGGCAGGAGCCTGGATGGTACCAGTTTGACAAGCACTCTAGCTGACTCTCATTGGCAGATGAGACTCTTAGGGGATCTTAGCTTTGCACCAGAAATCCCTAGGTTTCAAAGCAATTCTGACTCCTAGGTCTACTTGAGACCTACTTGGTTGAATTGTCTAGGAGGAAAGTCCAAGACTCTAGTCTTTAGAAAGCTCATTTGGTGATTTCTGTGTTCAGATAAGGAAAAATATTAGTTGTAATATAAAAGGGTGATTTGATAGAGGAAGTTAAATAAACTGTGGGATGTCTCTGGCACATACTACCTGCTGCTATTATCTTCACAAAGTACATAGAAATCGGGAATATCCCGTCTGAAAGTCAGCAGCAAAGATGGGACTCTATCTGCATATCTGAAAACTGAATTTATCAAATAACTAGGGATGCTGGAGAAGGATTCAAGTTCCCTATGAGATGGCTGACAGGCTGACCCCTGAATTCAGCCTAGTGAGATTCTAGAGAGGGGACCCAGTCTCTTGACATGCTGATCTAGAAGGCAACAAATGGGAGTTATGTTAAACCACTAGGACTGTGGCTCTTTGTTACACGGCAGGAGAAGCTGCACATAGATGTTCTGATATCTAAAAGCTAACCATTCTCACCATAAAGAGGTATTGAGTTCTGTTGTCTCACTTCTGGAGTCTTTCCCCCTCAGTTTTCAAGTTCCTTGTCATCTGTAGAGTGCTAGCTGGCTACCCTTAACCCTCAGGGAGTTTGAATCCTTAAAACACAGGGATCTTGGTAATACTGAAGGATTAGTCTCTTGCCAGATATCCTCTGAGGCAGGTGCAGAGGATGCTAAGGTGAACAGGTCAAGTTGAGGCTTCTGCATTCAACCTCCTTTGTGGAAAAGAAGAGCAGGAGGTACCTATGCAGATATAGATGGAATTATGAGTTGGTTATGAGGAGTCTGTTTGTCTTCCATCATGTTCATGGGGACCTTTGTGGTCTGATACTCTGCAGCCCTGAACATGCAGTGGAGATGAAGCATTTTAAAAGCCCCCAGGGCTCTGTTGCCCTGGCCTGCTGCATATATCTCAAGGGCCACATAAGTGACATTGTCCTCCTACCCAGACTCTGAAGTGCCTCACTATCAAGAAATGGTCATGTCCTTTGATTCATACATAGCTACATTTTACTTTCTGACTCCCAAAGGCTTGAGGATTTAGTCTGCCAATTTATGCATTCTAAAATACACCCCTTCTGTAGTCAGGCAGATTCCTACCTTTTTCCTTTCGTTGGCCTTCTCAATAAATTTTCACTACAACAAATGTCTGTTCTCCACAATTTCAAATCCTTTGGATTAAGTTATAAAAGCAAAAAAATGAAGCAATTGAAAGTTTTAAGCTATTGCTAAATATGTGGGTTAATCTTGTATACCTAAGAACATGGTATGATGGTACATGTTGACCAAAAAGTTTTTGTAACAAGGCTAATGCTAAGAACCCTAAGCCAGGTTCAAGTTCATGTGTTCTGTTCCATGTTTTCTAGTCTACATGCTTATCATACAAATATCATTGGCTACAGCTCTGCTCTTAACAATTCATTTTCTCCAACAGTCTTAACTGGATCAACTCATTGAGATGGGCTTGTCCGTATCACAATGAGTAGTTATTATTGTAATAATTAAAACTGTTATGTGAGAACTTTTTTATTGATGAATGCAGAAAGTATATCTCTATCAATCTATCTATCTATCTATATCTATCTATCTATCTATCATCAATCTGTCTATCTATCTATCTATCTATCTATCTATCTAAGTATCTATCTATCATCGATCTGTCTATCTATCTATCATCTATCCATCTATCTATCTATCTATCTATCTATCTATCCATACATATACACACAATCTATGTGTATAATGCCTTCTGCGGTAGTTTAAATGAGAAGGACCCCTATGGACACATATATTTGATTACTTGGTCCCCAGCTTATAGGATCTTTGGGAAGAATTTGGAGGTATGGCTTGTTGGAGGAGGTACTTTGAGATTTCAAAAGACTTGAGTCATTACTAATGTACCTGTCTTTGCCTTCTGCTTGCATATCATGATGTTATTTTTAGGCTGTTCTTTCCAGTTTGCCCCACCATCATAGACTATTACCTTCTGAACTGCAAGCTTAGGTAAATACTTCCTTTTATAAGTTGCTCTGGTCATGGTGTTTAGTTATAGCAATAGAAACCCTTACTGATACACCTTTCAAAGAGCTCTATTTTGGTTTGAAGTACCAGTAGCAACTATAAGGACTTAAGACCATTTCAAGATCTACAAATGAAATTTGAAAGTTTCCTAGGAACAAAAGATATTGCAGGCAAAACTACCTTTAGACCATCCAGGCCAGCCCATTTCACATATGAGGAAACTGAGCCTCTAGGAAACAAGAGGGTTGTCCAAGCCTATATGCTGAATAGGATAGAGAGCATATGCAGGAATTTGGATCTAAGCTCTACTATTTCAACACTGTTGACATTTTGTGCTAGATGGTTCTTTGAGATGGAGGCTTTTCTACATAGTACAAGGCATTGGGCAGCATCCTTGGGCTTCGCTTACTAGGTACCATAGTAAAATCCCATGGCTCTGGACATTGTTGGGTCACTTCTGAGGGTCAAATCATCCCTGGTTGGGAAAAAGTGATCTGAACAATATTTAATGTCAATCTTTAGGAAATCTAGCTCTAAATGCATCTATCATGTGACTATAGCAAGTCATGTAACCTTTGTAAGCCTGGATTTCCTGATCTTTAAGGTGAGCAAGCTGTTGCCCTTATAAGTTCATATGGCTGGTGAATATAAATGAAATTATGTCTGTCAGTCCCTTGGAACAGTGCCAGACACACAGAAGTATGGCAGGAGCTATTATTTTTATTGCTTTTATGAGATGTAATAGCCTGATACCAGGGTCCAGTCTGTCTGTATCTAGTAAGCTCTGTCTCCACTCTTCAGTCGGCTGTAAATACCACTGAACAATCATTTCGCAATGGGGACAGCTCCGTTGGCAGTGGTGAGCTGAGGCTTTGGCCTTCTCACATTTAAGGGAAAGAGGAACGGGCACAAGCCAGGCAGGGTTGTGTTTGCCCATGCAGGAAAACAAACTATGTGCGAATTGTTTGTTTTCGTCACGTCTTTAAGCTTCTTTATCTCCAGCTGCAGGATTCTGCAAAGTAAAATTCAATTAGTATTTATCATCTTTTTCCTTGCTGAGTAAGTCAACTCTTCCTATTGCAGAAAGACATAAAAATGTGGGATAACCAGACCCCTCTGAGGATTTCAAGGTTTTGAGGTGGAAAAGGCCTTGGTGTGAGAGGAAGATGGCAGCAATGGCTTTAAATGACAAAATGGCTGGGTTGCTCTTGTAATCACACCTTGTTATATGACTATTAGCAGGAACTTCACTGCTGGGGTTGAAGTAGCTGGCTTTTCTATTGCTTCAGTAAACACCACGATCAAAAGCAACTTGGTGAGCAAAGGGTTTATTTGGCCTACACATCCTCATCAGAGTCCATCATCAAGGGAAGCCAGGACAGGAGCTCAAAGCAGGAACCTGGAATTAGGAACTGAAGAAGAGACCGTGGAGGAATGCTGCTTACCAGCTTCTTCCAGATAACTTTGTGCAGCATGATTTTTATACCACCCAAGACCACTTGCCCAGGGGTGGCACCATCTATAGTGGGCTGGACCCTCCCACATCAATTATTAAACAAGAAAATGCTCCACAGGCTTGTGTATAGGCCAGTCAATGGAGGCATCTGGAAAGTCTCTCTTCCAGGCTGACTCCACCTTGTGTCAAGTTGACAGAAGAACTAAGCAGCACAGGGGTTTATGACTGGCTTCCCTCTGCACACTGCTAGAGGCTCCAGGGGGCAGTGCAGCACAACACAGGGGGGAGGGTGGCAGTGGCTGCTGGGCCCGCCCCACTCTCAGTATTGATGCTGGTTCAAATCCCAGGGAACTCAAAGTCACATGTGCATTTCATGATCAGAACTGGTTATCTTAGTCCCACACTTACAACCAACAAGGGTCAAAGAAGCATGGACCAGAGACTCCCTGTGTCCACCCCTGCCTCCTTTCCCCTTTTCATCCAGCCCCTTCTAGCAACCTTGGTCTGGTCAGGTAAGACTGTGCTGAGACAAATGTCCTCGTCTTTATCCTGTCTCCAGGGTCTTCCAGGCAAAGGCATCCTTGTTGTAACCCTACACCTGGTCTCAGCCCTTTTGGGTTTTGGGCCTTCATCAGTGTGATCTTGTGGCCTCATCTCCCATTTTTATTGCCCTACCATGAGATGGAGGAAGGCTCCACAATCTCTAATAATGAACAGCAGCAAAGACAGGACTTGATCCCAGAACCTGGTGTAACTAAGATTTACCAGCCCCATAGATGACATTGGAGTCAGTGCAAC
Organism: Peromyscus leucopus; assembly: GCF_004664715.2. NCBI lineage: Eukaryota > Metazoa > Chordata > Mammalia > Rodentia > Cricetidae > Peromyscus > Peromyscus leucopus. The sequence goes on from NC_051069.1 coordinate 86,256,080, forward strand.
TGCCCCATGCTAATCTTTGAAAATACAAACGGTGCCTGTGGTTCCTAAAGAAACCCATGTACAACTAACCATGAGAAGACAGATGGCCCACCTAGGGATCTACCCACAGAGCCCAATCTGGTTTTGAAGTAGCTCCATCATGACGTCTACCACAGAGGAATGTGTCTTGCTCGCTTGTTGATGTAAGCTCTTGCCCATTCATCACCACTCTAGTTAACCTGAAGTATAAATTTAATAATTTCATATGAACTAGTGAATGTGGGATAGAGGGGAAATTCTTGTTTGGAGTGTACAAACCTCCAAATGTACCCAGCTCACTCTGTCTCAGTAGCTTCAATCATAGATCACAGACTGGGGGCCTGGGGACAAATTCATCCTGCAGTGTGGTATTACCTGTAGACCACACAGCATATTATAGGTAAGAATGAAGTAGGTTTTTTTTTTTTCTAAAAAAATTTGGAAGTATTTCAGAATTTGTGACTTTGGAAAATGAGGAGAGTAGCAATCTTGATCTTACCTTTCTGCATGGAAATCATTATAAATGTAATTTTTCTACTAAGTACTGAAAACTGAGGATAAATAAAATGATGCAAGGAGACTCTAAACTTGGAGAGGAGAAGCCATGTCATTTAGGGAACATTTTTGGAGCCTAAGAAATTACATAATGCTGAGGTTCTTGGGTTGTCTCATATATTCCAAGCTTGGAAATGAAGAAGTCAGCAGTGTAGAAACATTGATAGGTTAAGGAACAGATAAGAAAAGACAAGCTGCTCTCTCCAGCCAAAGAACTGGGAAATGGGGAAATGAGCAGTGTAACAGAATGGAAAACTTTCTGACCACAGCCATTCTGCTCAGATAAAACAGGAGGTAAGGAGATGCATTCTGACCCCTACCTGCACCACCAAGGCTGGGCAGGGATCCAAGACTTCTACAAACCTGACTGGGTACTGTAAGGGAGTCAAACCAGGAGATAGGGCATTTATCCTCCATGATGATTGGTAATGAAGACCCTCCAACAGGCTGTGAGGTGGACCTGGATATTTACTCTCGCCAGGCAGGAATGACTAGCTATAATTTCCTCTAGATCACTAGGTTGGTGTCAGGAGAGACTCAGTGAGAAATCAAGGCTTTTAACATTGCCCAGCAACAATGAAGCTACGTCCACTGCAGAACAACCGAGACCACATAAAAAACTAACTTCTACCACACATAGCAGTAATGAAGGGTAATTCCCTCCACACACACACCAGTCCATCCTCATATCAATGAAGGCTAAAAAAAAGAAGTCTCAGGTGTCAGTAGGGTAGGGACAAACCCACTCCTTCCATTAATTAATAACTTTTAAATAAAATCCAATTAAAACAGAAGTTTTCAATTAAATCCATTGTCTCACATCACAATCTAAAAATTCTGATAAAAACCACTCATTTTCCAAGAAATAGAAACACCTCACACCAAATGAAGAAAAGACACCAATAGATGCCACACTATGGTTACACAAAGCCTATAATTATTTAACCTCTATAGGCTAAATGTTTATAACCCATCTCCAAATTCATATGTTGAGACATAATCTCAAATGCAATGTTATTGGAGAATGAGTCTTTTGCAGAAAATTAGATCAACAGATCAAAGTCCCATGATCTTATAGAAAAGAATTCTGAGAGAGATCCATAAGAATGTCCTTATCCATCCTGGCATATGAAGATATCATCTACTGAGGGGTCTCTGGAGGCTGGGAGGACCCACCTGAACCACGGACTATAAAGAGCTGTGGGCAGCCTCAGCCTCTAGTATGCAGGAGAGAGGGATGGATTCTAAAGAGAGTATAGTTCAGGCAGACACAAGACACTTGTCAGGTACAGTCTCAGCATCAGCGTAAGTCATAGGAGAGATGAGTCCACTAACTCAACAGACCTTCCCCACCCTCATCCACCCAGAGAACTCTAGTTTTCAAGGGCCTGGGAAGAAGCCCAACACTTCTTTTCTCCCTCTTTGTGTTTCTCTTTGTATCCTGATTTCTATACTCCTAACCATATTTTGCTTTTATCTTACTTGTTTTAAAAAGCTTTCATGTTTTTACTTATATCCCATTTTTACATGTATCTAACTTTGTTTACAACTATTTAATTACTGTAAACCTATTTTTTGTCCCTTATATTTCTCCTTTTTCCTTTTATTATACTTTAAGAGCATTTTGGCTTTCACTTATATTTACTTTATAACTTTATTCTTATTTTTTAATCTAATTTTGTTTGTCAATTTTTATTCCTAGGAAATATTTTTTCTCTTTCTAAAAATCTCTTGCTCCTTCTTCCTCTTCTTTACACTTCTTCATCATTCCTCTAATCCTTTCATGTAGCTTTGAGTCCATTTGTGTCTATTTCTCCCTCATCTCTATCCATTTTACTTTATATCATTCATTATTTCTATACTAACCATAACTAATTTTGTTTTCATATCACATTCCACACTATTTTTCTATTTTCTGTTCTGTAGTCATTGGCAGTACATGAGTGAGCTTTAATCAATTTTAAGTGTATTTATATTTCTATATCTTGTTCAATTAGGTATTGTTGCTGTCACAACAAGTTTTTTTTTTTCTTCTCTAGGTGATACCTCAGATTGGGACCCTGAGAGTGGGATGCTCACTAAGAAGATCCTGCAATAAAACTAGAAGAGATGTTCCATAAATAAAAAGGACAGAGCTGGGCTGGAAGAGGAAGTGATGTAGCTGGATGGAAAGGAAATGAGATGGCAGAACAGAAAGGCATATAGGTGTGGGTGTACAGGAAGTAGGTCTCTTTGGCAGAGGATCACCAAGCAGGTAAGAAGGTGGCTCATTTCTTTCTGCTTTTCTGATCTCTCAGCTTTTTACCCCAACGTTTGGCTCCAGGTTTTTATTAATAAGACCATTTAACACTTCATCCTACACATGATCAAAACACATTGCATACATGTATGAAATTCTCAAACACACACACACACACACACACACACACACACATACACACACACACAAACACACACACACACTCACACGCACAGAGTCTTTTTTTTATTGGATGAATGGTTAAATAAACTGCGGTATGTATCTGTGCCATTGAATACTAAGTGATAAAAAGGCTGAACCAGTAGATGAAATTAACTTCCAGAGAAAGATGCAGAGTTAAAACCTAATTGTGGTGGTTTAAAAGAAAATGGCCCCTTAAAGGAGTGGTACTATTAGGAGGTGTGGCCTTGTTGGAGTGGGTGAGGCCTTATTGGAGTGGGTGGGGTCTTGTTGGAAGAAGTATGGAGGCAGGCTTTGAGGTCTCATATATGCTCAAGCCACACCCAGTGAGACAGACCACTTCCTGTTGCCTGTGAGTAAAGGTGTAGGACTCTTAGCTACTTGTCCAGCACCCTCTCTGCCTGCACACTGCCATGTGGCACCATGAAGATAATGGACTGAATCTCTGAAAATGAAAGCCACCCCAATTAACTGTTTTTCCTTTTAGAAGAGTTGCTGTGGTCATGGTGTCTCTTCACAGCAATAGAAACTCTAACTAAGACACTAATCCTAAAGGGTTGTTTATTGTGTGATTTCATTTCTATAACATTTGAAATGATTAAATCATAAAATAGTAAAAGGAGTGAGAAATTGTGGGTAGGAAGTGAGGAGGGGTAGCTGTTTAAAGGTGACACAGACATGTTCTGTATCTGGTTTGTAATCCATATCCATGTCTTGGTTATGATTTCATACCATAGCTTTACAAGATGTAAGCAGTAGGGGAGATTAGACAAAGAACACACAGGACCTTTATATGCCTTCTTATAACTCAATGACAATCTCCTATTATCTCAAAATACCTTAATTTAAAAAACCCTTCTTTGTAAAGATTTAGTCCTTACTGAGCAGGAGCAATCTATTCTATTGAGCTTTTTCTTCCTTGGCGGCTGCAGGCCCCTTCAGCTCAAATTTCCTTTACTGGATACTTCAGGCATGGCAGAGCTGTCCAAGATAACTCAGTAGCCATATAGCCATTGCCAATTTGTCTCTTGCAAGGCGAATGTCAGCAGCATGGATGACCCTTCCCCGAATTCCGTGTCCCTCTCCTCCCCCATCCCTATGCTGGTTAAAGCTGGGTTGTAAGCCACTGGTCCTTTGCAATTCGAATCAACCAATATTTACAGAAAGTTTCTAATCTAGAGGGTGTGCTAGGACTTACAGATAAACAAGCTTGCTCTGGTAGGAAAAGCAGACAATTAAATAGATTGCATGCAAAGTACAGCAGAACCTGAGACTGAGCCTAAGAACAAACACATCAGAGACAATAAGATAAGCCTACAGGTCAGTTTAAACTTGTGGTAAGTCAAGCTGTCTTTCAGCCACTCACCAAATGCCAACTGAGTATCAAATAGGACACTCCTGCTCAAGACCAAGGAGAAGGCAGGTTTGTGAACAGGCAATTACAGCTTCATGTGCAAGTGCTGAGGCAGAGGAGAGCACTTCAGGAGTTGAGGACCTTGAGGATCTCACTTGGAGAGAAGAGTCCATTTCACATGAAATCAATGCAGAACAGGACCAAGTCCTGGGTTGGGGAGCAGTGGGAGTCTGGTAGAAGACAGATGGACTGATATAGCTCCCATTACCACTTTCCTACTATGTGCTTCCAGATGTTGGATGCCAGGTGGCTCAGGAGCATCTTTGTCAATCAAATTTGGGTATTTCATTCACAGATGTGAGAGTAGGAAATGAGTTAGGCATTGCAGAAACTATGCTGGGCGTAAATAGTAGGAACATCTGAACCTGAGAGCAAAGAGATCACTCTGCACAAGCGCAAGATCAGGATGTAAGGTACATATGAGCAGCCATGATGGGAGTGGCTGAGTGGCAACTTTACTAGCCCAGGACACTCAAAGCTTGAATATGTCCACACCACTCCTACCTCAGGCATTATCTGCTTGGGAATGGAAGAAGATCTTTGTGCTTACATACGAAGAACAGGATGGCAAGAGACTAGCATGAAAAAGTTCTCTATGGGAACATGATGGGAAGGAGATCACCAAAATCTCCTGGCTCTCCAAGAAGATGTGTGATTAAAGGGGGGATCAGCTTGGCTCAGTGCTCTCTGCATGGGCTGATACAAGGGAAAGTAAGCATCAAAGTGGGCCAATGAGGACAACTTGTAGTAATAAACACCCAGAGGCAGAAAAATGACTACCAGTATTAGACTGCATAGAATATACCCCAAATGGCACATCCAGATCACCACATGAATGGCTGGCAACAATTCTCATCTCCGAGAGGCAGATCAGTCCAGGTGGCCATGCAGCAGATCCACAGCAACCAGGAACAGCTGAGAGGAGCCCCAGGAGACAAGAGAGGTGCAAACTGCATGGGTGGTGCTGTGGCTGAACGTCCCTAACTTCTTTAGGGACTTCAAGAACGACATGAGAAATAAAGGGCTAAATAGTGTTGTGTGTGTGGCGAATTGAGGGGTAAGGGGGAAGGAGTGTAATCTACAGCCTAGTGGGTTTAGGAAAACAGGTTTGGTGTATCCCAGATGTATTTTTATTTTATCTTCCTTGCCCCATTAATACCATCCATGTGCACAGTGAATCCCTGCCACACTAACATCCATCTTTCCATGTACAAAAAAGGCAGAATATTGTTTTGATGAAGTTCATAGCCATCCAAGCCAAGCATTGCGAGGAATGTCACCTACCATGACACTCTGCAGAAACTTAGGTAAATAATAATAACTTTTAAAGTTTGTACATCATATTGAACTTGGCTTAATAGGCCCTCTCTTCAAAACTCTGAAAAGATGGCTCATAAAAATGTAATTAGTTTATATAGACTGTCAAGGTTCATGGGGGACAGCTGGCCTTTGATGCCTCATCTGTGATTACAGGCAGCTACAAGATAATAAAATCGAGCCCTGAACTCACGCCAAAGTATTCAGTGATCTCACCCTCAGTTTTCTGCCAGGCAGAATGAACTATAAATGCCTGCTTGTACTCCTGTCCTTTGATATAGGTCTCAAACAAGTCTAAGATATTTGGAGCTTGTGTTCACAGGCCCCCAGTTCCTATTAAAGTAAAACCATTGACCTTACAAAAGCCTATTCGTAATTAATAACTGTGGTGGGCTCCATTGCCAGCCCTACTCAGTATGTCTACTGCAGTGTGCTGCAGAATGGATTCTACAGCAGACATCTGAATTGGTATTAACTTTGTAAGCAGGGCAATTAAGTGATCCAATTATTGACAGTCAGAACTGATGTTTAGTCATTGATTTTGCTGGGATGATCACCAGTTACAGCTTTTAAAGAGGATTTTCCCCATGCTTTCAAATTCCCAGTTCATGCTCCTCTATGCTGTCCACTTAGCTGAGCCTCTGTAGACTCTTTGTGTTTCTGTAGCCTGGATGATGCAGGAGGTGTGGCCATGCCAATGCGTAACTTTCATTGGCTTTTTTTGTTTCCTAAGAAATGAGAAAGAGGCATCTCAGGGGACAGAGGGGAGATCAAAAGCAGCGATGAGCAGCATGGAAGTGCATGGTCACCAGGACACAAGGGCCACTTGAGAACTGAAGCCCATCAGGGACACATCCATGTTCTGACCTCCTCTTCCTCTTGAAGCCTCATCTGTCAACTCTACTCCTGATCCCCCTGTGTTTAAACAAAAAGCCATTTGTTCTCTTTTATCTTTTCAATCCAAGTAGTAAATCCAAGGTTGGCAGAGTGCATTTGCCAACAAAAGTCAGGTATCCACCCCAGATACAGTTACTGGTAGGTAGTCATGTGGTTTAGAATTTGGTCACCAGAACACTGAATGAGAATGTCTCATAAACTCACTGATGTGGAAACTGTCAATAAGGCATGTCAAAGATTTGAAGTTCTTTGCATTCCAGGGTATCATGGAGCTTGGAACTTCATGGATCATCTGAATTTCTTTCCAACAAAATGGTTTTCCCTGTAGTTTTCCTGGTTTCCTATGTAAGGCCTCTGAGTTTGGGACAGAGTCTCAGATGCTGACATAGAGACAAATAAAGCAAGAACTTTTCCCAGAGTTCAGGATCCTAGTCTCATAAGCACTGTGCTCTTTTGCAAAATATTTGTTTAATGATGCAAAGATATATTGCATTTGTTTATACTGCAGAATATTTGTTTAATGATGTACAAATGTGTTGCATTTGTTTGTGGAAGAATATTTGTTTAACTATGTAAATATGTGTTGCATTTGTTTAATTGTGCAAAGATGTGTTGTTGTTTTACCTTACCTGCTAAAGGCACCTGATTGGTCTAATAAAAACCTGAATGGCCAATAATGAGTGAAGAGGCATAGGCAGAACTTCCAGGAAGGGAGAGTAAGTAGGAGGAGGCTCTTATTTAGGCTGGGGGAAGAAAGAACAGAGACAGAAAGGAGATACCAGGGACCAGAGAGACAGATACAGAGGAAGCAGGAAAGTAGGACATTCAGAATGAAAGAAAGGTAATCCCTAAGGCAAAATGTAGATGAATAGAAACAGGTTCAATTAAGTTAAAAGAGCTAGTAGGGAAGCCTAAGCTAAGGCCGAGCATTCATAGTAATAAGTCTCCATGCCTTTATTTGGGAGCTGGTTGGTGGCCCAAAGAAAAAGCCAACTATGGTGCTCATGTCTGTCAAGTCCATCAACTTGGGATAGAACAGAGACAAACAGTGGTGCAAAAAGATGGCTGAGTAACAAATGGAGCAGAAAGGAAGATGGATAGAGGAACTTCAGTGAGGGTACCATGCAACATTTTTCTAGTAATAAATTAGAATTGCTAATGGTCATTCCCTTTTAATTCCACCCTGAATGGAAGTGTTGACTCCTAAAGGATGGAAAGGTAACTTATATTTGTTTTAGTTCCCAGGCCTGTAGATTAAGATTGGCTATATCCAATGATGAAGATCTCAAAATCTTGGGCTCTAAGCCTGAACCTATGGCTGGATATGACTTCTGGGGTTCTAGAACAGGGCAAAGTGTATATGGCATGTAGAAAGGTATAGTGGGTAACTGTTCTGTCTATAACCTTGAAGCACCCCCCTAGAGATACAGCAGGAAACTGCTCCACCTGCCTATGACCTTGAAGTACATGTCTCTGGGGTGTGGCCTGGCATACCCTTAAGATTTGAGTTGCACATAGGCAGCTCTTTGCTCCATTGTGGGACTTGGATACGAGACTGATCCAGGCAGCCAGAACAGTGTTCCAGAACCTGTATCAATTTTGTTCTGTACAGTGCGTTTTTCTCTTTAATAAATCCTTTGCCCTTTAAACAGACTCCATAGATTTCTCGATATAGAAAGGTTATGAATACTTGTGGCCTGGTGGTGGGTTGTGATAGAAAAACAGCAATGATGACTCTGTCACCCATCTCCATGCAGTCCTGTGGTGATATTGTGTTTCCCAATATATTGTGCAACCTAATATACTTATCTGGGTCAAAGAACAGAACAGCTACTAGATAGACATAGAGTCCAGAAAATGGTGGCACACACGCCTTTAATCCTAGCATTCTGGAGGCAGAGATCTATCCAGATCTCTGTGAGTTCAAAGCCACACTGGAAACAGCCAGGCATGGTGACTCACGCCTTTAATCCCAGGAAGTGATAGCAGGAAGCAGGAAGCAGAAAGACATATAAGGCATAAAAACCAGGAACTAGGTTGGTTAAGCGTTTAGGCTTTTGAACAGCAATTCAGCTGAGATCCATTTGGATGAGGACACAGAGGCTTCCAGTCTGAGGAAACGAGATCAGCTGAGAAATTGGCGAGGTGAGGTTAGCTGTGGCTGGTTCTGCCTCTCTGATCTTCCAGTGTTCACCCCAACACCTGGCTAGACATTCATTATCACATGCGTCCTGGGCAAACTATATAATCCAATTTAACCCCAGTCTCTCCTACAAAATAGAGATGATAATGATGTCTATTTCAGAGGATCACTATAAAACTTAAATGACACAGTGTTTGAAATATAGTATGTAGTAGAGAGTAACAATAAGAATTGACCAATTTCTAGTACTGTCGTGTGCAGGTTGTCATCTGTGTGAGGATACAAGACCAAAGGGACACATAGGGGGTGCAATGGACCTCTTTCTCTTCACTTGCTACACCATGTGCTGTGGAGTGGGGTAGTGTCCTTCTGTAAGAAGGAAGACATGTTCCCAATTTGCTGTGCTGGCAGCACTCCTGCCAATATTTCTTACTTCATCGTGTGCATTTTGTCTTGTTTTCATATAGCACTATCATTAATGCAGAGTCCCGGGAATCATGGGATTGCTACATTCAAAGGCTTCTCTCACACTGTCTCCTAGTGTGATGTTCAAGCAGCTTATTCTGAAATACCACATCTCTCCTCCTGGGCCTTCCAACCCTGGTGTACCAGCACCTTCCCAGTTTTAGCACTGATAATCCCACATCCTAGGGTGCTCTTCAGCTCTGGGAAACTAGGATGGTTTGGTTTTCTAAACGCCTCTTCAACCTGCTGCTCAAGAATGGGCATGAGCACCAACTGTCCTTAAACATGAATCTGTCCTAAGTAGGATTTATCCAGAGTCTTCTCTTTCCAAGGATCCTGGGTAAGGTGATGCTTGCCTGTTATGTTAACAGCACACAAGAAGCTGAGGCAGGAAGATTTCTAATTCAAAGCCAGCCTGAGCTACATGGTGAGATCCTGTTTCACAAAGCCAAGAGTGCCTGGGAGACCTGGGTAAGTTTATTGCTGGATTCTGTTTCAGCTCCTCAACCCCTTCCCTGCTTTCTCCCCAAGTCAGACACAGATCCTAGGCCCTCGGGATACATTTGATTCATAAGAAACCCACACCCTCTTTCTTCCCAGGCTGATCTGTTCCACTGCATCCTAGCTCTGAATTCCTCACAGTCCCTGATGGAAGCCCTTTTACTTTCCTCTGCAGCTTTCCTGCTCAGTAGCCTACCTGTGGCCATTCAATAGAGAAAGGTATTAAGTTAATGTCAGCACACTCTCTTGATCCAGACACCACTGAGATGATATTGAGTCCCAGGGTTTGTCACAGAACAGGAGAGGGAGATGGGAATTGGCCATCCAAATGAAGTTCACTGGGACTGAGCTGCCATAGAGCAAATTTACAAACAGCCTTCCCAAGAGAAATGAAAAGACAAAACACAAAAGTGCCCAGTGACAGGGGCTACATAGACAGGCAGCGTCAGAGACCCAGGGAATAAATTGGTGGGGAAGGAAAGAGGGGAATGTAGGAGGAAAGGTTTGGATGAATTTGTTCCAGATAAGACAAAAAGTCAAGGCAAGACCACAAGCACCTGCACAGCACAAGTCTGGAATGCTCTCCCTCTCTCCTGGCAGCATCTCCTCTGTGGCAAGCGTCATCCACGATCTCCTTAGTAGGATAAATGTGCTCCCCTCGACATCCTCCCCCCACACACAAGAAGGCAAAGGCTTCATGTACTAGGATTTGTGAATGGGCTCCCACTGGAGCAAAGACCTGCCTCCTACATTGACAATCATCAGCAGGCAAGAAAGAGAAATTAAAATTATGGAAATGAACAGCTGGGGTGAGCACAATATGTCTTGTGGAAGTGGCCAGGAGGAGTTCCCAGACATGCCCCTCCCTCTCATACCAATCCCACTCAAGGCTGGAAGCTGCTAGAAGGTTGAGAGAAAAAAGAAAGAGCAGAGGCAAATGTGTCCTTCACCCCACACTGACGGTACATGGGGACTTGCTCTCCCAGCCTGTTTGGTAGGACCTCCAAGCTCCCACAGAACAATGGGTATAGCCACTGTAAGGGGCTTGGCTGCTCCTGCAGGACCACAGATGGACAGGACCTTCCCTTGCCATCTGCTCTGGAGATCACAGGTGTCACCTTGGCCAGGTCTTCCATCTTATTTACAGTCTGCTGTTTCCACTCCCCCTCAATTGTTTTAGTTTTAAAGCAACTTCTATATTACTCCTGTGTGAATCTGAGTGCCTTTAGATCAGTTATTGCGGTGACAATGAAAAGCTGGTCACAGGGAAGGAAGCCTGGGGATCTGAGGACTTGGGCACAGTCCTCCCCTACAGGTGCAGACAGCTGTGGGAATGTGAGTCCCTCAACTTTCCTGTCTAATCTGAAGCCACTGGCTGCCATGAAATTGGCAATCACAGTTTGTATCGGCCAACCATTTGAGGACACAATCTAAAACTATGACTGAAAGAGCACATCCGTTTTTATTCACTTTTAAAATGAAACCTGAGTTATGCTTATTTAAGAAAGCCACTTCACACAGTTGACCATGGAAGAATTATTTTCTTAAAATAGTGAAAATTATTAAAAATGACCTACGTAGCCCCAAATAAAGAAATGACTAAATAAATGTTTGTGTGATACATATTTATGCTAGCAAGCAAGTCTGCATAACTCAATCAGCTTAGGAAGTAGCTGTAAGCAGTAAAAACACAGAGACTCAGAACTGTAAAAGCTATGACCCCAATTCACTTTAAAAACATAAATCCATGTAAAATTTGTAGTTTTTCTTGATAATGGGTGCATTTGACTTTCTTCTTTTATTTTTTCATGTATACTCAGACAAACATTTAGTTTATGTTTTCCTGACTTATTCTAGATTTTAACTCTGTGAGGTCTGAGGAAGTAGCCCCAGTTGTGGACTCTAGATAGGTCTGAACCCAGTTCTTGGCAGGGAGGGAAAAGATCTAACCTAGGGCTGAAGCCAGTCACTACTTAGCCCAGGGACATATTGCTGGGTGTCCTTTTCGAATTCACAGCCTCCTTTTCCATTAATTATTAATGCATACATACATTTATGTTGCCAGCACTAGATGTTAGAATACCACAGGGCAACATGGACTGAAGGTGGCTGGGGTCCTGCAGCCTTTCCTGAGGACACCAGATGAGGGCAACCCTCTAGATGAGGTTGATGATCTACTGTGTCCCTTGTATCCCATCACAGAGCTCTTGACTGACTTAGGCTTCTGTAAGCCACTGAAACATTATTTGTTTGTGTGTTTTTTTTTGAGGTAGGATTCTTAAAAAACTCAATGGGTGTTTAAAAGGAAAATGCCAGAAATGAATAGCAGTAATACTTACCTTGATAGACACTGGCCTACCCAAAATACAACAGAATGCTATGAAAACTTCAGTTTGATGTTGTCTATAAAAGGCTCCATGGTAGAGCTTGGTCCTGCTTCACCAAAGGAAGAGCCTGTCAGATAGAGGAGGTAGTGGTGATGATTTGAACCTGGAAACTAAGTTTCTTCTTGTAATGATCAGAAAAAGGAAAAAAAAAAAGAAGTCATAAGGGAAGAACCTAGCATGAGATTGACATTTAGTAATGCTGTGTCTGATGCCATGCAGATCTTTTAGAGCCAGAAAGAGCAGCCTGCAACAATGGACAATGGAGAGAGTGGAGAGAAGGTGAGGCCTGCAGCCAGAGAGCCTGGACTTGGGGAGTTCACAAAATTTCCTAAAGTCCCCCATTTTCTTACTTGCAAAACAGAATCATAATAGATGTCCCCCTGCTTCCCAGGCTGGTGAGAATTAAATTGTAATAGATTGAACGGCAGACACACATGTGTGTATGTGTGCATTTATAATAAAGGGGCATGTGGTTTGCAATTCTTTGAAAATGTAGCTCTCAATAGATTATTCCACAGGGATAAATTATGGGTAGAATGTGAAGACATTTATTCCCGGATAGCTGATATTTATTTATGGAGTTGTATACAATCTTCAAACTATATAATTTAGCTGGTTGCTCCCACACCACCATGCCACTGAGGAATCAAAACAACAGTCTGATTGGGTGACTGTATCAAGCCTTAGAACAGACTCTAGAGTTATGTTTCTCCTTTCCTTTATCATCATCATCCCAGATTATAATTGCACCATTGTAATCAACCAAAAAGGAAGCAAACACTTGCAGCTTATTGATGATAACAAGAATCACAATTACTCTGATGACTCTCATCATTACCACTGCTATGACTAACACAACTATGATTTATTGGGCACTTTCTGTCTGCCAGACAGGGCTCTAGGCACTTTTCATTAATATCTAATTATATCCACATATTAATCCCCGGAGTAGGTGCTGTGAATGCCTCCATTATAAACATTCCCATGGAAGAGTTTAGTGACAACACCAGGATTACAAAGTTAGCAAGTGCAGAGCCTAGATGCAAAACCATGTGTGTCTGGTGAGGGACAGAAGCCAGCAAAAATAGACGAATGCAGCTGATTCCCTCTTTGGTGGAATCTAAAGAATGCTGATATCAGATGTAGAGAATATAATGGTGGTCCCCAGAGGCTGGAGGGGTTGAGGGGATGTTGTTTGGAGGATACACAACTTTAGTGTAATAGAAATAGTACATTAAGAGATCTACTGTAGAGCAAGGTGACTATAGTTTGCAATAATATACATACTCTTGGAGAAGGACTGGCTGTGATAGCCGATCACTAAAGGAGGACAGCTATGCATCTCAGTTTCTTTTCTGTCCCCGCAATAAAATACTCTGACAAAAGCAATTTAAAGAGAGAGACCCACAGTTCCAGGTTAACAGTCCATCTTGCACTGAAATCACAGTGGCAGGAGCTTGATCCAGCGGTCTACGTGACATCCGTAGTCAGGAAACAGAGCAAACTGTGTACTTGTGTTCTTCATCTTCCTCTCTCCTTTTTATTCAGTTCAGGGTTTAGCCCAGGAAATGGTGCCACCCTCCTACTTCAGGTATCTCAGTTAAGAAAATCCCTCATAGGCAAGTTCAAAGATCCATCTCCCAGGTGATTCCAGGTTTTGTCAATTTGACAACACTAATCATCACACTACGTGAGGTAATATATTTGCCACTTATTTAATTTAAATGTTATACACTATATTGATGATTGCAACTTAAAATTTTAAAGCATACAATGATGTCCATCAATCTAAAAATAACAGAAATAATAATGCTATGACCTCTGCTTTCCCTGCTTACTATAAGATACCATGGCCAAATAAACCTTTGATGTTGTCTGTCACTAGGCTCCTATTGAGCCCTAGGTGGGAGCCAGGTCCCTGGACAGGCCCACAGATAGGAAGGCAGGTGACAGGCAGCATTGAACTGAATAGGAAGAGAAATGGAGTTAACCCCGAAAGAAAGAGCAGTCCTTGCCACAGCCAGCACTGGGACCAGCTAATCAAACCAGGTCAAATCATATTCCAGACAATTTTCTGGGCAGCCTTCTGAGACTCACCCAGCCCACAAAGCGGCCAATTATGCTTGATCACCCTCTGCAGCCCTGTTCTTACAAGAGACAAGTCCAGACTAGCCCAATGTAGACAAATGAGTAGTAGTTCTATTATCTCTGAAAGGCAATCTAATTCCCTTCAAATTTAAAAGTCTCCACAGTTTCCAAACAGGCCTCAGTGGGGCACATGTAGAAATTAATAAGTTCGTGGTGCACCCAGCTTGCTTTCATTATCATTTTTTTTTTCTTGCAATGGATGGGATTTCCATTGTTACTTGAGGATTTTTCTATGTCTGATTATTGAAGAAGGTCAAGTCTACAGAGCTAAGACTCTGAGTTGAGAAGTGAGTCAAGCAAGTTTCATAGAACTGGCTAAGGCCTCATGGAAGTTTTGCTGCTCCATTCAAAGCAAGATCACAGGGACAGGCAAATCAGTGTCCTACAGGAGACAGACTCCTGTCTCTGCCTCAAGTTCACCTTGAATGCTGGGCAAGTTGCTTCACCTCAATGCCAACCAGGCATTTCCTTTGTGAAATGAGCATGTATAAAAGGCTGCAGATGGAAACTCCAATTTATTAAACACCCACCACATTTGGAACATGCGGTATAGACATTCTTTAAATTTCATCCTAACAAAAAGCCTGGAAAGCCTGCATCATTCACAGATGATGTTATTAAAGATGATACAATCAGCTACTCCGCCATACTGTCACCAAATCACCATTAGAGTGAGCAATATGGGAGCCAGAAAAGAAGGACTGAGATGGTGTGAATAGGAATACAAAGTCCTACATTTTTTTTAAAAGCAATCAAATGTGTTTCAGGAGCTTGGAAATATTTGACCAATTAATTGTACTATTGAAAATACATCCACCAGTAGACACAGAAAGGCAAATGTGTTATAACAAAATAGAAATGGAAATAGGTACAATAATTGTCAATAGGAAAAAAGTGAAGTCTAGCACATTCATTAGGATATTTATAGTGTTAATGTGATTTTAAAAATAACAGTAACCTTCAATTCTAATATATATGCAAGGTGCATAATAATTTTAACAATTATTAATATAATATTACTGAAATGCTAATGGTCTCTAGTGCTGGGAAGACGTACCCTTTATGCTTTTTGTGTGTACTTCACAGGACTTCCCATGTTTTCTATAGTAAATGCTTCTCTTTTTATTGAAATGAACATTGCTTATAATAGCATATAATTCTAAGTTACTTTCTAACAGAATTTTTATAGAAGATTATTTTTTTTCTAAAAATCCTAAAAGGTAGGAGAACATAAGAGAAATAAAGTAAAAAACAATGATTTAAAGGGAATGATCTTTCACAGAGCATAGCTCAGTTCACCCACTCAAGGGGAAGAAAAGGTATAGGGAGAAGGCAGGAAAAGTGACCCTTAACTCAGGAGTACTTGATAAGGGGGACCAAATCTCCAGTTGACGTGGAGGGTGATGAAGCTGGCAGATATAAATTTTTCAATTTTATGAGAATGATAGGGATCTGAAATAAATCTTCAGTATTTTCTTTTTAAGATAAATGTTTTAAAATAAATACCTGTAGCTGGATGGATGGCTAGTGTCTGTGTCCTGTCTTACAGCTGGCCATAAATAATACTAAGAAAAATAGCTTTGACCATAGTAAAAAGCACCTTTATTTTTTACTCTTAAGAGCTTGGCAGATTATATTTTTGATGCATTAAGCCAGATTTTTTTAAGGCAGCTGCAAAAATAACAGGTGGAGTATAGAAATGGTCTCTGGTTGGAAATAGCTACTCAGGGCTTGGCTGAGAGGCAAATCTTAGTTTCAAAGCATGCCTGAACAACTGCGAGAGCAAATCTGATAAAATACAAATTCAAGTTTAAGGCACTTGATGAGGCTTCAACTTAAGAAATTTTCTGATGAATCCTCAGATGAATTTTTTAATTGTCTGTCAGCCCTAATAAATGAGGAAGCTAAGGAATCTGATGTGCATATAAACTCTCAAATATCAGATTTGCTTGGATTTAAATTTCTCTTTATTGTGTCCTCTCTCTTTGAGAGTGTGGCACTTTGCTGTAGACCTCAATTCTTTGCTTATAACCAGACAAAAAGAGGATTCCATTAGGGGTAGGAATAACAAATAGTCGGACACATTGCTCTTCTTTGAACTCCTCAGCCTCCCAGCACCACAATGACTGAAGAGCACTCTGTTACTTCCTGGGAATTGGCCAGCAGTTCACTCTGTTATGCTTGAAAGAGAGGTCAGCCACCAGAAAGGGAGGGGAAAGACTAAGCATACACTGTGAAATGAAGTGCCGGGAGGAAGCTGGGGTTCACACACGGATGAAAGAGGCAGTCAACTGACTGTTAGGATACAAACTTATGATCCTAGCACTCAAATGGCTATGGCCAGAGACCACAGGTTTGAGGACAGCCTGGACTCTATACTGAATTTCAAGCCAGCCCAGATAGACTTTGCTTCCAGAGAATGAAGGAAGGAAGGGAGGGAGGAGGAGAGAGGGAGGGAGGGAGGGAGGGAGAGAGGGACTCAGTTCTCTCTCTATCTGAGATCTGATTCATTGAGATTAATCAGAATCTTGCATTTTATGATCAATCTACCAGTTTCTTTTTTTTTTTTTTTTTTTTTTTTTCCGAGACAGGTTTCTCTGCGTAGTTTTGCGCCTTTCCTGGAGCTCACTTGGTAGCCCAGGCTGGCCTCGAACTCACAGCGATCCGCCTGGCTCTGCCTCCCGAGTGCTGGGATTAAAGGCGTGCGCCACCACTGCCCGGCTAATCTACCAGTTTCTAAATGTCATATCTATTTTTAAAGCATATGTTGAAAGCCAAACCAAACATTTCCATGACCCAAACATAGTATTTTGCTTGGTATTTGCTTCAAAAATCTTATTTTGAGGCATGGCTAAAGGTGTTGGTTAACCTCACTGCCATATTACTTATGTCCAGAAGAGTGTGAGGCAGATTATTTCTAGGCTGCCAAAGAAAGGTAGGGGTGGAACTTCATCCTTTGTAGAAAAAAATGGCATGAGAGTAGTTCTTCGAAGTGTCATTTGCTTGGAGGACGTTTGGAAGATGTTTGAAGATTCCCCAACCTTAACCATCCTGGAAATCATAGTTAGGTGCCCTTGGTAGTTATCATTCTATATAAAATAAAGATGAAGTCTTGTGAGAGTCTTTCCCCCTCTGTAAGAAAGCTTATGGGCTTACCTTCACATCACACTGAGTTTAACCCAGCCCATCACTCCTGCCATCATAATCTTCTGTAATGAATAAAAGGCCTTCACAGAGCATCTCTCTTTAAAGTGGGAAAGAGTCATTTTTTTTCCTGCCCAAGTAGCTCATAATGTAGCAGACAAACTGTCAGAAGAAATAGACTTCAGCATGGTGAAAACCCCTGCCTGGCACCCATCGATCATAAAGCAATCTTCTAGAGGTCTTGAAAACCTTCATTAAATTTCCTGTCTATCTCTTGACAGTTATAAAATGTTAACAATATTCCTCGAGATTCAGGCATCCTCAGACATTCTTTGTCTAAGGCCTCCTACCCATGCCATTGCCCAATTCCTTGGCTTTTCCCAAATCCATGGAACAGATGATAGTGTAGTATCCTACACACACTTTCTGCGGTAGGACTTTTGCAGGAGGTCAGGGTGAGAGCACTAATGGCCTTGAAGACAGTGAGAAAGCTTTCTAGCCAAAAGACACAAAGGGCACCTGCCTTTAGATTCCTCCTGTAAAAGCCACACTCATGACAAAGCTCAAGGACACAATCTCATCTGGCCTTTAGTAAGTATTTTTGGATATTTTTTTATTTCCCCCTTTTTTGCCAATCTACCAAGATACAAGTCCCTGTGTGGTATGTAGGTGGTGGAGACAGTAGTTGCCACATTTTATGATGTCTATGGACCATCTCTCTAGGAACAAAATTTCCCCCAAGGAGTTTCACTAGTCCATCTCCTCCAACTCCACAGGTCAGTTCAGCAATTTATCACCTCTTAAAAAAGGAAAATTGGCATGTGGCATGTGTCTTTAAAACTAGCATTTGGAGGGCAGAGACAGAGGTAGACTAATCTCTGTGAGTTCAAGGCCAGCCTGGTCTACATAGCAAGTTCCCGGATAGTTAGAGATACATAGAGAGACCTTGTCTCAAAAAACGAAACAAATCAAAACCACCAAAACAACAAAAACAAACACACAAAAAAGGAACGTGTATCATCCACTGGAATAAATGTGAAGGAGAATAACCATAAAGAGACAAAGAGTCCACATTAGCAATGAGAAGATACACACAGCATGAAAAGCACAGGTCTTCTGCACACAGGGTGGCAACAGTAGCTTTTAGATCCTAGCTGGGCATAGTGGAGGTTCCACATCTGAGGCCTCCAGAGCAAGCCCAGCCCAAGCACACTAAGAAATCGATCATCTTACCTGCAAAAGGCACTGGTGCATCTTTATCCAGGGCTACCAGTGGAGGGTCCAAAATGACTGTGTCATTGTTCTCAGTTATGACTCCATGGTAGGATGTCTCGATCCACGGCTTGTGTTTGTTTACTAGAAAGTAAAACAAAAAGATCATCATTTCTCTATCAATGTTTCATATTTGTCCCATCATAGAATCACATCCAGCTACCTAGGTCATAAAACACATTAGCCCACTTGATATGTAGAGAAGCTTCAGAGATGTGCATTGATCTCCTAATGATTCACCCAGGCCCGCATAAGGTAAGGGATAACATCACTAGAGATGAATATTATTAAGTTAAATTTTCTAATGTTACCTAGTAATAGGTGATTCTGAATTAAAATCTGTTATCAGTCAACAAACCAGAAGATTATACTGTGTGTGCTGGGAATTCTGACCTCAACTTAACTGGATCCATCCACAGATACCATTAGTAGGTTAACACACATGCACAGATAAAACATAAATGCACAAGTCCCAATATATAGGTCAATATGCAACAAACACTGAGTGTTTTCTGATCATTTAAAGACTAGTCAACTGGTGTAAGTTATACATCAATTAAAATTGCTCTTCAATAAATTGACCAGCTCAAATCATACATCATCTAATGAACAACTGATATACTTAAACATATATCTAAAATGA
This sequence comes from Peromyscus leucopus, assembly GCF_004664715.2. Classification (NCBI taxonomy): domain Eukaryota; kingdom Metazoa; phylum Chordata; class Mammalia; order Rodentia; family Cricetidae; genus Peromyscus; species Peromyscus leucopus. Next base: position 86,275,424 of record NC_051069.1, read on the forward strand.
CAAAGACTTAATGCCAGTACACCTAAAAGGTAGGTTGCAGTGCTGATCTCCAGTACCTCAATATTTGTCTGTATTTAGAAAGAAATCTTTACAGCAGTAATCTATTTAAAATGGGGCTACTGGGGTAGATCCTCAATGATTATGACTGGTGTCCATATTAAAAGGGACATTTTCATGCAGAGATAGCCAATCATGCAAGAAACACACCATGGAAGATTGGAGCTGGCCTGAGGAAATAACTCCTTTGGTAAAGTGCTTACTGAATAAGCATTAAGACCTATTTGATTCCCAGCTCTTAAGTAAAATGCTAGGCATGGAGGTCAATGCTTATAATCCCAGAGCTAGGGAGGTAGAGACAGGTGGATTCCTGGGACTTGCTGGACACTCAACCTATAATCGAGTACCAGATCCTAATGAAAGACCCTGGCAAGTAAAAAATAAAATAAAATAACAAGATGGGCAATTCCTGAGGGATGACATTCAAGTTTGACCACTGACTTCCTCTGATAGGAGACATGTACAAGCACCATGAAAACACACACACACACACACACACACACACACACACACACACAAACAGAGTTGTGCTTCTACTAGCCACTAGGTACTATCTAGGATGGAAACTTCAACCTGATCATTCCCCAGAGTACAGATGTACAGATGAAACATGATCTTACAACATCTTTATTTTAGATGTCAAGCATGTAAAGTGTGACACAGTACATATCCATTTTTCTAAAATTATTTAGTTTATGGCACTGTGTAGGAACACTACCAAGCAATTGTAATACACTAACAAGGACCAACAATGGCTAGAAGCTTGAGATAAGATGTGACAAGTTTTTGTATGTTCACATGTAGACATCTCTGGTGAATATCCAATTTCTGCCATTCATCTCTTTGGTGAGTGTTGCTTAATTTTTGTTCTGGTTCCCTATGATGCCATTTAGATATCTATACAGGTATTTTAGCTCATCTCCCAAGAAAAGACCCTACCCTCTCCACTCAACACTCCACATAAGCATCAAGAGTAGTCTTTGCATTGTGAACTTCTTGATTTCTTTTAATTCCCCAACATACATCTTCAGGACTAAGAAGACAAAGCAGATATTTTAAAAAGCAAAATAACATATTAAACTAATATGACCAACCCTCACACTCTACTTCAAAGAGTCAAAGTTGTGGTCATATATGTTCCTCACAGCAACCCATGAAATAGGGGGGATCCTTGTAAAAATGGTAAAGAAAAAGGCTTCTACAAAGAGTGACATCTCAAGAGGACTACATGTTTATGTTTCATAATGGGCAAGAAAAATAAAACTTTTAGCACCTCACCATATACCATAAATATTTACAAACACAAAAAACATACATTATTTCATGCATATAACACTTGTATTGCAGAATACTGTCTTCATAGCATAACAGCTATAACCATCTAAATGAAAGCATCTGCAACTACCCTCAGAGTTCTTCGTGTTGGGTCTACTGAGGTTGCCTAATAGGAGGTATGTCATTAAACCCTCACCAAAGATTCCTATTCCCTCATATAACCCCTCTCAGTGGCATGTGATTCTTCCCTAGCTCCATGTGATCTCCAAAGATACTACAGCAGAGAATGGAAGACTAAATGAAGGGGATAATTCATCTATGCAACCATGAAGAAGTCTTCATCTGTGCTGAGGTGAGACTTTTTGGTGACACGATGGTTTGGGGGTCACACACAACTGTAAATACCCCCTCAGTTATGCTGCTGCAAGTAAGCTCAATAAATCCATTAGTTCACCAGGTTAGATTTGAATGGAATCTTTACTTTGACCTGTCATTGGTGCCCCACCTAGGGTGAGCAGGTGTTTGTTCACAGCTCTTCAGCGAAAGTTCACGGAATGCCACATTACTGTAATGGATTATAGAAAGTTTTCAGTAGCCATGGAAAGTCAAGGGCTTAGAGATTTGAGATTAATTCTGTTGCCCCTTCCCTTTTCCAATCCATCGTCCATCAAAAGTTCTTTTAAGAGCTGTCCCGGGATTGGTGGAGAACCCCACCCTGAATCACCGCCATCTTCTGTCTCACTCATTCTCCAGCAGTCACAAATCAACTGAGTGGCAGTCTGCTGGAGCAGGGATTTATATATGCCCAGCTAGTCTCAAGTCTAAGCCCCTGAGATCCACTTTTGCTGACCGAATCTTGCTCAGAGCAAAGAGCAGCTCTGCCCACTTCAGGTATGCATGGGGCAGCAGGCTCATCCATTCTTACATTTTGTCGCTCAGACCTGCACTTCATTATGGACTCTGTAAGAATTACAGTCATCCTGGGCTGTCCCTATCCTCCTTTGCTCTTTCATTAGCCATCAACACAAATGCAATGTAAATAATTTGCAGCTGTTGGGAGAAACAATTAATCTCCTTTCTCCTTAATTAAACCTAGGGGCCTATTCATTAGAAACGTGTATAGAGCAGACACCAGGAGCTCAGCCAGGGTATCTAATCCATTGTGCCACCCAGCTCAGTGCAGGCAATGTTCCTGGTTTCAACTCTGGCTTAGTCACTTCTGGATGGTATTAGGTGAGTCAAGAAGCATCTCAGAGTTTCAATGCTTTCAACTAACAAGATACAGGTGATGATATCACGAAGATATCTCATCACGCAAATATCCCATGCTGGGTTCATAACTTCTGTCTTTTTGTTATTCACACTCACCTTGCCCTCTGGGCAGTGACAGCTTCTGCATGAAAGGGGGTGTTTATAGAATAACTTTAAAGCCAAGGCTGCTCCCACATCAGTGAAGGTTGACTTCCTTCTACCTCCATGCTTGCCTCCTTTGATTCCGCTGCAGTGAGTCAGGTGTCTACTTAATTTTAGGCATTTCCTAAATACGGGTTCTTTAATCCCCCTTTACATGTATTTTTTATTTTGTGTATGTACATGTGTGGGCATGCATGTGATACATATATGTAGGTCAGAGCACAACAGAGAGAACATCAGTTCTCTCCTTCCACCACCTGAGTAGTGTGGATCAAACTCAGGTTCTCACGTTTGGAAGCAAGAACCTTTTCTCACTGAGCCACCTTACCAGCCAGTGCTCATTATTCTTACAACAACCACAGTGGTAAGAACGTGTTTCTCATTTCACAGGAGAGGAGCTGAGGCCCACAAAGGTTTAACTGTCCTATTTGGAAAATAAGAATGTGAACCTTGTCTGAAGTTGTCTTACTTCTCTCCCACATTCTAACTTCCTCAAATTTTTTTTCAAGGTTGATGAATGTTTTCATTTTGATACATAAACAAAAATAATGTCTATGCTTTGTCTATGAGCCAATCCTTAGGGTTATAAACCCAAAACTTAAATGTATAATTTAACTTAACCATAGTGTGGTGGTTTAATGAGAATGCTTCCCATAGGCTCATTTGTTTGAATAGTTGGTCTCTGGTTGGTAGAACTGCTGGGAAGGATTAGAAGGTGTGGCTTTCTTGGAGGAAGTATGTCACTGGAGACAGGCTTTGAGATTTCAAAAGACTCATGCTACTCTAGTATGTTTGTTTGTTTGCTCTCTCTCTCTCTCTCTCTCTCTCTCTCTCTCTCTCTCTCTCTCTCTCCCCCCCCCTCCTCCATCTCCCTCCCTCTCCCTCCCTCCCTCCTGGCTGATCAAGATGTAACCTCACAGCTGGGTGGTGGTGATACACACCTTTAATCCCAGCACTCAAGGGGCAGAGGCAGGTGGATCTCTGAGTTTGAGGATAGCCTGGTCTACAGAGTGAGTTCTAAGATAGCCAGGGCTACACAGAGAAACCCTGTCTCACAAAATAATAAAATAAAATATGTAAGCCCAGCTGTTTCTGCCACCATCACAGACTCTAACCCCCTGAAATTGTAAGCCCAAATTAAATACTTTCTTATAAATTGCCTTAGTCATGGCGCCTTATCACACAAATAGAAAAGTAACTAAGTCAGAGCTAAGACAAGTATTGCAAAAGAATTTATTTTTCTTAGTGGTTCAGTGGTTAGTCCAAGAATAGCATCCATTCCATGGAAATCAAATGGATTTCTTATTCTTTCATTATGTGAGTGACACTTCATTAAACGTATCATACTGTAAGTAGCCTCCTTTGCAGCTATTTTTTTTTGTATGAACTTAATGATTGTCTTGTAATGAATTGGGGCTTCCCCACTACTCAGTTGTGTATAAGCTTTTAAATAATTCCATCCTTATTCACTCCCCATTTATAAAAGGGAGTTGTTTATTTCTCAAGTATCTTATGAATATTTGAAGAAGAGTATAGGTAAATGTAGTACAGTTGATACCCAAACATCTCTAAGCTCCCCAGCCCATTTCATGCTTCCAAGTACTTGAGGTTTGGCCTCACCCTTTCAGATATCTAGCCTGAATTCATTCATTCTCTCTCTCTCTCTCTCTCTCTCTCTCTCTCTCTCTCTCTCTCTCTCTTTCACACACACACACACACACACACACACACACACACACACACAATATAAATAAAACAGCATTCTGAGCACTGAGGTAAAATGGGGAAGTTTTTGAAAAAAAATTATAAAAAATTCAACATCTATGCATAAATATACCTATCAAATAACAATAAGGTTACTCAATCTGATAAAGAACATTTGCAAAATCCTAAAGCTAACTTCATGCTTAATAGTAAAGACTGGATGTTTTTTCCATATAAACAGGGACAATTCAAGGATTGTCTGGATGTCTATTCTCCACTTACATTCATATTTTACTTGTGGTTCAAACCAATGCAATCAATAAAGAAAAGAATCAGTTTGCAATGGAAAAGGTGAAATTGTCTTTATATACAGAAAACATAATTTTCCATTTTAAGCTTCTATATATACTAAAAACTTCCAACTAGAACTAGTAAGTGCATTTAATAGAGTCAAAGGAAATAGTCAATATAGCAAAGCAAAAACAATTTCTGAATACTGATTAAGGACAAATAAAATTTTAAATAAAAAATACTGCTATAATAATCTCAAAAGCCTTGAAATAGTTAGAATAACTCTCACAAAACGCATGTGAGGTAATTTGTCAAAATGTAAGTAGCAATAGTTAGAGGGTGAATCTTCTTACAGTGTGGAGATCAAGAATATACATCTTATCCTAAGAGGACTGTCAGAGCAGGAGAGAATCCATAACAACCAGAACATAAACAGGGACAGACCAGAAGAAGCAGAGGGACTAAAGAAAAAGATCAGGGTTCTCATAAATGGATTTAGAGACCTGGATAGAGAGACAGTGTTCATGAATTGGGAGACTCAATAGAATCATGACTAAATGTCCCTAAAATTAACCTAGAGAGTCAAAGAAACTCCATGACTACAATCTTAGCCCTTGGGAGACAAGACAGGAGAGTAAAGAATTTAGACCCCCTTTCAAAAGTACCAACAGGAATTTTTAACTCAAATTCTAAAATCTTTATGAAAATGAAAAAGACCTGGCATTGCCAAAATAATTTTGAAGAGAACAAAGTTGGATGATTTACACTACCTGATATTAAGACTTATTGAAATGCTCTCCAACCAAGACACACATGTCAGTAGTCAACTCATTACTAACAAAGAATTCATTGAAGAATGGATAGACTTTCTAGTAAATGCTCCTGGGTAAAAAAAAGATATTCATACACCCAAAACAAACTTCAATCCTACTACACAACATTCATAACAATTGGCTTTAAATGGATCATACCTACATACAGAAATTAAAACTATTAAAACCTTTATAAGAAAGTATAAAAAAATCTTAGTGTATTTGAATTAGATTATTAGAAAGGATATGAGACACACTAAATAAAATATATAATTGAAAAATAAAAATTTACAAACTTCTTTGAAAAAAAAAATCACTCCTCAGAAAATAATTTTGAAAAGCCACAGACTAGAAGAAATTACTTAGAAAACATATCACATAAAAAGCTTGTATCCAAAATACATAAACAGAGAATTCTCAGAATTCTCTAAGACAATAAGCAGTCTAATAAAAATGACCAACAACTAAACAGAGCTGTCATCAAATAATATATAAAGAGAAAATATGAACATGGAACCTCGATGGACATCAGAGATATTTACATAGAAAATCCAGCAGGTTCTCACCCTACCACATTCTGCTAGAGCTTTGGAATTCTCACTATGGCTACTAAAAACGTAAACTAACACAGTGATACAGTTTAGTTGGAATTTTGTTTGTTTTTGTAAGAGAGCTCAGCAATTCTAAGCCTATGATTTCCTCCTGAGAAATTAAAACATAAGCTACACAAAGACTTCTATGCCAATGACCATAAAGCCTTTATTTAAAACAGTGTCAAATGGAAAAATCAATAAGTGATTAACTGGTGGGTGTGTCTAGATAATGGACACTCAGATAACAATAAAAATAGATCAACTGCTAATACCAGGGGGTGGGGGTGGGGGGATGGGTCAACTTCTGAACCACTCACTGGTGAAATATAGTGAAAGAAGTCAAACAAGAAGATTGCACTCTGTTTGATGTCATTCTATGGATTTCTAGAAACACAAAAGTGTAAGGACAGATGGGACAAGGAGCTTGCTGGGATGATAGAGTTGTTTTCTATCTCAAGGGTGTTGGTCACAACAATTACATGGTCATTTGTCAAAATGTACGAAGCAACAGTTAGAGGGTGAATCTTCTTATGTACAAGCCTAGCCTTACTCTGTGGAGCAAGAATAAAAATCTTATCCTCAAAGGACTGTCAGAGCAGGAGAGAATCCATGATAACCAGAACGTAACCAGGAGCATACCAGAAGAAGCAGACTTGGGCTAAGGAAGAAGATCAGACACATCAACCCAGCCATGGTAAGACAATACATATTCCAGGACGAGGACTTCAATGGATGGTTACAAACCCATGGTCACACAGATATATGATCCTGGATAAAGCTGGTGGGTCTCAAGAAAAACCCAAAGTAAAGCAAACAATAAATAAATCAACAATAATAACAGCAAAAACATCATACATGCAGGAAATGGACATGTAGGGAGGTGGAGGGATAATACCGGCAAGAGGGATATGGGGAGGTTATAATGACCAGAATCCATGTCATATAGGTATGTAATTGTCCATACACTCAAGAGAAAGAGAGGGGAAGGGACGAAAAGAGACAGAAACAGATAGACAGCAGACAGTCATAGACAGAGAGAGAACATTAAGCAAGCAAGGATAAATGAAAAAGCGTGTACCAGGCGAGGGATCACAGATGAGCAAAGCCCCAGTGGTAAAGCTGCTAGTATGCTATGGAGAGACACAAGTAGTTAAGTTTGGCCAGTGAACAGGAGTCAGGGCACCACTAGGCTAAACTGACAGGAAGCATCCACATGATACAGACATCATTCACATACAGAAATGCACAAGCTACTTCCAAACTCTGGCTTCTTGGGGAACTGGAGAACTGACTCTCATCCAGGAAGAAGCATTAGATATTGATGCTTGTGGCTTGGCTGTTATTTCTTATCCATTACTCTCCTGTAATTGTGGAGCCTTGAACAGAATACTTTGCTGGTTGTTTCAATAGACCAAGGCCAGCCAGCTCATGCCTTGCCCAATTTAGATGTAACTTCAGAACTGACCTTGTATCAGTTTCCCACAGGGTTGTGTTCCTGTTTGCTGCACACGCCTTCTGGAGGCTGACCCATCACACCCTGTCCCTTTAGGTCAGTTTCTTGCCAGTCCTGTCACTTTTCCATGTTTCAGAATCTGGAAAATGCCTATCTTGGCACTCAGTGGTGGGGGTTGGGGTAGGGGTGGGGCGCCAATGTGATGTTTGTGCTCCATTTACAGAGAAATTAGGTCTCACCACTCAGTGCGTCTTTAACTAGAGCACAAAGCATTTCTCACGGGAGCATGCTATGCTCTTCCCTTAGCTTCTATCTCTGCAAAGTGTGTTAATGCTCTCACAAGCAGTGGAGCCTTGTGTCTGAGGGTTTACCCTTTGACCCTTCCTCCTTTCATCCTAAAATTCACCTGTCTGGCCACTGTGAGCTCTCAAATCCTCAGAACTCTAATACTGATCCCTGTGTAAAACTGAGTAAAATGTATGGTTGATAGATAACAAAAAGCTTTCACAAGGTTAACTACACTGTCAAATATGGTATTTTAGTGGCCAACCTGGTCTTTTCCATGCCATGTCCAAGTTCGCCTTCTAATCGGATCTTCCAGGAGCTGTTCAGGCCTAGGTGGCCCTCATGTCTATGGGGAAATGGATAGATGACAAAGGGCTGGGCTAATTATATCTTGACATTTTTGAGGCCCAGACACTATAGCTTGTTTGGGGGTGGGCACATGGCATTGACGTTTCTAAGGAATTGGAGCTGATATTCATGCAATGATCATTCAGAGTTTGGGGGAACTGGGAAGACATTAAAATAGGAGAATGCAATATTTCAGAAGATGGAGGATTAGGGAGTGGTCCTGGAGTAGAAAGCTGTGCCCACCCCAACTGTAGAGCTATAGAAGCCAGCTGCCCACTTCTGCTTCCCAGACCTGTGTCCCAGCTCCCTCTTCAAGGCATTATCAGCCTGCTGTGGGTAAATGAAGACTCTTGGTTCTTTCTAAAACCACTATCTTTTTCTTTAAATGGTTTGAATGGGTGTCTATTCTTATAATGATTCCTAACTACAGTAAGTATGGTCACATTTTACAAAGTTATTTATTGCCTTTTTCAGAGTACAGTTAGGGCCCCTATGTAGACAAGACTATTTCTACATGTTTAGGCCTGGGCTCTTTCACCAGCTTCCCTCAGAAATCTGGTGTGGTCATCCCATGCTATTAGTGTGCATTCATTTCTCCCCCTTCTCACATCCCTACCCCTCACTTTGCCTGTCCATTCTTCCAGATTAAGTCAAGCTCTGAATGCCCCATTGCCCTCTGTTTATCCACATCTCCCTCTACCTCCTGCTCTCATGCCTAATGCATATTCATTATCCCCTTTCCTGCCTTTCTTCCCCATAAAGAGTGCCAACCCTTGAGGGTAAGCAGCATCTTGGATCTAAGGATGTCTGTAGTTCCTAAGAGTTCCCAGAATATTATAAACCATTTGTCAATGAAGCAGGCTTACCTTTACCTTCAAGACACCTCCCAAATGGCACCTCGGCAATGTTTGATTACAATGAGTAGGTATCCAACATCACCAAGATCGAAAGCTGCCAACCCTATCACTTAATGAGAGGTAACGCTCTCTGCTGAAAGTACCAATTAGAGAGATTTAAATACAAACCCCATATATGTAGCTCACACATGCTAAAATTCAGAAGAAATGAGGTTTATTTACACTCTTATAAATGTGTTGGAAGTACTGTGGAAAGGATGACTAAGTCATTAATCTAACTGCTTGGTAGGGGGCTATGCTGAAGGTGGGACTTTTCTTTCCCTTCTGTTCCCCTACCCATCGCCACCCCTCCCTTTCTCTCTTTTCACCAACTTAGCCATCATACCTCTTTTCTTCCATCTTTTCATTCCTGTCCACAAATAATTGTGTAGCATATGAGTGCTTTCAAAGTCGTTAACTGAATGTTAGTAGTATCAGGATGAGTCATTTATCACTATTGCACATAAATAGTGGGTCAGAAGGAAGGTCAGACAAATTATACATTAACTACACACACACACACACACACACACACACACACACACACACACACATTGTTACAACAGTGAGTTTTGAGGTTGTCTCTATACAAGGCATTTGGACAATTAAGCAAAGTTCACCCTAGATTGATCCTGAGGTGGAGTGGATGGGATGCTTCAATTTATAGATTCAGTGCAATCCCAATCAAAATAAAAATGCTCAGAGATAGACAAAAACCATCCTAAAGTTCACATGAAACCACAAAAGACTCCAGATGGCAAAAGCAACCATAAACAACAAGAATTAAGTGGGGGTTACCTTACCAGATTACAATCTATAATACAGAGTCATAATAATAAAAACACCATGGTGCTGGCATGAAAACAGACATGTAGACTAATGAACAAAATAGAAGACCCAAATATGAGTATATGTAACTACAGCCATTTAACATTTAATGAAGAAGCCAAAAACACATACTATAGAGAAAAAAAAAAACAGCATCTTTAGCAAATGCTGCGGGGAAAACTGGATATCCACATGCAGAAGAATGAAATTAGAGCCATAATTATCAGTCTGTTCACACACACACACAAAACCCCTCCAAATGGATCGAAGACCTCAATGTGAAGCTTGAAATGCTGAAAGTGTTAGAAGAAAGAATAGGCAATACCCTATAAATAATATAGGGTAGAAGAAAGGTTTTTTTTGACTAGGACTCTATTTGCTCAGGAACTAAGGCCAATGACGGACAAAAATTGACTTCATAAAATTATAAAATTTCTGTACAGCAAAGGAAACAATGATTTGGGTGAAGGGAAGCCTACAGAGTGAGAGGAAACCTTTGCTAGTTAGTTTCAAATTTCTAGTACTACATTCAAACAGAATGCCTTTGCCAAGTCTTTCAACCCTCCCAGAACTCCACTCTTCTTTACACAAAGGGGGGTAACCACAATCTACAGGCTTGTTAGGCACTGGGTAACTATCAAAGCTAGCTAAATGTTGAAAAACACCTCAAAGGTCCCTAAGAAGGCCCAAATCCACAGGCTGAGATCAAGGCACAGATGAGGCCCAGGGTGCCCCAAATAGACACTCCATAACTGACAAGTCTTTGTTTGAGCAAAGAATCTCATAACTCATAGAGCCTGGGAAAAGGAGAGTATCTAAAGACCAGGAGCCATTCAGGAAAGGATGGTGTAGAACATGGGTTCGGGAGTCTGCCTTGTTTTATGTCTCTATTCAGTTGCAGGAACAAGCTCATTTTTCCAGACAAAATGTCTTACCTACTGAACAACATTATTGGACTAAAGTGTGCACTAAATTGTTATATCTGTAATTCCCCGAGATTGTTATTACTTCAATATCTCATACTTCACTGCATTTTAAACATTTGAACTCCTAAAACCAGACAGTAACTTACTTGCAAGTTTATGCTCCTGAAGATAATTGTCTCTTCTGTAATAGCCATAACCAGACCAGAACCATCATATAGTTCAATCAGAAGCTACTGCTCCTGAGGACCTACTGTGTGCCAGGCTAAACAGTCACAATCTCACTAAATCCACCCAATTACTTCATGTGAGAGCAGCATTGGTTTCACTTCAGAGACAAGGGTAAAGAGATTTTCAAAGCTTAAGTAATGCCTGCAAGTTCATGGTCCCATGATGGAAGAGATCAGATATCCATTCCAGTTGGTCATTCTTCTCCTAGCTGTAGGTAAGTGTAACAGCAGGCATTTGTTTCCATTTCCTGTGGGTCAAGCTTGGGATCAAGCACTTAGTACTTGTGCTAGCACAAGCAAATAACAAAGCCAAGACCAAAGCTGCCTGAAGAACAGGTAGAACCATCCAAGGAAGCAGAAAATTCATTGTGTCTAAATCTATCTATCTTTACTTCTGTGACTCTATGTATATACATATACATGGGCATTGAGCAATGTATGTAATACATAAAGAGAGGGGAGACTATGTGTATGTTTATTCCAGGAATTGACTTAGGCATCATACAGTTTCAGGGCTTAGTATTTCTGAAATTTGTAGGCTGGCTGGTATGCTGGCAACTCAGGCAGGAGTGAATGCTCTAGTACTAAGACAAACTTTTAAGAAAATTTTAAGAAAATCTTTTCAGGAAAAGTTCAGATGTTGCTTTTCAAATGTATGTAATTGAAGGTAATCTCCATGAAAGTTAACTAAGTGTAGATATTAGCCATATCTAAACAATGCCATGTTAGCACTCTATATTAGTATTAAAATAAATAAGTAGCCACTGTAGCTTAGCCAAGATGAGTTTGTGAAATGTCATCTTCCAGCTAAGGCAGAGAATTGGAAGGGAATATGTATTCTTCTTAACCTTAGGTAAAGACACTGTATTTTTCTCTACTAGCAAACTAATAAATAAAGCCTCTGTGGCTTATGCTATCCACTTTGTTCTAGAAAATAGCAAATGTGCATGATACATTTTTGTTGTGAATTCTATCCCATGCCTTAGCTCCTGAGATGTTCACAAAGATGGATGGCAATTATCTGGTTTACAGTATATTCACTGCCAAATGCTCACCTGCCTCTCAGTGCTTCTGAAGGAAAACACTGGCAGGACAATTTCACTTCTTATTTATGGGAGCTGTGATCTGCCATTTCTTCAGCTCTGGCTTCTACCCGAGAAGGGGAGGGATATCAGAAAGAGAGAGAGCATGATGAAAAATGCCCCCCTGTATATCATGATATTAGAGCTGGAAGCCGAATACTCTAGGTCATCTTCACGTTTCCTTCTGAGTACAGCACAGCTGACAAGATGGTTCCAGTTTTCATGAGAACACTTGTGCTCCTGCCTGCTCAGTTTAGCTCTGCTCAAGCAGCAAGTGAGTCAGGGACTCGGATGCCCTTCCTGGCAGATGCACCATGAGACTGGGTTAGATCCCTCTCCATGTCCTCCCATTACCTCTGGTTATCTCCAGTATAGCATGGACTGCACTGCACGTAAATAACCGTTTGTGTCTCTCCACTATCAGATGGTAAGGAAGATGCTGGGTCATTTCTGTCCCAAACCTAGGACAACAGTTCTCAAAACATGGTTGTGCAGACATGGGAGGGGCCCTGAGACCCCTTCTGGAGGTCACAAGATCAAAATAATTCTCCTGAAAGTACTGCACTGCTATCTGCTTCCTTTGCTTTAATTCTCCCTGAGGAAATTTTCTCAAGGAGTGTGATACTGCCGCAGACTGACTGCAGACACAGATATGAAAAGCCAGCTGCCTTCGATTAAGCCAGACAATAATGACATCTGCAAAATTGTAAAACAATGGCCCACTCTTTAAGTTTTTGATATGACAATTTTCAATAAAAGGATGTTATTTTGCTTGTACTGTGGTTTGTTGGGGTTATTTTAAAATGAATTAGTGAATAAACATGTCTAATATTATAAGTTTTAAGATCCAAAGTAGTAAATAGAATTGGTAAAAATCTATAACAAGACAAAATCTTCTAGGGGGTTGTTAAAGTTATTTAGGAGCATCAAGCTGTCCCAAGACCAGAAAGATTGATATATAGCCTGGCTGAGGATTTGAAAGGAGTACAAACAACTCAGGATGGGGGAGGAAGAAAGAAAAAGAATGAGAGATAAAGAACAAGGGGCAAACAGGAAAGAGGCAGAGAAAGACAGGAGGGATGTAGCCACTAAGGCAAGACTCCCATTGTCAGCTCTTGAATCCAGCTTACTGGGGGAAGTGGATCAATGTAGTGACTATGGTGAGGATCAGTTCTGACCCCAAGGAAAGGCAACTGGTTGAGCAAGGGCTTCGCATGCAGCTTCTCAAACAGTATGCAGGTGGGAGAGGAAGTGAGGTCCCTTCCTATTGTATGAACTGGAATGTGTGCAGTAGGGAAGAGTGATTGTCTCAAATCACCACTCTTACATCTCGTGAATCCTAGTTGTAGAAATAGCCACACAAAGCAATAAACTCCATAAGTTATCCCTACCAAAGATGTCAAAGCTTAAAAGCATCCTGATGAATTTCTGAAGTGAATTTGGTTTCTGAATTTTCAGAGCACTTGTCAAGCAGCCATTGCATGTTAAAAGAGAAATCATGATGGTAGCAATTTCAAAGGCACTGAAAGCATTCATTCCTCACAGAGGTTAACAGAAGAGGTATCTGTTGAGACTCTCAAAGCCTAAGGTATCCTATCCCAAATTAATGTGTGAGACCTCATTCTTGCTGATACCTATCATGGCACCTATCATGGGGGTAGTGTTCCAGGAATGTACATTAAAAGATTGCCCATGAATGACAAGCTCTTACTGCTGATGTTAATTATGTAGACAAAATTCATCTACAGTGATTCTTCCCAAATGAACAAAATTGTCCTAACCCAGATTTCTGGTTTAGAAATGTTTAAGGACAACTATTGGTTGATTAAGGAAATTTTAGATTCTATATGCATCAATATCTCTGGATATAATTAGACAAAGGGGCAGGGAGAGCAGAGAAGGTAGATGAATAGAGTAAATGAAGGAAGGTGGTCAATAATGAACATGGGCCTAGAGTGGGCTGAGCATGGAATAAGAAGAAATACACAAAATCCCAAAGGTTATAGGAGGAAGTCTAATTCCTAAGTCACAAAATCATACGCTCATTAGAGATTTGGATTATGAACAAGAATTGCGTATTGCCTGCCACAGAACTCATGAACTGTATGAGCAATAACTTGATTTAGAATTGAGATAATCCAAGAATCATATAAATATGGAACAAAAAGTGGAATTATATACCACAAGGCTCATTATGTTGAGCTTCCGGAGGGTGCTTTGCCATTGATGACATGCCATTTGGTGTGCTGTATAGTAAAGAAAATGAAGATATTTATAAGAATAGTTACATGTTAATTCTTAGTATGTTCCTTCCAGTCACTTACAAAGCAAAGAACTGAAGTTCTTAGCAGTGATACCTCCCTCCAATGAACATTCAAGGGATGCAATCTGTTTCCCACTGTGTCTTCTACAAAGGATGGGGGTGACATTTCCTGCATGCCCAACTGGCATCTTGTGGAGTAAAGAGGGCCCTTCCAATTCTGTTGTTGGCATGGTGAATTAATCTGGGTCTGCAAGGCAGACACCAATGTGAGATTAAACATGCAAAGATTTTATTGAAGAAAATGCTGTGTGAAAAGATAATCAAAGAGGGAGCCATGGAACTCTAGGAGGAAACAAAGCCCTTCAGTATCCTTAAGTTAAAGCTTGCATGCAGAGGCATACATTTCTCAGAAGTGAGTGTCTGAGCACTCTCAGTGTCTTTACCCACAGTCATCAGCTGGGAACACATGGGAAGGATGGTCAAGGCCTAGAACTGGGACTCCTATTTATATACTCTGATGTATGGAGTATGTAAAATAATTCCTCAGGAGGGACACAGTACCTAGCCATGTCTTTAGTCCCTGTAACCTTAACTTTAAAAAACCATAACCAAATAGTATTCATTCATTCATTTGAAAAATACTCAAGAACGTGTGATATACAATACCCTGTTCCAGGCATGAAGCAGAAAAAAACAAAAAACAGTGTATTCCCAGAACTGCCTAAGGAAATTTGATTATAATTTACTTAAGCTAAATTATAATTGCAACATCCTAAAACAAATGGACAGAAAATGTTCTCCTCTCATACCCAATGCAGACATGAGATATCAATCCTACTGAGCTTGGACATAACCTCAGACCCTTTCTCAACAGGATGCCTCTGACAGCCTCTACAAATCAATAATAGCACTTAGGATAAAGCTTGTGTGATATCATTGTCTTAGTAGCAGTGGATACTGGGGGGTGGGGACTGGACAATGAAGAACATTATATACTCAAATGAAGTTGTCTCTGCAGTTAAAGACTGTGCCCAGAAGTTTGTAAATAAATCTGTTTTAGGAAACAAATAAACGTATAATTAGGGCTATAAAGTTAGCTTCCTACTCTTTCATCTTCGTCCCAACTATCTTCAGATATTCTGATATTCACACTTGAGATACTCTGATCTCCTCCTATGAATGTCTTAGACTCTATAATACCTTGACTTGTGGTTTGTCTTGTGTCCATAGGGTTATTGAATGGGGGAAGCAAGCTAAGAATGGACACGTGGGGAGATTATAACAAACTGGGTTGAGTTATGTTTTCATGATAGTCATTCAGATGTTTTCAATGGACTTTTCCAATGCACCCACCAAGTGGGATTGTTGGACACAGTCAAGAAACTCACAAGCCCTGAGGAGAACAGAAAAGCCAGGATGTTCAGTCAGCTTAAACATCTGACCAATCTGCTCTTAAAAAAAAAAAAACAAGCCCCAGAAAAGGAATTTTACCATTTATTAATGGTATTTAACAATACCATCCAAATATTCAGGAAACCTCTCCCTTCCCATTGCCATTTGGGAAAAGGAGCAAATTTTTTTATACCATCCCAAACCTTATTCCTTTCCTCATAGGCACTTCTCAGAAAAGTGTCCCCCTGTAGCTGGAGATTTCAACAGTTTAAGAAGGACTGTGAAGCCAGGTGGTGGTGGTGCATGCCTTTAATCCCAGCACTTGTGAGTTTGAGGCCAGCCTGGGCTACAAAGTGAGTTCCAAGAAAGGTGCCAAAGCTACACAGAGAAACCCTGTCTCAAAAACTGAAAAAAAAAAAAAAAAGAAGCACCTGTCCATCTGTCCATGCACAACCATAAGCAAGCTCTGATAGTTCTATACCAGCACAACAGAATGCAGAACTTCCCTTTCTTCTTCCCGCCAATGCCCTATCCCTAGCCAACACCATTGCCTCCCATATTCTCTACAAGAACCCCCAGTTTGCCTCCCTCTCACCCCTCTTAGCTCCTAGAATCCTTTCCACAGAGCTTTTAGGATGGTCATTTCTACAAAGGAGTCTGTTCAAAAACAGTCTCAAGGCTGCCCACCACACAGTCCACTTCAAACATCTGAACTCCTGGCTGACTCACTTCCCACCACTGTTCTTACCCACTGCAGCCTAAGCCCCATGGGTTTCCTCTTCAGCCTGCAGGTTTACCATACTCAGCCCTATACTGGGCAATCAGCACTGTTTCTCTAATGCTTTTCCCCAGTCACATGGCCAGCTACTTTGCACCACTGCTTCTGAAGGAATTCGCTTCTGAAGATCCTATCTGAAGTATCTCCGTGTGGCCCACACAAGCTCTCCTAACCCACCTGCGTTCTTTTTATCATAACAATCACACAAGAAATAATCTTTTGTCAGTCTTGACTTTTCTATTGCCTGTCTTGGCCCTCAGGATTGGAAGTTCAGGAAATAGGAGTCTTGTCTCTTCTGCCCATCACTATTTATCCAGAGCTCAGATAATGCCTGGGCCATGGTAGGCAGCAATAAATGTATACCAAGCTAGAGAATGAACTAGTATCCATCATGGCTGTCAGTGAGGTCAGAAGTTTCTCTCTGACATCAGTCCTATTGTGAAGATCCCTTTTTCCTGGCGAGCCAAATCTTCTGGAAGTCCCTTCCTCAGCACTCACAGCTTGTCATCATAGGCCTCCGTTACCTGTGTCCCCTGTGTCCCCAAGATATGGGTGTAGATCATCTCAGATGCCCTCTATATCCAGGCTTTCATTTTTTGTCCTAAAAGAATTTGAAAAGTCCCACGATCTTTTATTCTAAAGGCAAGAGGCTCTCAAAGAAGGAGGGTAGGGATTAAGAGAACCGTTTTGAGAATTGGCTTCTTTGATTCATCTGTGCTTGACTTCCTTTCTCACACCCTTCTCCCATATACACAAACACACTGGTGCACTCAGATCTCACGGCTAATCTGAGCTGCCACCTACCTACCCAGGCTGGTGGGGAGGAATTAACCAGGCCTGCCCCAACATGGGATGGGCAACCTTATTTCATGTTGCTGCTGGGTGGAAGGCTAAAGCTCCAAGCCAGTGCTCTGGCCAAGTTCCCTTCATAGAAAGGCAGCTCCAGACCATGCGTTTGTGTTTGTGTTTCTTTAGATGTCTGGTAGCATCATGTATACCCTGTGTGAGTGGGAGCACTTGTCCTTCTATCCCTCTATCTTCATAAGGCAGCATGTGTCACACACAGGACAGGGCCAGAAGCAAGCTGAGAAGAATGATACAGGGGACATGTACCAGGACCCTCACCTTCCATAGCGGGAGCTAAGACCTTCAACCCTTTTCTACTAATGTTTAACAAGCCCTACACCACACTCTTACATACAACTCACCACGTGAACCAGACAGGGACCCAAGCCTCACTGTCTACAGGCTTCCCTCATGGGGAAACAGGATTCTTTTTAGACCAGGTAGCAATAGACGTGGGCTTCAAGGTCTATCTCCAGAGCTTCTCCATAGATGGTTTCTTTAAATATCCATTAGATTATGAAGAATTTGTGCCTTGGCCATACTGATTATCCCCAACTCCACTGAGAAGAGACTAGGTAAAACTGGGACTCTTTCAAAGGAAAGTTTGTCTAGTGCTTGCTAATTTTATGTCAACTTGACATAGGCTAGAAGTCATTTGAGAAGAGGGAACCCCAAATGAGAAAATATCCCCATAAGATTGGGCTGCATGCAAGCCTGTAGAGCATTTTTTAAATTAATGATTCATGTGAGCAGGGCCACCCCATTGTCAGCTGAGTCACCTCTGGGCTGGTGGTCCCATGTTCTATAAGAAGGCAGGGTAAGCAAGCCATGTAGAGCAAGCCAGTAAGCAGCACCCCTCCATGGTCTTTCTGTTAGCTCCTGCTACCAGATTTCTGCCCTGTCTTCAATGATGGACTACAATGTAGAAGTGTAAGCCAAAGGAACTGTTTCCTCCCCAACTTGCTTTTTGGTCATAGTGTTTTATCACAGCAATTGTAACCCTGACTAAGACATGAACTTCATGTTTAATCGTGAGATACATGGTCAGAGCAGGCAGTACCATCATCACTCTGGACATAACTTTCAACCTGGCTTCCACCCACAGAATGAACAAGGCCAGTGGAATTCACACATCAGCTCCCCCAGACACAGTGAGGCACACAGCAATAATTTCATTCAACAAATACTATTTAGTGAATACGTGTGTATGGCAGAAATTTAGATGCACAGCACTAATAATTATATTGATAATTATACTAATTACACTAAGTAATTATACTAATAATTTTAATCAGGGTAAGTGCTCAGAAAAAGGACAGGATTTTATAAAGACATATGTCAAGGGGCAGAAACCTAATTCAGTGTGCTAGTGAGGGCCATTTTTTAAATTGACAGACATGTAGCTGAGTTGTAATTCAGACACAAAACACATCCCTAGAATATGAGACATTTGGGTTCATAGCCAGGTCACACTGGCAAACCTATTTATGACAAGGAAGAAGCCTCCATCCCTGGCTATAGTGAATTTCAATGGCACAGAAGTTTTCTCAGGTCAGACTCTTTCCCAGCTTGTTTGCTGGGATCTACTTAACTGTATCCAAATTTCTCACCAGACAGTCACAGCCAGTGCTTGGAGTGTTGGCCCCTTTGGCGGAATATTTACCACTCTAGTTGGCAGCTTGAACCTGGGAGACTTGGGCCTAAAAGTGAGGGGCCCTAAAATCTCATACAATAGTCAGCTTTACTCAGAGCATCAGACAATTCCTACTCTGAGGGTTAAGAAGAGTCACAAGAATAAGGTGTTCATCCACAAGGACATGCTGCATGTGGCCAAAACATGTTTTTCCACAGAGTCATATGAATAACAAGAGCTGAAGTAAACTCGCTCCTATCAGCTACACCTGGGAAGGGCGCTAGAACACATTCCAAGAAGAACCCAAGTTATGGAGGAACAGAGATTATAAGACTCTTGTCTTGTTTACTTAGAATTTTCTCACAAGGTCTCAGAAATCTCCTCATATGGCTCTTTCATGGACTGTGTTCTGACAGCAGAGGAGACTCAGGAGCTATGCCTACTCTCAATGGGACACTGAGGCACAACTGAGTGTAAGTGAGATGGAGGGAAGGCTAGGAAACAGATTTTTTTTTTCATGAGGCAAAAAGTTCAAAGAGAAGATAAGGTCAGTGGGGTACGGACCAGTCTCTTAGGAGTCTGCATTTCCCCAATTGTTCAGGGTCTTTCAAAAGACTCCTATACTGTCCTTTGTCTGACTTAAAGAGTAAGTTTCAGGATTCACCCCTACAGTAACCTCCTGTCCCCTAGCTGCCAGCTGTACCTGTGTGCTGTCTGTAAACCTCAAAGTCTGCTCCCACTTCATCTGGGACAGACCAAGGATGGCAAAAGACCCAGCTTTCCCCACATTTGCCGCATCATGAAGTTTCCTAGAGGTTGGGCTTCCTTAGCAGCTATGTGATAAGGAAGACAGGTATATGTAATCAAAATGGAGCCAAGTGACTAGGAAGTCTTCCATTTCTTCCGACCTTCCAGAAAAGCCATTCCCCTTTATTACCCAGAGATTCATAAAAATGCATAAGTGAATGCAGCAGTTTAAATAGTTTTCTTTTAGGAGTTTGGCACTAAATACATTAAATGAATTCCCTCAGCCCTTGGACAAGAGGCCATTAGGCATGGACTATTAGTTACATTATCATTACATTAGTGGGTCATTATGAAAAATAAAAGTTCTAATCAGCATGAACATTTATAAAGTGCCACGATAGGGAATATGCCAGGCTGGGCTGTCTCAAACATCCAAACTAACCACAGTGAGTAATGACTTTGAACAAAAAAATAAAAAAATAAAAGCTTGAACACAAAGAATCACTTTAACAAATCCCTCTCAAAGTCATTAGCAATTAGAGCCTTGGAAATAAGAGGAGGTCCACCCTCATCTTCCCAGCTAAATGGGAGAGTTCAGTCAGCTCTGCTTGGCGCCTGGTGAGAATACTTACTCTATTTACCATCCCCTTACAGCCTCCAGATGGAATGAGAGGATGCTCTAAGTCCTGTAAGTTCTAGGTAGCTCTGGGATCCTTCACTGGTGGCTCTGATTATCAGTTATAGGAACAATGTGGTGGACCCTTCGCTCCTGCCCACTGTCTCAATAGAGCCAGGTCAGGGATGCATTCCTAGAAATAAGGGCCAGGCCCCTCAAGGGAAGGACCTATGTTGGGTTAGAGGCAAGGCAGAAGATGGACAGATGGGCAAGTTAGACTGTCTCTAATGACTAAATCATAGGGATCATCCCATCTTCCTCCAGAGGTATCTTCTGACTCCCAAGGATGAGTTCTTCTCAGGAGACTCAACAGGTCCCTCCGATCCCTATCTGAATAAATGGAAATACCCTTGTCCCACTTCCTTGTTTGTATGCATTTGATAGTGATCTCTGTTATGAAAGACAAGTATCCATACCAACACACTCACTCCATCTATTTGTCCATCCATCTGTCCATCCGTCCATCCATTCATCCATCCATTGGTCCATCGATCGATGGATCGATCCATCCATCCATCCATCTATCCATCCATCCCTTCATCCATCCACTCATTTAATCATTGATTCTCTCAACACTCTGAAAGTTGACATGTTATTTTCAGTGTCAAACTGTTGTCTATTTCCAGCACCTAAAGCAGATGCTTGGTGTCAAATGGGCACTCACTAAATGTTTATAGTAAATATAGGAATGCTTTCAATACAGGAATGCTTGGGGACATGTTCTATAAACAAGTGTCCTAGGTGTCTGTTCACTGGCGGAGGTCCAGGGGGAAGAGAGATGATGTTGGCATGACAAATAGTCTCAAGCTCTGGACTGACACAAACATCCCAAATGAACAGAAATATCTCCTTCACTCACTTTCAACCCAGAGCATGGAAACTCTTATCGCCAACATCACTACTCTCTTGGATCAAGATATTTCCTCCTTTGCATCACCAGTACAATATTTACTGGGTCATTTTGCCACTTTTTAATGCAATACAATTTCTTTCAATTGCCTATCTTCAAATTGCCTACCTGCTTTATTTAAGGGCTCAAGCAGCCTTTGAGGAGGAAAGGACTCTCTATTTGCCTGCACATCTTTACCCACCCTACCTAACATGTTCAGCAGAATGCCTAAGCGCTCCTGGCCTCTCTCATTGTCTGGACCATACAATATCTAGCCCTCCTGCTTTTCAAAACAGCTCAACAATGCTTTGCTGAGCTCTTGTTATTCTTATTGTATCTTTTTTCCTTATAAAAACAGCCTGTGTTGTCCACAATTTTAACTTCAAATTCCTCCTCCCTTGTGTGTTCAGCAACTTTAGGGCATTCTAGCTACTGTAACTTATTATATGCCTAGTTAAACTTATTAAATTCTACTTGCCTCCAGTTTTGTTGATTTCATTTCTGTAATGAAGTCTTGGCCCATCACACATGCTGTTTCCAACAGACTTTGTAAACCAGCAAGGATCACAGAGCACGAAGCCTCACTCGAGGGTCACAAGTGGGACTGGGGTCATCCTGATGAAAATGTCCTCAGCATTTGTGTTGTAGCTCCAAACACTCATAGCCCCAGGTCCAAGGCTATCCACTTGACTTCCAGAAACAAATCATGGGTTTTAAAATACCAGGGTTTCAAGGAGGCTGGGCAGTATCACACACGGGCAATGATTTTCTCTGGACAGAGTGCTCTGGAATGCTGTCTAATCTCGAAAGGATAAGATGTCACAAAGAGCATCCTCATTTCTGTAAGAACACTACTCCTTGAACTCAAGAAATGCTCCTGTGCTTGGAAGAGGCCCTGGAATATTGCCCAGCTCGGAAAACTGCAGAAGCCTGGGAAGAACATGCAAAGGAAGCTGTCAATGTGTTCATCTTTGCCACTAAGACCTCAAGGCTAGGGAAGCCCTGTGCTTGTCCTATGAGAATGAGCTAATAGATAGAGAATAAGAACATCTTTCCCATTACAGGTCTGGGTCTGCTGAGACAGTTGAGAGTGATTTCATCATCTAACTAGTTTTTTAGGAGCCCATATATTTATCCAATGATTCAGTCTTTGGGGAGCATTTCTCTTCAGCATCCATGAGCCTTTTAGCCAGTGCTATGCAAGGACCCTGTATGCTGTCCAGAGAGCCTGACTCACATCATATATTTCTCTTAGAAACCATGGAAGTCTAGGAATCATCTTATTTCTTGTATACATAAAGAGACATTAGGCTCAGAGACATGGATGATGTCCCTATGGCTCATCTGATCCTATGGGTCCCCAAAAGGAATTTGACACCAAGGCTGAATTGTTTCCACCTACTCAGGTTTCTGCTGATGGCTATCAGTAGTCACAGAATAAATATTTGCCAAGGTGGTGTTATATGTCATCACATGCTGTGTTAAGGCAGCATTATAGAGTACTTAGGGAAGCCCCACAGGTCTGATATGAGAGCAATCACATTGTGGGAACAACACTGTAACTCAGCCACTTCCAAGACAGTAAAGGTGCCAAGGAATGAATGAGGGCACTCAGAAGCCAGGGTACTGTCTCATCCTCCTCAGGGGGAAATACTACAGTACCTCATTCACAGAAGGTATGAGATGACTTTTCAAAATTAACACGTCTTGAAAGAAAGGGACGTTGTTGCAGGCAGAAGAAAAGGCCCAGAGACAGACTATGCAGTCTAATGAGTTCTCAGAAACTTTCTAAAGCAGTGGTTCTTAACATGTAGGTCACAACCCCTTTGGGGGTATTGAATGACCCTTTCACAGAGGTCACCTAAGACCACTGGAAAACATATTTACAATTCATAACAGTAGCAAAATTGCAGTTATTAAATAGCAACAAAAATAATTTTATGGTTGTGGGTCCCCACAACATGAAGAACTGTACTAAGGAGTAGGATGAGAACCACTGATCTAGAGTGACATGGTCTTCATATTCGAGGTGGCATGAGATGAAGAGATAAGAAGAACCTAGGATGAGTAACTAACTGTAGCATTTGAGCTGGGTCTGGCCAAACTGATCTGCACTGAACATTTTCTAAAAAAAAAAAAAAGGTGTGTTGAGTACTTGTAATATAAACAGAATGAGCATTCAGTCTGTGAGGCAGACTGACTGTCACACATCAGCCTTCATTGAGAGGCCTCACATTAAGAGGACTTGTCTCCACCCTTCATAATTTTACCTGTCATCAGAAACACTGATAGAAATCAGTTCTCAGCAATTCTGTTGGTGAAACTCAGTCTCCTAATCTTTGGTTTGACAGAGTGTGTTGCCTTTCATGTGATTTGGGAGCTTGCTGGTATGTCTATCTCACAGCCTCGGCCAGAGAGAAGATCTTGAAAGTGTTTGTTAATTTTATCTGGCTGGAGCACTAGGGAGCACGTTTAGCTCAAAGAGATGTCTATTAAGCTGTCAGTCATGATATCATTTGCCTCCCCAGTGTTTAGTATCTACCAAGCCGAAGCTGACAGACAGCACAAAGGCCCTTTGTGAGGGAGACAACACACAACATGCTAATTAGCATGGCATCCTCCACATGCCCTCCTATTAGGAAAGCTGTAATCATAACATGTCTTTTCTTTCCAAAGCTTCAGTGAAGAGGGCTTCTATCAGACTATCCTACCTTTCTGCGCAAATGATCACATTCTTAAACCAAATCCATACTTCATGCAAATGGGTCCAGAAGCACTCCCTAAGACTGACAGAGCAGGAATGATGGTTAAATTCCTATGTCAACGTGACTGGATCAAAAGGATGCTCAGATAGCTGGCAAACTGTCATTACTGAATGTACTGTGAGGGTGTGTCAAGAGTCAGTGAGCTGTTGAATCGGTAGGCTGAGTAAGGAGACTCAAACTCTAAACCTCATGCACAGGTACCATTCAATCTGCTGAGGGCCTGATGGAACAAGGCAGAAAGACAAGTTCCTTCTTCTGGTTAGAGAGGTGATAGTAATCTGTTCTGTCTTCAGACATTGGCACTTCTAGTTTTAAAACAGCAGCATTTCTTTGTATAGTCTTGGCTGTTCTGGAACTCCCTCTGTAGAACAGGCTGGCCTCAGACTCATAGAGATCCCCTTGCCTCTGCCTCCCGAGTGCTGGGATTAAAGGTGTATGCCTCAACCACCTGTCTATCACTTCCAGTTCTTAAAAGAAGTGGGACTCAGTCTGGGATGGACATCATCATGGGCACACACAGGCATGTGTCTACCACTCATACTTCAGAGTTACTGAGACTCACACCATCAGCCACTTGGGCCTCAGATCTTTGGTATATACTAGATTATACCACTAGCTTTTCCGTGTTCTCCAGCTTCATGTAGATAGTTCATAAAATGGGACTCTTTTCCACGGTGGTGTGGTCCAATGGTGGTGGTGGGGAGATTGATAATTGTGTGAATTAACAGGGTCCATATGCATACATATAAATTAGCAGAATATACAAATATCCTGTTGGTTGTTTCTCAGAAGAACAGTGACTAACACAAATTGGGTAATGTGGAGAAGCATGAGCTGAGGGGTTCTGGGAAATGCTCTTCATTCAGCTTGCAGGAAGACTCAGTCAGGCTTAAACAGAGGGCTTTTAACCACTGTAGTGAGAGAAGAGGAAAGACAGCTCCACAAGAGTTGGGTCGACCTGGCAGAAATAGCCATGTTCACACATGTGATGATGACATACATTCATTGCGGTGATTACAGTCATTACACCAGCAGCTGCTGCTACAGGTTTGCATTCTGAAGGAGTGCTGTGCGGGATGCTTTACACATACTTTGTTACCATAGCAGCTCAGCATCCTGCTGTGGTGAGGGCTTGTCCTCCCCATCAGCCAGATGAGAAAACAGGGCTCAACTCTCACTGAAGGCAGTCTTTGGTGTGATGGTTAATCCTGGTCACTTGACTAGGGTAGGACTTACCTAGGAGGCAACTATCTGGGTGTGTCTCTGAGACACTTCTCAGACAGGTCTAACTGAAAAGAGAAGTCTAGAAAATATCCACTCTGGGGACACAAACAACAAATTCCCATGGACTGGGACCCCAGACTGAATAAAAAGGAGGGAAAGGAGAAGTGAGCTGATTATCAGAAATGATTTCCCTCTGCTTCCTGAACTGCAGACAGCGTGTGATCCCCCGCCTCCCACTCTCAGACCAGTGCCTTCCCTAGCACGGGGATGTATTCCTTTGTAGATCGTGAGCCAATTAAGCCCTTCCATCTTTCAGCTGCTTTTGTTGGATATTTTGTCACAGCCACCAGAAAAGCAACTAATAGAGTCGGTGCATAATAGGGATGCTTTCCCACACGGGTTCATTTGCTGCTTAAATGTGAAGAATGTAAAGTTGCCCAAGTTGTCCATGACACCCTGCAGTGTGGACCATCATTGTCAACTTCCCACCAGGTGGGCAGAACAAGTGCCATTATTCCCATTTTACGTTTGGGAAAACTGGGGCCCACAGAAATGAAGTGCTTTTGCATGGTGCATGATGATCAAGGTGCCATTTCCTTTGCCTCAGAGCCTCTCTGCAGATCGCAAGGGCCCAACAGCTTAGGGCTGTCACGGCTTGAGCAGAAATGCTGAGACAAAGGCAATGGGATGATTCTCAGCAGAATTTGAAAGCAGTAGGGAACTTATTCCAAGAAGCCATGTGCGTCATAGTCATTCATGGCCTTTGGTGTAAACGTATGGAAACAGAATGTAAGGGTCTCCGGCACCTGCCTTGAGGTTAGGACGCTGCAGGCACAGCTCTTTTCAGTTTCTCAGTGTTGTTCAAGGATATGCTGCCTCCTCACACCTGACGAGAGCCTTCTCGTCACCAAGTTCATCCCAGCCTGCGCAGTTGGAATAGTTCTGCATTCCCCTGGGCCTCTGCTCAGGCTGAGAATCCTACACCCGGGTGACTCCTGGAACATTCCAGTCTTGGGCAGTTACCTCCATTAGTTCTGAAGACATTAATAGTGAAACTGTGAGCTCTGCACTCTAGTCACACTAAAGAAGCAACAGGAGCCAACTTAGGACATACACACACTCAGAACAGAGTTAAAGATCCCCCTAGCCTACATAGCTCTTTATGCAAATAACAAATGACAAAATTTACCTAACAAATAAGCTACTGAGGCCAGGGGAATGATTCCTAGCACTGCCAGGCTATGGAATGGGCTTTGAGATCTTTGCCTCATTTTATTCCAAAGGGATATTCTCATTCCCTATGTATTCCTCTCCTCCCTTCTCCTTCCCCAGAGTTAGGAAACTGAGGGAGACCAGCTCCCACTTTTTCTCCCAGGGTACTCCTGAGGAGGGAAAAGTGAGAAATATTTAGATAGCAATATAGAGGAGAGAGACAGTTAGAAACAGGATAGCCTTGGGAGGACATGGTACAAAACCCACCAGTCCCTTCTGTCTCTACTAAAGAGCTTTTAAAGGAATGCCAAGGGGTGGAGCAAAAGACATCCACCCAGCACAGCCACGTGCAGACCATCCCAAACACCTGGTAACCACACACGTGGCCAAGCCATCCCCTAATGCAGTCCTGCTTGCTGTATAAAGCAAGCTCAGATCTCACTAGAAAAAATTGTGGGCTCCCACAGGAAACTACTCAAGACAAGACCATTTGTGGGGTCCGCACAGCTCCTTGAAGCAATGGAACTCCCTGTGGGAGGGAAGCAAAGGCCCTCTGTTACCATGAGCTCTGCAGTATGCAAGCAGATGCTGGCTTCTCCTCTGGCAATGAGGACAGAGCCAAGACCAAGAACACCACCCCACTTGCCAAGCAGAGACATGCTGTGTGTTGTGTGTTGTGAGCTGTGAGCTGTGCTCACTGGGGTCTGGGAAGGGCCAGAGGCTGAGTCTCTAGCAGATGAAGCTGCTGGAGCTGATCGGCTCTACTTCTGGGACTATACAAGCTTGCTTTTTACCCATCACCTCAGGAGGTTAGTAGGGGACTCTGTCAGTGGCTGATCCGTGAGCTGACCAGGCCAATGTTCTCTTGCTGTTTGCTGTCTTCATCATTGCTCTCCTAAGACAAACTGGCTTCCCAGAAATTCAACTGAAGGGACTTGAGGCAGATATAGTTGTAGCCACAGCTCTCTTTAACAGCCCTGGGCTAAGCCTATCCATTTGCCACTCACCTTGCAGTCCTCAGAGTCTCCCCTGCATGGTCCCTAGCATATTCAATTCTGCTGATGACAAACAATCCATCTCATTAAGGGAAAAGGAAGAGCCTGGGTGACACTCCAAAATAACAGAGCTTGCCACACTGACAGGATTCAAACACCAGAGAGTGGCCAATAAACAGGAGTGGAGATTTCTTTTCAAGCTGTCTCAGACACCACAACTGAGGCAGGATAGAAGTGGGAGTTCCTCTGTCTGTGCTCTAACTATGGCCATCAAGGCCTGCTTCCCCTAGACTTTTCTGAGCCTCAAACCCCACGGCTACCTCCACTCTGTGTTCTATGGGTAGAGCTTCTGTGCCTTGGTCACTGGAATGCATGGGAACAGCGAGATCTTAGTATTGTGATAAAAACCTGGACATCTCTCCAAGTTCCTTCCTTGGTGGAGGCGACAAAAGAGGTTGTGTATGAGTCAGGAAAGGGTCACTTGTCCATCAGTGGCACCAGAGAAACAACTGAGAATAGAGCAGGAACCCAACACTGACCTTTCAGAAGGCAGAGTACTTTATGGAGTAGGGTAAGTTTTGGAACAAGACAGTCCTAAGTTTCAATTCTGATTGTGCCATCTAACAAGCTACTTAGCAGAAGCATAAAGCAAAGCAATAAGCCACTTCTGAGTTCTCTGAAGTGGCAAGGCTTTTCATGGTCACACAATGTTTGGGAGATTAGAGGTAAATAATGAAAGGGCCTAGATGATGTAGAAAGGTGGTTCTCCAAGTATGGGCCCTAGACTACCATTATGATCAACACCATCTGGAAACTTGTTAAAATAGTGGGTTTTTGGTTCTACCTCCAACTTACTGAACCCAACCCCCTAAGAATAATGCCCTGAAAATGAATTGTAACCAGCACCCACAGCAGTATCGATCCACATATCACTGAGAACCTCAGTAAATGAGAGCAAGCATTCAGCACATGCCAGCATCCCACCACCCAGCCAGAAATGAAGGATGACCTTCTGTGCTGGGTTTAGATAGAGCTGAGATAAGGACATGGCCAGCAGCCAGACCAGTCACGTCATAACCATGATCATTTAAGACAAGTCACTGGCAAAAGAGGGGAGCATGATTCCACTGACTTAAACATGAGCCAAGAGTATGTCCAATTCAATCTAGGCCAATAACAATTTGAGCAGTTGCTATTACACAGAGTAATGAACTTGCCCTAAAAGCAAGCACTCAATACACACTGATAAAGTCAGAGCTAGTTAAATATGGGCTGCTACATATATTTCTTTAGTTCTACTGTCCTCTAAAGCAGTGGTTTTCAACCATGGCTGCATATTACAACTACCCGGGGAGCTTTGAAAACTACAGACACCCAGGGTGCCCCCTAGACAAATCACATGCCCACGCATGTGAAGGCGATAAGACATAGGCATCAGTAGTCATTAATGCTCCCTAGGTGACTCTCATGTGCAGTCTGGGGCTTTGAACTATGAAATCAGGAGCATTAGCCTGCCATGATGGGAGCCTCAAGAAGCCAAGAAAGGGGCCAGCCACTCATGGTCTTCACCCACATTCATCCGGCTACAGATAGAAAAGCAACTCAAACTGGAAGTCACTTGGATGCCACAGAAATCTTAGAGAAAGGAAGGGCAAATGTTTTGACTCCAGTTTTGTGGACTAAAAAAATTAGCATTGCTTCTTGTGATCCTGGGAGGTACTGAGCATCTTGCCTGAGTTAGAGGGCAGTCAGGGACTGAGTTAAGACTTGGTTCCCTGGCCTTGGTCTTCTATAATGCAGGCCCCTTTCTACCTCACTTGGCTTTCCTCCCTTCTACCTACAAAGTTTCCATTGCCACACGCTGAGCACCTATTGCATGGCTATCACTTGCCACCATCCCTCATCCTCAGAAGGTAGGACACACCAACAGAATGCATAGATTCAGAAAAATGCCTCACTTCCATAGATCACAACTGTAACTGATCTGGCAAGCACTGGACCCAAGTCTTTTTGTTCTAAGTACAGTGCTCTTTCCATGATACCACACTGCCATTGTTGGAGAGAAACCATGAGAAAATACCAACACAGCCTCTTCATGTGGAGCCATCACAGTCAAGTAAATCGAAGCGACACAGAGGCTTATAATTCTGGACTTCCTCACATCTTGTCCGTAAGGTGTGACCCAACCAGGAGCAGAGGAGGTTCACAAAAGCCATATTGGCATTGTTGGCTGCGGGGAGGGGGGGATGGGGGACAGCCCAGGAGTGGGCAATGGTTCAAAGAAAGCCCATCAGAGGAAGGTTCTACACTTTCAGGACCCACTCACTTCTAAAACAGGGAGTGAAATTGACTCCATATCGGAGGTTCACCCTAATGTGTCCACATCTACCTGGCTTCATTCCGCCTTGATCTCAACACTCCTCCCTTGTAGTGTTACCTAAGGCGGCCTATAATGGGTATCACAGGTAGATTCTGACCCAAGAAAGAGGTTTCTCTCCGATCTTTGGCTGGATAGAAGGATCAGGCTGCCATGTCAATGGCTCTGATTAAAGCTAGCCAGAGGGACTAGCACAAAAAAAAAAAAATACTTCTTGAGTAGTCTTAGAAGGACAACAAAGGTTATTTTCTTTTTGACCTTTCCCTTCCTCCAGTTGCAAGGTGCATGGTCCTCCTTTTAGACACATGGATCTTAAGAGAAACTTGTTGTCTGCAATTTGGAATAGTTATAGATATCATATCTGCAGCCTAAGGTGTACTAGGCCATTGGCCCTTGTTCTTATGGAGATATTTCAGCTCTTTGAAATCTAAGCAATGGTGAGTAACTTAAAGAAAGGAGTTTTCAGATCAGGACACTCTGTGATTGTTAATCTGGACTGTCAATTCAATTAGCCCCAGAGATGACTAGGGACAACAAAGGCACACTGCTGGATGTAAGGATGCTTCCAGATATAACCAGCATATGCGACATGTGGACTGATGGGTGAAGACCCGCTTCGAGAGTAGCAACACGATATGCTGGGGGCATGGATGAGACAAAGCAGAAGGAGGGACCTAGTCAGGGCAGGCTGAAATATCCCCCTGTCTGTTTCCAGCCACCATCAGGTGACATGCTCTGTTCTAGTGTTCTCTCTCCTTGGTGTTCTTTCTGTATTGTCATAGCTTAAAGGCAATTGTGCCTTTTGATCATGGCCTGAAACTTCTAACACTATAAGAGGAAATATTCCTCTCCCCTCTAGTTTGTGTATTGATGACGTTGTCACTGCAGTAGAAGTCTGAGTAAAGCAGTGCTGTGGTTCGAACTGGAAACGTCCCCATCAGTGCTTGTGTTTAAACAAGATAGTCCCTGATGTCAAGAATGCATAGTCAACAGGGTATCATGGCTCTTGCCTGTAGTTCCATCATTCAGGAGGCAAGAAGACTGCCAGAATTCAAGGTCAACTTGGTCTATTTATCAAGTCTCAGGCCAGCCAAGGTGACAAATGAGGGCCTGTCTCAAAAAGAAGACAAACAACAACTAACAAAAGTAAAGACTGAAGTCTAGGAAAAAGGATATATTCAAACCAGGGATACTGTAATTTAGGGCTAAACTATGGAAAAGGCACAAAGCAAGAATTGTTATTTCAGAAGAAAAGGTCTTAAAGAAGTCTGTGGTCCACAAAGGCCTCATGGAAGAAGTCACCCTTGAGCTATTCTCAGAAGGATGCACCAGAAGGATACAAGTTGGGATGCTGGTGAAAACATCATATTGATGAAGCAAAGCATAGATACTGTAAGTAACAAAGCTGAACAAATACAAGGAACTCCAGTAACTTGATATTTACAAAAGTCCTCAGCTCCTTCCCTGTAATTTATATCATGGGGCTCTTGAGCAATGTTGAGGCTGGGACAGGAGGGAGATTTCTCTTTGCCCATGAGGTGTCTCTCATCAATAGGTTTCTGGTCAAAATAAATCATCTTATTGTGAGTACCAGACCCAAGTCTTGGCATGTGGCATATATATATATATATATATATATATATATATATAATATTCTTTAATGAAGATAAATTTATCTTCAACTTGTAATATAATCTAGAGCAGCAGGGTATGTTTATGGCAAAAATAACCAGAACATCAAATAGTCTCACACACTTCAGCCTTTTCATTTATAAACTGACTAAAGCTATCTCTTTAATGATCTGCCATATTTTTTGCCACCCATTACTCGCAGTCCACTCCTGAAACTGAATCCAGATCTCTCTGTTCCATCCACCCACAACACTCTCCCTTAAAACGCAGAGTAAGAATAGCTGACTGTCATTGATCCTGCCAGGATGACGCAAAGGGAGTTTCTTTTTTCCCTACTCAGTTCTTACAACTCTTCAGGGAGGTTGGGCATTACATTGTTTACTGATGAAGGAGCCAAAGCTATGAGAAGTCGGTCGATTTTTTCAAAGTCAGACAGATGATAAATCTAATCAAGAATCTGATTCAAACCTAAATTCTTTATTTTTTCTTTTAGAGATTTGTTTTATATGTATGAGCATTTTATCTGCTCATATATAAGTGTACCATATGCATGCAGTGTGCCAGCAGACCAGAAGACCGAATAGGCTCCCTAGGCATGAGAATCATAGAAGGTTATAAACTTTCATGTGGGTGCTGGGAATTGAACTCAGGTTCTCCTAAAGAGCAGCCAGTGCTTTTAATCACTGAATCATCTTTACAGCCACTAAAGTGGAGTCCTTTACAGCACTATTGTTCAGACTTCTGCCTGGGTAAAAGTCAAGGACCCAAACCAAATAACAACAGTACCAATGAAGAGAATGCAGTGCTACATGCCATCTTACTTAGTCTACACAAGGTAGGAAAATACTATTCTCCCCACTTTACAGTGAACCTTCAAGTTCAAAGGGCTTAAGTCACTTTCTCTGGGACACAGCTGTTGAGTCATAGAATGACTTTTGCATAATTCCAAAACTTGTCCTTTTAGCAGTTTCTTTTTAGTGCTGACTTACAGACACAGCAAGAATCAAAAGAGAGATTTCTTTTTGCCGGTTGCATCCAAGATTGCAGGGTGATTTGGGGTGATAGGTGCATGTCATTTATAGCAACATCTATAACTATGTCTATAGAAAAAGCTATATCATCTGTATATGCTCTTAATTGTTAGAGTACTGCTATCTATCCAAATCATTTCAGGAGAACATGGCTGATAAGACCTAATCAGCCTGACTCTATTTAATAAGCTCAGGAGGAACCTCTCCTTAAGAATGAAAATGACCCTCCTTCTGCCTTCCTGGAACTAAACCCTTAAAATCCCCCTTAAGTCAAAAATAAATAATGACTCACTCATATGCATACAATAAAGTATGATCATTTTTTCTCATTTCCTCCCTTCAAGTCTCCCAGGGTCCCTCCAACATGTCCCCCTCCAATTTTATGTCTTCTGTTTTTGTTTTTATTTCAAATAACTCATTAAGTGTAGTTAGTGCTGCTTCATATGTGTACAAGTGTGAAGCCATCCCCTGGAGCATGGACAACCTACCAACCGCCAACTCAGTCATGAGTGAGGCCTTGAGAGTTCCTCCCCATCCAGGCTGAAACTTTTAACCAGCTTGATCTTGTGTGGGTCTTGTGTGGGTAACCAAAACTGTTTTGAGTCATATGTGCAATAGGCGTGTCGGGTCCAGAGTACAGCATTTCATAGCTTCTATCTATCCTCTGGGCCTTAAATTCTTTCACCTATTATCCAGACTGTTCCCTGAGCCTTTGAAAGGGGTGGTAGTGATGTAGATGTCCTACGAGCACTCACAGTCACTTATTTTTAGCACTTTGAACAGTAACAAGACTCTGTATTTACCACTACCCTATTGCAAGAAGCTTCTCTAACCAAGACCGGGATCAACATAAATATGTGGATTAAAACATACATATTTAGAAGGCAGTGTGACAACACGACTATTTAAGAAAAACAAAAACAAAAAAAAAAAAAAAAACAGTATCAGTAGGTTCTCCCACAGGGCCTATGACTTCTCTAGACATGGTTTTTAAAATTCCCTCCTGTGGAGCAGGCCTCAAATCTAATCGAGAGAACCATTGGTTATCCCTGTAATTGTCTCTCCACTATTGCAGTAGTGGGCACCTCTTGCTTGGCAGGTCAGTACTGTGTCATGCAGATCCAGTTCTGCATGCAGGTCCAGTTCTGCATGCAACTAATGATGCCTTTTTCTCCCCAGCAGCATGCACAATGTACCTTCTACCAGTAAAAAAGACAGCCAGTAAGGACAGAGTATGCTGGTCAGGTCAAGATTGGTTTTTAAGGACTCTGGACTGACAGCTGAGGAACCTACATGGGACCAAACCTGGCCTTCTGAATGTGGGTGACAGTTGTGTGGCTTGGTCAGTTTGTGAGGCCCCTGGCGGGAGGGTCAGGATTCATCCCTAGGGCATGAACTGGCTTTTTGGAGTACATTCCATATGGAAGGATATCTCGTTTAGCCTTGATGCAGGGGGCGGGGGGGAGGGGCTTGGTCCTGCCTCAACTTGATATGCCAGACTTTGACGACTCCCAATGGGAGGCCTTGCCCTCTCTAAGGAATGGCTGGGAGTAGGGCGGGTGGGAGGAGCGGGAGTTGGGGAGGAAGGGGAAAATGTAGTTGGTTTGAAAAAAAAAATTAAATAAAATGTGTGTGTGTGTGTGTGTGTGTGTGTGTGTGTGTGTGTGTGTGTTTAAGATAGATTTCTTTAGGTCCTGTAAAGTGTATGGTGTCTTCTTTGATGAGTCTTATCGTCTGGTTATGGTGAACCACCAAGAGCAATGGCAATCACCTATATGTTTGGGTGCCTCTTGAGTCTCTTGAGACAATAACTCATAAAGAGATAGCTCAAACCTTTATTAGACTCATTTTTGTTCATAAAGTGAATCACATCCTGGGGCAAGGAATGCCATGTGCTCTTCAGTCTTAAATGTTCTTATATTCACTTGACATTCTCCTTTTTACAAAGCAACTTAGAAAATTATTCATCAACTATTGTGGAAGGGGTCACTGCATGCATGTAGATGACTATGGTGTTCCCTGATGGATTAGGAGAATGACAGCTCATGTGTCTCTGAAACTGACAGCTGCTCTCTCCATTCTCCCCTCTTCCTCCAGCCGAGTTCCACATTGAAGAACAGTACATCATGCAATATTGCTTGATGGCTTCTTCTGTATTGAGAAAAACCAAGTTATTTTCCTCTAAGATGGTGCCCAAATGATAACCCCTTACATCCAAAGAGACTTTATTTAGAACCCAAGATTTCTCAGCTTTAGCACAGGATAAGTTTCTATGGGAACATTATTTTATGGGGTATGGCTCTGTATCACTTACATGGCCTTTGTGAGGCCCACACATGGTTGATTCATTCAAGAAAACAGTTGGGCAAGGTAGAATCTGGAGACCAGTCCTGACTTACAGAGAAGAACTGTTCTGTCTGATGCCAGCTAGAGAACAAAGTCAGCCAAGCAAGAGACAGACTCACGCAGACAGAGCTCCATAATCATAGCAGAATGACTGCTCCCATGTCCAGAATGGGGGGCATTCAGTTAAGTTCAAGGCATAAGCATATAAGTAAGAGGGCAAGGGGGATAAAAATCATCTTCAATGCTCACTTTATATTATAAATTGATACTGAAGAAGTAAGGATCCAGAGAAGTTAAATTTATATCTGGGAGCCCCCAAAGTTAAAGACCTGGAATTCTAAAGCAGATGAGATTAACTCCAATAGCAATTCAGTTGTTCATATAACTCTAACAATGACCTGTTACCCAATGACTGTGGATGAATAGGAAGCATGAGCTACCTCATGTAATCTCTACCACCTCCAAGTCCAAACTGTAGTCAGATATTTTCTAATGCCAACTCAGTAGTCTGGCTCTACTCTATTAAGGATGGACTCTGCTTTCCATTACTAGAAAGAACAAGGCAGGTTTTCTACCTTACATGGACTATCTTGCATGGAGTTCCTTACTGCTGGCTTCTGAGCTGTTCCAGTTATGTCTAATGTAGTTGGCCTCCTAATACCATGACCTATAAGTACTTTTAAGCCTGGAAATGGAGGCAAAATCCTAGCCACTCCATATCTTCCCTTTTCTAAGAGTCAGCCTGATACACTAGGGGAGAGACCCAGGCCTTCTTAACTTCTACCCTTGGTCATTGGTTTACCAAGTGCCAGCTGTCTCCAGGTCTCTCTAGAGACATCTTTGGTAAAAACAGAGGTAGCCTGGGTACATATCAGATCACTGTTTGTAATTTCACTAAAGAATATGACCACTGAGTTGTTTCAAAGTCAGCAAAACCCAAGTCTTGTCCAAGAAGCACACATTTTTAAGGATGAACTCCATCTCCACATCAGAATCTTTCACAATGAAGATATCCCCAAACACATTTCAGTACAGTAGCTCAGATATAGGAGGTCCCTCCAGTGGACTAATGGATGAGTTTGGCTGTCTCCACAAGGACAGGGCTATAATTACAAAGGGACAATCATTGGCTAACTATTGATATTAGTTGAGTTGCTCCAGTATTTCAACGCTTTGGATGCCCTTTGCTGTTAGCAATGTATTTCAATCTGAGGAAAAGAAATCAATTATAAGAAATACAAAAATGTTTTTAAAAATAAATCCTGTCCCTTGAACAGCTGTTTCATGCCACATGTTCATATCACCTCATTTAATTCTCATGAGACCATTAAAATGTTCTTAGAATATTTAACTTTCTAGCAAAAGACAATGAAACAACAACAACAACAAAAAACTTCCACAAAACCAAAATTTAAAACCAAGTCTCAGATACACTAATCAATTCCCTACATCTAGATAGCAGTAGAGACTAAAATGTAGGTCCACCAAGCCCACAGCCCATGCATGTGCCTTCTCTTAACCCCAGTTCTTCTCTCTTCCATCTATTAGAGTGCAGAAGAATAATTCTGTCTTCTCTTTCTTCCATAATACTGGGCTACAAAATAGTTTTAGAAAGATTTATGCATTTAAAGTGAGGTTAAATTATTAGCTCGGAAAAAAAAAAAAACCAGAAGGATGGTACCTCTGATATACTTATCAGTCACCTTCAAAACCAGAAACAAAAGGAATTAATTATTTAAGTGCTACTGGTGAAGTCATTGAAATCAAAGGAAGGCATCCCCTTATCCTGGAAGATGAGGAGTCTCTCACATTTCCTACTCTCTTGTGAAACTTCAAATCCATATGATGAGTTATGTGAGCCCGCCATGCAGAATAGCGATATGTATCATAATTGCAGCTCTCTGTGTGGACTATCTATCAGAAACCTTAATGTAATTGCCAGACTGAATCCTAATTCATCTCTGAGAGAAGCTTATTACTTTGGGGGTGTTGTATCACCTGCTTTTAAATCACACACAAGTATAGCTGCAATGATCTATTCAGTCTTCAGCATTTTAAATGCCCCTGCTTGTGTCTCCATTAATTCTCCATCTGTCGCCAGTACAGACGAGATACTGGTCAAATTGTAGGGCAGTTTTAGGGCCCTATAAGCTAGCTTTCCTACCAATTCATTCTTCCCCACGTTGATGCCAGAATGGGTTTCCTAAAACAAAACAAAGTTGTCTGTGGGACATTTTGCTGAAGGACCATGGGACAGCTTCCCATCACTCACAGTTGAAGCCATGGCCAATCTGTAGCACTTTCAGCTGACATTGAGACTTTCACCAAAAGTAGCATTATGGACCACAGTGGAAGTAGCTGAGATCAGGCTAGAAAATAGCCACAGTACTCAGGCCTGCCCATCGCCTCCCAGGAGCTGTAGATATGCATTCGACTGTGGCCTACAGTACTGACAACTCTCAGAATACAGTGGAAAAGAACAAAAGTGTCAGGACAAAGAAGATGATCAGGGAAGATCACAGCAGTTCAACAGACACAGGGCCAATATGGAGAATATTCTTGAGGACCAATAGCTGCAAAAAAGAGGAACTGGGTACAGTGAAAATGGTCTAAGAGAATCATTGTGAAAAAAATCATTGCAACACTCATTCTAATTATCCTTTAAAAATGTGGGTTTAAAGGACAAAATATAACCTAATAAATACAGAAGCAGAAATTATAAAATGGATTTGCTGCCTGTGATGATCAATCTGGGTTGTAAACTTGATTGGATCTAGGATCAACCAAGAAACACATCTCTTGGGAAGGGATGGGTAGTAAGTCTATTTCCTGACAGGATTAAGGACAGGAGAAGACTCCCACCCACACCCTGCCCCAGAGCAGGCAGTAAACAGGCTGAAGAAAGAGCTGTATTGCTTTTGGCTGCCCATCCTCCCTCCTTGCTGGTAAGTACATCTGCTGTACTGTTGCCGCCACCATCATCTGTTGACATCATAACCTATCTTCTTCAGTGTTCCAGTGTAAACTGAAGAAGAGCAGCTCTCTGGGGACCCTCCTGCCTTGAGCATCAGGTTGTGACTGCTAAGGCATCATGGACTGAGCAGCTACCAGATTCTCAGGCTCTCCAGTGAAAGGCAGCCAATATTGGACTACCCAGCCTGCATCACGGAAGCCAATCCTCCCTTTAAATACATTTATTCTATCACTTCTCTCCCTTTAAGCAGGCTTAACTAAGAAATGCCAAAGATACGGGGTTTGACTGCCCTCAGCATTCTCCTTTGGTGCATTGAGTGTCATGGTACAGACAGACCAAATTTTGAAAGACAAAGTAGTTATAAACCAACAGAAATATGACAACTAAGTTCATTTTTGAGAGAAGTTGAAATCTGTGTCATTCCAGATGTGTTCATCTGGTGGTGGTATGAAAAGGGACCCAGGGACCTGAACTTAGTTCAATCAAATCAAAGAGAAACAAAGAGCATATGAACAAAGGGTGGCTGTGTCAGGATCTCTGATGCCAGTTCAACATAGAAGTCAAATATTACTTTAAATTGTGCTAAACTAAAAGTCAAAACTTGGTTTCTTTTTAAGTAAAAAACACTCAGATCCACAGCTATCCCTAGAGAAAGCCTTCAAGACCCCTCAGCCTGGGTCAGGGCTCTGTCCCCTCCCCCATATGACCCCTGAGCTCCTCTGAATTAAAGCATCTACCTCAATGCTGCACATTAAACTTGTCTTGGTCAGGGTTTTTATTGCTGTGATGAAACACCATGACAAAAGCAACTTGGGGAGAAAAGAATGTATTTGGTTCACACTTACACTTCATAGTCTACCACTAATGGAAATCAGGACAGGAACACAAACACAGCAGGAACCATGAGGCAGAAGCTGACACAGAGGCCACAGTGGAGTGCTGTTTACTGACTTGCTTCCCCTAACTTGCCTAGCCAACTTTCTTATAGAATCCAGTACTGCTAGCCCAGGGATGGAACCACCTATTGGGCTGGGCCCTCCTCCATCAATCACTGGTCAAGAAAATTCCCTACAGCTGGATCTTATGGAGGCATTTTCTTAATTGAGGTCCCCTCCTTTCAGACAACTCTAGCTTGTGTCAAGTTGACAAAAAAACTAGCCAGCACACTTCTTTCATATTTTATTTGCCATTTGAAGAATCCAAGCCCCTAAAAGGGAAGCTATTGTATTTGTGTCTTGTCTCCAACATAGTGGTATATAGTTTGTAACTATAACTAGCTATTGGAATGTGAATAAGAAAGAACACAATTGTGCTTTCACTATCCCCCAGGGATCTCCCCTAATAGTTTTTATTCCTAGGCAGGACTTGAAGGTAGAGATCCCAGAATATGTAGGTAATGCCTACTCTGAACATCTGTGATGACTCCCTCAAGGCTCCTGAACACTTTACAAGGAGAGCCACACAATGACCATATTACAGTGTGGCTGTGGAGGTCCCACAAACACAGGAGTCCTCACTAGTACTCCAAGAACTTCCATTCCTAGAAAACAGAGAAGGAAACAAGAGACAGTGTAACATTTCCAAGTTCACATGAACAGGCAGGGTAGAGTTTGCCTGGTCCTCTTAACTGTCAAGTCTATACTCTGTCTCCTCTTTCTGGCCTCCATTCTGTCCCCAGTCAGAAAAGTCATGTCAGAAACAGTCGTATTATGACACACAGGAATTTTATCACCTGAGTGTCAGCAGCCAAACCCAGCATCTCCTGAAGCCAGGCGCTTTGCCGCTGCCATTCAGTATGCTGTAGGCAGACTTCACATTCACTATATATTAGGCAGTTTAGTTTACCAGAAGAATGCTGTGTCCCCTTGATAAATGGGGTCCTGGCTGCATTTACATGAGAGGGGGACTGGAGAGCAGGCTTCCTGAGCATGATAACGGGCTCGGCAATGCATCACTCCCAGTGTTGGCAAAAAGAAGTCAGGACTGATAAATGAGGCCTCAGTGGGAAAGACTCCTGAAGCCTCCAAGCTTCAACACACCAGCCCCAGCTGATCTAGTGCCTGATTAGGGGTTCAAGAACACAGGCTCATTGAAGATCCAGCCCCTCATACAGCCATCCATCCATCAGCAATGGCATGTGCAGCTTGTTTGTTTGGGGGCCTGCGAGCATGGAAAGCAGACACAGCCTTTCCCTTAACCCTCCACCTAATAGTGAAAACATTAATTGAGCACTTAACCCATACTAGCCCTTTTGCATGTACTGTCTCAGTGAGTCCTATCTGCTTCTGTGAGAGGTAGACACTTTCCATTTAAAAGAATAGTCAACCTAATACCAAGGATAAACCACCTATCCCAAGGTCATCAT
This sequence comes from Peromyscus leucopus, assembly GCF_004664715.2. Classification (NCBI taxonomy): domain Eukaryota; kingdom Metazoa; phylum Chordata; class Mammalia; order Rodentia; family Cricetidae; genus Peromyscus; species Peromyscus leucopus. The sequence continues at coordinate 86,315,759 of NC_051069.1, forward strand.
AGGTTCATCTGTCCAAAGCTCTAATGGTTATTTTTCTACAGATCCATAGACAATTGAGACTACTGAGGTGCACCATGAATCTGCTGTTCTTCATGCTTTGTCTGTTTATCCTCATGTTAAAATAGGTCTACGGAAGCCTCCTCGGGGCTGTTTTGTAGCTTCTCAAAAGTCTATAATTAGATCAAAATAAATTTTGGAAATATACATAGTACAAATCAACTCAATGTGTCAAATACTTATTAAATGCCCAAGTTGTGTTCAGCTCTAACAGCAGGGGCCACTGGCATGGCTGCTGGGTGTCCAGGTGCTTAGAATGATAGGTTTAGGCTAGAATAAGATCTATGTTCCTCAAAGTATCCAAACATTAGCCTCCTAACTGCAGAAACACTATTTACTCCTCCCCATGGAGATGAGAATTCACTAAGAACCATGCCTCCAGCTGTGATGCTCACTCAGGTGATTCTCATAAGATTCCCCCAGTTCTCCAAACCCTTCTCCTGCCAAAGTCTCTGAGATGACTTTTATCCATGCAGACTGACCTTCCCTTCTGTACCTAGATCTGGGCCATACAGATTATAGGCTTTGGGGATAGGCTACCCAGACTGGATTTAGCAGTAGGAATACTGCAGGCACAAAGGAAGGAAAGAGAGGACTCAGTTCCCTCCCCCAAGGGGTGAGTATTATGGTTGGTTCTCTGCACCAAAAGGCAGGCCACACTTCTGTCCTGTGGCCCTCCTCGTGTGTAGTCTTAGCTTTCGGTTCTCTGATGGCACTCTTGCCTAGGTCCTATCACATCCAAGCCCAGAGCATCACATTCTTGTATTCTATAATATCCTGCTCACACATTCAGAAGCAACTCCTTTAGACGCCTCTTCTTAAACAACCTAATCTGAATGCACTGCTCGTTTCCTGCCGGGGTGCAGTGTGACACCATTCAGAGCAGGAACCACACTTAATGCATTGTCTCATTACTGGTAGAACCAGCCGAAGCCAAGTAGGTATCAGTGGGTGGTGATTACTTGATTGGCTATCTCTTGGCTCAAAAGCTGGCCTTAAGGCACATCTATTTCAATGTATTATTATACACCTATATATTTACAAATGGAATTGTCTTAATTGGGAGAGCTTAATGTTTCTGAACCTATTTGGGGCACATGGATTTCTTAGGAAATCTGATGACAGCCTAACCTAGAAAATTACACAAAGGCATGTTTTCATCCACATTTGCATAAATTTCCAGGCAGTTAGTAAGCCACAGGTTAAGAGCTCCGGCGATGAAGCCATTATTTATTAAAGCTAAGAATCCTATCACAGTGTGAATCCCTGCTTCACAGTTGTAGTACACAGTCATTCCTAAAGGGCTTGCCCTTAAAATAGTAATTATCATTAAAATGGGATGGTGCTAGAGTTTGGTCACCAGTGTCTTGTTGCTAGGGCTTTTGTTTCATGATATCTTCTAATTCAGCTCATATGCTACATGAGGGAAAAATAATGACAGGAATGCATCCAACCCTTGCTCTATTCCAAGGACTGGTCTAATTTCTTAGCATGTCTCGATTCATTTAATGCCCATGACAGCACTACAAGTTCAGCCTTCAGCTCCTCATGGTTTGGAGCCTACCCTGGTCTTGTCCATAAGGAGGCAGGGCGTCACTTTCTGACTGTGAAATTCAACTCAGGAAGGGTCCACAGGTGTGAATATTGACAACCCTCTCACCCTGACCTCTACAGCACTTTGTTCTTAGTACTTTCTCTGGCTTGGCCATCAGTGGTATGTCTGCTACATGTCTACATGTTATCCCTGAACTCATAGCAGTGCATTTTCAACACCTTTCCATCTGTGATACATGACCCAGAATATCTACTACTACATATTAATGATATCAATTAAAACTAAAATGCTTTGAGACTTTATGGCCTGAATTAACCCTACTCCTGTGTTTTTTATGCCACATAATCTAATCCTCATCAGCACCACTGTTCTCCTGGTTTTGAGGTTAAGTAGTAGAGGAGGTTTATTCTTCAAAGTTCAGAGTTTGGAGTTGTGAATGTGTCTGTAATGGTTAATCTTGATTTTTAGGTTCAGAAGATTTACAGGCTCCTAGATTAACCATGCACACTTCTGAGTATGTCTGTGAGAGCTTTAGCAAAGACTAAGGGGAAAAGACCTGCCTACTCTGAATATGGGCAACACTCACCCATACACTGGAGGCTGCATAGAATAAAGGGGTAAAGAAGCAAGTCTCCTTCTAGCATAGGGATTCATAGCATTCATATTTATATGTATCTCCCCTCTCTCTTCCCCCCATCATGAGATGAATCAATTTGTTCTTTCATGCCTTCTCAAGATGAAGCGAAGCTTCTGACACTGTGGGCCTCAACAAATCTTTGCTCTGTTGTTTTTGAAGGTATTGGATTGCAATGATGACAGAACTAACTCAATGGCCTTATGGATACTGGTTGCTATGTTCATACCCATTTCCTCCCCACCTTCCTCATCTGAGGGCCAAGACTCTTTTAAGTATATCTTCACCCTGTGGCCACCTGCAACTTTCTATCCCCAGCCAGATGTACAACATCCTCAGGTAAGGCTTGCAGGCTTCCTCCCTCTCACCTCTAGCACATAGTTTTGTGTTGTATTAGGTTTGATTTCAGATAAGTTTGCTAAGTTGCCACGGTTGAGTATGCTATGGTCTAAGTATCCTAAGCAGCTGGGATTGCAGATGTGCACTACTAGCCATGCCATTCCAATTTTGGTGGATGAAACATCCATGGGAATGTTTGGTCTATCCACACCACGGTGCCCCGACAGTTGTTCTCTTCCCTCTTTGGGTATTCCTGTCATACATCCCATCATCAACCACTAGGAAAAGCCCATATTTCTTTTCCTATCTTTTAGTAGCATTAATTTCTTTCTATTCTCTCTCCTTTCATTCATTCTTGGCCATATGCACAGCAATCCCTGAGGGACCTTTGCACTCTGGAGCCCTCTGTTAACTTTCTTCCATGCTCTCACTTTCATCGTTTGTCAGTTTCATATAGGACTGAAATCTTTCTCTAGAATTCTTTCTTCTTAGGCCCTGCTCTTTCACCTTTCCTTTCTGCAGTCAGGAAACCAAGTCTAGGTGGCTTCAGATCTGGGACCTGTGTGCACGTATCTGGAGAACACCAAGCTAATGGTGCTGAGTGGGCCTGATATGCATAGATGAACCTAATCTCAGTGATTCTTCATGACTACGGGACACCCTGTGTAAGAGTTTCACACACCTCCTGAGTAAGATCACTTTCTTGCCCACATGTGCCTACTTCACACTTTCCTCTCTCCTCATGACCCTGCCCCCCCTTCTCACTCTCAGCTGGTGATGTTGCCTGCCCTGCTTTGCAGAAAGAAAGTAGATGAAATCAAAGACCTGACATCTCAGCCTCCAAATCTACCTCACGGGGAGCTACCTCCCTTCTTTCTCCTGAGGCTCCAATAGTACCTCTATTGGGACTTTGGGTACATCTCCTTTGTTCCCTCACAGACTTTTCCCTTTCACCCACCCGCTTTCCTGAATAGCTGATTGTGTTACCTAGAAGCATGCCTCAAAGTTGATCTGAGCTAAGACACACATTAGGATGTAAAACTATCAAAGGCCAGGATCCCAGTTCACTTCAGCCACTATGTCTCACAAGCTCAGAAAGTATGTTTGTGTACAGAGGCCACTAACTGCTTCTAAAGTGGACTTTGTCAAAGCTGTGCTCAGGTAGCCACCTCAAAGTAACTATATACTAGGTGGCTTAAATGATAGAAGTGTTTTTTTCTTAGAGTTCTGGAAGCTGGAAGTCAAGATTAAGGTACCACCATAATTAGATTTCAGGTGGGGGCCTCTCTTCCTGACAGACAGTTGTCTTCTTGTGTTCTCATTGGACTCTACCTTGGTGCATGAGTGGGAGATGGAGAGAGAGGAGACTTTTTGACCTGTAAGGTCATTAAGTCTATCCTATTAGGGCTCTACTCATATAGGGCTTAGATAGCATTAATTACTTATTAAAGCCCTGCCTCAGATATAGTCATGTTGGGGATTAGGACTTCTGACTCAGTTGAGATGCATGTGTTCCTCCAAAACTCACCTGGAAACATATTCAATGGCATTAGGAGAGCAGGTCCCCGGGAGGGGCTGAGTTATGAGTGCTCTGCCTCCTCAGATAGGATGGGAGCTTTATATGGGCTTGAAGGGAACTAGATAGAGCCTTTCACACTTCTGCTCTTCATTTATGAGATGACGCAGCATCCAGTCTCCTCCAAGGATGCAGCAATAAGGAGCCATTTTAGAAGCAGAGGAATCAGCTCTGCCCAAACAACAAATACACCAGCTCCTTGATCTTGGACTCTCCAATTGCAAAACTGTGAGCAATAAATTCCTGTCATTTGTAATGTTACACAGACTCAAGTGTTTTGTTATAGCAGCACAAACAGAATAACACAGAGATGAATGGACTGACTCTCCAAGACAAAATCAGCTGGCTGACACTGCACTCTGCCGCCCTAAACACTGTGGTGTTATGAACCTAAAATGACTTTTTTTTCAATGTTTAAATGCTGAAAAGAGGTGGATGAGGAACAAAAAGAAGAGGAGGAATGTATGCTTCTGGATGTGTGCCCACAATTTCTCCACCCTCAGACAGACATTCTTCCCATGTGACCTCCTTGGCACGCCCTCTCCCTGCACCATTAATATCAGGTTTCCAGCCCATTAGGGGAGCTAATACAGCACTTAGAAAGCGCTCAGGAGGTTTGTGCATGGGAATTTTCTAAGAATCCATTTCTTGGGAGTAAAGACATTCTTTATTATCTAATAAAATAGTTATATTGTGCATCAGGAGTCTATGATTCAGCTAGCATGATTCCATTAGCGGTTACAGCCAACCCGAGCTGCTCTACTGTGGTGTACCAAATGATCTTCCTCTCACATCCATCCGCTGCTTTGTGCCTGCTTTGAAGTTAAGCAGGCCACCCAGGCTTGCCTCCTCATAAATGCCAAGCCCACACAGCTAACAGATTCACGCTGTTAAGGATGCGCTGACAAGCGCGTGCCATAGACTGCACCTTCCACTGCAAAGTGTGTGCAAATCTGGGTGGCCTGCAGAAACTCCATTGTAGGTACATGATTGCATCCTCAGGACAGCTGGAGAAATGTGCAGAGCGAGCCAGCAGGAAAAAGAGCCAGAAAACAGGCTTCACTCTGCTCCTGTTTGGATTTCAAAATCAAGCCCCACCCCCGTGATTGGTACTTACTGACTCCTCTTAATCAAGGCTTGGTAAGACTGTTTTTCTCAAAGGGGAAAGTACAGCCAGGCCAAAAGTCTTCTCTGGCCTTATCCTGGAAGCCAGACCATGGAAGACAGGATGTCTGCATCCATGCGAACATTCCTGATGACAAGTGACACTCTTTCACTCAGTCCTATGAACAGTGGAACAGTGTCCTAGTCATTCCTGTTTTCTTTCCCTGATCCAAGAGCAAATGCTCTTGTTCCACCTTCCACTCATACAAATATGGAGGGCGAAAGGGGCTGAGGACTGGGGCCAGGAGCCAGAAATCTGGACCACAGAGCCTCATGGGCATTGCTTCTTAGACCTTGAGGTCTAGCTTAGCTAGTTCTTAAACTCCCCTTGCTCTTAGAGCCATCCCCAACACTTACTTCATCATCCCTGCACCATGCTCTGCCTAGAGGGAGAGGGTCTTGCTGTACGGAGTCCATACTATGAAGTCTTGGGCAAGGTGTGCAGAGATCCTGTCCCTTTAGATACACACTGCCCTGTCCCTACAGCTCTGGGCTCAGGAGACTGGCCTGCTTGGCCTACATTAGCAGACCCCCTTGCCTCTTGCCTCGGGTCTGACCATCAGGAAATATTAAGGAGACTAGGACACCAGCCTGTGTGGCATTCTGAGCCAGCTACATTCCTCCATTGAAGGCCACAGTGCTCTCAAGAGCTCCTTCTGCCTTGAGCTTCCTGGAGCCTTTCCATCACCATGGCACTTCTTGTTCAGAGAAAGGAACATTGCATTGCTGCCATGCCTGAAACACTGCCTGACTTATTTGGTGGTCCCTGTCCTGTTCTTAAGGAGTAGTTTATTGAACGAGTCAGCCTTTTAGATTTACCCAGTTGACTCTGTAACCCATTTGCCGCATACACTCTGACCAACCAAATCCTTTGTCTTCACTTCCAACTACTGGATGGTCCCAAAACCGTTAGGATCACATCTGTAACCCCATCACTCTGGTAGCATCACAAGCTTGAGGCTATCCTAAGGGATACTAGAAATGTGCAAGCATCTGGTGGCTAAGGATTGCCAATGCCCTGCACAACATTAGACAGATCCTATTACATGAAGGAGTCTCCATCCTAGAAGGTGAATGTCACCCCCACTGTTAACAAATAACATCCTAGACACAAAGCCCTGAAGACACTCATTCTATGTGAGGTGAAATCTGGGCTTGAGGATCCTCCACCCAGCCATTATGTGGCAGTTAAGGATTTCAACCCATGTCTAAAGACTGCTGACTTGGTGGTCTCTAAGACAGTAAGGCATCCTCTGCCTCCCATACATTTGCAATGAACTATGTTTTCATCAATGGCTTCCAATAACTGAGCATGTCTATGTGCTAGGACATTTAGAGTATCGCTTGCCTTCATTATGTCATGTCTTCCAGATCAATGGGATCCAGAAAGGAAGTAAGGTCTTACTTACCCTCCTAACCTCCTAGGAGTCTAGAGCAAGGCTCAGCCTACAGGTAGCCTGTGGTGGACTTTGTTCTGGTATTTGACTGAGTAGGAGCCAGGGAGTCATATCAGGTCCTTCTGCATCTAATCCAGGAGTAAGACATTTGGAAAAGCAAGCAGTTGACAAAGGAAAAAATCTGATGATTTCCTGATGATTTTGAGCTATGAAGTTCTGAGCAAGCAATTGTTCTTTCTAGGCCGCTCAGCTAGGCTATCCATCTTCTTTCTCCCTTACTCCCATGTCCTCCTGGCTCTGCCGGCCTGTCCATATTTGGGACACCTTTTAGGCATCTTTCCCACCTTTGGTCCCACTGTTCTTGCTCTCTGTGTTGAGTAATGCAAAAGTATTACAGAGGAGTAAAGCAAGTGTTTACAAATGTGGCCACCACCCCTCCTTCCTTTTAATTCCTAAGGGAGAATGTCACCCCCTTTCAGCTCATGGACAGCTTGTATTTGTAAGAAGCACCTATGTCTTTAACTTGGCTGCACTCTGAGTTCTGAGTAGATGGCAGCTGGGTTGTTACAGTCTAACTCGAATTCATAAGATTGCTTTAATTTCATCATATTTACTTCTATGGATTCCTAGCAAGTACTATTAGTTTTTCCATTTGCACTCAAATATGTTTCTTTCAAAATACAATTTAAGTTTTAAAAAGTGAGTTTGCCTGAAGATGGGAATGGAGAGATGGAGCTGTTGGCAGAGTGTGTTGTGAAACCGTGAGGACCTTCAGGCCCTGGAGCTCACATATGAAGGCCAAATGTACACATTTAATCACAGCACTGGTAGGGGTGGTATTAGAGGTGGCAGAGACAGGCACCCCTGGGGCTAGCTGGCTGGCCAGCCAGCCTAACCTATTCAGTGGGCTCCAAGCCAATGAGAGACCCTTTTTCAAAAGGAAAAAATGAAGGAAGGATGGGAGGAAGGAAGGAAGGAAGGAAGGAAGGAAGGAAGGAAGGAATTGCCCCAAACTTAGTATGTACATATATGAAACAGCCAAAGAATACATGGGAGGAGGATAGAGAGGAAGAAGGTGTTTGTATGGTCAGTTTCTGAGGAATTACCCACAAGGCTTCTCTTGCTTCCGTTTGTACATACATGCATGCACATCTATACGCATGTGAATCAGCTCCACGCTAACACTTCCACATACATAGACATGTGCACACACATGAATGTGCATGCACACATACATACACATATTCAGAAAGTTTGGTTTCTTTGAAGAAAAATGTTACTGATAATAGACCAAAGGACACACAGATGGAGGAAAACCAGGGAAAGCAGGCTGCAAGTGACAGAGGTTGGAGACATGTAGCAGGAATCTTAAAAGGTCTTATTAATAAAAAGAAACCTGGAGCCAGGTGTTAGGGTGAACGCTGAAAGTTCAGAGAGACAGAACAGGCCACAGCTAACCTCACCTCACCAACTTCTCAGCTGATCCTGTTTCCTCAAACTGGAAGCCCCTGAGTCCTCATCCAGAATGAATGTCAGCTGAACTGCTGCTAAAAGTCTAAAAGCTTAACCAGAATCTAGTTCCTGATCCTCCTGCCTTATATACCTTTCTGCTTCCTGCCATCATTTCCTAGGATTAAATGTGTGTGTCACCATGCCTGGCTGTTTCCAGTGTGGCTTTGAACTCACAGAGATCTGAATAGATCTCTGCTTCCAGAATGCTAGGAGTGCCACCATTTTCTGGCCTCTATGTTTATCTAGTGTCTGTAATCTGGAAATCAAAGTAAAGACCCAAGAGTCTTGTAGTCTATGATGGAGGAAATTGGGGTCAGTTTGAGGCTTTAATTCATTATGGTGGGTAAGGGGAAGTAGTAAAAGCATGAGGCAGCTGGTCATCTTGTTTCCATAGTCAGGAACTGGAGATCAGACAGAAAGAGGGGACAGACTATCAAACTTCTATGCTGATCCATGTGATTTATCTCCTCTAGTGTGACTCTACCACCTAAAAGTTCTACAACCTTCCAAAACAATGCCACCAATTGAAGACCAAATGTTCAAACACAGAAGCCTATGGGGAGACATTTCACAGTCAAGCCACAACCACCATTCAACAGATGGCACACCTGCTGTGTATTAGGAACCATGAAGAAAAATGTCAGACTTGTTACATCCTACCTCTATAGATACATGTCCTTCAGATACAGGGGTCTGCATGGAATAGGCATGCAATGACTCTTCAAAGGAAAGTAACTTTAAATGCATGCATTGAAACATGCAATGGGTTGGGTCTTATTTTGAAGTTCATCACTCTCTTGTCCCAATAAAATTTATCAAGGAGCTTAGAGTAGGAAATGCAGCTTCAAGGCCTAGCTTAATAAAATCTTGTTGGTTGAGAGCCTATGCAGCCTCAAGGCAGAAAAAGAATAGACAAAAGGTAGAAAAGATGCTACTCAGTGAGGGTGATGGCAGACACATGGCAACAGGAGAACATAGGGATAGCTAATATGATGGCAGAAATGAGGAAAGTTGGTTGATTAGGGACAAATGTATGCAAAATGCACATTCTGTGGACAGTGGACTAGACAAGTGGAACTCTAGGCTCAGCCACATTGATGGAAACTTCTGAGGCAGACAAGAGTACCAAAAGAAAGCAATGAGAAGAGGCTGTCTGGAGCCTTGCTGGCAAGTCATGGAATCTGGGCCTGATTGTGAAGAAAGGCAGCAAGATGGGCTACAACTGTAAAAGTCTTCTCAGAAGCAATGCATAAATGACAACAGACAACCATAGGTCCTCAGAGATTATCAACTCATGTTCACCAGTCACCAGTCTGACATAACACTTCTCCCATGGCTTCCTTGGTTATGAATAATGTTCTATACTTCATGTCACCTATTCACATATGTAATATCAGAGCCTTCCTTCCTTCCTTCCTTCCTTCCTTCCTTCCTTCCTTCTTTCCTTCCTTCCTTCCTTCCTTCCTTCCTTCCTTCCTTTCTCTTTCTTTCTTTCTTTCTTTCTTTCTTTCTTTCTTTCTTTCTTTCTTTCTTTCTTTCTTTCTTTCTTTCTTTCTTTCTTCCTTCCTTCCTTTCTTCCTATCTCTGAGCCATATACATTTGCTTCATTCACTTTGTTGTGGAAATTAATCCTATTGCTCAACCCAAGCATCCTCAGAAACCAGTTTCATTGTTTTGCAGTGTCTCCAACCATTACCTGATGATTTTGTCAGTGAAATGGGAATGATCATACCCAATTAGCTTACAGGTTTAATGCAAATGTCACAAAAGCGTTTCCTTAGAAAATCTGGAACATCTGGTGGAAGCCAGAATGAAGTCCTATCCATAGCTCCAATTCCCACGAGTGTGACTGCTATAAACATGCAGTAAGAAATGGGGTGGGAAGAAGCACCCCATAAGCCAAAACCTGGATAGGAGAGAAGTATGCTCCCAGGAGGGTACTCAGAAGGCATGGCCCTGAGGTAGGAACCCAGGAGAGGGCCATATACAAAGCTTTAGCCGGGAAATTTGGAAGTGACTGTAATCTGGGAATCAAAGTAAAGACCCAAGAGCCTTGTAGTCTATGATGGAGGAAATTGGGGTCAGTATCCCCCCTTCTGCAGGCACTCTGCACTTCCCCAAGGTTTATGGGGTCTTCACAGACTTATGGGGTGCATAGTCAGGATTCCTGCCAAGTGTTCTGATTTACCAACACCTGGCACACTGCTGTGTTAATAAACTGGCTTGGGGGAGCCATGGAGACGGAGACCTCAGTTTGTAGTGTTTGTTGATTTCCCTGGTGTAAAAATGACCAATTTCAAGCCACCAACAGCTCAGCAATTGAGTCCAAAAATGTCAGAATATTTAACAATTGGTTGCTGGAATCTGGCAGGAGCTGCTCCCACAGAATATGGAGGAGGCAGCCAGACATAGGAAGGATGGCTTTGGCTTCCTAGAGCCTCTCCAGGAAATTACTACAAACAGATTACCAGCCATTTTCTGTAATAAGCATTCACACTTCAGCTTGGTTAAATGAAAATCAGCTGCAGAGGGATTTCTATGGTGTGTTTTTCTCAGGCTCCCTGTCTCTAATGGCATGTTTGCAAAACAGAAAGACGGTTTCAAATTTGCTCTTTCACTGTGTGGACAGGCAGGATTTGCCTGGAGTCCTAAAGGGCAGACCTGCCTGCCTGCCTCTTCTTCCACCAGGATGCTCACTAGCTGGGGGTGGGGGTGGGGATGGGGAGGGAGGGCAGCATTCCACATGTTCTTGTGCCTAAGCATTTCCATTGAACTATGCACATCCACAAGAGGCCAGAGGCAAGAAGGAATTGGACTCATCCAGAGCCAACAGGAGGGTAGACAGCTCCTTCCACACTGACTTCATAAAGTGTGTTGTGGCGCTGTCATAAACACAGTGTGCTTGCCTGTGATGACGCCACTGGCTTCCTGAGACTTCCCAATGAAGAAGCACTCCCGTGGATTAGAAGGCTCTTTATTGCTGCAAGATTTATAAGTGCATAAGCTATTCTTAGAAATTTAGGGGAAAAGTAATTATTTGGAGTCAAATGAAAAACACTTTTAATATTAGCGCCTTTTCTCTGGATCCCCACTTCATCTGTGATTTCAAAGGCAAATTAAGTTCTGAAAGTATTGTGTTCCTGAAATCTCTTAGAAGACAAGTAAAGATTTTTTCTTTTCTTTGTCATCCCTTCACAAAACAGCAACAAAAAAATTCTATCAGAAGGAAGCTTTCTCTTCTTTGAATGCAAGAGACGAATGGCCATTTTATTCTGAAGATACTGGCTTTGGTTTAATGAGGAATTCCTTTTAGTACTTTTACTGGGATTTTCAGCTGGGTCATAGGAGTGAAGCTTGGCATCCGCATACTTCGTCTGTTCTTATCCACTGCAAGGAGATTAGAGCACATGTCCCAAGGTTGGTGTGCAGCCCTCTCTATGTGGTTTTGGCTAGTTCTCTGTACTCTGTATACCTAAGCTTCCTCATCTGTAATGAGTGTGCCTTCCGCAGACATTCTAAGCATGAGATGAGGTACTGAATGGAAGCCTTGGGTACAAAGACTAGGCAGAGCAGAGGAACTTAATTAACCAGTCATGACTGATACTCTTTAGCTGTACATACATCTTCTCTTTTCGAGATTTTGACTTCATGAAATGATGGATCTTATTTTTCTCCTCTCGTAGGTCTTGGGAACAGAGAGAAAGCAGAGGTACTATGGATGATGTGCTGTTGAATCAGGAGAAGGGGCCATGAGGAAAGGGAGCTGGGCTCCTCATAAAGATGGTCTCATGGAGGGCTGTGTGCTCTGAGGAAATGTCAGCACTTCCCTAGCTGACACATCCCTTTCTCAGGCCTCATCAGGGACCTGCTGTCCAAGGTAGTCCCTTGAATGATCTCCCTAGGTGCCTTGCCCTGGTGGCTCAATTTTCCACTGCAGTGATGGCCTCTCTGACTTGAATGACAAAGATGGGATAAGTGCTCTTTGGCATGGACAAAGGAGGTGGACAATGACACATCACTTCATGTGGAGAGGGCAGGACAAGAATGGACAGGTGAGGCAGGAAATGGGGCTGTATCTATGGAGGCAGGAGGAAAATTCAAAGCATAAAAAAATGTAACCTGGGGCTCAGAGGCACGGCTGACTTTCTACATCTCTGAGAGAATCACTGTTCATTCTCTGAATAAAAAAAATCACCTCAGAAAGAAAAGTTCACAATGTGGGAAGCATGGTGTGATGCCAGCAAAACCTGGAACATCTCCATCTCCCTGGAAAACAGAAGAAAGTGGTCAAGGAGCCCAAATCTCTCTTGGAGCACAGCACACAATCCATCCTAGGCATTCTTTTTCCCAGTCTGGGAATTGGACAATGGTTCTGAAAATCAACTAGCCTTCTTTCTTTTTCTAGGCATTAATTGTAAGTCTCACCTGGACTGAGGTTATGAGGGAAACAGAAAGAAAAGCCAGTACTTCAAATTCCCAGATGTTTAGCATCTGACTAGGTCACTCCCAGGTGGAGATGCAGCAGAGAACAGCCATGATGGGGAATTAGAAAGTTAAGGAATGCCTTGCCTTGATGCAGGGGGGAGAGGGTTGAGGGACTGGTCCTACCTCAACTGAACATGACAGGCTTGTTGACTCCCCATGGGAGCCCTTACCCTTTCTGAGGAGTAGATGGGAGTGGGTCTGGGGAAAAGGTGGGAGAGAAGCAGGAGGAGGGGAGAGAGTGGGAACTGTGGTTGGTATATAAAATTAATTTTAAAAAAGTAAAAAAAATACAAAAAAAAGCAAGCTAAGGCATTACTTCCAGCATGATCATAAGGCCTTAAACTTGAGGAGTCTGGGATTTCCCTGATCTAGACCAAGAATTATGATAATAATGATCTCAGCAACCTATCTACTCTCCAAGGGAATTGCTTCAGAAAAATCTCTTACAGTTTTTTGTTTTTTTCCCCTCTAATAATATAGAAGAAATGAAAAAGCTTTTGAATGAACAACAAAGGGCACAGTCTTGACCTCAGAACTAAAGTTCTATCCTCACTGTAGAAGCATAGAAATTAATTTCTTAATCCAATAACATGATGCCCCATGGTGTTTAATGTTTACATTTTCCTCTTTGCTTTTGCTAAAACACTACTGAACAAATAACACTGAACTGCTCTATTAGAGAGGCCTAGTCCTGATCTTGGAAAATTTCTTATTAAGGATCATGAATGGCTCTCTAAGGGTAGCTCTAGTTTTTTTGTTTGTTTTACTTTGTGTTTTGTTTTTACCATGCAACAAAATGTTTATTCATATTTTAACAGAGGTTCAGCTATTACTGAAAAATTTAATATCCAATTAAAAGTCAACAAGTCCAAGAAAACCTTAACCCACCAAAACAGGCATGAGTCCCAAAATTTAAAAGAAATTTGAGAACTTCAATATGACTCCTGAATAGTATTTTTTTTTGAAAGAGGGTTACATGTAGCCAAAGCCAGCCTCAAACTTAGAACTTCTGATTCTCCTGCCTCTACCTCTCAAGTGCTAGGATTACAGACATGTGATACCATGCCCAGTTTCCTGCAGTGATGGGGACCCAACACAGGGCTTCATGCATGCCAGTATCTTGGTTACTGCTCTATTGCTGTGAAGAGACACCATGATACCTATTTGCTGGCACTGGAGCAACAATCCACACCAGGTGCTCTCTCTCTCTCCCTCTCCTCCCACCCTCTCTCTGTGTGTGTAAGGATGTAAAGCTCTCAGCTACTGCTCCTGGACCATGCTTGTCTGCTTCTCACTATGATGATCATGGACTAACTCTCTAAAACTTTAAGCAAGCTCCCAATTAAATACTTTTATAAGAGATGCCTTAGTCATGGTTTCTTTCAGTCCTCTCACCCACCCATCATTGGCATCCAGAGCCACCATCAGGAAAGGAGATTCTGGACTCACTTCTACACTGGTATCCTCTAGTTGGGTAGAAGCACCTTCCCTGACAATAACAGATCAAAGACTGAGCCTTGTCCAACAAAGGCTTCCTCAATGCATATCTTAGGGTTTCTATTGTTGTGGAGAGACACCATGATCACAGCAATCCTTATACAAGAAGACACTTAATTGGGTGGCTCACAGTTCATAGGTTCAGTCCATTATCACCATGGTGGGACATGGCAGCATGCAGGCAGACATGGTGCTGGAGAGATAGTTGAGAGTTCTACATCTTGTGCAGGTAAGAGGAAGTGAACTGAGTTACTGGGTATAGCTTGAGCATATATTAGACCTCCAAGTCTGCCTCCACAGTGATATACTTCCTCCCATGAGGCCACACCTACTCTAACAAAACCACACCTCCTAAAAGTGCCACTCCCTTTGGGGGTCATTTTTTTTTCAAACCATCACAACACCTAACTCCTTCCCAGCAAGGGATATAAACCCTGAACATGAACTGTGTAGAGTCTCCTGATCCTGCCAGGAAGTGATTCTGATGCTCCACTGTTGTTACAATCCTAGATGATTTTCTAGTTAAAAAAAAAAAAAAAAAAAAAAAAAAAAAAAAAAAAATCCAGAGCCAGATATTGGGGTAAAAGTTGAAAGATCAGAGAAGCAGAGCAAGCCACAGCCAACCTCACCTTGCCAACTCCACAAATCCTCTGACTGAAAGCCTCTGAGTCCTCACCTGGAAGGATCTCAGCTGAACTACCTTAGTTCCTGTTTCCTCACGCCTTATACACCTTCCTCATCTGCCCAGCCATGTCACGTCCTAGGATTAAAGGCGTGTGTGCTTCCAGTACTGAGATTAAAGGTGTGTGCCACCACTGCTTTGCTTTGTTTCCAGTGTGGCCTTAAACTCACAGAGATCCAGAGGGATCTCTGCCTCCAGAGTGATAGGATTAAAGGTGTGTGCCACCACTGTCTGAGCTCTCTGTCTAATTTAGTGGCTGTCTCTGCCCTCCCATCCCTAGGCAAGTTTATTAGGGTACATAATATATCACTACATTCCACAGCAACACTGGAGGGCAGAGAGCTCACCCTAAGGCCAGTAGCTTCAGAGTAGGAGAAGAGCAATGGTTGAGGTGATCCCTTCTACCTCTGAGCAAGGGAGAGATGGAAGTCAGTCTCAATGCAATATTTGATGACTAATGAAAAATTCAATGCCAGAAATAAATCCCTACACCACAATTCGAGTCTGCCAGGCATCAACCATTTGGGTTCTACATATATCAGTCTCTGTGTCTAAACAAGAACTCTCTTGTGTCATAGCTATCTGACTTGAACAAGATTCTTGATCCCTCAGGCCCATATTTCCCCCACCTTTACAATAGGATCCCAGTGCCCAATTCTAAGAGCTGCTCCCAGGTTGAAAGGGTATAAATGGAGCCCTCCCAGTGTCTGGGACCCAGCTAGGGTACAACAAAGCCTGAGCTGTTCCTTTCTCTTTGGTGGAACAGCTGTCCTCTTGGGATTCAACTTCTACAGTGGCTATGTATAAAGAGGAAATACACTGGTTGAATTTAGATGCATGCTTCTTACCAGAAGAAATGGGAATGTTAGCTACAGGGAAAGAATTAGGTAGAAGGAAAGAAAAGGGTCATGAAAAGGAAGGGTGAAGTAGGGAAGCAGATTCAGCTCTAACCCCAGGCCCAGGACCCATTGGATCCATGAATCTCTGAAGAACCTTCTCTCTATGGCTAGGATAGGTAAAATGAAGACTTATTTCGAAATACACAGTTGCAAATTGCCCAGTATTAAATGCTGAGATCCAAGACTCCAAAGAGCATGCATATTTGATGGCAAGCACTTCAATTTCCCCACACAAGTTTTCATGGAATGTTTGAAATGGCCGGTGTTAGCTTCTGGGTTGGATGATAAGGTAGTTCTGCCTACATTTGCATAACTACAAGAAGAGTAGACATTAAAATTTCAGAAGAAGATGCTGCCTGAAAACTTAATTACTATATTTTCTGTGAGTAGAAGAGGGATGCAATGTTTGGAACACAACAGGCCATCTTCCTTGAGGGGTTCTGTTGTCATGCCTTCCCTGCTCCAGCAAAGACCACAGCAGAAATTGCCCAGACTGACCTCATGTGTTGCCTACTTGCTGCCTCAGAGAGGTCCCTTGACTTTGCTAAAACTCCATTTTCTTAGTTATCAAACTGGGAAATAGATACCTATGCCCTTGCAGTCTTGTGAAAATTGAAATATTAAGGAGAACAAAATAATTTATTCTCCAGACAAAATTACAAATCCATTTCTTTTGCAGTAACAAAGTGAATAGCCTCAGAGAACGATGCATCTTGTACCCCACTGTTCAGGTACAGATAGAGAGGTGTGGAGCCAAACCTTACTATGCCTGTGGACTTCATTGACTCCACAGGAACAAGGAACCACTGGCTAATGAGACAAGTAGGGATGCTTCCTCCTACTAGCACTGTAAAGATAGAGCTGTACTAAGAAGACTACTGCCATCCTGGAGAATGAATATGCAGACATAGGACCAAGAAGATCCTATGCTGAAATGATTGGGTAAGTTTGAATTCATCTAGGTGTAAAATGGCAAGAAACCATCCCCTGAAAAGCCACCCTATGAGACTGTTTATGGCATCAAAGAGCATCAGGGACACCACGTTCTGCTCTTGTAATAAGGAGAGCTTAGGAATATCTAAAGAGGAAAGCAGACTCAGGGAGAGAGATGCCTTGCATTGGAACAGGAAAGGGGAGAACATGAGAGGTGGATGGAGACCCAGGGAGACCAAGGGACAGGCTATCCTTGGTGGAGAAATCAGAGGAGCTAGGGAAGAACAGAGAGGCTTGTCAAGAAGACACCATTATAAAAGACCATCATGCTATTTGAGAAGCCTCCTGGGGTCCCCATATGGATTCTTACATAGAAAGAATGTTTAGGCTATTCTTAACTGCATTTTTTGGGTTGCCCCAGCATTCAACCAAAGAATTCACAGAGCTTTTGTGACCCTTTTACAAAGAAGCTTTATAATCAGTGCCCCAGAGTTGTGAGAGTGTGTAAAGACAGACAAGTTGACATGTCATTTACTGAAGGATCACTGATAAGGCGAGTTCCCACTCACATATCCCTCCCGCTGCTTAACGATAGTGCTGGAGAAATGCTTGCAGCACTCGAAGAAGCAGAAGTAGAACATAGAGGCAATTACAATTTTGTTAAATACCATAAGATAAAATTAACATGCTTTCATGATTTTAATTATGGTTTTCATAACAGAATTCTAAAAACTTATCAAGAAATTTTGCCATCTTGCTTTTATGAAGATTTCTTTTGTAAGTGGCCTTTCTCCTGTATAAATTATTCTTAAAGAAACAGGGGTCTATACACTGTCCAGCTTGGCTTAGTGATTTAGGAAGTAATAATGGACACTCTCACATCCTTTCATGACATCCTGGAAAGATGGCTACTTCAATGTCACTGTCTAAAATACTAGGTAGAAATGGGCATTGTGATCTGTGGGCAACACTTGCCTCTAGAGTATTGGAAGGACATAGAAACGTGGGAGAACAAAGACCGCCATCTCTGACTCTAGCTCTACTCTCTGTTTTGGGTCAGGAAGATCATGTCTGAAGGGATGGAACAGTAGATATCTCATCTCCAGGGTCCATGCACAGCCGGACCCACTTACCAGTAATAAAAATACTCTTTTTGGTGTAGTCTGCCCCTTCTTCAGAGAATTTCCTGTGGCAACTTCCTGAGATAGCTCATGGGGAAAGCAAATGTTAAGAAAGATGCAGGCCACTTAGGAGAGCCATTCTCCAGAATAAAGCTGGAGCTACATGACCAGATACTCAGAGAGCCTGTGTATCTGAAAGTGCCTTGCTTAGGTTGCAATACTGATAGAGGAAGAACAGAGATGGATCTTTACAGACCTCAGTGACTGCCATGTGCATGGATGCTTGGGGAAAAAAAAGGGCTGGCAACAGCCCTTTTGTCTAGGCCACAGAAGTTACAACACTTTGTAGGTAAAACCAGGCCTCCACCACTCCAGGTCCTACAATAACAAGGTGGTGATTTCCACATAAAAACAGGGGATTCAGCCTCCACCATACCTTAGGTACCTGGGCCTCACTTCTGTTCAAGGGAGGCCCTATGTACTGCATAGATGGTCACTATCCCATGGTAGCCCTTTCTCAGAGGCTTCTTGCTAGACATCAAAGATGCCAGAGAACTAGGAAATATAGGCCCTGAACCCAAGGACATGATCCCCAGTGTCTCTGAGACCTAATGTATCTTTCAGTCATTAGTCTTGAGGTCTAAGAAAGCATTACCCTACCCACCTTTTCATTCCTGGTAAATATGCTTATATCATGGACAGATCCGGGCACAAATTAGATGCACAGTAAATATTTAACTAATGAATAGCTCTAAGAAAGTCTCCTAGTGTAGATGCATAGGGCCTAGGTGTGAGCAGCCAAACTTTTCATTGTGCTTTAAAGAGTAGAGAAGATATAAAGCTGAGCAGTTGGGTAAACTCAGCTATTATTCCTGGAGGGTCTGCAGTCCAGCAGAGGGGAACACAGGCTCATTTGATTACTATAATAGTCACAACAAAACTACTAAGATGTGTGTCCTCTGACGGTCTTTCAATGACTGAGGCAGGAGTTTTAGGATAGTGTGGGATATGATGTCTTCATTCCAGACACTATGTGTGTGTGCCTGGGACAGGAGCTTGGACAAAAACTCTGAAATACCACCAGTGGTTGTCCTAAACATAGTGATTGTCTTTCATGCTATACATTGTCAGGAACTTTAGTAATAGAGGTAAGAAAGAGAAAGCAGTCTCTAAAGATATTTTCTACTTGTGACTTTTTTCTTTTTACTGAAATGTGGAAACATCACAAGACTTAAGCAGAACACCTCTATCTAAGCCATTCTGACCCCTGCCCTGGAATGAAATTTCTTCTGTACTATCACTCAAAATTGAGATTTTGCTTTTTTCTCTTTTGCATCTCAGCAACAGTGTCTCTGTATCTCATTTTGTTTAGGGGTTTCCCTCCAGTAGGTATAGCTACCTGTCTTGGGGAAACCCTGTGGACACTTGGCATGGGCTGGTATTGGGATGCCTTGGTCCAGCTCTAAAGCCAGCCTCGAGCTCTATATCATCTCATTGGTCTGTGGGCTGGGTGGGGCATAGGAGGCAAGAAAGGGAAGATCTCTCTTGCTGGGTGATGCTTAGAGAAAGAATCCTAGGTCAGTTGTTTAGAAGACAGAATTATAGTTTCCAGTGTTGTCAGTTCTTGTTTGAAGTAAAGAGTGACCTTCCAAGTGTGGGCGGTACACTTCAGGGCCCCTCTCTTTCCCCAGACCCCAGCCTGATGCTGGGGATCAGGACAGGGCAGGGAGCTGTCTTTGAGAGATTTCAGGTCATCCTTGGGAAGGTGCTATTTGACTCTTATCACTTGAAGTTCAGCAGGGAGAACCACATCCCCACTAACCACATGACAAGCAATTGTACAAGTTAGCAATATTTGATTAAAGCCATACAGTTTCCTCCATGCTAGCTAAATTCAGCAGCTTTTAATGTGCACATGTATCTCCTTGTTCTCTGATAAGAACAAGGTGAAGATAAAGTTCTAATCAGCGTGTGAACTTCCCTCCACCTTCTCCATCCATCATGCTCCATTCTCTCGGGAACAGAGTGGCACATGGTTTCAGTTACTCTTAGGCATTGTTCCCTACCTTTGTGCCACTCTTAATATCATACATCTTCTCTTCATGTGTTTATCAACTTCTTCCAACTAGACCAGAGAAACATCAGTCTTTGAGAAACTGACGAGGGATGAGTATACAGTAAATGCCCTGCAAATGCCTGTCACATTGGGTTGATCACCCAAGAGTCTATGAGAAACAAAAGAAAATTAGGTATCAGCCTTAGAAATCTGCTTTTTTTTTTTATCATTGCCAATCTAGATACAGATTGGCATGTGAAATGGTTTAAACAAACTTCAAGTATAGTGACTAGATGCTGTCTTCAAATGAACACTAAAATCCATAAATGCATATCTCATGTATCCATGCAACTGATGGAAAGTTAAATGTGCCATCTCCAAATGAAGCCATAGGAAATCTATGACGGCAGAATTAGAGGTGCTATAGCACATGAGGGAGGCACATGTAGGAAATTGTGGACAGCAACTTCCTGGCTCTTCAGGAAGCATGCTGTGAGGTATTGTAACCTTTTCTTCCCTTACACCAGGGCAGCCCCACACCACCCATTCTGTTCTGTAACAGAGAGTGTGAAAGTGGACTAGTCAGCTTGCTGCTACAGTAACAAATCCCGGAGATAATCATCTTATATAGAGGAAAGACTTGTTGGGAGTTGGCATTTTGGAAGCTGTAGCCTGTGACAGGACAAACCTATTGGCTTTGGACTTCTTGGTGCGAGTTATAAAAGCACATCATAGTGAGAGTATGGGGCAGAAGTAACTAGTTTTCTCTATGGTAGAGAACTTGGGAAGAAAAGGAGAGGAAAAGGAGAGAGCCTGGGCCCCACCACTCATTCTCCTAGTGACCTAAATACCTCCTTTTAGGCCTCCTCTCTTCAAGGTTTCATCTTTTCTGGATAACGCAATGGATGGAGGACTAAGCTCTTAATGCTGGACACTTGAAAAACACTTATCCTGAAGGCAATACAGAAATTGGCAATCCTTGGGTTACCTGGTCATCTCTCATCACCACCTCTTCCACTATTCCCTCTAGGTGCTGGAACCCCACACACTAAGAAGCTACAAGTACTTCTCAGACACCATGAGCATGACCAAGTAGACCAGGAGAGGCCAGCCTTAAAGGGGCCATCACGGAAATAAAGCTGACTGCAGCCCTGTATTGAGCAAGCGGTTATTCTGTAAGCAAGAGGAACATGATTTTCTTACTCTTGAAAACTTATGTAATAAAAATCAATATTAATCTCCATATTTGATAGATGAAGAAACTGAGTGTGAAAAGGGCTCAGCAAATTGCCTATTACAAAATACATTTTTAGACTTAGGATAGTCAATTTGAACTTATATGGGTCCGATGCTCCTTCAAATATGGCTACTCGACCTTTTCAAATGTCATTCTGAATTCTACAGTCAGAGTTTTCTTTCCAAGTCATTTCCACCACGACCTGGGTGATGCTGAAAGATATCTGTTCACCACCTCTTAATATCAACATGTTCAATAATGTGAAATAACAAAGGCATTCACATCTGGGTCATATGACAACACTGACCTTCAGGTGAATGTTTTTTTTTTGTGTGTGTGTGTGTGTGTGTGTGTGTGTGTTTGCTTGCTTGCTTGCTTGTTTTTAATTTTCCAATCAAGAAATCACCTCCTACTTATGAGAAATCTTGCTAGGTAATACTCATCAAGATATTTAAAGTTTCCCCATGAAATCAGAGTCACAGTTTTCTGCAACATATCTCTGCAATCTGCCCCCTTCTCTGCATCCTCAGGGCCTGAAATGGCCTGCTCAGGCACTATGAAGAGCCATGGCAATGAAGCTGATCTTTTGAATTGCTGAAATGATTCCTGAGAACAAAACAGTTCTTGACCCCAAATCACGGACAGCTGCTCTTCTATTTGGGGATGCCGATTCCACCCACAAGTCTCCTTAGAGGGTAAGTTTCTAAAACAGTCCCTCCATGGAGGCAGCAGGAACAGAAGACTGGCCCACTGTGGATTGCTGTTTACAGGAAGCCTATTGGCTGGCCAGCAACTTCTACTTGACATGTGTTACCTAGTTTGAAGTGAGAACCTGGACAATTGGCCTTTTTTAATAGTTTGAATGAAGTAGCCACCAGGAAAGTTATTGGAGAGCTACTCATGCTAGATAAGAAAGGCTTTACAGCTGGACAGGCAGTTGTGGCACACACCTTTAATCCCAGCACTCAGGAGGCAGAGGCAGGCAGATCTCTGTGAGTTCAGGCCAGTCTGGGCTACAGAGTGAGTTCCAAGAAAGGCTACAAAGCTACACAGAGAAGCCCTGTCTCAAAAAACAAAACAAAAAAGAACTAAAAAAAGAGAAAAGCTTTACATACCCCAAGTGTGGTAGAGATACTCTGTTCAACTGATACCTACATGTTCTCCATGCTCAACCTCCTTTGTGTCTGAGTTGAGCTACAGGAGTAATTCCAGCCAATGAACTATGAGCAAGAGTGATTTTTTTTTCACTTCTAGCCTACTAAAGCTAAAGTTATATGTTTCTTTCCTATCAGTTTGACACTTTCTTTGGCCACAGACTAAAGATGGCATACTTACAAGATGTAATTGGCTTAAATCTCCAAGCACACCTTAGGAGAGAGCTCCTGCAGAAATGAATGGACCACAGGAAGCTTTTCTATTCTTCCTTTGAATTTGGAGGGACGGTGGTTATACAGTGCTACTTGGTCTACTCTGAATAATATACAGGGGGAGGAGCTAGAAAGAAGGAAGAGTCTGAAACACAAAGAAACTATGTTAATTTATGTAAGTTAGAAACTTGATAGGTACCTACGGTTATCCAACTTGGAGCAGGGTCTGGCCAACCTTATGGCTGTGAGCATTCTACTTTTTTCTGAATTCCTATGGGATGCATATAAAATTCTAGGTGTGAGTGTACAGGGGGGCATTAGAGTAGCTTAGATGCAGTGATGTCCAATGTTAACAGTGTTGTTGTCTGGTGACTAATTGATAAAATAGCATGTCAGGGTAATTCTGTGGCCAGAACAAGGCAACAAAATCCATTGGTGTGGAAAGGATTCACAGAGGGAAGGAATGAATAGGAACTCAAAATAACCGAGTGAGTGGCTACTGCATACCAGAAATATGTCTTCACATAACTCTTACAAAAGTCCTAGTAACAGCATGGTTTAAAGACGAGAATTAATAGTCCTGGATATCATTAGTGAAGCTGCATTTGACCTGAGAGCTCCAGCTGCTCTTTCCCCCACAAGTTCTCTGCAACCTCATCCTTTTGTCCACAAGGTTCTGCAGTCATACATCCTGACCAGCAGGGGCATCATAAAAGCTTCCAACCAGGACTGTTTAAGTCTCCTTTAGAAGCACAAGAGAGCAGAAAGGTGATCATGCATTCACACGTGGGCACTGGTACTATCAGATGTTACTTCAGATTTTGTGGTATGCTATAACTCTATATCAGCTTCCTCTCATATTATGTTCTCACTACAAAAGAACTTAAGCCTCACAGCCCCACACTCAGTATGCGGATGTAGTAACATAACATCACCTTCCACAGGCAAGACTGTGTGTCCTCACATTCAGCCTGGCTCCTTACTGGGCTATGTGGGAGGGTGGCTAATCAGAAGTACATTTAAGAGAGAAAAAAGAAAATGAAACCTTTCGATGACTTCAAATTTATATTTTCTTATCTAAAGTCATGATCTGAATGGAAGTTAAGAGCATAGCAGTGTCCACTCCTTCCCTTTTATCTTTAAAGTTTAAAAATGAATATTGAGAATCATGTTTTAAATAAACATCTTCACTTAAAGGAAAAGACGTCTACCTTGAACACTGACTGATGTTAACAGTGGATGAGGACATAACATTGCATCAGAGGCATAGGTTATAATTGTAGTACTTTGGTACAGTGCAAGATATCCCAAGAGGCTTGGGATGAGGAACCCTGTACATCCTGAGGATAAAAGGAGGAGAGAAAGGAGGATAAAGGAGATAGGGGTGGGAATGGGGAGAATAAAGGATGGTGATGAGGGATTTGGGAGAGAGTGATCCTCTTGAATCCAGATGTAGGAAAAACACTGTCTTATCTCAAAGTAGAGCAGAGGCAGCATGGTCCACCAGCCAGCACCCTCAGTCTTTAAAGATGCTTTTGCAAGGTCTGATCATCCTTTGTCAAAGAAACAAGGTCATGAGGGCAGTGTGCTTCTGCTTCAGAACCATGTCCAGGCAGGGTGACTTAGAAACTGAGTGACAGAAACTGACCCAATCTCCTAAGTCTACCTCTGGCTCCAATGCTCATCTGACCTTCAAACCCATGGTGGCCATTTTTCTCAGAGTGGCCACTCAGCATTCTTGTGGTGTGCCAGCTCTAGTTGAGCCCAGAGCACTATGGAGAGAAGAATTCTGCAGCAAACATGCATTCATTTAAAAATGGAGTTGGCCAGTTCATGACAAGGAGATGGCAGCAGTGGTTTGGGGGCATGTCGTGACTTGAATGGTGTCTCCTCTAAAGATATATCCATGTCCATGTCCCTGTAGATAATCTTGTTTAGAAAGGGATCTTTTTATATAGGTGTAAAGTGAGGATCTAGAAATGAAATCACCCCTCATTATCCAGATGGACCCTAAATCTAACAGCAGTGTCATTACAAGGAATGTATTAGTGAGAGACATGGAGGGTAGAGGAAAGGGCCATGTTAAAATAGAGGCAACATCTGTTGCTAAGGGGCATTCAAATTACTGATATGTTTATATAAAGTAAGTCTAGTTATCAATACTTTTAGGAGCACAAAGTCTATATTTTGGTAATTCAGGGCCCACAGGGGGGAAAACATATTTGGCACTCAGATTGAAGGAAGACAAAGGATTTCATTTCTATTATAAAACTGTGAACTATATTCAGGGAGAATTACATGTTTTGAGTATTTAGTTATTGCCTCAAAAGTCAAGGGAATAAACAAAGTCTGTAGCAAAAAAGTTTCACTGCCTTCAAAATAGTAAATATTCAGTGTCTATACATTTCCAAGCAAACATATTTTGATTAAGTCATTAATGTCACTTTATTGCTCTTTCTCCCTCTCCCTCAGTCTTGCTGAAGGATTTAACGTCAAACAATTCAACAGTGACAGCTGGTGAGAAATCAGCTTTGAGATTTCTCATTAAAAGTAATGCTGTGTTAGTAGCCAAATACTTGGAAATGTGAAATGTTAAAATTTAATGGTGTGGAAAGGCTTATTCTAACTTTGCAGATTGTACCATCTTTGCAGAAGTTGTGAGAAAATAACAACTGATTGTGTCAGGCCTGACATAGTTGTAAAACTGCCAAGAGCCTATAAAAGTAGGTAGCCATGAGTACCCAGAAGTGAGGAGTGTGCACCTGAGCTACAATGTGTAATGTGTTCTGCTCTGCAACACTCCTGACATCTCCAGTTAGCTCCACAGTCACACACAATAAAACATCTCCTGGGTCTCTGTTTCCTCCCTCGACACTCTCACCGTTATTGGCCAGTATGCTGAACAGACAAATTTATTCAGCTTATATTATCTCCCCAATGACGACTGTAGGAGTAGTCCCTCCAGTGTCTTATATCACTGCATTGTGCTAAGCGTTTAGGAAATTCATTTCTCTGAGAGGAATAGCAGGAAATAAAGTTTCATTGTATTTTTGATGGAGAGGAAAAATATGAGGACTCACATCCAATGTAATCAAAGCTGCACATTTGCATTTTGGAGAAATAATTGCATTCTTTATCTCCTGATCTTAAATCACTTCCTGAAAACCTCAACCACCTGTGACAATAAAAATGTACAACTATACAAATTATTCAATGGCTCCCATCTGTAGGTTTTAACACCAACACCTCCCAGCCCTATAATTGCACTGTACCCAAGGACAGCTAAGAAAAAGGGAATGTATGTCAGTTCTCTGCCTCACTCTGTCTGTGTAGTTTCTAAATTGTGGGAGCATGGGGAGTGGTTAAGGCTTAACACATAATTATGTATGCATCTGAATAAGTTTTATGATGTTACATAAATAACCCATCTTACTATGTCTCAATTGAACATTGTGTGTGTGTGTGAGTGTGTGAGTGTGTGTGTGTGTGTGTGTGCATGCACATGCATGTACATTCATTGTGTAGATAAAGTTATGTACATGTATGAAGGTCAACAGACAACCTTGTGTATTGGTCCTCACTTTCTATGTTGACATGCACTCTGTTGTTTAGTTACTGAAAACACCCAGCAACCTAGCTAGTGACTC
Organism: Peromyscus leucopus; assembly: GCF_004664715.2. NCBI lineage: Eukaryota > Metazoa > Chordata > Mammalia > Rodentia > Cricetidae > Peromyscus > Peromyscus leucopus. The sequence continues at coordinate 86,341,917 of NC_051069.1, forward strand.
CTGTTTCTACTTCCCATCTCCCCACAGGACCACTGAGATCACAGATGATCATGCTTATGTGTCTGATTTCTACATGGGTTTTGTAGGTTCAAAATCAGGTACTTGTAGGAAGCAAGTGAAGTTCTTAGTGAATGTGCATTGTTTGACATGACCCAGGCAGGTCCAAGGCCTCAGATCTATGGGTAATCGGTAACGTTACCCATAGCAGCTAGCCTCACAATTGGAAAACTCTTCTTCCTCTGGTCCATATACTTATGTGGCAGACTGACTGATGAGTGCAAAAACTAGCAATTGCAGCTTCCTCCTCCTTAATGTTTACAGGTTGAGATTGCTCACCAACAGACACCTCCCACCAAGACTAGTTAATTCCTCCCCCACTATAAACACACTGAGCTTCCAAGTTCTTAGATGGTTGGTGTGGCTCTATCAGAGTGGGCATAGCTCAGAGGACCCCGGTTTTTCTGCATGTGTCTGTATGTCTGCTCTTTCTTGACTTCCTCACTGCTGCCCCAGTAAGGTTTCCTCCCAAGCTGTGAGAGCTGTGGCAGATATTCAGACTTGAACAATAAGTGCTTTTATTTACTGAGCCACCTTCCCAGCTCCCTGTCCCCTCAACTTGATTTAAGGTATTCAAGGACACATGGTAACAGCTGAAAAATATTAGCTTCATGGGTTTATGGTGATGACCATGATGATGATGATGATGATGATTAAGAAGAGGAGGACTAGGAGAAAAGTGGCCCCAAGAGAAAGAAAGTCCCTAAGTAAAGTTGGGGGTACTTCAGTAAAGAAGAAAAAGCCCAGATCAGGAGGCCACTGTTTTCCTCTAGATCAAAGATGGGCAGAGAGACAAAGGGACTGAACTACTGAGTTAGAGACAGACCTAATGCCTCAATCTCAGTACTTTTTCTCCTTGATCTTGGACAAACCACCCAAATTCTCTGAGGCTCATTATAATTTATAAAATGTAATTATAAATTGATATTATTTTAGAAAAATATCTGTAAAATTCAGGCACATCTAAGAACTCAGAAAGTATCCACTCACTTGAAGCAATAATCTCAGAATGTTATACCAATGTTGGAATTGAGAGAAGTCTGAGAGCACAGTAAGTCCATGACTCCTCCTCCAGATGAGAAATCAAAGCTCAGTGAGGGGAGCTGGTCTGCACCTACCTACCGGGAACTAGCCTACTCAGAGTTAAAGGACCTATAGGGACTAGAACTGAACTATGATTATGGGATGCCTACCGTCCCACAACCTTTCTCATTTCATGCTTCTCTAAACAGATCCTCAAGGTTGAGAGAAAGGAGACAATGCCCCTCCATCCTTTTCTTTTCCAAGCAGAGCCTCCTAGCCCATGCTAAGAACCAGCCCCAGACTTGATTGAGCTTGAATGAGACCAACTCTGAATCAAGAGCCTGGGGCTACAGCTAGGCTTCCTCACTGGGCCACATCTAGCTTTAGTTCTTCTCAAAGGAAACTTTTAAGGATCTCTATCTTCACCAATGAGAATGTTTGGCCAGAGAATGTTTCTAGCTGATATAGTCTTGACTCATCACCTAGAAAATTTCCCTGTACAACTATGACAAGAAGTAGCCACAGGCATGGCACTGGCAGCCAGATAACTAAGGCACAGAATAGTAAGAAAATTCTGCCCAAGGCGCTCTCCCACCCCCTGCCATTAGTGACACAAGCCTACCATCAGAGCTTCATCCTTTCCAGCCATGGCATTTGTCCTAATATGTCACAGTGCCTCTTGGGACACAGAAAGTATTACAAGCCATTACAATCAACTGTATTATCAGAACCATCTTAGCAGAACACATTTTCACTAGATAGTGTTGGCTTGCACAAGGAAGAAAAAAGGCTAGAAGTAGGATTTGTTATGTTCTGAGCTGTTTGGGGACCTGGGGACCTCATGAAACCACTGGACACTGGAGAGAAAATTAGATTTCAGGAGCAGAAGGCATGAGGATGATGAAGCAGGGAAGCGGGAGCCCGGGCTCTGCAGGCGTATGGCAAAATCAGATTACTTTCTGAAAATCTTTTCTCTGAGAAAGGCACTTTTGTCTTCCAAGAGGCTGACTAAATCATCATCCAATGTCCTTAAATTTCCTCTCCTACCCATTTTGCTTTATCTCCTAGGAGAGTGGCATGGCACAACCGTTCGACACAAGAACCCACTGCAAGCGGCCCACTCACCAGCAGGGTGGGGGCCGGCTTGTCAGTCAATTACACCCAAATCCTCAAGCTCATTTACAGGTTTTGGAATGGCTGTCACTGTCCTTGGAAAACACATAGCACTAAAAGAACACAGATGTTTGTCACTGATCACTAACATGGTCCAAGCAGCTGAACATTCATTTCTCATCACCCATTCTCTCTCTCATTTTATGTAGAAATTTAGTGCACTGGCCAACACTTGCTGTCAGGACACAGACTAGAATCTCCACATGGTCTGAGAACTGGATGTGTTTGTAGCCAACGTGGAACGCTATTATCAGCAATGGCAAGGTGCTGATGATGAGCGAAGGGGAGGAAGCCTGTTTCTCATCTGCTATTGGCTAACATTAGTGGTAGAATAATGACAGCCAATGGGAGCCTCCAATTCTCCTCTAACAGCATCGTGTTCTCTTGTGCTAAACATCCACTGACAATGTCTCTGGACTAGATATGGCTAAGTAACTTTTAATTTTGGGTGTTAGGCATGAGTGCATCAAGGAATATGGACCAACAATCCCAAGTATCAAAAGCGGGATATGACACAGACAGAGAGGACACTCCCAACGTGGTCAGAGTTGAGGAAGACATTTCAGAACAAAAGCTCACGCTCCACATTTGCTTAATCCACCACCTTCTTAGTAGTCTGTGCACTGTGACTGTCCCTAAGCCCTAGATACTCTTAATATACTGATTATTTTCTGGTATTGATGGGGCAACCAAATGAATCAAGAACGGACTGAGGAAGTTTGCTCATAAATATCTATCGGTAGAGTTAAGGATACTGGCTACCTCTCATAATGCAGTCAATAAAATCTGCTTAAGGTTTTATGGGCTGCCCGAGCATCCACATTACCACTTCAAGCCCTCAAATGGGCAGGGCTGTTTCTGGCCCTAGCTGTCACCAGACAGTAGTTGTGTGCAGCATCACTCACAAAGTTATTTTGCCATTGATGACATCTATCACAAAGGGGGTGAAGACAGAGCACCCTGAGACCTTAGAAAATTGTCAATTTCCATATTAAAGGGAGCTGCCCGACAGTGTAACTCAGGGGCAGGGACACCCAGGAGCACTATAGTCTCCTTTTCCCCAGCGTTTGTCTGCCATGCTGGAAGAAAGGACACGGAATTAACACCACAAAACTCTCTAGCTGCTTAATTTAGCCACTTATGATGTTGCAATTTTAAGTTAAAAAGAGTTTTGAATGCTGAACATTTCATTTGCTAGGCTTTTTCCCCTCTTTTCTTCCTTACAGAGGCTTCCAAACTGTTTGAAATAAAAATTCATTTTCTTGAATACACAGAATTGATGCTAATTAAAATGCCTGTGAGAGTTAAAGGAAACTGCCAGCCCTGGGAAAATAGAAGGTCAATTTTATTTTTCAAAGGGCATGGAGTGAAATTAAAACACCCTTAATTCAAGTCATAGATTCTGTAGTTTGAAGATACTCCACAGCCCCTAAGGAAAATATGAGAAAAGGCATGGTCTCTGAAGGCAAGTAGATGGGTTGGATGCATGGCCCTGGCCCCTCCTGGGTCTGTTATCTCAGGCAAGGACAGCCACCCAACTCCGTACAGCATGGGCTCTGAAAGAGGGGCCCTAGTGGGAAGGCCTGGCTGCCAAGTTCCCCCAGCATAAGCTTCTCCTTCACCTTGGCATGGGACGTGGGTTTGGTGTTCTTGAAATAGGACTGCTGGTGGTCAAAACTGCAATAAAAGATCTATCAATGAGGGGAAATTTCCATTTCTCAGGTGGAATAGATGATTGGCTTCAGAGGAAGCTCCATCCTTGGAGACCTAAGATTTTATCTATTTTATATTTCACAAGGTTGGGCCCCAGCAATTCTTTAACCCCCATATTATATTCTCAAGTTCTTGACCTGCCTGGACACAGTTTGCACATTATCTAGCCCTGGTTCTTATTGTTTATTTCATTTGAATGAGCTCACTTTATTGGCTTATCCTTAAGATAGAATTGCTATTATCTGATAGGTTGGACAGAACCATCACGTTCATTTTATCATACAGTGTAATAAACATGTAACTCCGAATAAACCATGCTCACCTGTGCCACTCAGAATGATCCCACTCACTGCTCATTGGCAGATGCTTCTCTGGGGAGAGCTAGAGTAGAAGGTACCATGGTTTCCTCCCACCCCACCTACATGATGAGATCTATGGAGAGCAGAGAGCAGGGTGGCAGAACCATCCTCCTCAGCCAGTCCAATCACTGGTGTTTGGAGGCAGTGTGAGTCAACAGTAAAGAGTAAAAGATGCAAGACTCAGACGGATCACATAAGCCTGACTTCATTGTTTAATGACAGAGAAGCAGAGAAAAGCAAGGGGTGGGGAAAGCTGAGGAGGCTAAGGGCCACAGCAGCACAGACAGCTTCGGGCCATAGTGGACATGGCGTTTAGCTCTGCTGGCTGACCTGGCTGGTGTCAGAATACATTGCTTCAATTCTCATTTACTCAACTTTAAACAGACTTGGGGTTTCATTGGATAGTTTGTGTTTACTTAGCCTCAATTATGCTACCCAAGAATTCAGCTTGGGAGAGATGAAAGGGACATTGGCTCAGCCTTTGCTCCAGGAGCAGCTGGGCTGTGAACACTGAGTCTAAAGCCATTCTCTCTCTCTCTCTCTCTCTCTCTCTCTCTCTCTCTCTCTCTCTCTCTCTCTCTCTCCTCCCTCCTCTCTCCCTCCCCCCCCCCCCGCTCTCACTCTCACTCACTTGCTCTATAGCTCTCACTTGAATTTTTTAGGTAGTAAAGGGCCTTAGCCTTACTAGTGTTCAGATAGCCTACAGACATTGCAGGAAAGTCTGGTTGACTCTAGAAGAGTCAGGCAGCACCCTCCCACCCAACTTCCATTCCTAGCCAGGGTGTTCAGAGAAAAAGACCCTGTGTTGGACAGAATTTTTATCATCCAGGCAATGCTTTGTCACCAGTCCCTAGACAAGGTCTGACATACTGGCTAGGAGGGCTACAACAGGGATTGATAGCTCCCTACAGTACTGCTCTCATGTGTGTGTGTAAGGGGGTATACTCTGCATGAAATTTCTCCACCCACACACTACCTCATACTTTGTGAGCATGTGTGGTATACAGAAATCAGCCTAGAAAGCAGGAATCATACATAAAGGTCCTTTGACTCCCAGGTCACTGCTCTCTGTGAAGTCATTTTTTGCTGATGGTGTTACAAATCTTGTTATCCTGGAGGACATGGCATTACTCTCAGCTGCAACCCTAGGCAAGACTATGCCTTCCTCTGTGGCCACTGTTGGAAGACAAGGGCTCGGGGTTAGAAATGGCATACATGTGGTAATGAAGTACAAGCTTCCTACTATGAACGGGGCAATGCTGAATGCCATGCCCAGAGCACAATGGGTACAACCTTTTCCTATACTGCCTTGTCTCTTTTTCTTCCTATAATAGAATGCCTGAGACTAGGTGATTTATGAACAAGAGGGGTTCATTCTTGCTAACTGTCTGAAGGTTCTGGCACCAGCATCTACATATCTTGTGGTGATAATCTCCTGCTGGTTTAGCTCATTGCAGAAACTGAAAATCAAGGGGGAAGTAGAACGTGCAGAGGATGGAAGGGAATCAATCTCCTGTGACTGGTAACCCTTTTTCCAGAAAAGACATAAATCCACTGACACTCTCAAGGAAGGACTCTGCCCCCAAACCCTGACACCTCCTTCTATTCCATGGAATACCAAGTATAGCATCATCAAGAAGCTCACATGTCCTGGCAGGATCCCCAGCTTGTCAAAGTGTGCTCCCAAGTGAAGACTGGGAGGACTCACCAGTCCCTTGAACAGCCGGGCAGAATCTAAGCTCTAAACTTCTCCAAACAGGCTTAGAAGGCATGAGTCACACACTTTGTGCTCTCAGGAGCTACAGTCCCTCTGAGATCCACACCCTGAATCCTGCCTGGCTTTTGTGGTCAGACATGGAGGGCATTGCCATATAATCACTACAAGGGAAGCCCAGGGAGCACTGTCTGTAGAGTTCCCTAGGTGATTTTTAAGGCATAGTTGGTCTTAGAAGCATATTTGTTTATTCAACAAATATTTACTGTTTACCTACTGTGCTCTGAGCATTGGCTAGGGCCTGGGAATTCTAAGATGAATGGGGGGAATTAGGCACAACAAATGGAAATTGCAATATTATGTCGTAAGGCAATAAAGGTGAACACAGGAGACCATTGTCCCCATTCATAATAAAACTTTAAAACACAGCATAACTTTTAAGCACATCATCAATAGAATCCCTAATGGGACATTGTTCCTTTTGTGTTGGTTTCTGTGGCTTTGTGCTCCGCTCTGAGGAGCTGTGGAGAGCCTGTGGTGGTACATGGCCCACACTTTGTATATTTCAGCATCAAAACACCAAGAAATGATTTTCCTTTCCTGAGTGATTCCATAGAGAAGCACATCAAGTCACTGTAAACATTCTTAACATATCTCCAAACCGTAAACAGATTTGGAAAATGGAATCCTCTCAGCTTCTCTGGCTGTCATGTGCCACCCAGGCATGCACCCATGGTTTCTAGGAAATCCCTCCTCTAACAAAATCTGGGAGTCAGACAGTGGGTTAAAAATATATAATGTTGTCACTGGTGCAGCCTCTTGGGGAGACAGTGGTTGGATGGGTACAGTTGAAAGGTGGGTTCCCAGGAAGACATCTGATTTTTGTCTCTGAATTCTCACCAAGTTTTAAAAAGTTCAAGAGAGTTCTGCTCCTCTCACCAACCTGGCCTCATGCTCTCCAACCTAGTACCATGGCCCTGAGTCTAGGCTCCCTGTTCAGCCACTCTGTACTGTCTCCATCATGGGACAACCACAAATGTATGAAGCACTGGCTATCCACTTGGCATAGCCTTAATGATTGTTTATAACATCTAGAGAGCTTGACAGAGGTCAGGGTCATTACCTCAAAGTCAAGACACGGGGATTGGCTCTCAGAGGTTCAAACTTTGTTCCGGGTGGCACAGATGGTGACCAAGTCTGTGGGCCCCTTCTCTCACACTGCTCACACTGTGACAAGCCTTACTGTTAAGATTTGCATCTGAAATGTTCTCTAAAGGCTCACATATTGAATAGTTGGATACTATTGGGTGGCACTATTTGAGGGAGGTTCTGGAGAGCTTAAGAGCTGTGGTCCAGCTGGAGGATCTTTATCCCTGAGAAGTGCTAGGATGGTGTGCTCGTTTCATGTTGTTGCTGTGATAAAACAACAGGAGCAAAAGCAACCTAGGGGAGAAGAGCATTTAATTGGCATACACTTCCAGGTCATAGTCTATCATTGAGGGAAGTCACGGCAGGAACAGCCCAAAGTAGGACCCTGAAGCAGAAACTATCAAGGGACGCTGTTTGCTGTCTTGATCTCTAGCTAGCTCACTCAGGTTTATACTCAGTTAACTTTGTTATATGGTCCAAGACCATCTGCCTAGGTAGGGCTGCCCACAGAGGGCTGGGCCTTTCTGTGGCAATTAATAGACAGGACAATGCTCCATAGACATGTGCATGGGTCAATCTGATCAAGGCAATTCCTCGATGGAGGTTTTCCTCACAGATGACTCTAGGTTGAGTCAAGCTGAAAATTAAAGCTAATTAGGATGGGGTAGGGAGTATATCTTGCCTATCCTGTCTTATTCTCTACCTCCTGTCAACCATGAGGTACATGCTTCAGCCACCATGACATTCTGTCTCTTATAAGGATGGATGCAGCTGATCAATGTGACCTTGGGGGACACCTCCATGGCTGTCAGTTGTGAAAAGTCCTCTCTCCCTTATGCTGTTTCCTCAAGTGTTCTGAGGGTAAACAGTCTAACATTTGCATTCCTTCGAATTTTTTCCTTGGCTCCACCCATGAATGCTCTCCACTATTAGGTCCAGGCCCCCTCCTCTAACCTGACAGTTGAAGATCTTCAACTTTATACCATAAAGCTGTTTCCTCTCCATAATGCTGACTTCCTTCACTCACCTCTTTTCCTGTTTCCTGCCCTGATTACATTCAGCAACATCTAGGTCTTAATGTCCTGTTTGTCATTTGCCTTGTCATACACAGACCCCCTCACTGCCTCCAGGAGGCCTTCTCTGGATGGTAAAGCCTGTTGCTCCAATGAGAATGAACTGTTATTATTTTCTATGAGTTAGTGTTTTATATGCAAGAGGATTTAAGTTTCCAGAGGAGAGGTGTCGAGACTTCATCTAGATTCTGCTTGACACATGCTGGAGTTTGTCAATCCATGGATAATGTCTTTTCTCTCATTGATTTGGAGAAAGATGGAGCAGACTGACTGATTAAAGGGGCTAGAAAGCAAGGGCTTCATTTGGAAGGAGCGATGGGAGGGGCAAAGGTGGTACTGATGACTGCCATGGAGAGTAGGCTTCCTTTGTTTTTTTTCTGCAGTTACAGATCTATGAAGGTTAGATCCCATGACCTTAAATGTAAGTGTAACATGGCAGCCATAACTGTGGAATAGAGTGGGAGCAGGAGACTGTGGCTCAGCTGAATTTCAGATCGAAAACACAAGACTTGCAGAAAAATGCCTCTACTAACAAGTTATGGTGTGTCCAGGTGTCACATAAAAGTCAACCTTGATTTATGTGCTCTGTCCAAGAATAAAGGAGACTCTGGATTACAAACTGTGTCTGGAACTCATTGTCTGGCCATTACCAGAGCAAATCCCATTCCCAGATAATGGACATCTGTTAAATCTTCCACTGTTAATAGAAAATGCTGCCTATGGGACGGAGGCTTTTATGACAGTACCGTCTCTTCTGTGATAAAAAAAAAAAAAAAGTGTTCTAAATCTTATTTTAACCAAGCCTCTGTGTTTGCATCTGCTTTTCTAAAGGGGTAAGGATAATGAGCCTCAAAAGAATCCAATGTGTTAGCGATGTCATGGCATAATGAGGGGAATTCTCCTGCCTCCAGGCTTTCGTCCAGCCACAGAAATGTGTGCTTCCAACTCTTTGGTGTCCTCACTCCTGGTCCTGCATGATGGGACCCATGGGGATAGAACTCTTGTCTCCACTGAGCTGGCTCCATTGGAATTTACATTATAATCATGGTAATATCTTGACATAATCTGAACATTCCAAATGCTTCTATCTCCCCTTGCTTTGTCACACACTGCTTCCTCTGCCCCAAACTCCTTCCCAGGTCACAAATTGCTATCTTAATTAGGTCAAACTCATCCTCCTCTGAGAAGCCTCAGCAGTATGCTTTTTCCATTTCAACTGAAGAATTCTAGAAAATTTCACTTAAGTAAAAACTAGACCTGTCAATACAGAATGTTTATAAATAACTAACTAGCTAACTAGGTAGAGTATTTCTAATTCTCTCTCTCTCTCTCTCTCTCTCTCTCTCTCTCTCTCTCTCTCTCATCTCTCTCTCATTTGTGTGTGTGTGTGTGTGTGTGTGTGTGTGTGTGTGTGTGAAGGCCAGAGGTCAACCTCAGGGGTTGTTCCTTGAGTGTTATCCACCTTGTTCATTGAGGCAATGTCTCTCATTGAAGGTCACATTGTAGAGGGTAGGCTGCATGCTACAGGCCAGTGACTCGGGGGACCTGTCTGCCTACCTTCCCAGCATTGGAATTACTATCATACGTCATCATGTTCAACTTCTTACATGGGTTCTTAGGATCAAATTCAGGTCCTCATGTTGCACAGCAAGCATTCAGCAACTGAACTATCTCTCCAGGCCCCTTATCTAGGATCTGAAAAATAAAAATGCAATGTGAAACCTGCATAAACTTTTAATCAGCTAGTGTGCCTGATCTTGGATCCATAAATCTACTGGGCTCTGTCCTAGCATCAAAAGCCTATTCCATGATCTCATGAAGAAAGCTAAGGCAGAATCAAAATACTGTTCCCACCTCCATCCGTAAACTCTACAAAATCTAAAGATACATGGTACATTCAGTCTATGTGGTCTTAAGACACTGGTTTTTAATCTAGAACTTTCCTCCCAACTGTCCAACCTGTCTTTAAACATCAGCTGTCACTCTCCTCCTCCCTATTTAAGGATTTCAAATCAACTTTCAGGTAAGCTATGTCCTGAGTTCAAATCTAGGCTTCTCTTTGGTGGCCTAGCAACCTCTACCAAGAGATTTAAGTCTTCAATGTTAAAATTCTCTTATTTGTGAAAATCTAGATGACCACAGTGCCAATATGAAAGAAAAGGCTACTGTAAGAAAGAAATGAGGTGATGAATTAGAAGCTCTTAGGAGTGTGTGTGTGTGTGTGTGTGTGTGTGTGTGTGTGTGTGTGTGTGTGATGTTAAGCAACTGCTTACATGTGCTCCCAGGCTTTGTCAATGGTAGCTGTGGAAAGACAGAGAGCAATGTATTGTGATCAGACAGCAGCAGAAACATTCATTTTGAAGCATTTAAAAAGCATGGTTCTCAGAGCATACATCTGTTAAATTACACGGGCACCCAGAGAAACTGTAGCAAACACCCTAAAGAGATGGTTTACAGGCACCTAGAAAACAATGTATTAAGACCTGGGACCCCAAATAAGCTTATCATTGATAAATGTATGAGATGAGTTTTAACAATGTCATTGGCTTGAAGGTCAGAAGTATGTGTTAATGATTAATTACAGTAGCAGTGAGTATTCATATTTTACTCTTATAAGTGGGGTACCATTCATGTGGATAGCATACATTAAATGGTTCAGTCCACAAAAACCAAAGTGCTCTGGGGTGGACATTATCAATTTACAGGTGAAGATACGTAGACACTGAGGCAAAAGTAGCTTTTCTGAGACCACCACGTAAAGTATAAGATCTAGACTTGACTTTGTGAAGTCTGGCTGAAAAGCCTGTGGTCCATGTACAACACCATCTTCCACCATTGCTCTGCTACCCCATTCCCATCACAGACATTGATGATACAGATATCCACTGAACAGAGACATCACCTCAACATCCTTTTCAAGATAGGAATGAAGAGGTCCCACCCACACTTATCTCTTGGCATTACCATACCAGAGAACTCTCTACTACTTGTATCAGCACAATGTGTCCAAATGTCTATAAGATATATTTTGTATGCAGACTTTTTTCCTGCCCAACAGTTCCCAAATAACTGACACAGAGACTTAATATTAATTATAAATGCTCAGTTGATAGATCAGGCTTGTTACTAGCTAACTCTTACAACTTAAATTAACCTATTTATATTAATCTATGTGCTGCCACATGGCTCATGGCTATTACCTCTCCTTCTGCATTTCTTGCTTGTTCTCCATTTCTTGGCATCTCCTCTGACTCTGCCCTTCTTCTTCCCAGCATTCCCTCTGCCCTGCAAATTCTGGCTAGCTATCGGCCAATCAGCTTTTTATTAACAATGAGAGCAATACATATTTACAGTGTATAAAGATTGTGCCACAGCAGTATTATATTGTGATATTCCTATGAATTAGGTGGAAAGAAGCCTCAAGATAAATCTGTAGCTAGTTAAACAAATGTACTTAAAAACTTCTATCAGTAATGAGTCAAATCCCCACCTGGAGTGTTTCTCAAGGAGTTGTCTCAAGTGTACTTTAGCTGATGATGTACAACAAAGTTGACTATACACTTGCATGAAGACCCAAAATACATGTTCTAAAACACACAACTCCATCACAAATGGGATTATGGTTCAAAGCCTTGCAAGGCTACACATCCCCAGGAGTCTTCAGGGTTCAAGTTTCAGTCTGTAGGCATACCTTGACTGAGCATGTATTCAGAGGTCTGGGGGCATGGAGAGAGGGATATGAGAGTGGGCAAGGTCTCTGATAGAACAGGTTGATAAAAGTCTTAGCAATGAACTCCAGCACCATCTCTAGACAGCAAGTTATGTCTGCTCTCTGGACATATTGAGTTGCCCCCAGATAAACTGGATTGTTAAGAAAAGTATCCACAATACAAAGGGCCCCTCTCTGCTTCCATATGAGGGTAGGATCGAGAGCAGAATATCTGGAACAAGCCATTCTATGGTAAGATATCAGCTTATACCCACAGCTTTAAAAATATATACCCAAAGAAAGAAAGAAGTAAGTGCATCTGAGACTGGCCAGTAAGTGTCTCTGTGAGGCACTGAGGCTTTCCAGTTGGAAGGAATCCTGGTTGCAAAGAGAACAAAATGTTCCAAACCACCACCTTTCAGCACAACAGTGAAGCGTCAATGATAGCCATCTGTTTGTTGATGTCTTTTCTAAGGCAAGAAATAAGGTGTCTACAGAGACCTGGATGAATAATGCATACATCTGCAAACATAATCACCCCTCAACTGTACCAGAGAAGAGAAACTGCAAGAATTCAAAGTATCTGATCATCCAAGAAAAGTTCTACTTCTCTTTAGAAATGCTGCAGTGGCAAGAGAACATGCAGCTGTGCATGCTGAGAACAAAATTCATGGATCGTATACACTCCATTTATTTCTGTAGACACAAGCTTGCATGCAGATGCACACATCCACACTTATATACACACCCCACAGGTTGGCTGAGTCCCAATTCAAAGTGAGTGAGAATTCTCAACAATGTTGCATTCATTGTTACTGCAAGTAAGAAACAGGTAAATCTGCTGAAAAGCAGTTTCAAGCAGATTCTCAGAAAAATATCTTTACCTTCCCCCCAGGCTTTTAGAACTTGTGGTCTTAGAATTTGCTCAAGAACCACCTACACCACACACCTTTTGGAAGAACAGTCTCCATTGGCACAGGTACAACCCACACTAGTAGAAAGAACAGACTCCATAGGCACACGTAAAGCCCACACAAGCTAGAAGAATTGGAGGCTATGCTGCATTTAGGCACCCAAACCCCCACAAACCTCAGCTGAGACAAACCTACTGAACCTGAGGACCAGCCAACTACCATAACCCTTGGCCATTCAGGCCAAAAGACAATAAAGGAAACAGACGATAAGGGAATAGAAGACCCATCCAACAAAGACATCACAAGAATCAACATCTGTACCTATAATTATCCCAAATCTAGATGGGTAAACAGCAGTGTAGGAATACATGCAACAACATAAAGGCAATGGGCATTGCCAGAACCCAGTGGTCATACAACATCAAGACCTGAATATCCCAAAACAGATGAAGCAGAAGAAAGCAACCTTAAAAAAATTTTTATGAAGATGATAGAGGCCCTTAAAGAGGAAATGAAAAATTCCATTAAAGGAGTTGAGGAAAAGACAAACAAAAAAAAATGGAAGAAATCAACAAATCCCTTAAAGAAAGCCAAGAAAAAACAATCAAACAAGTGAAGGAAACAGTTCAAGACTTGAAATAAATGCAAAAAAGAAGACAAAAACAGAGAGAATTCTGGAAATGAAAAATGAATAGGAAGTACAAATGCAAGCATCACCAATAGAATACAAGAGATGGAAGAGAGACTCTCAGGTGTTGAAGACACGATAGAGTAAATAGATTTATTGGTCAAAGAAAATGTTAAATCCAAAAAATTCTTTACACAAAACATCCAGGAAATCTGAGATACCATAAAAAGACCAAACCTAAGAATAATAGGGATAGAAGGAGAAAAATTCCCCATCAAAGGCACAGGAAATATATTCAACAAAATCATAGAAGAAAACTTTTCCAATATAAAGAAAGACATGCTTATGAAAGTACAAGAAGCTTACAGAACACCAAATAGACTGGACAAAAAAAAGGCCCCTGGCCACATAATAATCAAAACACTAAACATACAGAATAAAGAAATTAAGAGCTGCAAAGAAAAAAGGCCAAGTAACATATAAAGGTGGACCTATTACAATTACATCCAACTTCTCAGTGGAGACTCTGAAAGCCAGAAAGTCCTTGGCAGATGTTTTGTAGACAATAAGAGACCATGGATGCCAGCCCAGACAACTATACCCAGCAAAACTTTCAATCACCATAGAAAGAGAAAACAAGATATTCCATGATAAAACCAGATTTAAATAATACCTATCCACAAATCCAACCCTACAGAAAGTACTAGAAGGCAAATTCCAAACGTAGGAAATTAGCTGCACCCACATAAACACAGACAACAGATAATCTCACACCAGCAAAACCCAAAGAAGGGAAACAGACACACACTGCCACCACCACCAAAACAACAACAAAATAACAGGAATTAGCAATCACTGGTCATTAATATCTCTTAATGTCAATGCACTCAATTTGCCTATAAAAAGACACAGGCTAAAAGAATGAATACAAAAAACAGGATCCATCCTTCTGCTGCATACAGGAAGCACATCTCAATTTCAAAGACAGACATTATCTCAGAGTAAAGGGTTGGGAAAATATTTTCCAATCAAATGGACTTACGAAGCAAGCTGGTATAGCTATCCTAATACTAACAAAATAGACTTCAAACTAAAATTAACCAAAAGGGATGAAGAAGGACATTTCATATTCATCACAGGAAAAAATCCATCAAGATGAAGTCTCAATTCTGAACATTTATGCCCCAAATACAAGGCACTCACATTTGTATAAGAAACATTACTAAAGTTTAAATCACACATCAAACCCCATTAATAGTGGGAGACTTCATCACCCCACTCTCACCAATGGACAGACAGGTCTGCTAGACAGAAACTTAACAGAGAAATAAGGGAACTAACAGATGTTATGACTCAAGTGGACTGAACAGACATCTACAGAACATTTCACCCAAACACAAAAGAATATTCCTTCTTCTCAGCTCCTCGTGGAACCTTCTGTAAAGTTGGTCACATATTGGGTCAAAAGGAAATCTCAACAGATACAAAAAAAATTGGAATAACTTCCTGTATCTTATTGGATTACCATGGGATAAAGTTAGAATTCAACAACAACACAAACTACAGAAAGCCTACAAACTAATAGAATCTGAACAACTCTCACATGAATTACCACTGGGTCGAAGAAGAACTAAAGAAAGAAATTAAAGACTTCCTAGAATTCAATGAAAGTGAATGCACAACATATCCAAACTTATGGGACACTATGAAAGCAGTGCTAAGAGGAAATTTCATAGTACTAAGTGCCTACATAAAGAATTTGGAGAAATCTCACACTAGTGACTTAACAGCACACCGGAAAGCTCTAGAACAAAAAGAAACAAACTCACCCAAGAGGAATAGATAGCAGGAAACAACCAAACTGAGGACTAAAATCAATAAAATAGAAAAAAGGACCAATACAAAGAATCAATGAATCAAAGGGTTGGTTCTTTGAGAAAATCAACAAAATATACAAAACCTTATCCAAACTAACCAAAAGGCAGAGAGAGACTATCCAAATTAACAAAATCAGAAATGAAAAGGGGGATATAACAACAGACACTGAGGAAATCCAGAGAATCATCAGGTCATACTTCAAAAACCTGTACTCCACAAAATTGGAAAATTCTAAAACAAATGGACAATTTTCTGTATAGGTACCATATACCAAAATTAAATCAAGGCCAGATAAACAGTTTAAATAGACCTATAACCCCTAAAGAAATAGAAGCAGTCATTAAAAGTCTCCCAACCAAAAAAAGCCCAGGGCTAGATGGTTTCAACACAGAATTCTACCAGGATTTCAAAGAAGAGCTAACACCAATACCCCTCAAATTGTTCCACACAATAGAAACAGAAAGAACATTGTCAATTTTTTTAAATGAGGCTACAGTTACTCTGATACCCAAACCACACAAAGATGCAACAAAGAAAGAATTATAGACCAATCTCCCTCATGAACATCGATGCACAAATACTCAATAAAATACTGGCAAACTGTATCCAAGAACACATCAAAACATCATCCACCATGATCAAGTAGGCTTCATCCCAGAGATGCAGGGATGGTTCAAGATATGAAAATCTGTCAATGAACGCACCATATAAACAAACTGAAAGAAAAAAAAAACACATGATCATCTCATTAGACACTGGAAAATCCTTTGACGAAATTCAACACCCCTTCATGATAAAGGTCTTAGAGAGATCAGGGATATAAGGAACATACTTAAATATAATAAAAGCAATATATAGAAAGCCAACAGTCAACATCAAATTAAATGGAGAGAAACTCAAAGTGATTCCTGTAGCATGATGAGTCCTAATTAGTCTTAATACTAAAACCCAGAGCCAGATATTGGAGTAAATGATGAAAGATCAGTAGAAGAACCAGCCACTCGAGAGACTTCTTATTCTACAGAATCCTCAGCCTGAAAGGGCTGAGCTCCTGTTTCCTCCTGCTTTACATTCCTCTCTCCACCTAGCCATATTACTTCCTGTGCTGGAATTAAAGGCATGTGCCACCACTGCCTGGACTCTATGGTTAACTAGTATCTAGCTCTGCCCTCTGCTCTTTAGACAAGCTTTCTTTGCTAGAGTTAAAACAAAATATCACCACAGATTCCACTAAAATCAGAATAAGACAATGCTTTCCACTCTCTCCATATCTATTTAATATAATACATGAAGTTCTAGCTAGAGCAATAAGATAACAAAAAGAGTTCAAGGGGATACAAATTGGAAAGAAAGAAGTCCAACTTTTGCTATTTGCAGACAATATGATTGTATACAAAAAGTCTACTAGGGAACTCCTACAGCTAATAAACACCTTCAGTAATGTCTGTGTGTGTGGGGGGGGGAGATACAAGATTAACTTAAAAAAATCAGTAGCCCTTCTATACACAAACAATAAACAGGCTGAGAAAGAAATCAAAGAAACAACACCATTTACAATAGCCACAAATAATATTAAATATCTTGGGGTAAATCTAACTAAATGAGTGAAAGACCTATATGACAAGAATTTTAAGTCTTTGAAGAAAGAAATTGAAGAAGATATCAGAAAAGGGAAAGATCTTCCATGCTCATGGATAGGTAGGATTAACATGGTAAAAAGCATTTTACCAAAAGCAATCTATAGATTCAATGCAATCTCATCAAAGTCCCAGCACAATTTTTCATAGACATTGAAAGAACAATTCTCAACTTCATATGGAAAAACAAAAACCCAGGATAGCTAAAACAATCCTGTACAATAAAGGAACTTCCATAGGTATCACCATCCCTGAGTTCAAGCTATACTATAGAGCTATAGTAATAAAAACAGCTTGGTATTGGCATAAAATCAGACATGTGGATCAATGGAATTGAATCAAAGACCCTGACATAAATCTACACATCTATGAACACCTGATTAGAATGGAAAAAAGAAAGCATCTTCAACAAATGGTGCTGGCGTAACTGGATAGTGGCATGTAGAAGAATGCAAATAGATCCATATCTATCACCCCGCACAAAATTCAAGTACAAGTAGATCAAAGACTTCAATATGATTTGAGTTACACTAAACCTGATTGAAGAGAAATTAGGAAGTAGCCTTGAATGCACCGGCATAGGAGACTACTTCCAAATACAACACCTGTAGCACAGACACTGAGATCAACAATTAATAAATGGAACCTCCTGAAACTGAAAAGCTTCTGTAAGGCAAAGGACATGGTCAATAAGACAAAAATGGCAGCCTTCAGAATGGAAAAAACCTTCACCAACCCCATATCTGACAGAGGGCTGATCTCCAAGATATATAAAGAACTGATGAAACTAGACATCAAAACCAAATAATACAATTTTAAAAAGGGGTTCAAATCTAAACAGAAAATTCCCAACAGAAGAATCTCAAATGGCTGAAAGACTTTTAGGGAATTGCTCAACATCTTTAGTCATCAGGAAAACGACTCTGAGATACCATCACACACCTGTCAGAATGGCTAAGATCGAAAATGCTGGTGACAGCCTATGGTGGAGAGGATGTGGAGTAAGGGGAACACTCCTCCACTGCTGGTTGGAATACAAACTTGTACAGCCCCTTTGGAAAGCAATATGGTGGTTTCTCAGAAAATTGGGACTCAGTCTACCTCAAGATCAGGCTATACCAATCTTTGGCATATACCCAAAGGGTGCTTAATCATACCACAAGGGCACTTGCTCAACTATGTTCATAGCAGCATTATTCGTAATAGCCAGAACCTGGAAACAACCTAGATGCCCCTCAACCAAAGAATGAATAAAGAAAATGTGGCACATTTACACAATGGAGTAAAAAACAATGACCTCGTGAAATTTTCAGGCAAATGGATGGAACTAGAAAAAATTATTCTGAGTTAGGTAAGCCAGACCCAGAAAGGAAAACATGGTATGGACTCACTTGTAAGTGGATATTAGGAGTAAAGTATAGGATAACCAACCTACAATCCACAGCCCCAGGAAGCTAGACAACAAGGAGGGCCCAAAAAGGTATGCATGGATTTCCCTGGGAAGGGGAAATAGAAGAGATCTCCTGGGTAAACTGGGGGTATGGAAGGGAGGGTGGAGCAATGGGAACTTGAGGGAGCAGTGGAGGTGGGGCCAGGAAGAGAGGAGGGAGGAGAGAGGGTGGTAGGTATGTAAAATAAAGGGGGGAAAGCTACTTAAATAAAAATAAAAATTTTAAAAATAATCCATGTATCTCTGCATCTCACCTTAGTAAAAGCCTACATATTAATGGCTCATTAGAACTCACAGAGCTGTTCAAGAGCTCTGCTAAAAACTGACCCTATCTCCCCATGCCCTTCCCAGTGCTTTGTCTATTTCCTTATATTGTAAGAAAGGACACTGTATGCTTTCATTTAGCGTGGTCACAACCTCAATTCTGTCCTTGTGTACCTGCTTCTTCTGTCAAGAGGTAACAACATTAAAATCATGTGCTGCTGCACTCCAGGAGGGCAGCTGAGAGGTGAGCATGTGTTCAATTTGCCACAAGAAAGGCAAAGAGAAAGCTGGTTATGCTGACTCACTTGGATATGACCTCCCATTCTTCTGGGGTCATATAGTGTCATGAAGTATCTACATCCTCAGATCAAAAGAACTTATTACCCCTTTTTGGTAAGAGCCTGCTAGAGGCAATGAAGAATGATTCCCACTGATATCCAGTTTATATGTCACATAAAAATAAAAGTATCAAGAGTTCATCTTTGATTTTATTGAATAGAGGCAGAACATAAGAGTGAATTACTTAAAGACAGAATAAAAATAGAGAAAATGCTAAAAAAATGTGTGCTAAGTTTTGGATACATGGTCATAATGTTCTCCTTCCCATTTATTGTGCATGACTGTGTCCAGTCCACAAACGCTGCACAGGCAGTGTGACCACCAAAACCATATGACATTCCTGAGCTAAAAGAGACAACAAGCCAGTGGCTAGAAATCCTTAATGTAAAATACAAACTCCACATATACCACTGAGCACAAGCAGTTAGTTCGGCTTCTGAAAGTGCAGACACTCATGGATGAAGGACATCAGGGTTATGGAAGACCCAAGGTGGGTGATGTTTTGAAGAAGAAAATAAAGGTACACAGCAAATACCTGGATATTTCTGAATGACCAGAAGTTGCTGCAGGGGAAGGCCTAGCTTAATGCTAGCATCCTTCATCCAACGTCGATGAACTTATACCTTAATTCATTTAGCTATTCTGCTATTGACACATATTCAACATGAAGCAGCATGGTTGACCCCTGCCTATGCCAAATACCAAGTACAGAGTGGCACCCACATTAGATTACAGTTACAAACTTGAGAAGGGTCATGAAATGTTGAAACCATCAAGCAAACCAAATGAACATATAATGAATACAATGACTAAAGAGTACAAGAAACTTCAATGCTTCTAGAAATAACCCTATTCAATGGTCAGCAGTCAAAAGGTTTGCCATGAGGAAATTAACAATTCAGCAAATACATAACAGGGTTTAATGGGACAAGAGATGGGAAAGACATCTTCCAGCCAAGGGAATAGAATGGTTTCATTGGTGTAGGAGAGGGATGTGTGCATGGCTAAACCCATTCAGAAGGAATGTGTTTCCTGCATGCTCCTTAAGGTCAATGTTTGCAACTGAGACAAAGATGAATATATAAAGATATATCCCAGATATGAGGCTACTGTAGCAAGTGGATATGCCTAATTTTTTACTGTTTTTCTGTTTTCATTTTTTTTTTTTTTTGGTTTTTCGAGACAGGGTTTCTCTGCATAGCTTTGCAGCGCCTTTCCTGGAGCTCACTTGGTAGCCCAGGCTGGCCTCGAACTCACAGAGATCCGCCTGGCTCTGCCTCCCGAGTGCTAGGATTAAAGGCGTGCACCGCCGCCGCCGCCACCACCACCCGGCTCTGTTTTCATTTGTATGTGTGTGATGCGTACATGTGCCTCTATCAATTTATATGGGCACACATGTGTATACAGAAGTGTGTGTGTGTGTGTGTGTGTGTGTGTGTGTGTGTGTCTGTCTGTCTGTCTGCCTGTGTGTCTGTGTGTGTGTACACACATGCATGTGTGCATGCATGTGAAGGCCCAAGGTTGAACTTATGAGTTTTCCTCTATTTTTTTACCTTATTTATAGAGGCAGGGTTTCTCAGTCAAACATAAGGCTTACTCATATTGTTGGTTTATTTAGCCAGTTTGCTTCAGGCATCTTCACCTTCCAAATGCTAGAATTACTGGTAAGCTGTCACACTCACCAGACGTTATCTGTGTTCTGGGGATTTGAATTCCAATCCTAATGCTTGCTGCTTGTGCAATAAGTACATTAAACACCAAGGGGTCTTCTCAAACCCTTTCATTTTGTTTTGCTTTTTATTCTTTCTTTCCTTAATGCCTAATTCTTCCTCATCTTCCAGCACCCACATTACTACTGGCAGAGGTCACACCTCAGACTGAGGGAGAAGTAGGAGACTGTGTAGACTGAGGATCCTGCCAGGAAATCTGAATTGATGCACCAGAATAGCCAGATAACTCTAGAAAGTGGACAGTGGCAGAACACAGCTTGAAGGCAGTTGTATTAGCAAGTTGTGTGAAGAACTAGAAAGCAACTCCTCTAACAAAAAGAAGAGCATATTGTGATCAGACTTGTAGAAGTAAACAGGGACCAAGGCATGAAGTTCTTAAAAATCCACTGTGAATCTAGCTCATACTGGCCCCAGGAATGAAGTGTCATGGGGGCAACTCTCCTGCAAAGCAAAGCCCAGAAACATGGCCTACTTCTCAGTTTCTCCATAGCAAATACTAATCCACAATGCAAGGTGCATTCACATCATGCCCAAGTCTACCATGGCAACCACAGTCCTTGAAGGTCAAGTAATGGGACAGAAGACACCACCAGCCACAGGAGAGAAGCCTATATTACACAATTTTCAGAGAAAGTCTGCAGAAAAGAGCAGAATAGAATATATCCCAGCAAGCTCTCCTGCCCAGGGACATAGAGTAAGAGAGTCAGGTCAAGAGTGCTGCCTCAGGAGGGGCATCCCCATTGTAAGTCAGACTCTATTAAGGTCCTCTTCATTTAGGTGCTTTTTAAGTATCCTAACAGGCTTTCTGTCTCCGCACAGCTAAGAAGAAATGTCCTACTTGCCATTAACTGCAGGTAGGTGAAGGGTAGAGCAATACATGGGGTTACCAGCACTTAAATAAATCAGCCAATGGGCAGTTACAGCTGCAGTGTATAAATAATAACAAGCTTTAATAGGTAAGACACATAAGGGGAGGGTAACAAATTACTGAAGACCAAATAGCTATTAAATTATAGAACTTGATCATGTAACCCCAAGCTCTCTGTAGTTGCCAAAGAAGAACGAAAACTGAATTCTGTCACCTGAATGAGTAGGGCTCTACCTACCACTCCACAAAGATGCCTTGGGGAGATCAGAATGGGTGACAAGATACTGGGGTACAGTCTAGGAGGAAGAAGAGGTAGGAAATGTGGGGAGTGGGGAACTGGATAAAATGGAGGCAGCAGAAAAGAATATGCTAGTGTGGCCCACCAGTGCCTGGGGTCTCCACACAGAAAGCCAGCAATTTCCTCTCCCAACTCCCTACTAAATAAAATAAATGTCTTTGCCTCGTGTCACAGTTTGCATTTTGAATCTGATTCATGGAGAAAGCATTGGCAGGTAATCTCTATCCATTTCAAGTGTTTAACTTTTCACGCAGAATACTAATGCAAACATGCAAAAGAGGAGAAACATCAACCTTGGCACCAAGAAATCAATCTTTCAACACAAAGAATAAATGAAACTTCCCAACGCTTTCAATACTTTTGTATTCTTTGTCTTTCCCTCATTATTCATTGTTAGTGGCTTCTTGACAGTTGTGACTGATTTGCCCCAAGGAGGGTAAAAATCTAAATTGACAAATTCTGCTATGATACAAAGTTTTCATCCATTGTTTTCTTGCAAGGAGACATCACCTACTCACACATTTTCACCTTTTTTTCCATCTATCATCAACACAAGCATCTTCCCTTTTCTTGGAGGACTACTTTCCAGAAAGAAATTGTGTGTGTGTGTGTGTGTGTGTGTGTGTGTGTGTGTGTGTGTGTGTGTGTGTGTGTGTGTGGTGTGACATCTCTGGAGACACTACAAGATGTAGGTCTGAGGATTTGGGGATGTCAGCTAGCCACCAATGCCATCTTTATGATACCCCTCTGTATAAAATATTCTCATAGTCTTTGAATCAAATGTGCACCTTGGGAAATTTATCTCATGATATACATCTTTCAGTCTCTTGTGGAGATCAGGAAAAGCAGGCTTAGAGAGTTACATGTCCCACAGCTGTTAAATGGCAGGAGTGTGGTTGAAATGGCCATCTTTATATCCTTGCAACACTGTGCATTTATCTTGTTATTGTGGCAAATCACAGATGCTGCCTAGGCTGGGAGGGTTACAGAGTTGCAGCCTGGTGAGAGGAGTGATTGAAGGATGTCTGGGACAGAGGCTTCCTGGAGTCCTCAGTAATAGAAGAGTAAACACAGGCACAGAGTTGAAGCCTTTGGATGCCTGTGAAGCTGGCAGCACCTTGGACAGAGCACAGACACCAGAAGGAGGCAGTTGATCCTGAGGGACAACAGAGGTAGTGGGTTGCAAGAGATTTAGTCTCAGTGAAAAGAGATGGATGGGCCAGAGAAAGCTGCTAGGATGGTTCTAATATGACCCTGAACAGATAAGGCTATGACCTTCTGTGGCTAAAAAGAAAGGCTAGGGAGTTGAGTACCATCTTCCAACATTCATTCAACCTTCCCCAAGAACCTTCTGTGTGTCAGCCACCCCTACTAAGGTTCGGAAAAGTGGATATGTTTATGACATCTTAAAGTTCATTTAAAGACTGCTAATCCAGATAACCATGGTGTTGTGAGTTACACGGGCATTATTAGAGGCCTATCTGTCAAAGTCTGGGGGAAGGGCTTTAACTAGACCTGAAGAGGAAGGATGGTGAGGATGGTGTTCTAGATGCCAATATCCTCTCTCTACCAGGATGTAGTAATAACATGAGACTGGAATGTGCATTCTGGCTTACTCTAGCTGTGCAACTTACATCTACATAAAATGTGTTATCCTCATTCTCAAGGAAGGAAGAGACAGCCATTGGCAGGCATATGCTAGGGAGGAGAGGGTCTAGAATGGAGCTGAGACCAGGAATCCAGATCCAGCTCTGAATTACTATAAGAATTTCTGTAACTGGTCAGAACATGCTATTTTGCTCAAGTTTCCTTCTAATAGGCTCTAAGTTCTGTAATCTGTGAATTATATGTCTTGTAGCATCAAATGATGGAAGTAATATCTAAAAACATACCTAGCTCAAAACCAATATATGTTAATACCCCCTGATAATGGTAAAAACTAACTAACCTTGCATATACTAGGCCATTTTAAAAGTGAAATGTGATAATCAATGCATTGCTCCTTTGAATATATTCTTTAAAAAACAAAAGTAGATATTTGAAACTTATTGAAGACTTAAAAATGTAGACTCTTATTTCTCATTCACATTAAGCTCAGTGTTCCTTCTGTGGTGCCCATGATATGGACTCACTGAATGGATATTTGTAGACCTGGCCATCTTTTAGATAATTACTCCATCTCCTAAAATGCTAATTCTAATGTTACTATTATTAATTAGAAGATTGAATTGGGGACTTACACTGTACAGCTCTTTCTTGTCTTTTGGCCAGGAGGTCCCTGAACTGGGGGAGTAAAATGAGGTGTGACGTGCCAAGCTGTCAGCATCAGTAGACTTTTGATGAGCAGCTGCTTTACCAGGCACCACAATGGATGTTGTTATAGGTATGTGTGATGCTGTTTGAGTCTCAGTAACACTGGCTACTGAGAGTCTGTTGCAGAGATGAAGAAATTGGCCAATGGCCATGCCACTCATAACAAGCAGAACCAGAATTCAAAACTCCTCACAGGAAAAAAAAAATCACCCTATGGAGTAGCATTCTCATGGTTTCCTGCTATGAATACATGCTTATCTCTTGATGGGGGTAGCACTCTTATGGTCTCCTGCTCATGGATACATGCTCATCTCTCAGTGTTCCTCTGAAAAGACTATGAAAACTCTAGCTTTGGTCATCATAGCTGCTGTATCTATCGGAAAGTTTAATTTTTTCCCCTCCAAATCTTACTCCTTTCAACTTACAATCTAAAAAGAAAAGGATCAGGTTCAAAACCAGTTCAATAAAAACCACCCCAGAAATAAATGATTGCGTTTATTACCACGACTCTGTTAATACTATTGATTTTCCCCTGCTCCATTTCCCTTTTCTTTGCTCTCTTTACAGACCACTAGCAGTGAGAGAGCTTACCATTAACCCTACAGACAGTGCTAATAGATCACCAAGCTGTCACTCACCCCCTCCTCTGTGTGCAAGCATAATAATTCCAGGCCATGGCAGAGCCTTTTGCCCATCAGTCACTGGGGCCTCCTATTGGAGACAACACACTCATTACAGGAAGCTCTAGAGACAGGCTGCTGTCAACTTCGCAATCCCCGATTAAAAAGTCACTTTAATTTTGTAATGCTTCCAGTAATTTGTTATATCACAAGTTGGCTAAAGTATGGTTCAATTCTGCCCCAAACCACAGTGACTACATGCTGTGCATTGGACAATTCCAAATTCTAGTATCTATTTATTTCCTAAGTAATCACCAATCAGGAAGCAGAGGTAAGTCTGTGTCGCCAAGCTCACATCCAATGTTGAAGACTAGAGATGATCAGTTGATAGTTGGGAGCTGATGGGAGTATTTGCTAACATTGATCCAATGAAGAGAGGGGTCAGGGTGTCGGTGGAGCTAGAGGTCGTAGCTCAACTAGGCTAAAGCAAACTGCCCGCACACATGGTGAACCATGCTTCCCTGTATACCGCTTCCTTTCCATCCTTCTTAACTAAAAGTAAGTTTCTCAATTTACCATTTCACCACCAATCTCAGAAACTACACAGTTGATTCCTTTCTGTCCCATTCCAGCCTCTTCCCCTGAGATGCAACTATAGACTTGAATAACCACATTAAAGCCCAGATCAGAATCCAGGAGGACAAACATTTCAATGTGGTGGAGGAATAAGCCTATTCCAGGTGCTTTCGGCTCCTGGAAGGTAACCATTTGTAGCTGAATGAAAGAATATAAGGAGAGATAACTTAGAAGGTGGTTCATGGAAGAGTCTTCTAAGTTTGAGCATTTGCAAACTTCAGTCTTAAGGATGTTTCCCCTACCCTCTGTGAGAGGGAAATAATGATTTTTTTTTTGTCCATGCAGGCATGATGGGCTTTGTAGGCCACTTCACCATGGAAAGGCATTGAGAGAGCCCCTCATGCTGAGAAGACGGTGTCTATTACATCCCTTCTGCCTGCAAATTAATGTGTGGCATCCATAGAAACAAAGAGTGAGACCAATAGAGAGCCTACCAGGACTCTCAGATTCTCTAAAAGCATTGACTTCAATGAGAAATTAGAGCAGCACTAGACAGAAACACTGGGAACCTCGCAGTGCATCTTAGCGGCGTTTGGATATAAAAGCAATCAGTCCAGCATGGTGTAGAAGACATGGGGGCAGTGGAGAAGAGGGGCACAGGTGGTCATACTAGCTAACACTCTGGAGAAAGCCCACGATTAGAGCTAGAACCAGGAACTCAGCTCCAGCTATGGATGCTTAAAAGAGCTCCCATTCACAGCTAGGCTGTCTCAGATATCATTCCTTGGTTAAAAAGCAATTTCGCTTCTGATAGCTTCTCTATGCTTTGCATTTCATTGAGAGAATTGGGCCTTTTCCCTCTCATCTTAGAGTCAGTTGCTCGTGTAAATTTAAAGTTGAACAATGTTCCACAACCATTAAAATTTAAGGAATCACATTAGAGAGAATGGGTAACCAATGGCTAAAAAGTATGATTCCTGGCTGGGCCTGGTAGTATGTATGGAGCAGCCCTGAGTATGAGAGAGCATTTGAGCTATGAGCACTTGGACACAGAAACCATGGTGTTTGTATCTGCAGTGACCCTTCAAGGTGTTCTAAATCTAGCTAGGGAGGTCAGAGAGAACAATTAAATATAGAAAATAATTCATACTGCCAAAGGTAAATGGCAAATAAATCGTTCAGAGTTCCATACCATAGAGTGAATTCGCAATTTTAGGGTGCTCAGTATGGCTCAGAGTGGCCAGGAAAGACACCAAAGGAAGTTGTGCCTTGAGGAGGGAAGAAACCACTTCCTGTGAGAGGCCAAACACTGACTCTGCAGCTCAGCTACACATAAGCTGGGATTTTATCATACTGTATACACTGATATATTCCCAAGTGCCTGGAAAAGGGCTCATTACACTGGTCCTGGACAGGCATTTATTAAATGACTGCATATAGTAATCTTCCTGAGTTCTGCCACAGGCCTCGGAGTTATAAAGATAGTAAGAATCATTAGTTGAAATAACTTGAGGTCCAGTGGGAAGGACAAAAGAAGAGCAGATGGTTATCAACCAATGTGGTAAAAGCAGCTGTCAAGAAGCTGTGACTAGGATGTGCATAACCAGTGGGAACACTCTTGCAGTTTGTCATATCCTGTATTGAGACATTGAAACTCCTTCATATCAAACCACATGAGTCCAGGCAAAAGGGGGGCTGGCTGATGTGAGTGGAGCACTCACCCAATTTGAATCAAATTAGCTATAAGCTTGCTTGTTGCAGCATGGTTTATAAGAGAAAGAGAAAACAGTAACACTATGATTTCAGTTAAATACATTATGCTGTACTCATATACCAAAGTACAATATAGTCATTAACACACTCTGCCAGAGTGTTTATTGACATAGAACTCTGTCTCCAATATATAGTTACTTGAAATGTAAGATTCAAAACAAAAGCATGCAGTATGATTCATTTTGGTAAAAAAAAAATTATGCAAAGTAGGAAAAGATGTACTCACAGAAGTGGTAATACTTCTGTGAGTGCATCTTTTTAGTGGTATAAATTACCACTAAAGTGGTAATTTATAAATAATGAAATTATTAGTTTCCCTTTTTTCTCCCTTTTTTCTTTTTCTTCTTATTTGTTCTTATCCAAAATGAACATACATTTTAATAAGAAAAAAGTTATATTAATCATAGTTTTTTTCCCTTTGCCCTTCAAGAGTTAAACTATGAAGTTCGTGGAGAGCAAAGGGCACTAAGAGTTGTCTGTCCTATGCAGATCTGCTGCCAGATTCTGGTATCATGCTTTTCCCAGCCTTAGAACATTTGTGGATTTAGCATTAAGCAGCCCCTGAATGACCTGACAGAGGCAGGCTAGGTCTCTAGCACTCGTCTACTGCAGACACATCTTCTCACTCTTTCTCCTTGAACACATACTCACATACTCATGCTACTCCAACCTTGAATGGCCTCATTATAAAGCAGAAGGCTTTATAATAAACCCCCCAGTTTATTGTTATTTATTGATGATCTCTGAGAGGAGTGTACAGGAACAAATTCCCCAGCTTCCTTGGGTAATTTAACAGCAAAGACATTACTTCAGGGGGGTAATGCAAGCATGCTGGGAGACAATACAACAAAAACCTGTGTACCAAAAAATGATCAGATGCCTCAATGTTCACCTTAATATTTGCAAAGTATGAGCCACCTGGGTGGGGGAGTCATCAAGGTGCTGCTTACTGATAGGTCTATGGGTCAACTGGAGTGTGGAAGGCTGGCACTGACATCCATAAGCTCAAAAGACATGTCACTCTTCCCACTAAGCATGCTTTCTCTTCCTCCTTTCTCTACCTCTCCTCCCTCTCCCTCTTTCTACTCCCTTCTCTTTCCTCTCTCTCCTCCCCCCTCTCATTTTTCTGTCTAAAAAAGGAAGAGCATGTGATAAGGCCTGAGGTTTCTGAAAATCACCCAGGAAATACAGAAGAAAGCTTTTAAATATTTTGACAATGAGCAGAGTATGAATGGAAATCAACTCAATTTGCTCACCAGTGGATAAATGGGTAAAGAAAGCACAGTATACATCCATGATGGTATATTATTCAGCCTTAAATGAGACGGAGGCTGCTGTATATAGCATATGGATTAAACCTGGGGATCTACGTCAAGTGAAATGAGCCAGGTGTAGGACAAATATCATATGATTCCATTTAAATGGTGTGTTTAAAACCACCTAATTACTAAACACAGAAAGCAGGTGTCTGTGAGGAGCTTGGAGAAGAAAGAAATGGGACATTCCCAGTCAGCACATATCCAGTTTCAGGAATGCAGGGTGATTAACTTCTAGAGCTCTGCTTACAACCTGGTGCCTACAGTTAGTAATACTGTGCTGCACACATAACAGCTTATTAATAAGGAAGAGCTCACATTCAGTGTACTAATGGAAAAAGAACCCAGAACTAGAGGAAACTGGAAGGTGGGATATGTTGGCATCCATATGGATGAGGATAATGCAGTCTCCTACTGCTCCACCAACACTGATGATCTCAAGACTTAATGTCCCTAGTGTCTGTTCAGTGGGGAGGATACACAGCAACAGCAAAGCATTGGGAGCAACTACAGTCCTCTCACAACCCCACGGCAACTCACAGGTAAGAGCTGCTGATGCAAGGTGATGCCTTTAACCTCAGCTTCTCCATGATCTGATGAAACTGACACTTTCAGAGCAAAGGTGGTATAAGAAGCTGCCATGGTGAGGGCTGGGTCCTGCCAAGACTGGGGAGTGATAAAAGGGAAGTGCTTCTGTTTTGATACAAGAGTATGAATGTTTAAAGAATAATCAATAATACAAACAAACTAGAAAAATCCACCCACCCAGTATGTTTGGAAGTTAAAAGCATTATCTCTGAATAAACCATAAGTAAAAGAGAGGTTCTGATACAAATAGGAACCACTTGGGATTGGTTTTATAACAATATACAGGCTGAAACACACAGGATAATGCAGTATTTAGAGGACAAATATTAAAGAGCTCAAACTTCCATCTTCCTAAACTGGAAAAAGAATAGCAAGATGAAGTCAAAGGGGGAAATTTTTAATATAGTATATTTATTGTAAAAAAAAATGTAATTTTGAAAGAGTAACAATAACCAGTAGAAAGTTCTTAGAAAAGATTAGTCAAACTGATAAACACCTAGTGAGGTTGATGAGAATAGAGAAACAAAGGGTCACTATTAAGGAGTATTAATAGAGACATTTCCTAGGCATGGCTGGAGCATCCAGAGATGAGGCCATGGCCCCTACTTGACAATCTAGAGAATGTAGGAAATCCATGAAGCCATGAAAGGCTTTATGAAGCAATTTTAAGGAATAGTGCAGGTTAGGGGATCATCAGAGAGCAGACTCTGATAAGAAAGTCATTGTGGAAAAGGAAGGACCCTACAGACACTAAGATGGGAGTCTATAAGGGCCAAGTGGACCAAGCTAATCTGAATGAAGACTGTAGATTACCAAGTCCACAAGTTCAGGATGCAGAACCAGGAAGAACTGAGTTGACATCCCATCTCAGCAACTAACTAGCTTCATGACCTTATACAAACTGTCAACCTCCTTGTGCCTTTACGCAGTCTCTCTTAGAAAGTTGTCATAAACAAAAACAGAGATTGGTATCAAGCACATGCTCCAGTGCAGAGCATTACTGAATATTGTCATTTTTATGTGTTGTTTATTATAATCTAAACTACTAATTTAGGCAGAATTAGTGAACAGGCCAAATAACAGAGCATTCCTCACCCCTCCATTCCTCAGGATCATTTCCTAAGGTGCCTCCTGTGTGCTAAGATGACCAGCCTTCCACTGGGCTCTCCAGGTGCTCCCCAGAAGGAAGAAGCCCTTTGCTCAATATTCAGATCACTAGCCACTCCCCCCAAAGTGGGCCTTCTCTCCTTTTCCCATTCCACAGTTACAGATAACTCCATAAAGAATTGTCTAAGATACTAAAGTGTTGGAAACACAAGACAATGCCAGTGGTGGTGGTGCACACCTTCAATCCCAGCACTGGGGAGGCAGAGCCAGGCGGATCTCTGTGAGTTCAAGGCCAGCCTGGGCTACAGAGTGAGTTCCAGGACAGGCTCCAAAGCTACACAGAGAAAATCTGTCTCAAAAAACCAAAGAGAGAGAGAGAGAGAGAGAGAGAGAGAGAGAGAGAGAGAGAGAGAGAGAGAGAGCTCAAGACAAAAAAAAAAAAAAAAAAAACAGATGCAAATATCCCTATGCACCAGCAGTGGGCACTGTTCTGAAATAACTTTACCCAAGAAAAACCAAGTGTCAAAGGCTAGGTTGGAAAAAAAAAAAAAAAAAAAAAAAAAAAACCATCTAATGCAACTGAATCACAAATTAGTTGTAACTTTGACCTCGGTTTTCCTGCCAAGAGCCCTGGTGCTAGTGTAGCCAATGACCAGACATAGAAGAGGACTAGACTGGCTGACCAGCTACCAGGTAGCAGCCCAGGAGAGTGAGCCTGCCTGAGCAGAAGGTGGAGCCATGCCTTCCTCAGCCCAACAGAAAGAGTCTGCTTCCCACCAGGGCAGTGTCTGAGTGGACTGAGCTCAGAGCTTTCCAGGAGAGATCTGCCAGCCACAAGGATCATAAATCACAGAAATGGAAAACAAGAGCAAAAAAATAAAACCCTTGGCTTCCTGCGAACTGCCAACCACTTTCTTTTGGTTGTAAATAACCACAGTTAAACCAAGCACCCTCTGCACTTCTCAGTAGGAAAGTGCAGGAAACAGCTGATGGGAGGATTTTAAATGCTTTCTCCCCAAAATCGACCTCACCCTCCAGAGCTTACATCTTCTGGTTAAAGAGAGTCTGGCACACCTGCTCCCATAGCTCCCTCTGCTCATGCTCCTGGTCCATTTATAAAGGGCGTTATAGAGGCTTATCCTGCGTGGCATCCTGAATGAGGACTCAATAAGGCCTGTAAGAAAGAGTGGGTAGGCATTACCTGAGGGCCCAGATACCCCTAGTGCCTGTGTTTGCCTTCCTCATCCTGTAAGCTGCCTACCGTCATGTGGAGAACACATGACTGAGACTGAACCTACGATGTAGGTCCAGCTCCAAAGCTCCGGTGCACAGCACATGTCGCACCTGACTCACGAAATACATTGGAGTTGCAAATGTGATTGTGTTTTCAGAGTAAAGACAGTTCTCTCCTTTCCTTCCTCTTTTCTTAGTCTTTCTCTGAAACATTAAATATTTACCATACCACAGAACATTCCAGGTAGTCTGGAGCTAAGGCTTGGTTCTGCTTGGTCATATTGATGACCTCAGGCCCAAAGGAGTTAAAATAGAGATGGGAGTGTTGGAGTCCATCTCTGAGCTGTCAAAGGGTTCTTAGAGGGAGGAGAGAGGAATGAGGAACTATTAGAAATATAGATGGAGATCATGAGAAAGACAGAGACAGAGGAATAGCTTCAGGAGGGCCCTGGGTTAATACCCAGCCACCTGCCTCAAGATTTATTCCGAAGAGCTTTTTATAATATGCCAAGGGGGGAGGCAAAAGACCTCCCCCTTTCAAGACCAAAGCATAACATACAACCAAGTGTAGACCCTTTAAAATACTTGGTAAACATGCCTGTGACCAAATCATCCAATTATGCAGCCCTGCTGGGTAAAGCAAGCTCAGACTTTCTGACCTGAGTGTGGTCTCACTAGGAAGCCTCTGTGGGCCTCCACACTCTCCTTGGCAGGATCCTGTAACAGGAGAAAGGGCATCAAGAGGGCTGTCTTCTAACCTAGAGCTGCCTACACTTTTGGGCACACCCAATAGGAACTGCAAACCAAGATCAAACAACGTCATTGCAGTCTGTGGAGACAAGAGTTTCAGTGTAATTTGAAAAAAAGCAAAGTAAAAGGAGAAATTAAGTCCTCTGGGTAGAATAAGAAAGAAATGGAATTCTAACATCCTTGCCAGCAACCTGGGCCTTGGTGACAAAGTGCCTTGGATCATTAGCAACAAGCACAGCAGTAAATACTGCAGGAAGCATGTTAGTCCTCTCCATTCCAGGGATAATTAGATTAAATACTATTTAACTCACATTTCAATAAGCTGCAATGCCAACCTTATCTTCAAATAAACTGTGTGGCTTCAGAGAATTATCAGTGACAGCTCATTAAAACTGGCTTTTGAAGATTTTGATTCATCATGGATCTTAGTATATTGAGCTAACATGCAAAGTCTAAATATATTAATATAATTTAAAAACCTATTTCTAAATGAAGTCCTTCCTTTCACTTTCATTTTTGAACTAAAATGACAGTTTATGTAAAACTGAGTCTGTGTCTATACAACCACACTATTAACCCATCTACTCTTTAGTTTTAGCAGAATGTGTCATACACCACGCCAAATTAATACAGTTAATTTGAATTTTATTTGCATTAGGTCTTTTGCATATAGTTAATATATTTCCTTTTTACTTAATCATAAGAATTGTATCTTCTGATGGCCACGCTTAGTTTAATAGTTTAACATAGTTAAGAAACATCAGGCCAAGACCAATTAAATTCAACAGCAAGGGTTTCTGGGAATTTCCTTCCTTTAGTAGGTGGAATCCGTATGTTCCTCAGACATGATCAACACTAAAAATGAGACCTCACTGGTAGCATATAAACACTTGCCCATTAGTTCACTAATGCAAACACTGTGCAATTAATCTCTTCTCCTAGAATCTTTCTCTGACTGAGCATGCCTGTAGGGTGAAACTCTAAACATGGCAATGCTGGGTCAAACTATAGACAAATTTACCATGCTCACAGATTCTGTCCAATTACTGTCCAACAAGACTGCAATTACACTTTCCAAACTAGGCATAGGAGCATCACTTTCATACACCCTTGACACTTTTAAGAACCTTGCCAATATGCTAATCTGATAGATAAAGAAATCATAGCTATTTAATTTATATTTCTTTAATGGAGAGGAGACTGAAGAAGCGGGCATGTTTATTGGATATTTTCCATTTCTGTACTGTGCATGGGTGGACTGCATACTAATGCCCTTTGTTGATCTCCTTACTGGATTGTTTTACTATTTTCTCATTGATTTCTTGGGATAATTTGCATATTATTTAGCTGTGAAGGACACTTTCTCCTGTTCTTTTATTTTCTTCATCATCATCACCATCATCACCACAGTCATCATCACTGGCAATGCCATTTTGGCTACTGTCATGTAAATTTGCTGGAGATATTTTAAAATGCTTCTTCAAGTAAAATCCATCAATCCTCTTTGTTTCTTTTCGTGATTTCATTGATCATTATTGTACCTGGTACACTTCTAGAATTTCTTTTTCTAGAAAACACAGGAAAGTAATAAAATATTCTCCCTCTTTCCAAGCATAATAGCTTGAGTAATCCTTTCCTACTGATTTGAAATTTCAAGTTATTGTATATTAGACATGAATTCTCATGGAATCTGGCCTATTTCTGCATTCTTCTATTGCAATGAACTAGTCCTCTAGCACTACACCAATACAAGACCTATTTAAGTTTTGTGTACTTAAAAAGCACTTTGCAACTTAGTAAGGATAGTTTGTCCTCATCCATCCTTTGTTGTGTTTTCACAGATATTCTCATGGATTTAATTTTCTGGATCAGAGGTCTGCAAACTATTCCTCAAGGGGCTGGAGAAAATATTTTAGATTTTTGTTAGATATATGGCCTTCATAGTAACTGCTCAGCTCTGGCTCTGTAGCAGAAAATCAGCTATGGACAGTCAGTAACCAAATAACTGTGTCTGCATGCTGATAAAACTTTATTGACAATAAATGCCATGCACTACATTTGGGCAAGATTGCTGAGATCTGAATGATGAACTCTAGTCTAATTTTTGTGAAACTCCTCCCATCCAAACAAAAATTATTTGGGATGAATGTTTGAGATTTCTTTCATGGTGAAATATGTGAGAGTTAACATTGTTAGTGTCTAACTGTACTACCTAAGAATGTGTTCTTTCTGCTTACTGGCAACTGTACTTATTTTTCAATGAGATTTTAAATTTCTTTTCTAAAAGCTCCAGCACATTTCTTGTAAAATTTCGTGTGAAGTGTCATACCTGTTTCTGAGTCTGTTTCCATGGACTTCTTTCCCAGGATCCCAGAGATTAACATTCAACACACCAGTTTCACACATGGCTTTTCATGGAGTAAGTCTTGTGACCCTGAGTGCCTCCTGGCATTGTATGCAACACTTGTGAAGGTGTGTACTTGTATGGGAAGAAAGTCTAGACTTTTTCTCAAAAGTTAAAGACTACTATCCATTTGCCTTCTCCAAATATGGGATCTCTGACTATGGTGGATAAAGACAAAGACTTTGGCATTGAACCAGAACCTGTATCTAGGTAGTAAGGAATAAACCAACTGCAGGGTTAGGGAGAGGAAGTCTGGCTCCTACTCTCTCTGAGCGGGAGTGGTGTAGAGGTGAAAGGAGGGCTTCCCACTGCTGTGCATGGGAGCACTACTGTCTGAGAACTGAGGAATTCCCCAAAGCCCAGGTCATCTGACTTTCTAGTGCAAGTGTCTTCTCATCTCTTCCCCCACAGAACCTTGTTCTGCCAGTTTCCTAAGGGTCCTAAGACTGACCTCAACTCTTGCCTGGATAATCTCTTGGCCCAGTATCTGTCATGTAGTCCTATCCTCATGGAAATGAGCAGCATGAGAAAGAACAATAAAACACTGATTCTGGGGTTCAGGAAACCCACATTGAAATTCTACATGGTCAGCATGTGCTATGAGGCAAGATTTGAATTTTTCCGCTTTCTCATAGCAAATGGGTAATAGGAATATCTCCTTATGTGGCTGTGAGATTGAAAGAAGATAACAGTAGGAGCAGAAAGCCACCTGTGATGTGGTATTTGTCACCTAGCAATGGGATGGTCATGGTCACAACTTACTTAATATACAACCTACTGTCATTGACAAGCTGTCTTTGCTTTTAAGGCCTATGTAGGCTGAACCCTGCTCTACCCATCAGTAGGGACCTGGTTTCTGTGGGGCTGCATCTCAGAAGTCTATACTTAGGAAAATTCTATTCTGGTCTTGCCATTCATTTGGTATCTTGATGTCATTTTGTACCCAAGATCCTCCATGTGGTCAAGTTAAAGTGGGAGACTCACTCCATCTGCATGTCCCATGCTGGCCAGCAATGTACCAGATTGGTTTGCTGTGCACTGAACAGGAAGATGGTGGCTTCAAATTTTAAATGAGAGTGAATCATCCTGAGATCCATAGTTGGATCTTGGGATAGATTTAAACTTGAGGATTTCTTCTGAAAGAAGAGGATGCTCTCATTTACCCTTTTCGATCCCTGTTTGTTTATTTGCAAGATGTGGATTTAAAGAAAAAAAGAGGAATGAAAATAAAGTTATCAAACGCTTAAATAGTAGGAGACAATTCCTCCCCAAACCATACGGGAGATGTTCTGTTATCACTAAAGAGCACAGAGTGGATAAGTCATACACTTGAAGTAGCAAAAAATAAAACCTGGACCAGGTGGTATGAAGTTAGAACTTCATGTGGAGATGAGGCTAATGCCTTCCGCAGCTTGGAATAACTCTTTTACACACTTATCTGGTAAGTGTATCTGGTGCACTTTAAAAACAAAGTTTGCAAATTCCCCAAAGTGGGTCTGTGTGTTATGATTGGATATACAGTGTTCTGCAGAAACATTCATTGATTGAAGGCTAAGACTCCCCATTGGTGGTACTATTAGGAAGTTCTGGGATATTTAGGACACAGAGCATAGCTAGAGGGTATAAGTCACTGGAGGCAAGTTTTGGGGGTTGTATCTTGCCCCAGGTTCTAGTCTGCCTTTCTCTTGGCCTCCTGTTTGTCATGAAGTAAGCTGCTTCTCTCAAACACAGGTTCTCTTCCATGACACTCTTTCTTCTTGACCTCGGCATAGGAACTATGGAGCCAAGGTCTGTGGACAGAGATTGTGAGTCAAAATAAATCCCCTATTTATTGTTCATGACAGACATTTATCATTGTCACAATGACAAGAAGCCTCATTATCAGATCATGGAAATATTCTATTATAGTAACTGCCCTTGTTTTGAAGAAGAAATTGGTCCTTCCTCACAATAACTGTCTTCATACCTGATGACCATCACATAAAGAATTGGTCAGATCTTCAGACACTGGACACTGCATTAGAAATTAGACACTAGAGATCTATAAGTTTAATTTCAAAAACCCAGTCCCTGGCCAATACTCCTCCAAGAATCAGAATGTCAATTCATCTCGGTGAGATTCAGAGCTGGGAAGAAAAACAAAGACTATTACTACAGTCTCAAACCCAAGGCCTCAGGATTTCTCTGAGCCCATTTGGATGGAAAGAATGAGACAAGGACATGGGCTCAGAGTGTGTCACCTATATGGACTCTTCAGATACTCTTCTCTATGTGCTATGCTCTATGCCAGGGACCTCTGATAATCAAATAATCTGAGCTTTACAATTATTCTGATTAGTTCTTTGGTACTACTTACAGATAAATAATCTAAAGTTCAAAGAGGTAGAATTGATTCTTTAGATTCCTGAAGTTGGTAATTGGCAGATCTCAGATTCAAAATCAGTGGTTCAGCGCTAGGAAGATGTCTCAGTCAGCAAAATGCTTGTTGTAAGAGCATAAGGACCTGAATATGGACCCTCAGCACCCATGTATGTCAAAACCATCCCCAACTGCTTGAACATCTACTATCTCCTACAGGCTTCACTCTAGGGAAAGGAAGAGGGTCTGTCAAATCCACTTGGCAAGTGGCAATGGGTATCTTTAACCCAAATGTTGGGGATGCAGAAAAAGGTAGATCCTTAGAGCCCGTTGGCCAACTAGTCTAGCCACATCAATTAGCTCCAGGTTCATTGTGAGAGTCTATCTCAAAGATTAGAACAGAGTGGTTTAAGAAGATACCTAGTACTCCCCTTTGGTCTATACATGCTAACTACACAATACAAATGCACACAGAGAGAGCGGGGGAGGGAAAGGCAGAGACAGAGACAGATAGACAGACAGATCAATAGCTACAGATCCTTTCCAATAATGTCAGTGTTATCCTTCACCTGGCTACAGTATGTCCCAGAAAGAGTGGCAGATGCCCAGGACAAGTTCTGCCTCTCTCAGAAGTGACTTTAGTCCCAGTCTGCACCAGTCTCTTTGAAGCACCCCCAAGGGGTATCTGGTTTTACATGTTTGCTATTGCCATTGGCTTGGGAGTCCTAGAATAACAGTGCTGTGTCTGTATATCCAGCACAGAGCTAGAACAGAGTCTACAGAATCTCATACGAATACTATGAAGACTATGCCAACACAACTCCTGCCAAGAGGGCAGCACCTCCAAGCCAGCCAAAGAAACAGTACCCAAGTGATTTAATCATTTTCAGCAAGGCAGAAATGCAGTGAGGAGACATGTTATTTCGACAACCCCATTAACAGAAGGCAGTAAGGCAAAGATACAACATCAAAATGATGGAAGTTGCCATGTTTCTCTCAGGAAACTGCCCTTCTTCAAATAACCACTCACAGGGGAGCCCTTATAGTCAGAGGGGTGACAGCATCTGCCATTGAGCACATAATCATCAGACACACTCAGATCCATATCCCAACATCAACTCTTTACCATGTTTACCCATTTCTCTCACGGGGTCATTTGCCTCTGGGACCTCTCCTTTCTTTGTGGTAGCAAAAGCTTTGGCATCTGCAGAATTTTAGGTATGGGGGGGGACTTAGGAAAACATTTAGCAAGTTATGGAGGATCACATCTGCAGCTCAAATGTGGCACATGCGCGCGCGCGCACACACACACACACACACACACACACACACACACACAACACATACTAGGGGCTCCACTGGCACTATGGAGATAGGATGGGACTTTAGCATAATACTCTGTCTTTACCTCTGACTGTCTAGAACATAACAGGGTGAAAAAGCTGAAAAGACAAGAATCTTAGGACAAAGGTATAAATCTTATACTACCACTTTCTAGCTGATAGGTCACTGGCAAATTATTTAATTACTTAAAGCTTCATTTCTTCATTCTGGTGCCTGGGGATATCTGCTTATCTGTCTATAAGGATAAGTATTATCTGAGACAGGGATTCACCATGGATGTCCAAGTACAAGAAGCAAAGATCCATTGATACCTTTATCTCTAGACCATGGTTGAGTTGACCACATATTATTAAGGATTACATGGAATAGTAAAAATAGCCAGTAGAGGTCTAAATCCCCCCCCCTTTATTGTTCATTAGGTCAGGTGCTCCCTGTTCTCAAGGATGAATGTGCCAATATCATCCATTAAATAAAGCAAAGTAAAATGGTGCATTTCACCACTTCTAGAAATTGAGACTTTGACATTTTAGCACAGCTCTGGCCTTCTAGCACAGAGAGAGTTCAAGGAGTTTGTGGAGGGAAGTTAAGATCAGGTATGACTTGGAGAATAGGTGAGTTTGTGTACTAGGGCATCTCGTCCCATCCCCAGCTCTTTTGGCCTCTCCTTTCAGTATAACAAGCTCACTTGCAGTTTTCAAGTTCCCAGTCTAATAACTTTATAGGAATAATGTTTCTAGCCAAGATGAGAGTGGTGCTTGCCCCCAAGTCACTGTTAAAATCATCGTACTGGTCCTCAAATTCTCTCAGCCCTTTCTCATGGGCAGTCACAAACTTGTTAATGAGGAGATATAAAGAGACTGGCTCCTTCCCTGGGTGACAATAAAGATGACGAACAGGATACAAATGGTTTACGTCAAGCAGAAAACCTCATGGATTCATTTCCAAACTCAGTGTGTGCCAGGGTCCCACTGGTCTGAGCCCCTACTATAGCACTGGCCATCTGACTTCATTCTGACCTCTATGTGTCCTGGAACTTACCCTAGTGGCTTTCTTAATCCATCAACTTCCTTGTTCTAGTAAAACCCCAAGTTTTTTATTCCTCCTCTGAAATTCATTTCTTTCTGGTTTTTGAAAGTCCATGAAGTATATCTTTGAGTCAAATCTGAAAATGTGTTTCCTCAGAATTTCACACACCTTGAGGACCTTCCAGTGTCTCAACTTAACACTGCATGAGTTTCCTTCTTAAAACTTCATTTCATTTATCCCATATCCATGGATTATTTTGCCCTTCCTTCATTCTAATCTTGTGCTTTCATTCTTATTTTCTTTATGCATCAACAACAAGCATGTCCACTCGGTAGTTTTTTCAAAAGATAGGTTTATATTCATGTCTGAACTAGAATGTTTTCTAGAATGTTAATTACCACTATATTTTTCATTTGTTTCTAATTTATTCATATTTCTCTTTTCCTAACTTCTAGTGTTGACTGCTTTATGTATTTTAATTTTTTCTCATTGCTTATGAAAGCACTTAAGACTATGGATTTGCTTCTCATACAGCTTTGCTTACATCCCATAAGTTCTGCTCTATAACTCTGCTCTATTAATAGTTTGTAACTCTGATTTTGATTTTGATTTGTATCCAAAAGTCATTTGCAGAAGCAATATTTTTCCAAGTTATTAGGTTTTATAAAGCATTTATTTTAATTATTAGTGTTAAACCATGATTCTCCACAGGTATGGGACACAGACCTGTGTTGAGAAAGAACTTGAAACATGGTGAGGCTGAGGAGCCAGGCTAAAACTTCAGGAACAATTAACAACAAAGCAGAGAAAAAGGATAATCAAAACTTTCCTGCAAGCAAATGCCTCACCCAGAATCTTTCTGTAGCAGAGGGCGCATCTCAGCTGCTGGTGACTTCTAATTCTGTGGAAGGAATCAAATGGATTTCCTGGAAGGGTTTTAGCAGTAGAGCCAGGACTGGAACAGAATGGCCAGTCTGTTCCTCTGTCTGCCTTAGATGCACTACCCCAGAATGCTGTGCTCTCAGTTCACACTCATTCCCTGGGCATGATACAAAGAGGATAGAGGTCACTGTTGCATCTTTAAGATGAGGCCCAGATCATCAAGACCACAGGTTCTGCAGCATCCTTTAAGATTGAGCATGGGTCACCCAGGTGTGAAGACAGTACCTAGAAGACACTGCCAAATATGTCCTTAAGGAAAGCAACTGGCCACACTATTCTAGGGGTGATGGACACTCCATAATGATGTCACATGACCCTATGTGGTTGTTGAAAAAGTATCAGGCTTCTCGTGGACAGAAAATGAGGCTCAGAAAGATGAAACTTCATGATACAGGTGGACTCTCCTGCAAGTGGGGGATGGGATGATACTAGCATGTGTGGTGGAGATTTCCCTTGTTCAGAAGAACATTGAAAGACCTTCCTTAACAATGAACTCATGGGTTCTGTTGGGGTTCTGACCACAGTTTACACATTCAACTTTAGAATGATTTATCTCCCAATCTTCCTTTATGCTTCTTGTTCCCTAAGATGAGGGATGATTGTATTTGCCTCTCAGTGATTTGAAGCTTCTGGATCCTGGGGACCACCATCTGCAATCAGCTAGGAAAGGTGGTCTGATTCCTGGAAAACCATAGATGTGCCAGGCCGGACAAGAGCAGAGACCCCATCTCTTATAGCATTTCTGAGTAAGTTTCGGGGAGGGTCCTAAACTTTAGATGGGAAATTCAGCTTCATTATGTATGAAAGCCACAGACTTTAGCAATGCTAACTCTGGACTTTATAACTAACAAAAATCTCATACATTTGTACAGCTGTTAGAACTGCCTCAGGCATCTCAAAATATCATTTATACCCATCACCACTTCAGAATTTAGATAAATAGATTTTGTTACTTGATGTGCTGACAAGAAAGCACATGTATATCACAGAATCACAATTTTTAATATTTTTATAACTCAATATAGTTTCCTTTACAATCCAATGCATTATATTTTAACTATTAAAAAGCATTACTCAGACAGATCTCATACACTTCCCCAGATTTCTGCAGATAATCCTGGTCCAAAAACATGCTAAGAGCTTTGTATAGAGACAAAGAAATAGGTCCAAAGAGAAGAAAGTATTTGTCCAATGTCACACAATAGAGTAAGGACAAGAACCCCATTTTATCAACTGACTGGCATATCATGTGCTATGAAAAAGTGGGGGTGGGTGGGCAGGGTGGATGGTGAGCTCACAGCTCAGTCATATAGTCATGTTCAGCCAGGGTGGGCAAGGGAAGATGACAAGCTGGCCTGTGCAATCTGCTGCATGCCAGCTCAGCCAGGGAGGCTCAGCACCATATATTTATTATTTGTTTTCCTGAGGTCTGCTCACGTGGAACCAAGTAATAGATTAAGTGATCCTCTAGCAGCCTCTTGAGAAGATTGGGGAGGGGTGTGTGGATTTGGCTTTATACTTAAAACCCACAGCATGCACCTGCATTCTTTATAATTGCATCAGATCAGTTTCCAGAGACAATGCACATCTCAGTATTGTACCTCACAAAACAGACACGGCTGTCTGTAGGACAGAAACCCCTAAAATCATAGCATGGTCCTTTCTTTTGCTACCTGAGGTCAACAGAGTGGAATCAGAAGGAAGGGGCTCAGAGGCGAGTGTTCACATCTTTAGGGAGGACTGCCATGATGTATTTTGCAAGGCAGGCACTTAGTATCCAGGGCACACTCCCCAAATCCCCAGATGTGTTGAACTCTTAACTTTCTTTCTCTTCATCCCTCCACTGCCACCACTAGGAGTCATAATAACAATAATAATTAGGTATCAAGTCAGACAGTTTGGAGAATGCTGGCAGGTAAGACTGCTCAGTGTATACAGGCAACTGAATTAAACACTGGATGATGGATGCTGCATTTGAACCCAGGTTTCTGGGGCGCCTGAAGGAGCACAGCTATTAGCTATCCATGAGGAGGTGCAAGAACAGAAGAGTTCCAAGTAGATAGCACAACAGATGTAGGGAATGGAGGCAGGAAACTGTGACCCATGCAGATCATGAAGAACCTTTGACCTGTCTGCTGCAGAGTGTAAGCACACCATGACCTGTGCAGGAAAGGTCATCATAGAACACATAGGGTTTCTTGGAGATGCAAGGGTTTCC
Organism: Peromyscus leucopus; assembly: GCF_004664715.2. Classification (NCBI taxonomy): domain Eukaryota; kingdom Metazoa; phylum Chordata; class Mammalia; order Rodentia; family Cricetidae; genus Peromyscus; species Peromyscus leucopus. The sequence continues at coordinate 86,384,461 of NC_051069.1, forward strand.
CTTGGGGTCTTTATTAGAGCAGGCATCCTTATATCCAAGGAAAAGCAGGAAGGATACTATTAGAAGGATTTGCAGCCCAGAAAGAGTATTGCAGGGGACTTCCTATTTCCAACAGCAGGTCATCTGCCCAGTGCTTAGGAAGGAGCAAGTTTGGTAGGTACAGTGGAAGCCAGAACTGACCTTAGCCATAAGCAACCCCAGCACACAATGAGGAGTCTCCTACTTGAAAGCCAGGAATAATAGGGCAGGTAAGTAGACCACAGGTCCTCTATGATGGGCAGTCAGTTCTTCTCACAAAATGCTTTTATGAAGCCTGAGTCCATTCAGGTCTCACGGATCTGTGCAGGTGCATGGCTGATAAAACATTGGCAACACTCCTCCCCCTGCCTTTCAATCCCTCTCCGTTGAGTCTTTACATTCCCTCTTGGTGGGAAAATTAATTTTGATCCAGAAAAGCTCACCTTGAGACAATGATCATTGCTCAATTTTCATATGAATTGAGGATTTGGGAGCCTTTAAGGCTGAGGAAGAATAAAAAAAAAAAAAAAAAAAAAACTTGGGAATCTTATTTCCTGACCCCCAGAGTGAGTAGGTAGTGTCTCGTTCCATAGCCCTTGGCTCTGAACTCCCTTCTGCCACAGGGCTAGTGCCATCTCTGTGCATGCTCTCTTTACTTCCACTCTCTCCAGCTTCCACTAACTGACTGCAGGAAGCACCATCCCTTCTTCCCCAGCTACCCTTGACTTGGCACAAGGTCTGACACTAAGAGAAGCTCAGAGATTTTGAGTGAATGAATGAAAATGTTTACTTATAAATCCCAGGTCTAGAAAAACAACTGTGTCAATTAAGCTCTAGTGATTTCCTACTGCTGTGATTAACAGCAGTTATCCACAGCGACCCCCCATCACCCCCCCCCCCGCTGCAGCTCTGCTGCTCAGGATTCCTTATCAGGCTGCTCCACTGGTAGGAGACCCAGATGCTGAATGGTCATTGTAAGACAAAAGCAACTCTTTTGACCAGGCCTCCATCAGGCTCAGCTGGGCCATCATCCCCTCTCATGCTGGATCTTAAGATGCTCAGGTGCCCAGGGTATGGCTGCACCAGGACTTCCCATTCAACTCAGGACTTCTCCTAGAGTCTACACAGCCCACATGCACAGATAAGTTAACTCTATCTTTGCTTATGTGTAGTTCATGTGTAAAAGTTCCTTGAGGGTTGGATTAAAGTAACTCCCTTCATTTTGGCAAAGTGATGTTGGCAGCCATGGTTATGGTCGTGTATAGTCTTCCTCTGTCAAGCTTGCCCATTCCAGAGCTCCCCCTCTGCTGATGACAGCACATCCATCAGTGCAGAGAATAGCTGGATGACTAGTCTTTCAGTTGTCACAACCGTATGTGCACTATTCCTCTGGAGCCAGACAATATGTAGAGTGTAAACAAAAAACTCAAAATCTTAAATGCTAAGACCCAAATAATCTAATCAATAAATGGACAAATGAAATAACACAGTTTCCAAAGTGAACTACAACTATTCAATAAAACAATGAAAACAAAGTGCTCAACGTTCTTAACTACCAGCTGTGGGGAGTGGAGGAATCCTCTAGTGAACGTGTAAGGAACAGATGAAGTTCTTAGTGAATTCATTATTGACATGAGCACAACCACATCAGGAACTCTCATGCCTCAAGCCCATGGGAATTGGTAAAGTCTTCTCCAGGCCAGGCTCAGGGAATTGTCAAAGCCTTTCTCTGGTTTTTCTGCAGATATTGGCAGTATGGTCAAACAGCAGCTACAGCTTCCCTTCCTCAGGATGATTGCAGCCTGAGACTGTTTCTTTACAGAGACTGCCCACTAAGACTAGCTGACCTCTCCTCCCGTGCTGTACATAATAAAAGCTCTGAGTTTGCAGGTTGCTGCTGTAGTTGGTATTGCTCTGTCAGAATGACCACAGCCCATTGATCCCAGCTTTTCTCTATGTGTGTCTATATGTCTGTCCTGCCTTCATTTCCTCATCCCTCCAGTCTGGTTTCTAGGACCAGTTGTATAGGATGCAGCAATTAGTGAAATGCAAATCAAAGCTGCATCCCAATTTAATCTTACCCAGTCATAGATGCTACCATCAAGAAAACAGTGACAAATACTAAGAAGGGTTGTGGGGAACAGAAGGAATCTTTCATTTTTAAAGATTTTGGGGTGTGTGTGTGTGTGTGTGTGTGTGTGTGTGTGTGTGTGTGTGGAGAGAGAGAGAGAGAGAGAGAGAGAGAGAGAGAGAGAGAGAGAGTTGTACCTTTGGAGTCCAGGAAAGGGAGTGGGTTATTCCAGAGCTGGAAGTTCTGGCAGTTGTGAGCCACCTAGCATGAGTGCTGGGAACAAAACAGGGGTCCTTTGCTAGAAAAGTACTCAGTCTTAACCACTGAGCCATTTCTGCAGCACCAAAGGAGCTCTTATACACATTGTTAGGAATGTAAATCAGTTGTTACCATGGAGATTCATATAGAGACTCCTCAACAAGGTAAAAATAGAACTACCACAAGATGCAGACACACTAGTCCCGGGAAGGTACCGAGGACTTCAACTCAGCCTACTACTGGATACTTGAACATCCATGACTGTTATTGCACCATGCAGAATCCCCAGCCTTGATGTCCATTAACACCCACAAAGGATGAACAGATAATAAAATGTGGAGTATGGAGTTGTATTCAGCTGTAAAGAATGAAATTATATCATATTCAGGAAAACAGATGGGACTAGAGATTATCCTGTTCAGCAAAATAAGCCAGAATCAGTAAGACAAACATGTATGTGCTTATATGTGGACTTGAGGTTCAAAAGCAGAAGGAAGGCTATTTGGGAAAAGAAAGGGGTAAACCTGGGAACTGGTGGTGAAGAGGGAAATACCCTGCTCTGTCTCATATCCTGTCCTACTTGTCTCAGTAGCTGCCTTCCAAAAAACATTGGGACATGTAACCTTGCCTTTCGAGACCCTCCTAGTCATTGCTGTACAGCCTTCTGTGTGTCTCTTAGCTCTCCAATGCCCAAGTCACAAACTCCACTCTCCAAAACAATGGATCTAAACTTAGAGAGAATTGCTGCCTGCTTTGAGTAGCTAACAAAGGCAGAGGCCATTCCTCTGAAGGACAACAGGTATACATTAGTTCTTCCCAGAGTCAGCTCTTCACTACTGGGCTTTGCTAGTTTAAGCTGTCACCTGGAGGATTCTGCTTTAGCCTGCACATCCCATGACAGTTACTAATCCCTTAAACATGCACATTTCTGAACCTCCCTCTCAACACGGGTCATGCCATTTCTTCCACTAACAGCATTTCATCTGTTCTCATAATGAAATCCTAATGATATCACACTAACTAGCCACAACTCCGTCCCCAAGTCACCAAGCTAGACAATAACGTTCCCTTAAGCCTTTCTCCCACCATTTCCTGCTTATGATTCCAGCAACCCCCTGCCTGGAACTTGGGATCGTATCTCATTTCCCGAGCCAAATCAACCCCTACACTGGCTTAGTCAGCTGGCCACATTGCCCTCCACTAAGCACAGCGCTCAGAGATGACAGTTCCACAAGGTTCAGTTGTGAGAAATTGAGAAGCAGAAGGAGCCATCTTTAATGTCAAATAGAGAATGCTCAGATGCTAATGAGATGGACTTTTCACCATGCGCATCTCACTAATAAGGTTTTTCAGAGGGTAAGCTTCTGAGACATCTCACCAGACATGATTCTTGGTCATTTGTTAGAAAAACAAGCACTCATTCCCCGTTACCACAGCCCTTCAGTTTCCCACCTAAATCCCCATTTCGCTAGTAACATTAACCTAGTTTACAGGGATGTATGGCTTCGAAATAAGGTCAAATCCTGATAATGAGTTGTGATCCATACTTTGTACCTGATAATTGGTGCATAGGCATGGTGATAATTGGTCTCTACATTTTAGGGAGGGGGCATATCTTAATAAAGAAGGCACCACTCTCCATGTGCTCTGATCCTGTCTCTGCTTGGTTTAGAGGTTGTTAAACTGAGAACTACAACCTAGGAGAAAAATGAATGCATTTGCTCTCGAGGATGCAATTAAAACAGAATGTAAATATGACTAATGAGGCGATTAGCTTTTCTGGAAATATTATGCAGGAAAATCAATCGCTGGCTTGTAACATTTCCATGCTAAGAAATTCAGTTTGGTAGCATTAGTGACCAAAGGGATCTGGGGAAAGAAGACATTGCCACTGTCAGAGAAGGCCAGGGAGGGCAAGGCCCATGAAAAGAACCTTTTTTTTTTTCCCAGTCTGATTTTCTCAGCTATAAAACATTCACTATCACAAATGCTCCCAGTGTAGGCTGGCTCATATTTGCTACTTCCAGTGATTCCTTTCAACATGGCACCCCTAGAATGACATTAACTCGGGGGTCAAGAGTGTTGAGCCCAGTATCACAGCCTCTCTATTTATAATGGAGTGGCTTTGAATAACCCATGCCTCAGCTTCTTCTTTTGCAATTCAGGATCCTTACCCTGACCCAAGAACTAAGGATCATGGGAGCCAATGCATGCCCAGTGCCTGGTGCAGAAGAGAACAAGCCTGTGTGTCCCAAGGAAATTGTATCTGAAGCCGGAGAACAGCAGCAAAAGAATTCCCTTGTTCAAGGAGGAGATCCTAACATGAAGTGTGGGATTCCAGCAAGGGAAATCCAGTTGTCAGGAACTTAGGCTCCACCTGCCTTCCAAGGTCAAGCTATGTGCTCCTGGACACCAGTGTCACATATGCACTATCTGTAAGATGACAACATTGTAATACACAATTCTTAAGGCCTCCTAGGAACCCAGGATTACTCAATGCAACATTTTGGTGACTATTTTAATATTAATTTCTTCAAATATGACCTCCTATCGACTGAGTCAGGTTTTGGAGCGTTCCTAGAGGTGCTCATAATTACACAGCAATTACACAGTCCACAGCTGTGTCCCCAAAGGGCCTGCGAGAGAGAACAACTTTCTTATCTGCTCTCTTGTGCCCTGTCCTTTGAACACGGCCATGGGCATTCATCCAGATATGTGTCCCTTAAGCCAAGCTTCCCACCCAAGCCAAGAGCAATCACCTTCTCAGGAGGACTGGAGCGTCCAGAGATGGTGACAGATGAGAGACAAACAAGGCTAATCTAGAGTACAGAGATGTGCACCTGCAGCCAGAGGGTGGGTTCATCTCCCTCAGGGTGGGAACTAGACAGCAGCACAGGCAAGGCTTCCAACTAGGATAGAGCTTGAATTGAGCCTTGGTTTGCCAACCAATCATCTAGAAGCAGTCAGCAGCTATTTATTAGGCACCTACTATGAACCAGACAACAGTGATTGATACCATGCAGCATCCTAAACCAAACAGTCACACCATGGCTTGCTCTGCCACTCACTCTAACTTCCTCCTGTGGTCTTCTGCCGCCTGGGCATGACATGTCCCATGTGGTCTAGCCTTCCCAATGAACAGGCCGCATCTTCCCAAACATCCTCAACATGAGAAGCACTCTTCCCAATCACCTTATGCCCAAAGCCCTCAGCATTCTTATGATCAGCTTCTTTCCTAACTGCTTTATCTCTTTCTCTGTACACACTACCCTTGGTGGGCCTGACCTAGTAGTTCTCTCTCTCTCTCTCTCTCTCTCACACACACACACACACACACACACACACACACACACACACACACACACACTGAGCATACTGAGAAACAAAGTAGGCTCTGATAATGAGATGCTTCTTCCTGCTTGCTACCACCTTCCTTGAGAGAAGCTAAGCAGAATATGTTTAGTTTGGTTCAAGGAGGTGAGCAAAGAAAGGGAAAGATGAGCCCCTGCTCCACACAAGGACATGCTGGAGGCTTTAATGTTATCCCTGCTCTAACTCCCAACACAACTCTGAATGCAGGCACTGTTATTCATTCTTGCATGTACAGAAACCAAGGCTTAAGGAGGTGGGTTCATAAAGCCCTGGTCTCAGTCTGTAAATGGAGACATAGGGCTTTCAACACAGCAACGAGATTCTGAAATCTTAGCCCTTCTCCTCCACCATGTTTTATTCTGAGAATACACGTCCTCTTCCACCTCCAATGACATACTTAAATGCTGCAATCTGGAAAGATAAACAAAACTATTTGCTGTGTGGTGGTGGCTCAAAATCAGGTGACAGCCCAGGGCTCCCTCAAGGGAGAGGCAGGCCCCTCAGAGCCAGGGCTTAAACAAACAAGATAAGCTGCATAGGAAAATGGCCTCTGGACCGCCATCCATCTCTGGAAAGGCTTAGATAGGAAGCAGCAGGTGATGAAATGGAATAAAATTCTGAGAGGAAAAAAGATGAGAATGGAAGTTTTACACATCACTGAGCTGCCTTCCTATCTAGAGGGAAAACCCAACATTAATAAAGCAGAAAACCTTCACAAAATCAAAGCCCGTTTTCCTGTCAGGCCCAGAAACAATACATAAACCTTCAGGCATATCCCAGGTGAGTTCCAGAAATAGCCACATTTCTGAGAAGTTGAATGGAAATAAAATTTGGGGTGAACTTGAAACTATGACTCAGATGAGAAAGAGCTGCCTCTGTGGCTGAAGAACTGTGTAGCAGACAGACACTTCTGACATTAGCTTTGTGTTTTCCTAAACTACGTTGTCCCCTTCATCCCATCCCAAACAAAGTCACATATCCAATGCTATAATTTGACAATAGAGTACTCAATTTAGGAGCTAACAAATTTGCCCAATATCTGTCTGTTTCTCTCTCTCTCTCTCTCTCTCTCTCTCACACACACACACACATACACACACACACACACACACACATATACACACACACACACACTTGTGTGTGAGCTTTACACTTGCACAGTGGCTTTTCCTGTTGACAGACTCACATGCATTCTGCATATTAGTTAATATATGGAGACGCTGTCTCCTCGCCTTGCAGAGATGGTGAGCAGGTGACTGTGAAGATGGGTGGGTGTATCTGGTGACTATGAGAAATGTTTGTGTAGCCAAATAGATCTAGGTTGGTAAGCTAGCTCCACCTTTTGCTGGCTCTTTGTCCTTGAACAAATCACACTCATTATCACTGGCAGTTGAGCATTTCTCAAGGGGAAGAAAGGATGCTTATTACTTAGGGTTATGATTATGATCAAATATTTAGATATGGTGTCATGGAACTGTTATCCTAGTTACTCAGGAGGCTTAGGCAGAAGAGTGACTTGAACCCAGGGGTTTAAGACCTACCTTGACAACACAGTAAAATCCTGTCATGACTAAGTGACAATCAAAAGTGTTGGGCATTGGGAATTGATTGAGAAGGCACTTCATGGCTGTCTCGCTGCTCACTCTCTTTATATCTGGTCTACCCTTCAAGACACAGCTCAATATCAACTCCTCCAGGAAGCCTTCCCAGACCTTGAGGAGGAACTCTGTCTCCATAAGCTCCATGTTACTGCTGGTCACCATTATCCCTTGGGCCTTTATCACTCACTGCCTTACCCTGTACATCTGTGTATCTGGGATACCTGGGGACCAACAGTGGAATCTGCTTGTGTTGGGCCTGGAGCTAAGTCAGAGACAATAGCCTATAAATGTGAACCTATAGATTAGGCATGTCAACATTCAAAGGAACCTCAGTGACTAAAGGCATGTGCTGAGCCTCCCTGTATGCCAAAACCTTTCTATGACTCTTACTCCATCTGAGATGAGCTTATCTTTCCTTTTCACAGAAGATGAAAGGGGGAATTAGGAGCTTCATCAGAATCCCACAGTTCATAGCAGCAGGAATGGAAGCAGACTGTAGGAGAGGAAGTAAATAAGGAAATAGGAACAGAGAGCAGAGGAAGACAGAAAAAAGTGAAAGTCAAGCATCCAAGAGAAAATTCACCATCCCTACTCTTTTGGAAGCTAGCCTTAGGCAGACTTTGCCCACATCCCTTCTCTTCACACTTATCACCATGCTCAAGCAAGTGATAACTTTGGGATTCTCTAAAGCCTTTGATTGTCATGCCCAATGAAAGCTAGCCATGCCCTTGACCACTGCCCCAACCCAGCTGACCAGTGAATGTATACTCAGACATAAGCCAGTAACTCCTGGAAACCAGAATTGGAACTAGATTGCTTTAGTCTAATAAAATTTATGGTGTATACAAATTCAATTTACATCATCCAGTATGCGGATGGTGGCTGGAGAGGCAAGGTCACTTACACACATCCATCACCAGGGTGCAGGGAGCTAGGGGTGTGAAATCACCTCCCACCCAGAGCCCAGAGGATGGCAAGACAGAGTTGAAGCTACTGTTGGGAAGGAATGGCTACAAGGCAAGGGAAGGCTTGAATCTAAGCCTTGTCTTCCCATCATTCAGAATAACAGGAAGTCCAGGTGCATACATGGTGTCCTTGACTGTCAGCCTGACCATGACAATGGGTTCTGTGTACCTCTGCAGGTCCTTGGCTGGCTTAGATTTCTTAATGTCAGCCTACCTCTGTCTCATATAGGAGCAGGAAAATCAACAGGTCTGTTAGAGTCTGAAGTATCCTGTTTAAGCCCCTCATGTGTAGATATGGGGCTTCTAGAAAATAACAGAAGGCTCAGAGAGGTCAGGTTACATGCCCAAGAACGCACATTTGACAGTCAAATAAGTTGGGTTCCAGAGCCCAACAAAGCAATGACTCTTCTCACAATGACCAACTGGGCAAAGAATGTCTGCTTAGAAGAACTACACTTCAAAGGTGAGGTGTAGAAAAGCCAGTACACCTCAAAGGGAATTTCCAAACCTACTCACCACTGGCGATAAATCAATGTTTTAAAAGCAAATGGTCCTCATGCTGCCTCCTACCAGGGATGTTTAGGATCTGGGAAGTTTGGTAAGATGGAGCTAAAAGAATAATCCTAGAACAAATGTAAAAATAGGTGAGGATTGGTTAATAATTTGGTACAGAATTATCTGAAGAAAACATCATCTTCTGTATAGGCTCAGAGAGCCAGGCATGGAGAGATCAACAGACTTCAATTCTCCATCCACTGAGGGTATTTGATGTCTAAACTCTCAACACTTCTGATTCCATAAAGGTACTAATTCTCAAAGTGTAGAACCTGGACCACCAAGCAGCAACATACTCTGGGTATTTGGTAAACATATACATTCTTGAGTTCCACCCCAGATTTCCTGCATCAGCAACCCAGTGGCATGTGTTTCTCCAGCCCTAGATAGGTGGAGGAATATTCTGATGCAACTTAAGCTCCAACATCCCATGGTAGACATTGATGCTCTATGCCTAGGACCATATTCAAACTACCTGAAGGACTAATGATCCAGGAGGCTGGGTCACATTCCAGACCAATGGTATTACCACCCCTGGTGGAAATGAAATGACCCATGTATTTATATACCTTCATATGTACCTCCACAAGGGAAGGTGGATAGCAGATGAGAACCCCTGCTCTGTGAGCCTCACAGTGAGTGGACAGCCAGGAGTAAGACCAGAAAAGGAGCAACCTGAGTGTTAATGTACCCTTCTCATGGTACTGGCAACCAGCAGTAGGCCATAGTCTCCTTATTCCCTTGGTACTCAGAAGAGCTTTACAGGCTGAAGCAGGGGGAGGGAGAAGGAATGAGAGAGCTCTTCAGAAGATACACACAGCCAAGCTGAGGATGGATCAGGAACAAACTGAAGGCAGGACGGGTTTCGACTCTGATTTTAATGGGCTCCATAAAAGTCTGTGATATTTCATCCAAGTCCGATTGTCTCACATTCATCAGGAAAAGTCCTGAAGGTCTGCAAACTTGAGCAAATTGCACATGCCACAAGATTGATGGCATCTCCCGACAGCTTCTCCCTGATGCAATTTGCTATTTAAACCCCAGTTCTGCCAAAGACCTTGAAGCTGTTCACACTATCAGCCAGGCCTGGCCTTTGAACAGGCATTGGAGACTGCTTCCTGTTTCGTGGAGCTGAAGGAGACCCTGAAGACAGGCAAGGAGAAGACAGGCCTAAGCAGGCTAGCCTCGATGGGAAATTAGAGAGTGTGTTGAATCTGGAACAACCTACAAAGGCATGTACTTTATGTGGCTACTCAAGCACCATGTGTCTTTCTGTTAGTTATTACTAAAGCTTTGCATCCCTGGTCACCCACACATGCCTTTCAAAACTGCAACATAGCAGTAAGAATAGGAAGACGGTATCTGCTCAGCTGGAGACCAAAGGCTGGGCCTTATGGTTCACCATTCTTTTGTCATATTCAGGACTTTATCATACCATTGCCTTCCACAGCCTCCACTATCATCCCTTCTCCTGTCTCCTGAGACTGGCCCCTGTTCTTTCACAGAAATTTAGTCATGGGCTCCTGTGGACTACCTTCTTACTCAACCAGAGTTCTCCAAGAGCCCAGCATTTGCTCCTGGTGACTTCCCTTACCCTTTCTACTGCAGCATGAAGATGCTAACTGCTTCTACTTTGACAGCCCTGAATGTTTTGCTATACCTTACTGGTGGTCTTTAATCTTGCCCACATCTTTGATCCACATGGAGCTGCTCTGTGTTTTGGTCAAACAGTGGCCAACTTCATGTGTTTCAACCTAGAAAACAATGCCACCCTTAAATGTTGTCTAATTGCCTGCTTTGAGTGGACCTTGTTTCTTCAATGGGCTTGGAGATTCTGCCTATCATATAGGCTCCAGAATAGAGTTAAGGAGAGAGTCTAGGGGGATGCTACATAATGATAATACTGGGTGGAGAGTTTGGTGTGTTCCAAGCCCTATGGTTAGCTCATCTAAACTCTAAGGTAAGGCCTGATGTACACTGTTGCTGTTGTGGCAGGATAGAGAGTAAAGCTGGGCCTCCTATGGTTAGACTCGGCCAAAGGTAAGAAAGCAAGTGACCTGAACCAAAGCAGTCTGCAGAAGGCTGCTGCTGGAGCAGACCACAATGTGGAAGATGGAGAAGAGGTCTGGAGGAACAAGAGAAAGCTAATATAATCCTGTGTTTTCAATTGAAGCAAAGGATGTTTAAAGGCTTGTATCTGAATCATTTTAGAAAGGTCACCTGAGTCATAACTGTCATGAGATTTAGTTTGCTCTTTCTCAAGACCCAATAAAGTTCCAGAGCAGCCACTAGAACCCTGGTAAGCTTCTCATGAAGAACTATGATCCACAACTGGCCTGCCTCTCTGCATATCAGTGGCTGTCTTCCAAGAAGTGACCATGCTGAGGAGAAGAAATAAAGATAGTATGGACAAAATGGGTAGACTCTAATAAGCATTTAATAAATGGCTGCTTCTGTTCCCTTATTCTAGAAATAATATTTTCTAATCTAGAGATTATAATTGGCAGTTTAAGAAGGAAGGTTAAAACTGTTTATTACACATTGATTTTCTGCACCTGGAATTAGAAATCTCACCTTAAAAGATGGTTTTCTTGATTTTACTGTTAAGTTCCAGGATTTCCTTGGCAACAGCCTTCAGGAAAACAAGGATTCAGTCAAAGGCCACGCTAAGGGGAGGAGAGTTGAAGGCGATTTATTCCTCTTTGGAGCTGGCCCTCTGCAAGGTGTATGGCCAGTATGGACTCAGTGGAGACAATTTGCCTGCCTTAGATAGAATTAACCCACAGCTCCCCATGCTCTTAAGTCCTTCTGACTAATCCTTTGGCTGATAGTGCCAGTTTCTTGGGCCTCCTTAGGAGGTGGGGTCTGGTGGACAAGGACTGACATAAGAAATATTCACAGGGGCCAAACAGAATAAGGGGGCCTGATCCTTTTAGGAGGGAAAGTAGACAGTGAGACAGGCAGGGTTTGGAGATCTAAGGTGAGATTCTAGGAGAACTGCAGTCCTGGGCAGGATTTGGGACTTGCCTTTCCCTCTAGGTGAGGGTAGCCTAATGCAGCTGCCAGAGAGCTACAACTTCAGCACAAAAGAGCAGAGCATGAGCATGCCAGCTCCTCCTTCAGCTGCTGAGGTCTCTACCACTGGACAGCACCCAAAAGAGTGGCCTTGCATCTTCATCAGTTGATGGGCTAAAGACACTGAGATAAAGGCAATTAAGGAATGTGTGGGTGAATTCACAGTCAGCTTTCACCCAATAGCTGTGTAAGCCTAGGTAATCCATTTAGCCTATTTTTGTCTCAGATGTCTTATTCATAAAGTGGAAATCATAAGCATATCTACCCAGTAGGGCTGTTCAGGAAACTAAATTAATGGATATAAGTAAAATGCAAGGACTACTGCCTGGTCCCTGGTGAGCACTGACTTGGGCTAGCTGCCTTTAGTGTTAGCAAAGACGTCACCTCTGAGCATCATCATGTGGGGGCAGGAACTGAGTAAACCTTTTATTCTTATAGCAGTTCACCATCAGATATTGGAATGGTATCTGAAGCACCACTGAAGGTCATATTTATGCATCTTTTTGTTCAATGTAAATATGCTGCATATCCTAAAATATAAAGTGTTGTTTAATTTAATAATCATGCATCTTAAAAGGTTTTATTTCAGTATCTAAGGCAAAAACACCAGGTTTCCATCTAAATAATGATGCCATATTATATAAGGGTCTCATCCTTCTTGGCACGATCCCTAGCCACATTCCTTTCTACTCTCTTCTATCTCAATGGGAACAATATCCTGATCATTTTATAGATCATATTTTAATTTTTATACCCATGAAATTATTATTTTATTATGCCATTATTTTAGGTAACATAATCATTTTATACTCATGGTGATGATACACAGCTTTCTTTTCAAATTAATTTACATCAGATGTGAGTTAAAAGAAAATGCTAAGTAATGTTGCTGGTTTCACTAAGATGGAGAAATGTCAAAATCTCAAGGGAACAATCTGGAGAAAGCTTAAAAACGATCACAAAAGCAATGTACTCTGTGAACATCTGGATAAAATGCCATTTCTCCACGTGGCAGCTGTAAGAGCAGAAGGAGAAGCCAGGTTAAAAGAAGAAGAAGAAGAAGAAGAAGAAGAAGAAGAAGAAGAAGAAGAAGAAGAAGAAGAAGAAGAAGAAGAAGAAGAAGAAGAAGAAGAAGAATAAAAGAAAGAACCATCTTGGCCTTGGAACTGGGTACTCTGGCAACCAATAGAGAAGATGCAAGATGCCATTTCAGGATGACCTCTGCTGATGGAGCAGGTAGACAGCCTGAGACTTCAGTCAGCCATAGTCCTGGGGGACTCAGACAAAATCTTGCCGGACCACATGCTGAAACCTCAGAAACAGAATACTGTGAGATTGAGGAAACGACGTTTTAAGTCAGACCTCCATTCTATTCAAAAAGCCGAAACATGGTAGGAACTGAAATCTATATGTGAACTTTCACACAGACACAGGCAGCTCACAGGACGTTGGCAGAAACTGCACAGAGGGGCTGACATGAGCAACTAGAATCTTGAAGGAATTCACAGAAGTGGGACCAGATCTGAGACTCCATCAGTGAAGCACTACCCAAAAGACCAGAATAGAATCAACAATCCACTCACCTAGAGGAAGAGCCAGAGAGAATATCCAGAGATGAGACAGCTTTTGGGAGCCAGGGAAAGTACACAGAGAGCCCAGATAAAAGCCAATGAGCAAGCCACCAGTTTTCAAAACTTATATCTTCATCCAACTCTCTCTCCTTTTTATCTATACCATCTTTGTTTAATGTCAATGCAATTTTAGGAGGCTAGATTGGACCATCTCTGTTCTTGCCTTATATTGCTTTTATTTTTTCTCGCTCCCTCTTGACACTTTCGTTTACTTTTTTTCTCTCATAAACAACATAGTTTGCCCTGGTTTTCAGGGTTGTTGTGTCTCAGCCTTCTGAGAAACAGGACTGTTCTACATTATATAGTAACATAGTGTTCTCTCTTCAGTCTACATTTAGTCAAAACACCCTCATCCTCTCCTCCATATTGTCTCCCCAAATTCCTCTTTTTATTGCCATTCTCCTTCCCCAAATTACAAATATTTAACATTTGTCTTATAAAATAATAGTAATCACTCATCTTACTGTGTTCTTTCTTTTTCTTCCTTTTATTTTTCTTTCCACTGATACCTACAATAACTGATATAGTAGGACACACAGTACTAGAAATGTTCCTTTACATTCTAAACTGATTAGTGCTTTTAACACTTGACTATTGCTCTGTTTTGTGGGTCTACTCCTGAATAGTGACTATTGTTACAGAGAGTATTCTACTTGTAGGGAGGAAGACTGGGGACAAAGTGTGGCACTCAGAACACCAGTCTAAAGAGGAAAATGACACACTGACTTGACTAATCTAGTCCCTCCTGAACATCACAAAAACTTCCTCCAAGAAAAAAAAAGTGACTTCTTTTAAAATGTAACCAATGAAATAAAAATCCTGATGCACAAGTCCCAAAGCAAAAATACAAGTAGTAAAAAAGGCCAAGATAACGTATCTCCTACGGAGTCTACCAATACCAGAATAATGTGCCAGTGACAGTGACTCAGATAAAGTTAGAAAGAAAGGAGTGGAGCCAAATGTGTTCAGATATGTGAAAGAGGATATGAATAAAGTCCTGAATGATTTCAAGAAATACAAATAAACTATGGAATGAAGGCACCAATGCATGATGGGAATGGAATTCAATACAGACATAGAAATACTGAAGGAAAACAAAACTGAAATATGCTGGAAATGAAAAACTCAATAGGTCCAAATAAGTTTAGGAGAAAGCCTTGCTGATTTAATGGATCACACAGAAGATAGAGGATCAGAGTTTAAGGAAAAGGAAGAATTGTGCATTCAGTTAAGGACAACATTACATTAAAAATAAAATGTAGGGACAGAATATGCACACTCTGTGGTATGCCATTTAAAGACCAAATCTAGGCATAGTGGGCATAGAAGAAGGAGAACTCTATGTCAAAAGAAGAGAAAATATTTTCACTGCAATCATCCCCCCAAATTCTCCAAATCTAGGGAAAGAGAAGCACATCCAAATACAAGCAACATATAGACAGAACTATATAGAACATATAGAACACCAAATAGACAGGACTAGAAAAAGCAAGTCCTCAAATTATAATGTAGTTAAAATGATAAGTATACAGAACAAATAAATTGTATTGAGAGCTGTGAGAGAAATATGAAATTATGTATTAAGTCAGGTCCATCAGAATAACAGCTGATTACTCAACAGAAACTTTAAAGCCCAAAAGGCATGGAGTTATGCATTTGAAGTTCTGGAAAAACCATATCTGACAACTCAGACTACTATACCAGCAAAAATATCTGTCATAGTTGATGGAGAAAAAAACCATAACAAAGGCAGAATGAAGAAGTTTGAGTCCCCTAATTCAGCTCTTACAGAGGATACTGGAAGGAATCCTTTGGACTGAAGAGACTGAAAAACACATCTTTAACAGCAGATAAGCAAATGAGAACTGTGAAAATGCTAAATAGTACACAATCAAACAAAATGGCAGGAACCTGCTATTTCATATAACTAATATATGCTTAAAAAAGAACCCTCCACCCCAGGAAAAAAAAGTGCTAACTGCAAAGCTGAGAAGTGTTGCTATTCACTGTCCTCTTACTTTTGTTTTGTTGCATGTTTTGGAGGTATATAACCAGAGTAAACCTTTTCCCAAACCAAAGCCCTGAAATGCTTTTGTTATGTTTAATTCTAGTCATTTAGTAGTTAGGAGTTTTAAATTTGAGTCATTGATCTGCTTTGAGTTGGCTTTTACACATGGATTTCTGATCTATCCAGCACCATTTCTTGGGAGAGACTGTCCTTTATTTATCCAATGCACATTATTGCTGACTTTATTGCAATTAGTTAGACAAAGCACGTAGATTAATGATTTTTTTCATTCTGTTCCATTTTTCTATGTGTCAATATTTATGTGAGTACCATGCCATTCTGTTTACCAGAGCCTTTGCAGTATGTTTTGAGGTCAGCTCTTGTGGTCTCCAGCTTCATTCTTTTGCTCCAGATTGCTTTGGCTATTTAAAATTTGAAGTGCTTTGAATAATATATGACAGCTAGAAAGGGGGAACTAGGTTTCTACCCCAACACATAAAGTTAAGGCTAGCAGATGAACGGATAAGAAAGTCATAGAGGAGCATACACTTTGTAACAATTATGGAAAACTTTAACACCATACAAAACAGAAGTAACTAATAAGTTTCATTACTGATCATGTCTATCTATAAATATGTACAAAATTAACTTAGAAAGCTGGTGCTTCTTGGGGAACATCAAAAAGCAATAAGACTGATGATCAAAAAGGATATAAACATACTGAAGGCTTTGATTCTTTTCAAATGTTATTTTAAAAGAAAAGTGGCATCAAGGGAATAGGACACAGTGTTAGTGATCTGGATAGAAACAATGTGGATGTTTACTAAATACTCTTGCTTTTCACTTTATTTTGTAAGCCTCTCAACATAAATGATTATTTAGATGATATTCAGACTGTTTAAAATCACCCAAGGGCAACTATGGAACATTCCTTAACTATGAGAAGCAATAAAGCATCAATCCACGTTACAACATGGTGAGTCTTGACAACATCCTGCTAAGGGGGAGTGGGAGAAGGCCAGTCACAAATTCCCCTTATTATATGACTCCATGGATAAGAAATATCCAAAATAGACAAATCCATGGGCAGTAAGTGCATGAATGGTTGCTGGGGAATTGGAGAACAATATAAAGATGAGGTGGTAGTGGGTAATGGACTTCTCTGGGGTTTCAGAAGCACAGCGCATCAAACAAACTTAGTAATACCGGTTGCTTATGTGTATGGAGTTTCATCAGTAAAAAATGTGTTAGAATTTGCTGGTGTTCACACAACTCTTGTGTTTGTTCTGGAAACCATGACCACTCTTTAAATGGTAGAATTACATGGCATGTGGATTCTAGCTCAATACAGCTGATGTATATTAAATTATTTACTATTAAATAAATACAGACTTGAGGCCAGGGTGTAGAAGGAGCGGGGGGGGGGGGCGTCCATGACTGATTACAGGGGAGATAGCAGGCACAGTGGAGATCTACTGGCTCTGGGCAGATCTTTGCCTGGGTGTTGGGAGAAGGGATGACACTATTGAGTCTAACACAGAGATGTCTGAAAGATTCACAGGAATTGGTCAAACCCAGGAAGTGGAAAATGACATTTTAGGCAGAAAGAATGAAGAGCACAAAGCTGGAAAGCGAAAGAGGAGGAGACATCAGGGGGTTGAAAGGCATCTGTGCAGGCTGTAAGTGCTGGAGTCAGATGACCTGAAAGAGACAGTCAGGGAGGGGGCTCTTCATAATGAAGCACCTGCTGAGGCCCATCTCTTGTCTCTTCTGCACCATGCACCCCTTTCTATAGCATACAAAGAAAATACAACATTTTCCCAGGGACTGTTTTCTGAAAAGTTGTTCCCGATGCAAGACTGAATTCTGTTGCCCCAACTTGTTAGATTTGAAGAGATCCCATCTTGTAGGAGCTTCTCCCACTGATCTCTCTACTTCCTGAAAACTTAAAGCTTATCCATAGAAATCAAATGGTCAGAAGTTCCATGGAGTTGGCTATCTCAGCCATGAGCTGCCTGGAAATGGCCAAGTGACCTTCATAGAGTCCCTATATAGCCTTGGGAAGTGATTCTAAGTAAACTAGCTTCAAGTCAGTTAGTTAAAGTCAAGATCAGAGTCTGTGAACCTCAAGATGATAAAAACGAGCAGCTATGGGTGCCCACTGCTCTCCTGATTTGGCGTGATGAATGGAAGAGGTGGCACACAGTAGAGAGAACTCACAGACACTCTGGCGGGTGATATCTCAGATCTTTATTACCATGCCTCTCTGCTCCACATGGGTGCCTGATTTGGAGGGCGCTTATTTCCCTCATTTATCACTGCTATCTGCAGCACGAGCTTGATGTCAAAGCTCCATTTTCTTTCCTCATCTTCCCACCATGCCAGACATGACTGATTCACTGCTGGGTCTGCCTAACAGCCACATACACACACTCCACCTTGTAGTCGTGAAAAATATTCTCTCCCCTCCTACAGGGCTGTCACTGGCTCTGCATTATCAACAGCCTCCAAGCCAAGGCTTTATTCTTTTTCCTTTGCTGCTGGGGTCAAGCTAAGTAAGAAGTAAAGGCACATTTCTAAAGAAGCGTTCCATTTTCTTTAATCTCTTCAAATTGCTTAGCTACTCGAACTTTCTTTTCACCAGTGGGAAAATCCACCAGTGCTGAACAAAATACTTGGGCCTCTGGCAGAATCAGGATGAGGTAAGTTTAGGCTGCCTGGGAGGAATATGAACAGGTGCACATGTGGACCATTCATCATTGACTTTCCTCTTTTTACCTCCCAGGCATAGAAATATAATATCAGAATGCAGAGGGTAGGAATCTGATTTTGACTAGAAGTATATCTTGTAAACATAACACACACACACACACACACACACACACACACACACACACACACACGAACGCACGCACGCACGCACGCACGCCACGAGGTGTACCACTGAGTTATTTCCCCAATCATAAGCTGACTATATTTTAGCCTATGAGATGTGTGGTTTGACTTCAATATTTCCTCATTTACACATGAACATGCTAGGAGTACTGAGTACAGCTTTACTGATGTGTTTCTCTAACAAATGCCAAAGAGGAGTTAGAACGTAAGAGAAAGTAGCAACATCTGTATCAGGCATATTACCTCTGCCATATGCAGGGAATCATTATTTAAGACACAAACCTGGGAATAGTGAGCTTGGTGTGTGATCTCAGTCTGAAGGAAGGGAGGAAAAATGGAGGGAGGGAGAGGGGAGGGAGGAAGGGAGGGAGGAGGGAGGGAGGGAGGAGGGAGGGAGGGAGGGAGGGAAGATACTCCAAATCGAGAATAATCCAAAGAAGAGAAAGGCGATGAACAAGAGCTATCATCAGTAGGTGTCTAGGGATAAGTGCCTCAGACTGTCAGGATCAATGAAATTAAGGAAAGATAAATTCATTAGGCTATATCAATGTGTTGTCCCTCAGAAAAAAAGTTCAGTGGTCTGAAATTTTCAATAAAATGTTTTAATAAGACATCAATTTTGTATAATTTAAGCTGATCCAATTCTCCTAACTCCAACTAATGTAAGGAGTGCAAATGATGAAAAGCCCAGTAGCAATGAAATATCACCTCTAATGTCTAAAAATGCATTTTCTAATAAAAGGACAGAAAGAAGACTCCACAGAGAAATGTCTAGTTCTGGGGCTGGGTCAGAAGATGATCACAGTGAGCCTGGAATATCTTACCATGAGAGAAAAAAAGATGTAAAAAATATATATAATTATGTCTCAGAGACCACAGACGCCAGCCTGCATGGGCTTCTTTCTACTCATCAAAAATTGGGTGATTTGAAGATTAATAATAATGTTGACTGAGATAGAAACACATCAAATATTATGAGATTCATAAATTCACAAACAAACACACAGATAATTAAAAAAACTATTAGCCATGTTTGAGGAAAAGAGATGAAAAAACTAATCCTTGTTTTGAGGACTGACAGGCATATAATTCATGAAAGGAAGTTTATCTTAATAAAAGTCTTTCAACTAATAAGTGAGAAGAATGAAAAAGGGTGGATAATCACTGTTCCCATGAAGTAATGAATTAAATAATAATCTTCAGTGACTAGCAACATCACAAGAATAAAGATAATTGGACATTCTATACCACATGATGGAAATATGCCATATTATATGAGCCCACCTCACCAAATTCAGGCTAGAACCCAGCAAAGCTAGAGCCACCTGTTAATCTTTAAAAAAAAAAAAAAAAAAAAAACACACACACAGGACAGATGCTCAGGTACATATACTGTTGTTGCAATTTCAGACTGTGGGAAACTCCAAAAGCAAATTAATGGGTGAGTGAATTACAATAGGAAAAACACATGTTGAGCAGAAGAAACTTTATATTAAAATACACCAATGCACCAGTTATAATTTATGGACCTTGTTTGGATCTTGATTCAAACAAACTACAAAATCATTTATGAGCCAACCAGGGCAAATTGCAGAGTGACTTTTCATTAGTCTAAGGCATCACCACCTTCAAGGTGTGCTGATAGCATCATGGGTGAGCAGGTATTAAATTGAAGAGGTCCTTCCTTGTCTTTTAGACATCCATGCTGACATGCTCATGGGAGCAATATGATACTAAAAGTTGCTTCCAAATAGTTCAGTGGCAGACAAGAGAGTGGCAGGCAAGTCAAAACTGTTGAGCTTGAGTGATAGGTACCCATGATTTTTACAGTTCTGTTTCTGCTCATACATGTTTGAACATTTCCAGACTTAAAAAAAAACTTTCTAGGTTTTAAGAGAAACTTTTGAGTTTTTAAAAGGTGAAAATAATAGTGAAGGATGTTACAGAGTGCCCTTATTACTTATTTTCAGCAAAGATACAGAATCTCTACAATTCCAATTCTATACAGAAATACAGTCATAGGTATAACACAAGAGAAGAGCCTAAAGGTCTATGCTCCAAATGAAGACTAATTATCCCAGGTACAATTTATGATTTTTTCTCTCTTTCAGTCAAATATTATGTTTTACATCTGTTAGCATACTTTGAAGGATCAGACAAACTCTGCTCATCCTGAATAATGATAACCTAAAATGTGGTCAGAGGTTAATGACATGCTAGATCTTGGCAGCTTTCCAGTGGATAGCAGACAGCTTGCCTTTCATCTGCTGTTCAGACTCCTGGAAAACACATCTAGCATCCTGACTTCTGTGATCTGAACACTAGGTGTGGCCAGGTATGCCATATGATGCTGTGATTTGGGCTTGGGCACACATTCACTTTGTGCAAAACTAGGGAAAATTGTGAAATCATTAAACAAAAATCTAAGTGATTCCAAAAGGCTGGATATGGCCCAGATTTTACTTCCATATCTATATGACAAGATAGTGTTCCCAAGATTCAAAGCAACAACTAGAAAAATGGTGATGAGCAATACCATCTGATTCTTCAGGACAAACACTTGACAAGGCCATAGGGTTCTTCTAAGCTTAGACTTAGCTGTTTCAGAGATCATCCTAATTAAAATCAGCATAAATCACTCCACCAATTTGGGGATGGACTATAATTGTTTTAGTTAATGGGATGGAAACAGTTCTAAAGATAAATCAGAATGTAAGTAGAACGTATGTGATTGTTTAAGCTTTGGAAGGTAAGTGCTCAACCATTCACTCACCAAAAACCATCCATCATCAGACTGATGTTGAATATCAAGCCAGACAATGAGAAACCAGGATGGCTGAGCAAATGAACATGACCCTGAGTTAGACAGAGATTGGAAAGAAAAGATGAATTGATGAATCATTGCAAGTGTAGATGACTCATGGATGGAGAGAAGGAGCTACCTGACATCGAATACTGGTGACCAAAGCTAGACTTTCTAAGTTGAAATGTGTTAGCTAGAGGGGTGCTTATGTCACCCCAGGAACTGAAGAAGTAAGTGGGAGAAAATGCACCAGGCAGAAAAGAATTTTTCTGAGCTGGTGCTTTCTAGAAATACCAATAACAACAATGAAACTGGGCCACAGGCTAGAAATTCAAAGCAATGTTCTAGTGGAAGGCAGACTGTGGATGGTGCAGGTCTTAAAGGTCATTTTAAAATGTTTGGTCCTAAGCCAATGATGCATTTTAGGCAGTAATTGCTAATACCATGGAGCACTTACACAAATGACATAAATTCTAGGATTTGCATGGAATCTTTCATAGCCACACTATGTGACCAGTGTTGCCATTACCTTAGATGGAGAAATGGAGGTATAGGAAAGCTAAGTAAAACATATACAAGTTCCCTCAGCTGGTAAGATTTAAAATGTTGATTTGTGCTCTAATAATCTATGGCGTTCTATTGCCTTTTTGTGATCATACCAGTTGCCATGTTGGAAATGGGTGGTAAGGAAGGGAAGTAAGACAATCTAGCAGGCTACCCGAGTCATCTGCTCCCCATTGCCCATGCAACTTATGCAATGATTACAGCATGAAGATGAAAGACATTCCAACTCACTGGTCATAAGATAATAGTGATTCCCTTGACAAAGAGACATAGGACTTCAATTTAAGCATTCATTCAATTATATCAGACTATCACCAAGAAAATTGTTATTAATTTTTTATAATTATTTATTTGTATTTTATGCACATTGGTGTTTTGCCTGATGTCTTTGTGAGAGTGTCAGAACCTCTGGAACTGGAGTTACAGACAGTGCCATGTGGGTGCTGGGATTTGAACCTGGGTCCTCTGGAAGAGCAGCAATTGCTCTTAACCACTAAGCCATCTCTCTAGCTCTATGATTAATCTCTATACACTGAAGAGCTATAGCTAGAACAAATAAAACATTGGCTGAGGATTGTCAGTTTTAACCCCATGCACTAGCACTGAGTTTCTGTCAGAGCCTAGAAATGTTTCTAACATAGTCACATATATTTGACCACATTACAAAATGCAAATTTGTACAAAAATTGTAAATGTTCATGAGTAAAGCATTGAAAGTTGCACCTTTCAAACTATTAAATGAGGTATTTTCTCCATATATCATGGTGAAGCTAGTTATTTTAACCTCTCCTTGTCTACAAAATAATAACAGCTCAATAGATTTGTGAGCTATAACTTCTAATACTTATCCCCTTAAAAATACAAGATACAGATCTCTGTATCAGTTGGGGTTCTCTAGAGGAACAAAACTGATAGAATGAATATATATATATATATATCCTAATATTTATATTTATATAATGTATATATAGTCTATATATAACATAAATATATACTTTATATGACTATACAAGTATAATGTAAATTATATTTATATAAAATATATTTACATTTATATTAAAATACATACATACATGTGGGATTTATATATTATAACAAATACCATATATGTGTGTTTATGTATATATATATATATATATATATATATATATATATATATATATAGTGTTTATTAGAATGGCTTACAGGCTGTGGTTCTGCTAGTCCAACAATGGCTGTCTACTGACAGAAAGTCCAAGTACCTAGCAGTTGCTCAGCCCCTGGGGCTGGATGTCTCAGCTATTCTTCAGTATATGGTGGAATCCCAAAGAAGTAGGCTCTAATGCCAATGAAATTAACTTCCCTATGAGAGCAAGGACAAGCGGGCAAAGAGTAAAAACTTCCTTCTTTCCTGTCTTTTATGTAGCCTGCCATCAGAAGGTATGACCCAAATTAAAGGTGAGTCTTCCCACTTTAAATGATTTAATTTAAAAAAAATCCCTCATAGGTGTATGTAACTGGTTTGGTTTTACTTAATTCTAGATATTAGTCAAATTGACAATCAAGAATAGCCATTACAGTCTTCCATGGGAAATTATAGTTTTATCCCTGATGTACTTGTACACACATAAAGATCATTTTGCATATATTTAACAGTTCTAGCTATTTCCTATCTCTTATGAGAGCCTGAAAATCCTGAAGGATAGCTGCCTTCATTTTCCAGTCCATCAATTTGTGTATTAAACTGATGGCTCCTGGTTCAAAGTGGTATGGGTACTGAGTAAAGGTATTTATAGTAGTAATTATGTTTATTTCTCTATTTCCAAGCTCAACTATCAGTATTTTTGCACATGCATTAAAAATATGTTAATATCCTGTTTGAAGAAGGTTTTACCTCTTTTGCAACTGTTGGCTAGTGAGGTCCTATAGACCCACAAACATTGTAGGCTATTATTAATGCTGTTGGTAACCCTCCAGAACTTGATAAGATCCTAAGGATGAATATAACACATATTTGAGTCATGGAGGACATTTCAAGCTGATGCCAATCTGATGCTTCATCCCCACAAGCTACTAGAATGTGCTGTTCATAGTACCAGAAGAGAAAAATACTCATCAGTCTTACCTATCTGTAAACTCTGCAAACTACAGTAACCACTGGTCTGGTGAGACATGCCTACTGACTCAGTGACATGATTGTCATGGGAGTAACCAATTACTTTCTGAGTAGATTTAAGGCCCTATCCACCAGAAGAAACAAATACCTGGCATCATTATTGGGGTCAAGAACCTGTGGCTAGACAGGTGATAAACCACCGAGAAGAATTTGCTACTGTTATGCTGCTAAATGGATTCAGTATTAACTAGCACCTAAGGATGTATAATTATAGCCATAGATTAGTACCTTTCTCATCAACTATCAGAAGAGCTTCTTATTACAGTAGATAGCAACTAACAGAGACAATTATTCAAGATGAAGAGGATAAGGGACTGAAGAAGGCTCAGCTCTAAATCTATGTCACATCCCTTCTTCCGAAGGCATGGATATCATTGTGGAAGATGAGGCAGAGAGACTGTAAGGGCCAGAGACAGTTGATGATTACAATGAAACAGAATAGTGTTTCCTAGATACAGTAGGTCAGTTTGCATATATCAACTCACAATGGTTATGATAGCATGCACAAGACCTGTGCGAGCCTCAAGCCAGACAAAATTCAAGCATGGAGAGAGGAGGTGGGCATGAACTCCTACTCCAAGCAGAGAAGCTATTGGCAAATGAATGCTGTTAAGAGAGGGAGAGTTAGTTTTCTTTAAGGCTTCTGGTTAGATTGACCACCCCAGTGGATACTCATATACCCAAGTGTAGGTGGAAATTTCCTGTCCCAACCACCTGCTTCTAAATAACCAACTCAGAGGCTGAATATGAATTATAAATACTCAGCTGAAAGCTCAGGGTTGTTACTAGCTAACTCTTACATTTAAATTAACCAATATTTTTATTTATGCTTTGCACATGGCTCATGACTTGTTTCCTCATTTTTCACATGCCCTGCTTGCTCAGCAGCTGGCTGGCATCTCTTCTGAATCTGCCCTCCTTCTCATCATTCTCAGTTTGGCTTTCCCACCTAACTTCCTGCCTGGCTACCAGCCTGTCAACTTTTTATTAACCAATGAGAGTAATACATATTCACAGTATAGAAAAGGATTGTTCCACAGCACCCAAGAGAATGTGGACAGCACAAATTGGACTATATATGTTTTTGTTTTAATGAGGACATAAATTTAGGTGGGTAGGGAAGCGGAGATTGATTTTTGAGGGTTTGGTGGTGAATATGACAAAAATGCATTGTATGAAAAGAATTAATTTTAAAATTAATGACCTATGCTAATGACCCCTGGATAGAAGAGTTACTAAACATATCATTGGAATGGAGTAAAAGAAAGTACCATCAAATGTGAGATAAAGCAAAAGAGAAAGGTATCATCTCTCCTGAGGCAAGCTTGTGACACATGGTGTTTGGTAATGATTTTTGACTCTATTGTGAATCTTTTGTCTCCAGGGGTGCAGAAACTACTTTCTTCCTGATCCTCCAATGAGTGGGATCAACCCTGCCACAGTACTGTGTCCCTTCTGCCTATGCAGGAAGACTGAGCCTCACTCACTGCTGCTCTCCTCAGATGTTCCAAGCATGTTGCAGTGTTTATGTTTTATCTATGAAGTGCTAGTCCCATTTCTTTTTTAATTGAAAAAACTCTCTGAAGTAGGTATCATATTCCAATTTTAAAAATAAGAAACCTGAAATTACAAAGGCCAAAGGGCTCACACTGACTTGTGGGCTGGCAATGGGTACAGTTAGATTCAATGGGGACCATCTCATTCCAATGTCCTTGCTCTGCTCCAGGGGCCAAGCTGCTTCGCCACCTCCATGGCACTTTTCACTTTGCTCACACGTGAACTTATTTCTCACAAACAAGCCCATAGGAGTATTTTGTCACTCTCAACTCTCGATTCTGTAAGTAGAAACTTGAGGGACAAGTGATTTGTCCAAGGTCATACAGTGGCTGTGCAGCTAGTAGTTACATGACATCCTACCCCATGCTATTCAGCTGGCAGAAAGATTAAGCACACCTCTGCAGGCCTGGGCCATATCCGGACCACCCAGAAAATGTACTCATTGGCCCTAAAATCTAGTCTTTGTTGAGAGAGAGACACACACAGAGAGAGAGTCAGAGAGAGAGACAGAGAGGGGTTAAGGGGGTCCATTCCACTTCCTTTTGTGTTCAGTATAGATAGAGAACATTGTGTCACAGTATCCAAAGGTCAAGGCTAGTGTGCAATTTGGAAATCTGGGGGTCATGAGGTTCACAAGAGGAAGGACTTGCTGGAGATCACCCAAAGATGTGATGGCTTTGTTCTCATCACTACTTGAGAACTATACTTTGCTCCTCATTTACATAGAACCAATGAAAATAGAACAAGGCTGTTCCTTTCTCATGCCAAGTGCAAGTACAGCTTCATTTCGACCATAACCCTCAGAAGAAAGAGCTGACCACCTGCTGGCTTCTTATGAACCTTGCTGCCTCCCTTTTAACTGAATTTGTTTAAGGTTATTACACAACTAGGAACATGTATTGATGTCCTTGACAGAAGGGTATCCTAGCCTTCTGATATGGTACCCTGTAGACTGCCCAGCAAGGAGAGCAAGAAGCAGCAGTATAGAAGCCAGCTCATCTCCATTGCAGTGCTGATGTGAGAGAGGGGAGGAAAGGTATGCATTTGTCTTTTCCCTCAGCCTAATTTATGCTAAGAGCTGGTCACAGTTTCTCGGGCTTTAACAATGTGTCCAAGTGAAGGGAATTCAAGGTAGAGGATGCAATTTATCTGCAATTTTGGGTAGACAGCAAAAATATTGTTGAGCATGCACTTTCTAATTAACAATGCCAAAGGTGTATTAAGGAATTTTTATTTCAGTTAAATTATAAAAATAAAGGGATGGAACTGTTTTTCTGCCTTAGAAAATTACTGAGTATCTGGGTACCTGAGCAGCCCTGAATCCTATCTGCCCTTAGAAAGCAAATGTTTCTTCTCTATTAAAAGTATCAAAACTTCAAATTCCAACAGTCCCTGAGCACTTCCAGTGATCTTTCTTCCACTGTCTACTGAATCCTTTACAGTAGGTTTTAAAAGACTCAGGAAAAACCAGAAGGACTACCTTCTAGGCCTCTTCATCTCTTTCTTTTTAGCCTAGTAACGATGGAGTTCATTGTTTATCTGGTTTAGAAGGTCAATGCCAAGAAAAAAGGAGGCCATGGTAGCCTGGGGTCAGCCATCTTGGGGAGCATAGTCTACTTCATTCCAAGGCATAATTTCAACTCTCCATGTTCTCATTTGTATTGGACATGATATTACCCATATAAACAGCTATAAAGGCTGATATGACATGATATGAAGTGTCTAGCACAATGCCTGGTACACAGCTAGCCTACTAGGTAGGAAATGACAATTTATTCTCCATGGTCTTATGGAGATCATCCATTCTGTCATTCTTGAAAACTACAGCAGCTGACAGTTCTTGGTACTTCCCAATGCTGCGACAGGCAGTGTGTTTCATCACTAAACAAAGAACAGAAGATATGATACCAAGGAGGAATTCTAAGTGACCCAGCTGAAATTGTGGCCTCTCAGGAATAGCTCCAGCTTTTTAGAACTCGTTGTTGGGGATGTCTTGCTTTATGGCAGGTGTACCATCCAGGGATGGCCCTGGACTAGATCTTTAGAGAGCTTGTGTTGGGTCAACATCATGATGCAGAGGTACCAGCAGATGGAGAATGGAAGTAAGTTATTCTAAAGGGATCTGAGGGAAGACTAAAGGTATAAATATAAATGATTAAAAAACATTCCTAAACTATAAAACCTTGAGAAATTTTAGTTGAAAGTTGTCACTAGAGGCATTATCTCATCTCCGTGTGCTTGTCTTCTGTTTTACTATGGTTTCTGTTGCTGTGATAGAACACCTTGTCCAAAAGTAGCTTGGGGAAAGGGTTTATTTCAGCTTACAGTTGTAGTCCATCATGAAGGGAAGTAGGGAAGTCAGAGCAGGAATTAAAGGAAGGACCCTGCAAGCAGGAACTGAAGCAGAGATCATGATATAATGATGCTTATAGATTTGGCCCTGCTGCCTTGTTCAGCCTTATTTCTTGTACTCCTTGGTATTATCTGCCTACAGTGGAAGTGACCTCAGGGGGCTGAGCCCTTCCACATGAGTCATTAATCAAGAAAAGGCCTCACAGACTTGCCTACAGGCAATCTGATGAAGTCATTTTCTCAATTGAGGTTCCTGTTCCCAGACAACTCTAGCATATGTCAAGTTGACATAAAACTAAGCAGGATAACTTCTAAGCACATCATATCCATGCTTATTCCTAAGCCCATAGCCCTGACCAAATTCTTAATTCATTAAGTCAAATAGTTATGGGGAAGACTATTCTGAAGAGTTCGCTGTGCTGTCTAGAAAATAACTTCAAATTTTAAATGCTGAAATTAAAAACTCACATAAGGAACTCAGACCCTGAACGTATGGACTAGACACCCTGGTGGGTAGCTCTGTTTCTTCCCCAAACCCATTACAGATCTAAATTTAAGTGTTAATTTAAGAATACAGTCATACCATATGTATAGCAGACTTTCAGTCTTTAAAAAAAAATCATTATTTTTGCTACCATTAAAAATGTTTTTAAAAAGTAAAATCAGAAAGGATAAGATTGATTTTTTCCAAAATATCTTCTACTTATTCCATCTAGATGATCCCTACTTCTGTTCTATGCAACTTGATAGACATTTAGAAGAATATGCTGGATTCTCAGAATGAGAATGTCCCAGACCTACAATGTTTGTTTGGTAGGCAGGAAAATGAAGAAATGGGCACAATTTTAAGATGGAAATCATCAGCATGAGTGTGAAAGTATCTACACCAGGTAGTGTAGGATTCCAGGACAAGGCCTTGGCATATATGAAGTCATCCCCAATTTCTCTGTGGGGTTGCTCTCTCCACCACACCTTCTGGCACAGAAGCCCCACAGTCTTCCCTCTTCCCATCATGCTAATGCCAGTGGCTCTCCTCAGCAGGCAGATCCAGGACCTACCCTTCCCTGTCTAGCACACTGTGCCATCTGTCACCTGCATGTTGGAGGATGTGCTCCTGAAGCAGCAGTGCTGATATGGACCCAAGGATCAGATCATGGTTGAAGTCAAAGGGCCACACATCACTCTGGCTCCCCTCCATCCTGTTATCTGACCTCCATGTAAATAGGATATGTCTTGCTTGCTTCTCTTGGTGTGCTTCCTCTGTGATAGTGAATAGAAGATACACTAATGGAAGACAGTCAGGGACCATTCTGACCCTGGAGCAGAGAGAGAGTTCTAAGGCCTTGGTTCACATGACACAGGCAGATAGATGCCCATCCTTTCTTCATGCCTAGTACTCATTCCATTCTTGCAATTACCTCACCCATACTTTTATCCACAATACACCTGCCTTGAATTTCTATTTCTGTCTTCCGTTTTTGATACATATGATATCCATCTGATGAAGATCTATGCAGTCTCTGTGCAATATCTGCATTTTAAGACAACAGCTCCCCTCCCTCTTTCCACACCCCACATTCTCCATGCAAAATCTCTCGGGTCAAGTCGACACGGAATCACAAGGGAGTCACACTGGGATCTGGGATCTATGTAGAGGAAAAGATAGCCACCCTTGGGCATGAAATGAAGGGAGGTGGGCACATAGCTAAGAGTATTTCAAGAAGAGCACTCTAAGATGGTACAATTATATTACCCTTTATGAACCCTTGTTCTGTAAACCATCTGTAAGCTCTTAGGTCTCACATATCCCTGACTATGAGAAAATCAAGCAGTAGAGAAGAGACAGCCTGTCACCATCTAATGCCACACTCAGCACACCAGTCTGCAGTATCATCTAGCAGTGGAGTCTAAGGCCCTGATAGGTCAGAACATTTGAAGAGTGGGTCCATCCACCTCCCCTATAATCCCTCCCCTATGGTCAATCCAAACAGAAGCAAGTAATGGGTCAATTCCTCAAGCCCTACAGCAAGCACCCTATGACAGGGAAGGAGACAGAGAAAAGATAGCCCTTTCTATAAAGGAAAATGTTTTTGTCCATTTAGTTTTTTCCACTCTCTGAATCTTGGGACACATTTAGCACATACACACCCCACAAAGCACAGACAGGCTCTGGTGATGTATTTGCTAGCACTTCCACATACTATTTATTTTACCTACTGAAATATCATTTCTGTCTGGGAAGGATATTGGGTAGGGTTGGCTTTCATGCTCTGGGCATTTTCCCCCCTAACAAAACCATTCTCTATAAATCTATGTCCACAGACTGACTTCTGAAAACATGTTAATAGTCCCCAAGTCCAATATTTTCCATAGCAATATATCCACATGTCAAGAATACTAAGGTGTGGAGGTTTGAATTTATCAAACAGAACTCATCAACACCCTGAGAGTGAGACTGGAATCTTACTTCATCTATTCTCAAGCCCTGAGGAGTAAAACAGGGGTGAGGAGCAGATCAGAGAGAGCAGATGGACCCAATATCACTCCCACCTCTAAGAGTTGGCAGAGAGATGGAGAGGTGCCTTGGTGGTTAAGAGCACCAGCTACTCTTCCAGAGGACCTGGGTTCCATTTCCACTATTTGACATGATGGCTCACAACTGTAATTCCAGTTCTAAGGGATCCAGCTCCCTCTTCTGTACTCCATGGTATACATATATACAAGCAGCACACTATCCGTACACATAGAATCTGGCAGGTCAGGGCTCCTGGAGTGACCAAGGTCCTTGACAGTGCTTAAATCCATACACACAGGACCTATTAGTTCCAAAATCATCTATCCCAGAGCCAATCACCATTTCCTTCCATGGCTCCCCAGAACTGTTCTATTCCATCCCATGTCCAGCTCTACAGAATGTATCATGTCCTTATCCCCATGAATCCATCGCAGATTCATGTGGAATATCAAGTGACAGATGTGGCTACAGACTTTGGAGTGCCAGCATCAAGAACACCAAAAGCTTCTTTTAAATCTTCTTGAAATCTTCAGAGCCATGAATTAACTCACTTCTGTCTGAAGTTATCTGAGAAGAGACAAGCTCAACTGAGAAAATGCCCCCATCAAATTGACTTGGAGGCAAGCCAGTGGGACCTTTCCTTGATTGATGACTGATATGGGAGGGCCCAGCTCACTAGGAGAGTGCCCCCTCTGGGCAGGAGAGCCTGGGCTGTATAAGAAAGGAGGATGAACAAGCCAAGAGAAGCAAGCCCATAAGTAGCACTCTTCTACAGTCTCTGCTTCAGTCCTGCCCCCAGGTTCCTGATCTGGCTTCCTATGACGGTGGATTCTATTTAATCTGCAAGCCAAATAAACCCTTTCCTCCTCAAATTGCTTTTGGTGCTTTAACAAAGTATGAGAAAGCAAACTAAAATACCACTTATCACAGTAGGAATAAGAACATCCCTGGGGAGGAAGTAGGATGTCAAAAGCAACCAGCTGCCCCACTGACAATAACAGACACCGCACATGGTTGTGCTGACTTAGTCTTATGTCTTCATTTGTTTCACCTCTTCAGATGGAGAAACTGAGGCTAAGGGAACACACATGGCTGAAGGTCACAAAGCAAGACAGAATGCAAGCTCAATGCCTCCATCCCTCTGCTGTGGAACAATGGCTCACCTGCCTGAACTCACAGTTAGTGTGAGTCAGCATGGTAAAGAAAAACATTTTTCTGAGCAAATTTCTCATTTCTAACATATCCAAGGCAATAAACAGAGACAAACTCACTTAAAGATACAAGATTGAGGTGAGTTTCAACTTTTCCATTTGCAAACAAAACCCGAAAAGCCAAGAGAAAAGCATTGAGAAACACGGTCAAGTTTCCCAAGTAAGAAGACCCCAGAAAAGCTAGTTCCCAGACCTCCATGAGCCTCAATGTCCCATCTACTAAATTTCGCAAACTGACTGGCTTTTTCCATCTCTAAAATGCCTAGTCTAGTTCACATAATTGTGTACATACTCACTGTTTATCCTAACATATCAAATTCTTGGCACTGGTACATTTATATAAATTGACAGCAACTACTAGTTAATGAGCATCAAACATATGCCGTGTACTTAACTGACAGTATCTTGAGGTTTAAGAGAATCTGTGAGGTTAGAATTACCATCATCCTCACTATATAAATAATAAAACTGAAACTCAAAGTGCCTGATTTGAGCTGAGGTTTTAGACTGCACCACTATAACCAATAGTTCCTTTCTCCTTCCCAGTCAGGCTCCTGTAGGACCTAAACTAACTTTTCTCTTCTGAGGAGACCATCATAGGAGCCACCTAGATCTCAGGTATCCCTGAGATACAGGGAAGCTGCTAGAGAGGAACCTCCTCGAGGATAGGCTGAGGTTGCCCAAGGGCTGAGCAGACTCATCTCGCACCCCCTGTTATCCATGAAGGAGAAATCTCACTTCACACATCCAAAGACACTCATCTGGTACTCGGGTCCTAACTGTGGCTCAATTTGAGATCCTTGAAGGAAGATGGCACATTGCTCAGGCTGCTCATGTTTGTGAGAATAGAGAGAAAATGGCAGGTGAACATCTCAGTAGGTGTGGTATAAACAATTCCTTCACACTGAAACGATCATCCCAGGGGAGGCTCCGTGAGGCTCGGGAAGGAAATGAATTTATATGACTCAAAGAGTAAACATCTCACAAGTCTCAGGGTGTTCCTGAAACTTAGGATTCACAAAGTCCTTTTCCAAAGGTATATAAAATGCAGGGAGAGGAGACTGACCACTTAGCTATCTGCTGTACAGCTTTTGTAAGTAACACCCATGCTAGAGTGGGCTTTTTTATTTTTATGATGTATCTCATTTTGAGTCACCCATGCTCCTGAAACTAACTCCTCACCCATACTATTGTTAAGTTGTTGCCCAAATAAATCTACTAGTTCACTGAGGACTTGAGGGAAGCCATTTCTTTGGTCTATCATCAGTTCCCTTAGGAAGTGAATAGACATGTTCACATCTCCTCAGGAAAAGCCAAACACCAGGGGAGGTGCACCAGTGTTGTATGTCACCTTCACTGTGGAACATTCCTACCTCAATGACACATTGTAGCATTCTGTTAGTAATAACAAAGTAGCCAGCATATGAGGATGCCTAAGGATGGGTCAAAAAGTCTGGAGGGCTCTCCACATTCATGCTCTCATTCAACCCTCACTATTCTGTAGTCAGTCATTATTGATCCCCATTTTTCAGATGAGAATACTGAAACCAAGATTGGCCATGCATTATGGTTTGAACATGTCCTCTAAATTTTCTGGGTTGATATTAGGATCACCAAATTTCTATGCTGCTAATGTTTAGAAAAAGAACTTTGTGGAGCAATTTGGATTAGTTAATTCTTCCACATAGAGCATCCAGGATGGCTTTACAAGAGAAAAGGGAGCTGAGTTCCCACATCTGCTGTGACTCTCCTTAGGGTACAACAAGAAATTCCTTATTAGATGTTGCTTCTGTCTTCTAGGAATTTCCATCCTCCAGAAACATGTGCCAAACAAACTGTTACTCTTTATAAATTACCCAGTTTTCATCACTCAGTTATAACAACAGAAATCAGATTAAAAATGTTGTACAGTTACAGAGCTGCTGTGGTGGTCAGAATAGGAATGCCACCATAGGCTCACATATTCAAATGCTAGATGCGCTGTTGATGGAACTGTTTGGGAAGGATTAGAAGGATGTGGCCTTGTTGGAGGTGGGGTGTCACTGTGGCGGCTTTGAGGTTTCAAAAGCCTATGCCATTCCCAGTTTGCCTCCTCCACACCCCTTCTATTTGTAGATAAGGATTAAAAACTCTCAGCTGCTGCTCTAGTGGCATGCATACCTACATGTTGCAATACTCCCTGTCATGGTCATAGACTCTGACCCTTGGCAAATGTAAGCCCAAATAAACTCTTTCTTGTATCAGTTGCCTTGGTCATGATGTTTTGTCACAGCTATAGAAAAGCAACTAAGACATCTGGGATTCAAAACCAAGCAGATGGCTTCAGAAGATGAATAACTAACCTGAGGCTCCCTTCCTCAAAGCACCTGTGTCTCCACCTCTCCAAATATCCCTTGGGCTACAGATAGGGAGAATGATGGTACTGAAACCTAAGAGAGGGAATCCCAGGTCCGGTGCCTAGTGAGGCCACACTCAGGCTCAGTGCTTTCAACTTAGAACACCACTTTCCTTTGAGACCAGCCTTCTGCTAAGCAGCAGCACACTGAGACAAGCAGGGCAGGGAGTAGGTAGAGGCAAAGCCTCTAGGGAGAGCCTCTGAGTAAACAAGGAGTCTGCATGGTGCTCCTGTGGGTCTAGGACCAAGGAGCCTGGTGTTAGCCAGATCTCTTCTTTGGTCAGCAGAGTCAGCTCCAGCACCCATTGCTAACCAGCAAGTTCCTCTCCCCTAGCCTTGTCAAAGGGATGCATGGGAAAGTTCCAGCCTTGGCACATGTTCTAACCAGCTTTATCAACGGGAAAGGGTATTCAGAAGAAGCAAGGGCCATCTAGGACCAAATATCAATTTAGAAACTCAGGAAAACTGCTTGGTGTGCACTGTTCCTTTGAGCTTCAGAGAGTGGCAGCATCAAGAGTCCGGGGCTCTGATCCTCCTAGGATACATGTCTCCCAGTAACAGGAAGAAAACGCTATGAAAGGCTAACACTTTTTCTTTATGATTTCCCCCTACCTACCCACCTACCACCTTCCCCACATTGAAGAAGTAATGAAAGGGTACTGAGAATTTTGACTATGAATGGAGCTCAAACATTGGGAAGGCTCCCTTACATCCTTAATATTTGCTCAGAGAGTCTGACTCTGGGCTTGTCCGAAGAGGCTGATAGCCTCCCTCCATGGGTTCAGGCATCACATTAAGCAAAACAATAGGAGTCTATAAGTCACAGCAGCATCTTTCTCACTTTCCAGGAGGGACTAGATACTCTTAGATACACTGTTCATACTTCCAACCAGCACTTCACACAGAAGCACTACAGGTCCTTCTGACAGTCTCGTCTCTGCTTAAGGAGCCTCAGCATTCCCATCACTACCAGCACAGCCAAGACAAAGCTTAACAAGCAAACCTAGTCTGGCTCATTATGCAGCCTCACCTGCCAGCATTCAGCATCTTCTGGTCCTAATTTCAGCTTCACCTAGGACTTACCACAGCTGTCATACAGCTTGGACTGCTCTCTGCTGAGCGTGCTCCTACATTCATCAATCCAGTTGGCACCTTAGATGGCTTGTTCCCATCTCAGGCTTAGACTCTTCACTCTTTTCTACAGGCCAGTTACATACATCATACATGAATATCAAATGGCACCTACTCTTGACACTACGTTGAAACTTCTTCTGTCCCTCCCAACTCCAGTGCTTTGGGAATGGAGGCTGCCCGAAGGCTAACAGCACAGGACAAATTGATGTCTATAGCCACTTAGTGCTCTATAAAATATCTAAACCCCAAAAGAAAAATCAAAATTAATTATGCTCTTGAGCTTGCTACATTGAATCACTTGATTTGTTTTCAAATCTCACTTAAAAGTGACTTTGAGTCCTTTCTACTGCAAGATCACAAGTGGGCCATGACATCAGTCTAGGGAATATATCCCATGTTACATATAACAGCATCTACTGCCACAGGAGCAGGTCCATTCTTACGAGCATTTATGTCACTACAGAGCCTGGGCTGTATCTGGCAGAAAGGACTGTATCTAGAAGGAAGGGACACAGTGGTCAGAGGGACAGTCTGTGTACAGAAGAGTAACAGTCCTTTTTCAGTGGCTCTCACTTGAATGTAGAGACAGCTTGGAACTTCTGAGGTCTCTGCTTTTATCCCTTGGCCCAGCAAGTTTCTAGTCTCCATCTAGAGTCAACTATAGAGTGAGGGGCCACAAGCTTTGGGGGCTCAGCACCCCTGTGCTTCTCTTATCTCCTTCAGAGCTCTTTGAAGCTCCTTAGCTATCCACCAGTGACAAGCTATTCCTCATTCACCACTTCCCAGTGACCCTGCCACCCCAGTTTTTTACTTTGGTCAGAACACCCTGGCATGTGTCATGTTCTTCCAATAAGGGAAGATCTGTATGTGGGTTTCAGTGTACCCACTGTACAACCTGGAGAATCCCATGCTCACTCTGGTCTATGGTGTTCTCACTCCCAGAATGAGTGTACAAGACGGCATTGCCCCTTTTTGACATTCTCCCATTTCACACACTAATCACAAAAAATGTTAACACAGAGATGGCCTTGTAATGGCCCCCTCATCTGGGTGTTCGCATCAGCCTCCTTGAACTTCAAAGCAATGCACAGCTCATGGGTGAATTATAAGACACAATGGATGAGAGTAAAACTTCTAGACTTGTGGAACTAGGGCCAAGTCACTCCAAAGTGTGGTGGTATTGTGTTCCCCAAAATATTGTGCACCCCAATAAACTTATCTGGGATTAGAGACAGAACAGCCACAATATTAAACATAAAAGTTAGGCAGTGGTAGCACACACCTTTAATCCTAGCATTCCAGAGGAAGAAATCCATCTGTTCAAGGATACAGCCAAGCATGGTGACTCATACCTTTAATCCCAGAAAGCGAGCCTTTAATCCCAGGGAATGGTAGTAGAAAGCAGAAAGTTATATAAGGTGTGAGGACCAGAAACTAGAGGCATTTGGCCTGGTTAAGCATTTGGCTGGTTAAGCTTTTAGATTTTGAGCAGCAGCAGTTCAGGTGAGAGCCATTGGGATGAGGACACAAAAGCATCCAGTCTGAGGAAACAAGACCAGCTGAGGATACAGTGAGGTGAGATAGCTGTGGCTTGTTCAGGTTCTCTGATCTTCCAGTTCACTCCAATACCTGGCCCTGATTTGTTTTATTAATAAGAACTTTTAAGATTCCTGCTACACCAAAGTATGTAATATGAACTCACTGACTGCAACCCAGGCACATATTAAAATCCCACTCCAACAGGCACACTCCTCCCCACACATCCCACCAGGGACCACACTGAAGTATCAGGTACACATGCACAGCTGTTCCCAGGATGAAGGAACATTCTCACAGAACAGCACTGCCAGGAGTCTGATGCTAAGTGTAGTGTCATGTTCGCCTGTCTCATGATAGTGCTTCAGGCAAGCCACGTCATGAAGTCGCCTATGTTGATACAGTGACTCTAGACTGCCTTTGCCCTCTCACTGGCAAACATCTGTTAGTGGAATCTGCTTCTGTAGTGTTGTATGCTAGTGTCAAGCCTCTTAGAAAGCTCCAGATCCCATCAGCTCACAGGAGCATGAGTGGGCCACAAGGGGCAATAATTCAAGGTACTCAAGAGTGTGCAATAATATCATAGCACTCGGGAGGCTGGGATGGTCCACAGAGCTAACAAGGATGCTTCCCTCAAGGGTGGAGACTGAGGGAAACCATGACTACAAGAAGCACCAGGCATCACCAGGGAGAAGCACTGAGCCTCATATCATGAAAGTTATCGTCTCACAGGGGAGTATTTTTTTTCTCTGATTTGTATCTAAATATTAGGTAAAATGAGTGCTGGGTGGAGAAGGGCACACACGGGCATTTAAGTCATTTATAGTTTACATTTTTACAGCACAGCAGAGATCAGCATCCGCTTTCCAACTGCAATTAGCAGACAGAGCAGTCTGCCAAGCTGCTGTGTAAATTGTGCCTATTAAAAGAATCTACACCATGCAATGATTGATCAACACCTAGGATTTATTCACTGAGTGAACAGCGGTTTTTACTTTTGCCATTACCCAGGGTGATCCATAACAATTTAGATAATGTACTCAGACAGATGCATTCACAAACCTGGTGTCAGAGCCCTGCATTCAGGATGGCCAGACCGCAGAAGGGAAGAGGGGTTATTGATGCCAGTCAGGACAGAGAGCCCGAAGCTCATCTGGTCTTGGGTCTGCCATCCTGAAGAGGGCTCATGTTACAACCAAAGAGAAGAAGACATTGGCATGGGGCATCTACCCACCAAGCCCACAGTTTCCCAGACTTTTCTTGAGTGAGAGCAATAGGAAATATTAGATAGAAGGATTTAGAGTGTGGAGATAACAGATAGAAAACATAGGATAGCCTTGAGAGGATCTGGAACCTATTCCAATAGGCTCTGACTGTCTCTGCCCTAGGGTATTTATAGAAATGCCAAGGGGTGGTCCAAAAGACCTCCCCCAGCACAGCCAAGTTCAGACCATCTCAGACACCTGCACTCAGGCCCATGGCCCAATCATCCTCTCTACGCAGACCTACTGGGTAAAGCCACTAGGAACCTGAAAATGGACTCCCACACATGGGGTAGAGCTGTAGTCTGCCTCCCAACCAGCAGCACACTGAGCCTATTTGCAGGCCTGTTTCCATCACTGTCCTCATTTGTCAATGGAAATGACCCAGCTGTCACATGGGTTGGAGAGAGAAGGCTTTGTAAGTTAAACTGAGAGCATGATAATGGACCTAGAGAGATGTCACTGTTCATAACTGCACATGTGGGTACATGTAAAGGGTCCTCCCTTAGCACACACATATGCACATACACAGAAGCCTGGCTCTGGTGTTAGCAATGAGCTTCTCTCCTTCAGCACAGGGTGAATCTTTTTCTTTCCTCTTCTTTTTCTTGGCTGGCATCAGATGGTGGTGAACACTTGTATCTAGTCAGGTGACAGGCACTGATGTTCCTCCTCAGCATTGCCAGCACAGACTTTGTGTCTGCAGGCCTCTGGATGGCAGGCCTCAGGAGGGCACTGTAGATGTTGTACTATTGAAAACCAGCTCAGTGAAAGCAGGCATGAACTCTGCCCACTCCACAGGGCTCAAACTCCCCCCCCCCACACACACCCATTGTCCCCACTTCTCATGTTTCCTGGGAGCTCCCACAGGATGTCCCAGAGGCTCCTTCTAATATGACCTGCCACACAGAAAACCCACTTTCTCCCATCAACCTCTGTGCCAACCTTCCTCACCCTCGACTGCTGTCTTCACCACATCTGTATTCATTTAAGCCAAGACCTCTGGCGTCTTGACACTCACTTTCATCCACGCAGTGGGGCCTGCGTCTACAAGTCTCTCTGCTGTAGTACTACCCTGTACCACCCCCTTCCCCCATCCCCACTGTTGCTACCAAGACATCGTTCTCTCCTGACTTCTAATGCCAGTCTCCATCTGACCCTCCCCAGCATTTTTCTAAAACACAAATTCAATTATGTCTTTCCTTCAATTTATACTCATCAAAGGCTCATCAAAAAGTAGGCTGGGTCCAGGGGGGTCGTTCTTGGAAATGTGTCTGGCAAACATTTCTTAAGGGACCTGACTATGTCATCTGCATGCCCTAGGTTCTCCAGAGAAACAGACCCAACAGCGTGAGCGTGTGTTTGTATGTGTGCGTGCGTGCGTGCGTGCGTGCGTGCGTGCGTGCGTGCGTGCATGTGTGTGTGTGTGTGTGTGTGTAGAGAGAATTGGGAAGACTAAAATATTTTAGAAAATTGGCTATGTAATTTGGGGGAACCCCAAGAAGAGTTGATTTTGCCACTCAATTTCAAAGGTACTTAGGGTCAGAAACCTTTCTTGTTCAGTGAAGGAGGTCTTTCAAAGAAAAACTCAGAATGCACACAAACAAACTGCTTTATGCTGTCTAGCAACTTCAATAATAAACATATCTAAAAATATACCTTGCACACAGAATATTATTTAGCCAAATATCTAAGCAGCTTAGCTTAGCCAATGAGACACATAAAGCTGACCAGCACACATCTGTCTTCTGTGGTAACAGGGATGAGGCCTGAGAGAGAAGCAAGGCTTATCTTCCTCCTGGGTCTGATATGGACTCATCTGAGTGGCTCAGGCAGAGGATTCCAAAACTTCAGAGTCTCTAGGATCATGTTATCGGAATGAAAGAACATCTTGAAAGAACAGAAAGAGAGTGCCAAAGAAGGCCAGAGTCCTATAAATACACAACCATCTAGAAAGAAAGGCATGTTGTGTCTCAACCCAGCAAATACTTCAAATGATAATAGCATTAAAGAATATGGAAATTGAGTTTCTCCTGTAATGTGACATTTATCAATGAGTACAGACAGTCCTCAACTTGAAATGGTTCCAATTCACGACTTTTGGCCTCATAATGACAGGAAAGCAATGACTCAGTAGCCCCTACACCTCTAATTCTAAAGTTTGATTGTTTCCCAGGCTAGCAATACGTAGCTTGAAACACACTTGCAGTGCTGGGTAGTGAGAGCGGCTACAGCTGCAGCTGCTCTCCAGTCAATATGGTAAATGCACAATACTCTGCAGCATGATGCTGCCAAGCTACGGTGTTCAGTAGGTTCGGTATATTCAATGCATCTTCAAAATTGGTACTTTCTACTTATGAGGTGTTCCTGGGACCTAACCCTGATGTAAGGTGAGGAACACCTGTATCTATTATTAAGGGAACCAAGTACCTACTATCACTCATTTTGATGTACATGTGACTCATGGGAGATGTAGAAGGGTGGCAAGGCTGGGGGTCTTATATAGTAGAAGTCTAGAGGGATGGAAATGGGGGGTGGGGCAGCTGGAACATGCCCTGAAATTGGATTTGCATAACTAGCATACAATTACTAACCAGGTCACCTTATCCAGAGAGATGTGACACAAAGAAGGATGATGAAGGGGACAATCCGCGATGACTTTCCCAAACTGCACAGCCTGGTCTCCCTCTGTAGATAGAAAGCACGAGGGGTCTATGAAAGTGACTGATCAGGATCATACAGCAGGATGCAGGGGCTCAGCCTGGAACCGAA
This sequence comes from Peromyscus leucopus, assembly GCF_004664715.2. Taxonomy (NCBI): domain Eukaryota; kingdom Metazoa; phylum Chordata; class Mammalia; order Rodentia; family Cricetidae; genus Peromyscus; species Peromyscus leucopus. The sequence goes on from NC_051069.1 coordinate 86,425,166, forward strand.
ACAACTCACAGGCTACCCTCTTCCTTCCCCCTATTGCCCTCTGTCCTTCCTCTCCAGAGAGGCACTAGTGCATGGAGATCTCTGCACCCTCAGCTCCTCCAGGGAGATGGGCTCTCACACTGTACCTCAGAGTACAGGCTATAAGCCTAGAGGAAGGCAAGCCTATAACTCGCTCAAACCAAATGCATCCCTGCTTCTCCTTCCAGGTTACTTAGCAGAAGCAGCACCTTGTATACAGCAGGGGCTCCCAGCAGGAAAGACAGCTGTAAACATTGCTGCTCTCAGAGTTAGTTTAATGTGTCCCCTCAAACCTGAGGACTGGCTTAGAGAAATGTCACACTGCAGCTGCAAGGGGATTCCATCTGTGATTAGGCGCCTGAGCAGAAGCATTCTATAGTTTGATAACATCTTCTTGACAACACACACAGCAAGCAGAGCCAACTGTCCAGCCGCTACCACCCAGTGTAAGAAGAGAACGATGACATGGTGACTTCTTTTCTGAAAAACTATGGAGAAAATGGGATACCCTGAAGTAATACTTTATAATTTTAGATCTGTTTCCCAGCCACAAAGAACATACCACTCTTCTGCTTCCGTCCTTAAAATAAACAAAAAGGGCAAAAATAGACTGTACTAGGACTGGTCTGCACAGCTACCAAGACGTCATCTCCCACTCCTGTTGGAGTTATTTAGGAAAAGCTATCTCTGGCATAAGCCATGTGCTTGCAACTACTCCCCGACAAGGAACCTCAAGAGTTCCCAGGCCCTGGAGTGGATTTTGGCCTTGGGACACTGCTTTATGTCTCCTAGAACAAGAAGGGAAAGCCAGGTTGGACCTGCAAACTACCTTTGCTTATAGAGGAGGATGAAGCAACGAAGCCAACCACTCCGTGTCTCCTTCACATGTCTTGCCACCTCTCCCCTTATACTGGGAAGGCATCACTGCATCCTGGCATGGAGAGTTTGATGAGCATGGCCCTAACCTGCACAGTGCATTTAGTCTTTCTGAGCTCTATTGCAGGCCCAATAAGTGGAGAGTAAGTCCACCCTGTTCACAATTCTTAAGGTGCTCTGTAGACCAGACAGGAGACAGAACTGGAAGGTCAGAGACTAGTGTATTATATGTGCATGCCTGTGTGTGTACATGCATTCATGCCATAGCATGCATGTGGACAACCTCAGGTGTCAGACCTCCCCTTCTAGCTTGTCTGAGACAGGGTCTTCCTTTTGCTGTTCACTGCTATGTGCACCAGGCTAGCTGGTCTCCAAGCTTGCAGATGATTCTCATGTCTCTGCCTCACATCTCAATTCAGAAGTACTGGGGTTACTGATGTGCACTATTGTGCCTGACTTTACATGGACTCTGGGGGATTTGAACTCGGGTCTTCATATTTGTACAGCAAAAACTTTATCTACCCAGTCATCTCCCTAGCTAGTATTATCTACTATCATGGCATCACTTACACAGGTCTAGCCTTTTCCAAGTCTTTCTGGCCTCATTGTTATCTCTCCAATCCAATCCAACCTCCTTGCCCTCAGAACTCCAGTGACTGTCATTCATGTGTGTGTGTGTGTGTGTGTGTGTGTGTGTGTGTGTGTCTATGTCCATGTGCATGTCCTTCTTTCTAGAACTTCTCAGCCTTCCCCCATCACAGCACACAGAGAACCCTATGACTTCTATACAGGGCAGGCAGTTAAACAGGAAGCTGTCACAGTTTCGGGGCCTCTTGGTCAGACTCAGGCCATCCCCAGGGATGAGATGCCAAATCAGCATATACATCATCAGCTGAGAACACATAACTAGAGCTTCTAAACATTTAACAGGATTACAGAGACCCACACAAAGACATGGGGCCAAGACACAAGCCAGGCACACAGCTCAAAGAGGGCATTCATAAAAGAGCGTCCTCACTATAATCTATGCCGATACTATCTCTAGCCACCTATCTCCACTGTGACACACTAGCTGTTTCCTATTAGATTGTATATAGCTAGCCAGCGGATCTTGAGCCAGTTTGAAAGGCTGCCAGCTTTCTTGGCTTGGCATATGGAAAGATTTTAAGGCCAGCCCTGCCCTCCTCATTTCTTGCCAACTTCCTTCACTCCAGTAATTTCATGTCCTGAAGCTCTTAAAAACTCCAAGTCCTCACTCTTCCAAGCCAATGCATCAGTTACTTCCTGTCCAGAAGCCAGACCTGCTTCTATGGCTGGCTAAAAGCCCAAGTCCCTAGTACAGTGCCTGCAGCTATGACTAGACTGACCCCTTGGGCTGGGACCCTTGGCAGCTGGTGTGTGTCCTTCTCAGCCCTGTGCCCAGAAGGACTGGCATGGAATAGAGTCTAGATGGGGTGCTGAGTACGCTTCAACTGGGGAGCTCAAAGTCAATACCTTTGGCCAGAAGGACAAGTGGTGAGCAAGGTGGCTGGCAGTGTGCTTCTGTCAGGAGTCCCTCCTCTCCTGACCAGAGCAGTCACCATCATTGTCATACCAGCATCTGATCAAAGCACACAGGTATGATTGACAGGCCCTGGGCTCTGTTTCAAGCCTCAGTTCTGAGCAACGCACAGGCTCAAAACTGTGTCTACAACTCCTAGTTTTCCCACTCACACCCACTCTTCCCATTGTGCTTCCCAGCCAGGCTGACAGAAATTCCACCTTGCCTGCCATTGCTGGGCTTGAAACCTTGCAGTCCTCCTACTTCTGTCTCCTCTCGTGCCTCCTGTCCAGTCTGTTGGGAAATCGTGTTGACTTCACCTTCACCACACACCCGAGAACTTGGCTCTGGTTCTTCCATGGCCCACACGGAGGCCAGGGCCCTGCACATCACCTATTTCTCAGGTGACTACCTCTGCTCCCTCATCTTTCTTCCTGCTTTCCCATCTTCCTGTTTAGACATCACAGTGTAAGATCAGCTCTTCCTGTGTAACAAGCCTTGATGTTTATAAATAAGCATCTGTGGAAGACAGAGTAGGACATCCTTTCTGGACAGAGAGCAGTGTGTTCCTTGAACAGTCATAAAGACACTGTCTTTCTCCAGGACAAAGTTCAGACAGCTTTTCTAACAGCCTCTTAGATGATTGGGTTTTTCTGGGTTCACTGATTCCTTAGCTGCTATAAAGTGGTACCCATAAGACATGAGCAAAAGGAATGAATGTGGATAAGAGGCCCAAGCTGGTTGCTGTACCATGAGTAAGGAAGCCATTCCTGACGAGCAGCCCCAGGGTCTGCTGGCCCCTGTGACGATGCACCAAGTTAACTTATTACAAGCAGATACTTCACACTTCTGAGAGGCAGCCAAAGAGCTGCTTTAATGGCAAAAGTGGGTCAGCCCATTCCTGTGAAGATATTGTGTTCCCCAATATACTGTGCACCCTAATAAACTTATCTGCGGTCAGAGAACAGAATAGCCACTAGATATAGAGGCTAGAAAATGGTGGCACACACACCTTTAATCCTAGCATTCCGGAGGCAGAGATCCATTTGGATCTCTGTGAGTTCAAAGCCACAGTGGAAACAGCCAGGCATGGTGACACATGCCTTTAATCCCAGGAAGTGATGTCAGGAAGCTGAAAGGTATATAAGGCATGAGGACCAGGAACTAGAGTCTCTTTAAGCTTTTAGCTTTCAACAGCAGAATGACATTCATTCTGGATGAGGACTCAGAGGCTTTCAGTCTGAGGAAACAAGATCAGCTGAGAAATTGGCAAGGTGAGGTTAGCTGTGGCTTGTTCTGTTTCTCTGATCTTTCAGCATTCACCCCAATACCTAGCTCCAGGTTTGTTTTTATTAATAAGACCTTTTAAGATTCGTGTTACACACTCCTCTGTTCAAAATCCTCCCGTGAACCCCTATCTCACTCAGAGGAAAACCCAAAGTCATTACAGTGGCCTAAGGCCCTGCATGGCCCTCTGCACTTCACCCCTCAGAAACTGGCCCCTTTCCAGCTCCTCTCTCCACCCCTCATTCTGGCCTACCCTACAGACTCCTTGCTGTTCCTCAGACATGTAAGCCCATGCGCTCTTGCAGACCTGTGACTTGACAGTCTTTATCCCAATACCCACAGTGTTTTCTCCCTCACATCCCCAGCTCTTTGTTTAATATAACCTCTCTGAGACCATCCATAGTCCCAAAAGTAAAACCACACCCTCTTTCATCCTATCCTCCCATAACACCACTGCCTTAACCACAGGACTCTCGAGGACCACCTGTTTTCACCTTGGCAGGTGCCCCTCTTGTCCCCCCTCCCTTCCGGGGAATTTCAGTGACTGACATCACCAGCTCCAGCCCTGTCTAACATGAGGGATAGATGGGCCAGCACAGGATGAGGTCTTGTCTGTGCAGCATGAGAAGAGCACCAGGGACACCACAGCAGCCTTCCTTTCAAAAGGATCAAAGGCTGGCTGGCACCAGCTGGTAAAACTGTCAATCTCATATGAGGCCCATGGATTGTAGGGAAGGGGGCCTGGCAGCTCCAGCCGGCCACTTGGAAGAAAGCATGCAAGGCACACATAGAACCTGCCTCCACCTGGCACACATGCTAGTGAGCCCTGGAGGAGTCCACGTGCTTATTCAACGGGTTCATTTTCTACAGCATCTTCTACTCCTTTCTTTTTGAGTTCGGTAACTCTGACAGGCCCTTTCTGCTATTTATGTTCAGAATATTTTTAGTATTTTGCAATGAGATTTTCTTAAATTAAAACTTGAGATCTAAGCACTGTGTTGTCTATAATGTACCATGCTGTGTTCATAGATGCAGTTTATATATATATATATATTTGGTTTCAAAAGCCTCAGAAAAGATATTTCAGTATTTGGCACTGCACACCACGTTTCCACGTCACCTACACGTCTCCATGTCTCTGAGCATTGCTTTCTGTTTCCACCCTCCCTTGGAAGCAACCTTCCAATCCCACAGAGGCAAAACAAGAGCCGAGAGATGCAGCAAGACTCTCCCAAGCATAGGCCTTTTCCCACCCATCATCACCTCTAATGCACCTGCAGATCTGGCCCCAGGTGCCTTTTTCCACCCATCATCACCTCTATTGCACCTGCAGATCTGGCCCCAGATCCTTTTTCCACCCATAATCACCTCCACTACACCTGCAGATCTAGCTCCAGCTCCAGAGCTGCAGACTCTTCTGGAGTTTCACTTCCCACAATGAGATTCATCAAGTCTCAGCAAGGCTCACTTCAAAGTGTGCCTGCATTGAATTCCTGGCATGAAGGTATTATATGAAAAATATCTGCTGAAAGGAAGGGACCTGGTTTTCCTGCTCTGCTTTGTGAACCTTCCACTCTGTCCCTATGGGTGATGCCCCTCAGGAAGCTCTCTTCCCTCCATCTGTCCTTAGCTTGTCCATCTGCTAGCAGACCTCCTGCTGCCTGAATCAGCCAGCCCGGTGTACTGTTCTTCCTTCCTAATATTCACCTCCTGTCTGTCTCTATGCCCACTTCACCTCATGCTGAGTTTCTGGGGGACATGCATAGCTGTTCAGATGTTCCCAGGGATCCCAGACTCCTCCACTTCCCTCCAATGGTCCCTGTTCTCCACCTCTCACCATGGTGATTCAACCTTCCACCCCTCAGCCATCCAGCTAAGCCAACAGGAAATCCACGGAGCTTTCCCTAGCTCTCTGAACATCCATTCCAACTCCACTGATTTTTCTGGATCACTATGGAAGCTGAAACAGCCAGTGGCTCTCCTTCCTTGCAGCTGGGAATGGATATGAGGCACAGCTCTGTCTGGTGATCTGGCACACAAGCCTGCCTGTGAGTCTGTGATGGTTGCCGGACTATACAAGCAGATGGAGGGGCTATCCACTCCCTTCAGTTTCCCTCTCAACACTGATATGCTGTCTACAGCCTGGGGGACAGCAAGTGCACAGGCTGAGTGTTGAAAGAAGGCATTACATGTTGGGAACTTTAATGCCTCTGTTACAGAGCTCTGGACAGCTCATCCTTGGAAACAAGCACATGCTTTTTCACTGTCTTCCATTGCCTGATGTGATGAGCATGGGGTCATTCTGTGTCTCTTTCTTCCATTCCTTCCCCTCACTTGCACCTAGACCCTCAGTATTAAGTGCTCTCTAGTCTTTGCTTCTTCATCCCTTCTCTTGTGATGCCCTTGGCAAGTGCTTTTGGGCATCCAATCTGGGTGGGCTCAGTACTACATGATAAAGAAAAAGCAGAAAGCAGCCACACATTCAAACTAAAGGCAGACATCCTGTCATGCCACTTGTAGCAAACCTGGCTGTAAATTTGCAGTGCTTGTCACTGTGCAACCAAAACACCAATCAAGAGACTATACATCCCTGGAAACACTGCTTCCTAATGAGCAGTCAAGTTAACAGCACCTTAGCTCAGGGCCAGAGCCCTGGGCAGGATCCTTGAGGAGAACTGCAGAAGCAGCCAGCATGCAGAGCAACATCCTGCACAGTGGGGGGTGGGGGGAGCTAGCTTCTGCAGAGGACAGACCCTGCCCTTGCAGCCAGTGGCCACTGTCAACACTACAGGTCTCAGGCATTGATAAACCTAGAACATGAAGAGCTCTTCTCTTTTCAATTCATCCTGTAATTGACAAAGTGTTCCAGGTTGGGTGATGACAGCAATAAAGTCAGTGTCACTTTGCCAATTTTCAGACTAAGCATAGACACCAAAGCAGGAGGTTGAGGGCTCTGGCAAGCCGAAGTCCAAGCTCAGGAAGACTTTGGGATCGACGGATTTTTGCCTTCCTCATCTTTCTGGTTCCTTGTGGGACCAAGTACCCAGGGGACACTCCTCTCATCCAGAGCAGTAGGATGTTCAAAGCAGCATCTTCCCCAGGAACTTAGTGAAAATGATCAAGATAGAAAAAGATGTCAACTGGAAAGAAGGAGGAAATCCTCCTTCCCCAAGACATGAGCCACACAGAGAGGGAGGCAACCCTAAGACTTCTGGGAAGATAACTGATTTCACAGCTCCAGCCATGCCTGAAGCCAGCTCTTCCTCTGCACTCTCCAGAAATGGGAGTAGGGATTTTCTCATGTTATTTTGGACAGAATATCCATGCAAAACAAGGAGTAAACTGGGTCTCCTCTCCTGAGAGACAGAAGGTGAAAATAGTATGTGTGACTCTAAAATTTCCACCTGGAAATGCCTACAACTGATGAACACTTTCAGCTAGGTAGCTGGATATAAGCTAACTCTCAAAACTCAGTAGACTCCCTGTATAAAACAACAAATGGACTGAGAAAGAAATTAAGGAAACAACACCTTTAACACCTCAAATAATATCAGATACCTTAGGGTAACTCTAAGCAAGTGACAGACTGTTGGAGGCCTGCTCCAACCTGTCCAAGGGTTCTTGTGGGGAGAAGTGAGGAAGTATTAGATAGAAACATAGACAGAGATAATGAGAAAGATAGAGACACAGAATAGTTTCATCAGGGCCCTGGGTCAATATCCAGTCACCTCGATGTTATTCATGATAGGCTTTTTATACATCAGCAAGGGGAGGGGCAAAAGATCTCCCCCTTTCAAGGTCAAGGTATAAAGTAGCAACAATTGTATTCTCTTCAAAACACCTGGTAACCACATCCTTTGGCTAAATCATCCCATTATGCAGCCCTGCTGGACAAAGCAAGCTCAGACTTTCTGACCCTGAGTAAGGCCTTACTAAGGAGCCTCTGTGGGCACCCACAAAAGACTTTAGTGATAAAAAAAAAATTAAGGCACTGATGAAAGAAACTGAAGAAGATACCATAAGATGAAAAGATCTCCCATGCTCAAAGATCAGTAGAATTATTATAGTAAAAAATGACCATCCTACCAAAAACAATCTACAGATTCAATGCAATCCCCACCAAAATTCCAACACAATTTTTTACAGATCTTGAAAAGGAAATTTTCAGCTTCAGATGAAAATATAAAAAACCTAGGATAGCTAAAACAATCCTGGATAATAAGAGAATTGCTACAGGTATCACTATCCTCAATTTCAAGTTGCACTACAGAACTATAGTAATAAAAACAGCATGGTATTGTCACAAAAACAGACATGTCAATCAATGGAATCAAATTGAAGATGTAAATCACACACACCTATGAATACCTGATTTTTTTTTATAAAGAAGCCAGAAATATATACTGGAAAAGAGACAATATCTTCAACAAATGGTGCTGGTCAAACTGGATGGCTACATGTAGAAGAATGCAAATAGATCCATACTTATCATCCTGCACAAAATTCAATTCCAAATAGATCAAAGACCTCTATGTAAAACCAAATACACAGAACCTAATAGAAGAGAAAGTTGGTTATAGCTTTGAATTCATCAGCAAAGGAAAAGACTTTCTGAACAGAACACCGTTAGCATTGGCATTAAGATCAACAATTAATAAATGGAACTGCATGAAAACTGAAAGACTTCTTCATGGCAAAGGACACCATCATCTGGACAAAGTGGCAGCATACAGAATGGGAAAAGATTTTTACCAACTACACATCCAATAAAGGTCTAATATGAAAAATATATAAAGAATTAAGAAAAAACCTGGATATCAAGTAAACAACCAAATTTTTAAAAATGGGGTACAAGTATAAATAGAATTCTCAAAAGAGAAAGCCAAATGGCTAAGAAACACTTAAAGAAATGTTCAACACCCTTAGTCATCAGGGAAATGAAAAATGAAACTACTTTGAGATTTCATTTTATACCTGTCAAAATGGCTAGGATCAATAAAACAAATGACAGCTCATGCTGGCAAGGATGTGGAGTAAGGAGAATGCTTAGTCACTGCTGGTGGGACTGGAAACTTGTACAGTCACTACGGAAATCAGTGTGGCAGTTCCTCAGGAAGATGGGAATTGATCTACCTCAAGGTTCGGCTGTACCACTCTTGAACATATACCCAAAGAACTCTTCATCCTACCACAAAGACACTTGTTCAACCTTGTTCCTTGATGCGGTATTCATAATAGCCAGAAATTGGAAAAAAAAACTAGTTGTCCCTCAACAGATAACAGATAGAGAAAATGTGGTAGATTTACACAATGAAATATTAATCAGCTATCAAAATAATGAAGTCATAAAATTCACAGGTAAATAGATAGAACTAGAAAAAATGTTTTGAGTTAGGTAACCTAGACCCATAAAGACAAATATATTATGTATTTGCTTATATGTGGATATTGGCTGTTAAGTCAATGATAAAACGAGTTACAATATGTACAACCACAGAGGTTAGATATAGAGTGATGGACAAGGGGGTACAGACAGATCTCATTGGAAAAGGGAAATAGAATAGTTATGGAAGGATGGGGAGCTAGAATGGGAAGATCAAATAGGGAGGGGAGAGGTGGATAAGGGAGGGAATATTGGGAGAGAGTTAAAATTAAGTGTCCTTTGTGGGTAGTATGGAAACCTAATACAGTACAATACATAAATATACACATATATGAATATGGTCTATATGAAATAGCCAAATAATGAGGGAGACAGCTACAACCAGACATCTCTTGTCATCAAATGAAACTTCCAGTACTGGCATTGGGTTACATCTAATTAGATTGTTGACTAAAGGGTTCCAAAGGAACCCCCAATTAACCCAGGCTGTTGCCAAGGCTATCGACTGCTCTCCACAAATAGACAGCAAGGCCTTATTGCTGAAGACAACACCTACACAACTCATTGAATATGGAGATGTTAAGCTGGTGGCTATCTAGAGCCTTCCCCCTTATATGCTAGAGTCTTTGATAGAGGAAGGTACTCTGCACAGTACCAAAAATGAAACAAACACCAACCTGGCCATAAACTCTTTCATCTACAATAGTGTCCTGCTTGTAAGATACGCTAGTACAATGGTGCCACAAAGCTTGTGGGAGTCACCAACCAGTATCTGATCTGACTTAAGGCCCACTCCACAAGATGGAACCCATAGCCAACACTGCTCGAGTGATCAAGAACCTGAGACTAGACAGCCCAGGGAGCTAGGGTTAAACCAGATACTATAGTTTTAAATAATAATAATAATAATAATAATAATAATAATAATAATAATAAAGCAATATAATGACTCCTAATGATATTCTGCTATATTCATAGATCGGTGCCTTACTCAGCTATCATCAGAGCACTCTCCTTCTATAGTAGATGGGAACAAATATAGAGACCCATAGCTACTAGCTATTATGCAGAAAGCGAGAGACCTTGGAATACTCAGACCTAAACAGGATGTCTCCATCAAATCCCTCCCTTCAGGGCTCAGGAAATTCTATGGAAGATGAGGTGGAAAGAGTGTAAGAGCCAGAGAGTATGAAGGCTACCAAGAAAACAAAGCCCTCTAAATCAACAGGATCAATGCACGTATGAACTCACAGAGACTGTGACAGCATGCACAGTGCCTGCATGGGTTTGCTCCAGATGGGGTCCTAGAGCTGGGAGAAGTAGACATATGTCCCCATCCCAAACCCAGAAGTCATCTTCAGCTAATAGCCAATTGCAAATGAAAAATTAGTTTTCTCCATAGGCATTTCACTGGAGAAACAAACTACTCTTGAGGGTAGGCTTCATGCCCAGCAGTAGAAAATGAACTCAGTGGCCTCATGGGAGGTTGCAGGATATCATACTTTTCTGGCTTGCTCCTTGGTCATGCTCAGCCAGCTTTCTTATATAGCCCAGGACCACCTGCCTGAGGCATGGTGCTGCCCACTGTGGGCTGGCTTCTTCTACATCAAGTATCCAAGATAGTGCCCTACAGACAAATGCACATGCCAATCTGATCTAGGTAATTCCTCAGCAGAGGGTTTCTTCTTGGGTAACTCCAGGCTGTGTCAAATAAAGCTAATTATAGCATTTTCCAAAGACACACAGTTACTTTCCTTCATTCAACAGAATGAATATGCTTGATGATGTCAGCTAATTGGGAAGACCATAGTGATCTGAAGAGACTATTTTTCTGTGTCTGGTGATCATAATAGGACCCTTGGAAGTCTTCAAACCCAGGTTGGGGCTTATGTAGAAAGACTTTCTCAGAAAACCACATTTAAACTGACCCCGATGGTCCATCCAACCCAAGCCTCAAGAGACAATTCTGGGCAGGGAAATAGCAGGCAAAACCCCATTGCTGAGACAACAATTTCATTACCAACTACTCAGGAGCATTGGAGCGTTTTCTTAGGAAGGCTATATGTGGATTCTGTATCTTGTTTTGTACCTGGAAAGTAAAATGTATAAAAGACCTTCCAATCTGATTGGATAAGCACACAGAGAAATACTTATAAGGACTTTTGCACTGAGAACATGTATATTAGCAAGAGCCAATGATAACTGGAACAGAAAAATAATGATGAGATATGTCAATAGGCTCTTTCTACTGAAAACCATTGTAAAAGATACTGTAAACACATTTACCAATGTGGAAAAATGCACATTTCTAGAAGAAATAAGCAAGTTTCAAAGAATATGTGTAGGATGATTCCATGCTGAGCATAAAATAGGAATCCAATAAATATTAGCTGAATGAATGGCAAATAAAGATGTCTGAACAGATAAGCACCAAACAAAATGTTCGCATTCATTATTCTTGGGTGATGGGATTATTGGTGATTTGAAATTCTTTTCTGTGCCTGCCTGTCTGAACAATCTGGTACTTTTTTTTTTTTTGGATAATGCACATGAATTACTTACACAATAAAAGGGAATAAATTTTTTAGAATCTATCCAAGGCAAGCAATGACTTAGCAAGGTCAATTTTAAAGATCAACACTTGTAATTAGAAAATGGGACTTCCAGAGAGAGCAGAAAATAATGTGGCCACATGGGTGCAATGGACAAGAAATAATCCCTCTGTAAGCACTGAGGGTAGGTAGACCTGCCCTCAATGTCATAGCAAAAAAAAAATTGCTTAGCATGAGTCCATCCCACATTTATTATTTATTCAGTTATCTGTAACACAACACATTAGTTAAATATTAGCAAAGGAAAACATTTACATTGAGGCAAAAATGAAGCTAATAAGGCTTATGGTTATATGGTGCCAACAGTTTTAACTGAATAAAGATCCATGTGTGCCAAACATCTAAATATCTGGGAAAATCTGCAAAACAAATGCCATTTGGATCAATTTCTGGGGTGACTGATTGTACTGCCTGTGTTTCTCTGATGGTTTAGCATAATAGCAACTATGGCCTCCAATCAAGCCACTGACTGGACACAAAACACAGCCAACTCTGCCACTGCCATCACTAAAAGCATGTGCTGGGCAAATAACACAACTGATTCTCTGATGTCCTCTCACAGCCAAATTGTAATCCTCTGATTGTTCCTATCATTAGGAAAATTGTGTTAACTTTGAAACTCTGGAAATCCTGATGGAGGCAAAGCACTGGCTCTGATCCATGCAGATCTGAAGAGAGCAGACAGCAGGTGCTATTGGAGGGCTGTTCAAATGGTGTAACTGTGTCCAGAGGGACCCCTAGAGATTGCAAGAACAGCTGCTGTATCCTACATGGCCACCATGCTTTGTATTAGCAAAGTGGCTCCCACTCTTTTGAGATACCTCATGAGCCAGGAATACCTCTTCACTCATGGAAAAGACACACAAGTGGGTAAAGAGGTCAGTAGGTAGACCACAAGGTCAGGAGGTAACTGATGAAAAGGAAAAGAAAAATGCCAGAAAATATAGCTCAGTAGTAAATTATTTGTCTTCTATGCTCCAAGTCCTAGTTTCAATTCCCACATGGGAGAGGGAGGGTGTGCTGGGATATGACTGCATTGACCAAGCTCATGAAGAAATTCACAGTTCTCAGCTATTCCCTTGAAAAAGCAATGGACAGTTGTGTAACAAACGCAAGGAACTGGGTAAGAAAAGGGTCATCACCACACATAACCACACTCCCTACTCTACTCCTCCAGTACTGGAATACACTGTTGGCATGAGATTAACTTGAATGAAACAGACCTTGAAGCTGAGACTACATCTTACTAGGCTAGCACATTCTCTGATGCAGTCCTTACTTAGTAACCATTACCATTTAAACTAGCAGAATTACATTCCCAAAGGCTAGTTTCAAAATCAGCACATGCTGTCAAAGTCACATATGACCTGTGTTACCAACAGGAAAGAAACCCTTACTTTTCTTGGAAGGTATACAAAGCCACCCTTCTCCACACTAGGAAGGACCATTGGTTCTTCTGTTGGAAGCTGGAGGAAGCAGGTGTCTGTCAGGAGTTAGTCAACCTATTGCAGTCTCACACATGTACACAGAATTAACAAACATAGCCAGCATCCCATGAAAGGTATATTGATAGGTACATGGGAGCTGAGGCCCACTGAGTGGAGTGCCAGGTGAACCTTCCACTTCCCTTTGCATGGATATAATCTCCAGCATCAAAATATTCTCATTCCTTCTTCTTCAAAATAGCATAAATAGGCCAACGAGTTAAATTCCTATTTCACGGGACTCAGTTGCACTTCTCTAATTGGATTACTATAAACTCAAAATGAAAAAGGGATGGGCTTGGGAAAAGGAAGGGGGCCGACCCTTCAGATCACAGCCTAGTTAGCTGCCCCCACTGATGACCCTCACACTTGTGCTTGCCACACCAGTAGCCAACACCCTGCATTCCCTGCTCCTGCACCCACGTCCACAGGGCCTTTACGCCACCCAAGCAGGGCTTGCTTAAGGGGACACTGTTATTCAATTTTCTGATTCCTGAACACACTCATGATTTCTGAGTACGATTGCTTCAGCAAGCCCAAGAGCATGGAGAATGTGTGCCTAAGACAGAGAACCTTGCCCCCTGGAGTCTCATTTTCAGACTGTGGTGATACAAGTAAAACTTGGAGAGCAAGATAAGATAAAGGTGTAGGAAAAAGCATTCATTAATATCAGCACCATGATGTACCATAGCAAACAGAAAGAAAAAAAGTTACTTTGATCTTGTCTTGATGAAAAATTTTGCTTTTTTTTTTTTCTGCATGATATTGGTGGATATAATGATGTTATAAATATTGCATTAAATATTATTTATCTTGACTTCTGGGATTTTTGTTGTTGTCGTCTCCTTAGATTTTTACAGCTTTGTACCCCACTCATTTCATCCTTGTCTCTACAGAATTACTGTCTGTTGACTTCTAATAATGTATCAGACACTGAATTTGAAAGATTACACAGGACCCTTGCAATACTCTTGCCAATAGTGAGGAATGCTCTTGTTTTGCAAATAGAGGTATGGAGACTCACAAGGTAAATGGTATGAGTAAAGATCCTGACAACTGTTAAGAGGTAGAAGGGACAGAGTCAGGAGAAAGCAGGGATTAGGGCAGCCCAATGGGGATCCTCTTAGGAAAAAATGACATGGGGAATGCATAAGGAGGCATGATGCAAGCCCTAGATTCCAAGTGGACTCTAAGGTGACTGCAGACACTCTAAGGGGATGGAGGACACTTTGAAGACCAATGGCTTCTTTTAGCATTCATATACAGGAAAAGAAAAGCTTCCCTCCCAGGAGTCTCATACTAGTGAGTGTTAAAAAAAAAGGCTTTACATTTTTTGTAAGATTATTTTAGATTGTGGGAAGAACATTATTATAAAATATGTGACCAAAAGTGTTTTTGTTGCAATTTAATTTGTCATAGAGAATAAAACAAAGTATTTCACACATGCACACAAAATGTCTAATTTGAATTAAAGCCATGGGTCAGCGTCTTCATCTGTCATGAATATCACATTCTCATTAACTCCCAGGAATCCATGGAAACCCCGCTGAGAAACCACAAAGCTCCAACACAGATTGAACTGAGAGCTGATTTTTTTTCAGAGAATGTGTATGTTATATTGAATATCAATACATCAACTCTAGCTCCCAAATGATAATTCTGCTAATATTAGCACTATTATGAATGAGCTGTGATGTTGTTAACTCTTAGGCTACATCAAATATGCAATGTTGATCAGAATAAGCTGCTAACAGTGGAAATGGTTGGTTATCAACATTCTGCTGTGTAGGGGCTGGCACCTTTCCACCACTCTGTTGACTGTCTCCTTTGTTGTGGTGGCATTCCATTTACAATTGATGACAACATTAGCCACATTCCAGGATGGACAGAAGGCATATCCCAGCTCAAGCTCTGATGCTTCTCTCACTTCAAACACGACTTCTCCTTCATCAGAATACTGCCAGCACCTGGCAGCACCACACCATTCCACACTCAGTTAAAGTTGTCCTATCTCATTAAGAACTGAGAAGTTTTGTTGCCTCCAGTAGTGCTAGCTGCTCAAAAACAGGAGTTGTGTTTTACTTGCTCCCACACACTCATCTTAGACATGAGCACAAACTAGGCTAGCAGGTAAATGACTTATTGGAACCAAAGAGGACATGAAAGGCAGATAGGGCTCTGTGTGTAAGTTCTAATGCACAGAGGGTCTGAGAAGACTTGGGGCCAGCAAGGACTATTTTGGACAGTCCTATGAAAATGTATCCTGAGGATGAATCAACAGCAAAGTAGTGAGAAGCCAAGATCATTAGAGAGTGAGTACAAATGGGGGAAGCCTGGAATCAGGAATGAACAGCAACATTTGAAGGGTCTGTAGTAAACAGAGGACAACAATCAGTCCAGTAGCCAGGGCTAAGGACTGAGATCATGCCTAACATTCTAAGTTTTGACTCTGTCCTTCCAGAGCTGCATACTATGAACATCCTCCATCTCTAGAACAATGTCAGGAGTGCTCTGATCCTTTATCACTGGGTTCTTAGAGCTCAGTTTAAGCTCCTTGTTCCCTGTTGATATCCAGGGCTAGCCACATTCTCCCTAGCCTACCATGGACCATGAAAGAAAGAGGCCCCTTGATAAAACTGCACTGATTTGTGATGCATAAAATTAGGTTTCAGTTGATCACTGAAATAGGGTTATGTAGCTCACACATGGAGAATGCTGCAACAGCTCTGGCCACAGGCAGAGAGTATGCATGCTCCTTGTGATGTGGTTGTTGTATCACTGGTGATGCTGTGCTCCATCCAGGACTTCGTGTATGCCAGGTAAGCACTCTACCGGGGAAACAACCCTCCTCTCACTTGGTATTTTTATACTTTACTCAGTAGCGAGTGAATAGCCGCAAAGCAATTCACCAGGCACTGTTATAAAATGGCCAAGGGCAACGCGTAAATGACTAAGGCAGTTCTGTACATCAGATTTTCCCCATATCGACTGGAGGGTTAGAAGCCAGATCTTTCTAACTAGAAACTCCATTTCTGGTTCACACAGCTTCCCCTACCCTTTGCATTCCAGTTGAGAACTCCATTGTGTTAGTAGATTCCTATAGTCCATGAATAGCAGGGAACTCGCTCCCAGAAAGGACCACCACTCAAACCTTCCAAATACTCCCAGAGTCCCTGACAGTGGCTCCTTGGTCATTGCTGGAATTTTCCTGCTGGAATCCAGGTCAGAAGTGGATTGGCACTTCCTTCCTTGTCATCTCACCTCATCAACGTCTGCATCCCCTAGAGAGATCTCCAGATGGCATTTGTCATAAGTGGAAACCAAGGTCAGATTAGTAATGTGTTTACATTAAGGAAGTCACCTTCAAAATCACCAGTGTTCATTTGTTCTCTCTCTCATTTTAATGTTGTGAATAAGCAAAAAGGGTCAATATTAATGAAGTGCCTATTTAACCAATTCCTGTGAATACTTGAGAAACCACAAACACTGACTGTTGTGTATAATACGAGAGTATTTTCACTGAATTAGGATAATTTCCTTGCTCCATCTAAAAGGGAATGGAGGGCATTTTCCAGTACATTGTCTTTTAAATATGCATTGATGAGTATGTTATAAAAATATTCTGGACATATGAAAATTTAGGGAAGTTTGATCAATAATTAAAGGCAGAAATCACAGAAATAGACCCACAGATAACTCGGTTATTGAAGTTGCCAGATAAAATGTCCAGCAATTGTGATTGACAAGCAATGGAAACAAAGATGGAGAATAGGAGCAGACAGCAGACAATGGAACTTATAAAAATGTTTAAGAACAAAGAATTTATTTTGAAATGGTATCTCGTAGCCCAGGCTGGCCCTCAACTCCTTATGCAGCTTGAACTCCTGGCCCTACTACCTCCACCTCCCAGGTGTTGGCACTGCAGATCTGCATTAGCATGTCGGGCTAACACAAAGCATTTGGAGACTGAAAGATGCACTGTATCAGGTTAAGAATTTACCTGGATTATTTCTCTGTGAGAGAAAAGTCAGAACATAACTGCAAAAGCCATAAAGGAAGGGGGGCAAAAAGAGGGTTGAAAGAGTAAAGAGCATGGCAAGCATGTGGGACACAGAAAATGGACCGCACATACATGTGGGTAGAGCTGAACCAAGTTTAGAGTTCATACAGGCCTCAGCTGAGTTCACAGGTTCTTGGTCTTGGTCGTATGAAGCTGCACAGACAGTAAGAGTTGTGGAGCAGTTGTTCCTGTCTTGCAGTCAAAGTAGGGAATGGTGCAAACTACGACACTGGGTAAAGAAGACAGCGAAGGCCAACGAAGGCCAAGATGGCTACTAACTAGAGCAAGTGTCAGCCAACTGCTAGTCCCTCTGGGGGTCACATGATAATATCTCAGGTCTGAGGGATGCTTCTCCATGTCATTTTCTGATGATGATTCAAGAAGGGATTCCCTGCAGACCTCAGGAGGAATATTCTCCTGTTTGGGCCTGAGTGCTCTATAGAGTCCCCTATTTCACCCTCTGTATTTGGGTAGCTCCTGTTTTATGGACCAAGATGAATAAAATAAGGTAATGATTCTAATATTGATTGTCTGATTTTTTTATTGCATTAGTTGTTAATTGTTGGGGATTCTTATATTTACTTAATTTATAGTGAATACTTAGCAAGTTTATATGGTGGACTGAGTGCCTGTCTTAATAATTCACCTGTATATTGCATCATTTATCACAACATTACATGAAAACTGTTACATAAATATCTCCCTTGAGCCAAACCTTTGGATTTCTCACAAACCCAAAGAACTATTCAAGGGATGTGAATACTTGCTGGAGGACACTGTGCATCAAGAACCATTTATTGGAGTCCAAACATCAATCTGAGGTTCAGATCCCTCGTCGACAAATGTAGGTCAGCTGTTGGCTATCAGAAACAGAGAGGACAAGCTCCCCTGCTGTGAGATAACTGTAGGACAGAGACCAGCAACTGTCAAAGTCTTCCATTAGATTACAATGACAATAGAAATCTCTGGAAAAGGAGGAGGGAGAGGAGGAGGAGCAGGAGGAAGGAAGGGAGAGGGAAGAGAGAAAAGAAAAAAGGAGGAAGAAAGGGAGGGAGGGAGAATCTAGGATCTGGAATTAAAAGTTCCACATATTTAATTCATATAGAGAGTGAAACAGAAACATCTACTTTTGCTCATCTTTTTTGTAGCGAATGGAAGTTTGGAGAATGACAAAATTGTTTTCCTCCAGTTAGTGGCTCTGGTTGCCAATGAGTGTCAGAGCTTATTGGAGGTCACTTCAAATACTATCTTAGATAGTTCCTGTCATCTGACAAGTCTGAGGCCCCCAAGCCAGCTTCACCATCTCTAGACAAGCAGAGAATCAAGGGTCCATTCCAAGCACAGACTTTACAGAGCTTTACAGAGCCCAGCAGCCACACTTGGGAAGCTTATTTGCATCTCCACGTTCTCCAAGGGTCAGAATTAGAAACTTCATACCCCTCAGGCCATCACCCAGAGGCTGCCCAAGTAGCTGATGACGGGACACAGTACTTTTCTTAAGGCCTGGCACCAACAATATCTCTGTTCTCAGGCTGGGCAGGCCATGCAGATAGGCAGACATATGGAATTATTGAAAGATTCAGGACACACACACACACACACACACACACACACACACACACACTTAGACAGGAAAGGAAGGCTATGTCTGATGCTCTTACCATCAGAAGTAATCTCATTTTAAACTTTGCTTCAAGGTTTCCAGAAACCCTATTGAGGTTTTGTGTAGCCCTGAATGTGACAAGAATATGCCGATATCACCAGAGCAAATGATGCTGTCAGTTTCTAAGTTCAGATCCAGGCCAGAGCAGGCACTGGGACCATGGTGAGGAAGGCCATGCTATTCCTAAAGCTGGAAGGGAGAGGAGATCCTCAATGGTCCGGCCTGGACCTGATTTGGTCCTTACTGAGTTCTGGCCTTGCAGTTTATATCCAATGCTAAACTCTGCACTTTACAGGCTTTATCCCCAGAAGCTATATGCTATACTTCATTAAAATTAAAAATCATTGTTCATCAAGATGATTACAATAAAAGAGAAGGTACAAGCCACTACATGAAAGGATAGCTGAGAAGTGACCAACGAATTAGGAGAGAGAGAGAGAGAGAGAGAGAGAGAGAGAGAGAGAGAGAGAGAGAGAGAAAGAAAGATTAAGAAAAATATAAACTACACAATAGAAAATTAACAACAGATATGACCAGGCATTTTTACAACAGAGGAAGATATGTCGGTAACATAAATAAATGCTAAGCCACTGTAGCAACTAGGAAGCTGAAAAACCACAATCCTGAAGTTTCATGATGAATTCACTCAACTAAAATATATGAAGTCCCTCCTCCCCTCACCCCTCAACACCTACAGCAGGTAGGGGATCTGACCCAACCCCTTACCAGCTGCAGCACCCTGCCCCTTGCCTGGGTAGCACAGTAGAGTTGACCTGTAGACAGGGGCACGAGTGAGCCAGCCCTGAGCACATGAAGGGACTGGTCCTACAGAATCAAAGCTGCAGGATCTCCACAACACAGGGAAACGATGGGATATCCAAGAGGAATCCCAGTGAGGGCCCAGCATTGATAGTGTAGCAGAAACCAGAGGCCTGGAATCAGACCAATGACTCTTTGCAATGAACACTTGCAAGTAAAGATACATGGATAAAAGGGTTTGCTACATGGCTCCCTATGTCACACTATAGCTTCCATGATGAGATTTTTCCATCCTCCCCCCTTTTTCTCTTAAATTTAATTTTATTTTGGGGGGGTTTCAAGGGCAGAGGGTGAGTATGAAGGGATGAGAAATAAATGGGATCAAGATGCATGATGTGAAAGACACAAAAATTAAATAAAAGAAAGTTAAAAGAATACAAAGTCTAACAATACTCAGTATTTAGGAGAATGTAGTTTACCATAGATACCTTATACACTGCCAGGTAGAGGATAAAATGATACAAATGCTTTGAGAAACAGTGGCATTATCTGATAAGCATGTACTATCACATGTATGAAGGCCCAGCAACAGCAGAATGGACAGATGCAGTGTGGTCATGGTATACACTAGAGTATTATACAGATGCACACAGTAACATCTTAATACTTCCTGAAAACATATCCAGAAGACAATATCCAAGAAAACACTTTCTATAAAGTTTAATTCAAAGAAAAATAAGCAATCTGGGGCTAGGGTACAATATGCGCTAAATCTTTTTTTAAACAAGGGGATACCATAAGTATAACCTTTAGAATTGGTCACAGCCATGATGTAGAAAGTACATGTAGGTAGAAGAAAACTTCCTACTAGTAAATAGTACTCTTGGCTTGAACTTATGTGTCTGTAGGGATATATTTAATAAATAACAAAGTTAATGATAGTAGCATATCATACAAAGAATTGCTATGGATCCAGGTTCATTGAAGTTTCAATAAAATACAGGTCCAGCAATGTCATCTATACCAAGTCCCTGTCTGCTCTCTGCACAGCTGCATGTTGAGACTGTAGTTAGATCTCCTTCCCCCTTCAGATGCAAAGACAGCAGACAGATGTACAACCCTCTTAACAGTGTAGTTAGTCACTTTCCATTGCCATGACCCTGGCTGACATAAACAATAGATATGGTAAAATCAAATTCCTCCCAGCTCTCTTGTAGTCTCATTGGATGAAGCACCAAACATGAGTGAGCGCTATACACAGAGGCTCGCCCGGGATTTCCAAGGATACCCACAAGCTAGAGAACACCAAGCAAGAGGAGAAGAGTGGGCTGAGAAAATAGGATGCACCGTGAGGCCACCATATGGTTCCTGCTTGAGAGAGCCCTGGGCACTCCCTGCCATGTGGGGCTCCCTGTCTACCCACACTGGTTCTTGAAAGTAAGAGAAGATGAGGATAGACAACAGCATATTTAAGTTGACATATGGGAAATATGCTATGCCATGAGGTGTGGAGGCTGGAAATGGAAACCAATTTCCCAAAGAAATATATCTCTTCATGGATGATGGGGTCATTTGGGGTCCCCGAGGGAAAATTGAATGTGGAGAGCTCAGGAGGAAATGTGATTCCTCTGCTGCCTCCCTGAATGCTCCTAGCAGACAGGGCCCTGCCTAACAGTTGATGCCAGAGCAAAGCAGAAGGCATGGCCAAAATCAGCAGCCTCCAGGACTCTGCTGGCCCCCAAGGCTGGTCTAAGCTCAGAGTAACCATCTTGCAAATGCCAGGGTGATAAAAGCATCACACCCGGGATGTGTGGCTCCTGCTTTTGCTTCAAAACCAAAGTGCTTTGAGCCTTAGGCCTGAGTCACTGGAAAGGAGCCCTACAATTCTAAAGGGAGTGAAGAAGTAGGAGAAGTGGAAGGTGCTGCTCTTCCCTTGTGATTATTTTTGTTTTCTATCTTAACATTTATTTATGTACTTATCTGTTTATTTATTATATGTGTGCATGTATAGGAGTGTGTGTAACAGGTGTACTTGTAAAGGATGCGTAGAGGTCAGAAGACAACCTGCCAGTGCTCTTGTTCTACCGTGTGTATCCCAGGGAACAATCCCTACTTACTCACCCAGCCATCTTGTGGGCCCTCCCTTATCTTCCCAATAGAGGTTATGGATTTCTTCATCCGACTTGCCAGGTCAAGAGGCCCATTAAGCAACATGGATTATAAAACAAGGGGGAAGCCGGGCAGTGGTGGCGCATGCCTTTAATACCAACACTCAGGAGGCAGAGGCAGGTGGATCTCTGTGAGTTCAAGGCCAGCCTGGTCTACAGAGCAAGTTCCAGGAAAGGTGCAAAGCTACACAGAGAAATCCTGTCTCAAAAAAAACAAAATAAATAAATAAAATAGCACAAGGGAGAAGAATGTACCTGGGGTTAAGTGTCAGGTCAGCATTGAGCAGGAGCAGAGACTGGGCAGAGGCAAGCAAGGGAGAGGAAAGGGAAGCATTCTTCTAACGTGTTTGCTTGCATCCTAGGAGCTCACACGAGATAAAAAGAATAAGTTGCATTAGTATCTCACACCAACTGTCTACAAGTAGGATTAATAAAAACGGATTTCCCTCTATGGTAGGTAGCCCAAGGCTTTAGAGTAAACACAAGGTCAAAAGTAAAATCTAAAGACAGCTTTGAAATCAGTCTTAGGACCGAGGCTCATCAGCTAGGTTGCTTTATGTGACACCTGGGCTAGGGATGGTCGCCTGTGTGTGGTGATGATGGATGATGCTTTTCCACAGGAAGAAAGTATCTCTGCTATCAGAGGCTTGAGGACAGCTTCACAGGCTGTGGGGAGCATGCACCCTAGAGCAAGACTCTGTTTCCTCATCTACCAAATCGGTGTCATGCTGACCAAGATCGGATGAGAGGCAACATGGGAAACATTCTAGGAATAAAGAAAGGGGTTGGCAGGCTCTAAGCCTACTCAAAGAAGTGGAAGCATGCAAGCAAGTTGGCTTTGCTTAATGATAACTTCATGTCCATCTGGGAAGGCATAATGACCTGGCCCAAGACCTAGGGGTGAGCTTTGCTCTCCATACCTGCCCCCACCCCGGAATCTAGCAGATGCAAAAAGCACTACTGGGACACTGTCCCTAAGACCTCCTGAAGATCCCATCACAGGCGCCCCCTGCAGGTTAAGCCCTGACAAGTTGAGGGAGCACCCCAGCAAGCAACCACAAGGACTGGGCTGGCCCTAATTCCATGAATTCCCTGTCCTAGTCACATGTCTCCATGTGTCACACCCAGCTACTTCCCACTCAGTGGTCATGAGCTTTCACTGAGTTCTTTCAGTTCCACTGGGTAAGTCAGAATTTTCAGTTCCATTGGTCATGTGAGGAAACAGAGATGAAAACTAGCCCCAGGTAACATAACTGGTTTGGGCTAAATTAAGATTCAGTATTTGATTGTTCACAAAGGCCACCATTGTGTACATTAATCAAACCAATGGTCAAGAAATACAAGCATGGTTTATGAGTTTTGCTTTGTGTTATACATTCAAAGAAAAAAAGAAAAAGAAAAAAAAATCCCTTCAGGAAAAAGGCAAGCTGGGAATTAAGATAAAGGTTTGATGCCACAGACTCATGATTGGGAAACCGGCCAATGTTTGCCCCTCCTCTTCCTTGCAGGTTAGACAGAAGGAAGTAGCAGGTTAATGGGAAGAAAATGGGTTACCCAGTATCCCTGAGGGCAGAGGTCCATTGATGTGAGTGGGGTTTGGAGGCACAGGCCACATGACACTAATAATACACTGAAACTTCTGCAGGCTGAAAGAAAATGAGAAAGACCACCCATTCAAAGAACAAAAGTGTGTGACCTAAATGGCCCATCTGGTGGTCCTTTTAGAACAGGAAGTAAAAAAAACAGGCTGGACCTTCCCATGGAGGGAGACGGAAGGAAGGAAAACCTCTCCATACTGCCCATTTGTCAAAAATCTTGCTCTAGGGTGCATGCTCCCCACAGCCTGTGAAGCTGTCCTCAAGCCTCTGATAGCAGAGATACTTTCTTCTTGTAGAAACCATCGTCTATCATCACCACACACAGTCGACCATCCCCAGCTCAGGTGTCACATAAAGCAGCCTAGCTGATGAGCCTAAGACTGATTTCAAAGCTGTCCTAAAGACTTCTTTTTGTGAGACCCAGAATGGAATGGGTCACCTCAAGTTGCCAAGTCACTCATGGGAGAGAGCATGAACGCAAAACCCGAACTGTAAGGCAGAGGTGGTTATGTATCAGCAATGCTAATCACAGCCAGGATGGCACTCCAAGCCTAGATCTTTTAACCACACAAACTTACAAATTGTTTTGGCCAGTGCTGAGTCAGGTTTCTGTCATTTGCACCTGGTCCAATCTAACCTAACTTCCTCACAAGACCTAAGGGAGCATAGCCCACAGTATCCATTCAACAAATAGTCAATTAAATCCAGCAATGCTGTGGCCTCCTATTGGAATGTGGCCTCCAAAGTGCAGCTTAACACCAGCCTGTGACCCTGCTCAGTCTCCGTCGCTCATCACTCTGGTTTCTCCGGAGCTACTCTGAGGAGAAGCTTATTGTCTTCTAGCTTTCCCAAGAGCACTTCTGATTAAAGCAATATTAAACAGCAATAACTGTCTTATCGTTTTTATGGCAATGCCCATGATCACATAAATAAGCATTTTATATCCAATTAACATTTTATATTTATTCAATCCTAAAACAATCTAGCATTTTTATTAATCAAATAAAATAGCATTTAATAGATATGGTTGTTTTAGTCTCTGAAATTAGCTGCATATAAAGTAGCACTACATCCAATTATGCAATACAGTGCCCCAAAAGAACAATGGGTGCTCAGCAGGGTTTTCATCAACTCAGTGCCTGTATTTACCTAAATGACTTAAAGCCAACAGCTTCCAAAAGTCTATCATTTACATAATACTTTCATAATCTCTGCTATGGCAATGTGCCACCTGTACCACTGTTTACCTAAAATGTTGTTTAAACAGACCGTTTTTGTTCACGTAAATGATTTTATTTTTAAAGTGAAACTTTGTATCATAAGTTTGAAGTGCTAGCTATGCTTTAAAGTATATTAAAATAAAAATGTGATTATCAACATAAAAGTACCCGCCGTGCATACCAACAACAGGAGATGCTGGGAAATCATGTGACTAAAACCATCACAGGCATCTCATTCGGCGTTTTTATTTTAACCTACCAGTGTCACACCACATCTTCTGTGACATCTTTTAGTTCTAACATCCCTGCCTGGATCTGTCTGTATTGAGTCTACACCTCCTTATTAAGCAATGACTATTGATATACTAAAAACTTGACAGTAAAAGTAAAATTTTTTACGTGTTGGGTGGGTCCTTTGACCTTGCAGGACAATTGCATTTTAAGCAAAAGATGTGTTTCTGAGAAGGGCAGACAACTTAAAGCAGGGATGTTCAGGACTCCGGGGTAAAGATGGAGGGTGAAACACAGAAACATCAGAAACTGCAAGCTGTTTTGCATATTTGCCTTGACAGCTGCTTTTTATTTTATTAGCATTGGCCTTAATAGCCCATAGAGTCTTCCAGCCCACATTTGCATGCAGGGGATCATGACAGGTAGCTGGCTTTCTTTGTGGTTATTATCGGCTTTACCTTCTGGACCAAACTTATTGGCATTTGGGGTTCAATTTTTAATACTGACACTGCTCCATGGTGAACATTTAGATGATGCTGTTATGGGGTATAAAAAAAGATTTCCAATTATAATAATAGTAATGTTAAAATAACAACACAAAGGTTACCAAAGCTGACTTGAGCCCTCCAATGCAGGCAAGCAACACAGGGCTTCTCGGGATGTAGACACTGAGTGCTCTTTCTGTTACCAGTTCAAGGGTAAGTATAGTTCCTAGTTCAGCTCTTCAGCTTTGAAATCATGTAGTTTATTAAGAGAAGAACAGATCATATTTCCAATTTTCTGCACGAAGTGACACTTTTAGAACCTTCACATCACACCTTTTGAATCTACTAACTCAATTTCACATGGATTACATTGTTGCTGGTGAGGGTCTTTCCGAAAGGAGGCAATTCAGAAGTTCCCCAGACTGATGGGATGGGAAGGAGGGGCCTTCCATGATACTCTGAAGGGAGATTTACCAAGTATGGAAAGGAGGAGCGAGTTTGTGATTTGTTAGCACTCCAGATGCAGTTAGGGATCACAGAGCTGACTGTCACAGCTCCCTTGTAGACATAAAGAATTGGAGAGTGCCCATTTCTACAGGGACAGAAGTGAGACCTCACTTAAGGTAAAGGAAGGCAGGCTAATGTGTCCTTAGCATACCCAGAGATAAGAAGACTCAGAGAACAAGGTGAACTACCACATGGGGTTAATGGGTATAAGCTCTGTATGGACAGTGGATTCTCCATCAGTGGAAGAAGAAAAGCACACAGGAGTGAATGGAAGGCGTCAGGAAGGCAGGTGGACCAGATCACAGCTATCCAAAAGTGTCAGACAGGAATGAGCCTTGGGATAGGCACCCCACTCCTTCTGTGGAAGAAAAGGGCTCTGGGTAGATAGACACACAGGAGCATGTGAGGCAAAGAGGGGGATGCTCTGGTGGGCGTTACAGCAGCAGAACTAGAACCCCAGCGAATCACAGCCCCACCCATACCAGGCCTCACCTGCGACACCTGTGCTGGCTCCCAGCCTATCTCATGGGCTGCTATAGAGACCGACTGACTGAACAACACACATCAGGGCAGAAGCTGGCAAGAAGGCTGCCCTGGCATAGAGAGCCTTCCCTGGCCCTGAGGAGGAGACAGTGAGGTTGAACTTCCATCCATACCACACATATGAGATCTATCATTTTCTCACTGTGAGCATCAAAGCCCAGACTCCAATGGCTTGTAAATGCTTCCAAATTGAGGCAGGCCCTCAGCAGCCCCAGTAGACATATACATGCACCCATCTTTCTTTAACCCTCTAATACTCAAACCTTATCAAGCTCTCTGGCGTCCCTTGATAACTTTGTCTGGTAGAACATCTCTCCACCCCACCCCCCATTCCCCTACCAAGTATCACCCTGCCTCTCTGGGAAGCTAGTTTGTGCTAGCTCCATAGACCAGCCAAGTGCCCTCTCCAGTCAGCACATGGCCTGCTGATGTCTGTTCTCTTCCTAGTCTGCCCCATGAAGTCTGTACAGTTCATATTACATCTTATTCATCCTGGATCTCACCAGAGCAACTGGGCATACTGAACGCAACTTTTGAAAACACTCATTTGCCAAATAGTAAGTGATGTGACTGATGTGCCACAGATACATAGATACTGCGGGACGTATGGCCACGGGTCACCGAATTTGAAGGTTCTCTTTATATTTGCCCTCATTGCTGTTCAAAAATTCCATACAGCTAAAAATTGCCTGACTTTGGGAAAGTAGTATGATTTATTTTTCTTTCTTACTTTTTTTTTGTTTGTTTTCAATGCCTGAAATAAAAAGGGACAGTCTAGTTGGGCTCAATAAGGCAAAGGAAGTGTTTGAAACTCTAGTTGGCAGTGCACTGAGAGCAGCCAGGGATCCTCCTTCAGCTTCATCCCTCCTTGGGCAAATCCCTAGCTCTGGCCAGCAGCATTCCCATTCAAATGCCTTTAGAAAAATGCCACTTTATCATGCTAACTCACCTAGGAAAGCAGAGAACCACCTAGCACTGGGCTTCTAACACTACATAGAGATTCTGGCCTTTCTGTTTCTGGGAACTCAGGTTGGTCCCTTCTTTCTTCTGAGAACTATCTCCCCTGTCCTCACTTCTCACTGCGGTTTGGAGGAACAATGGCAGCACAGGGGACAGGGACTTTCTCGAAAGAAGTCTAAGGCATCCTCCTAACATTACTTCAGGTCCTGCAGCTCACAGCCTACACTTCCTAGAAGGCTGCTGACAAAACAGCTGTCATTGAAGATGCAAAAGGAGCCAGTGTCAGCCCTCAGCAGATCTCCCCAGAGCAGTCAAGGTCAACAGAGACAGCAGGCCTGAAGACCCTGACCCAGTCTGGTGAGGAAGCGCCTCTGCCATCTCCAAGTCCCCTATTTGATGTTCTCATTGGAAAAAAGACTATCAAAAAACAAACAAACAACAAGAAAAAAAAAAACACTTTCACTCTTTAATTGGATACATCCTTGCCTCTAAAATATAAGAACCAAATCAGAGATATACTGTAGTGGTTTTTTGAAAGAGCCCCTGATGGTGAGAGAAGTAAGTGGCTTACATGAAAACAGGGCAATCAGTTTTTGGTGACTTTATTTGCCCTCCAGATTTTACTGTTATGGATATGAAATGGTTTACATTTTTTAAAAATATTTTCTTGCCCAGTTCTAATATTCTTTCTTCATGGTAAGTTTCCATGGCTTCACTTAATGGATGCAGGGGAATGAATATGTAGAAATCATTTTCTACATCCTTCCAAAGGACACTGCCACCAGCAGTTTGCACGGGCCCAGAACCAGGCAGATCATCACTCATTATCTTCCCAAACTACACAAGCAAAAAGGGGAAAGAAGTTCGACTTTCGGTTTGAATTAATTGGATTTTCAAAAACACCTGACTTTGCAGTAGACAGCAGATCTACATCACTGGAGGTGATTCTCTTCTTAGGATTAAGATGCCAAGGGGAACATTTTTAAATGGCAACGGGCTAGATAAGTGTGTGTGTATAATCATGCATAAGTCAAGGAGAGTGCCTAAGAGCCGCTGCTGGGCACAAGCAAGGAGTTTATTTCCTGTAGACATCCAGCCTTCATGGTAATGCTGGCTCTCAGGCTTCTCTCCCCATTTTCAAATATGGTATATTAATACCACTCCACAGGCAGCCCATGGGTATGTAATGGATCCTCCCATAAGCCCTGGTGCTGGGACAAAGGTAATCCACAAGAGACTCACCACCCCTACACTCCAGAAAAACACACGTAGCCACCAGCTTTCCATGGCTGAGTACCACCAAACAGTACAGAATGCATAATTTTAAGAAAATTATAAAAAAGGTTAAGGGGAAAAAGAACACCAAGAGCAACAGGAAAGAACTTAATGTGGGCTCTGACCAGCACTCTGTCCTTTAAGGAGTTAGAAGAGAAGAAAAGCCATAGTCCTTAGTACTACACATGAGCACCAGGAGTACTAAGACACACTGTGAGATGAAGTGGCGGGTTTAAACAAATACCGCTCATCCCCCCAGTAACATGCTGGCCTGGGTCAGGCAGAGGCAACTGGGAGTTGAAGGCTGCCTGAGGAGTGCAGACACCCTAAAGTCAGAAGGCTAAGCAAGTCTGTCTCTTATATTGAGCAAGAGGCTCCAGACTCAAGAACTAAGGTAGAAATTAATAAGAAAACTGAGCACGATGCCTGCTACCACACAAGGTGTGCAGAAAGGACAGCAGTTATTATTAATAATTACAGCAATGATTTACAACAAAAGCTTTTATGTGCACATACTAATTTACTTTAAACTTGTCAATACATTCGGGAGCTTGCTCTATAAAATTACAGCTCTATTCTCAGAAACCCAGGTAAATCCTGCAAATATGAACCATCTTTCATCAATAGTATCACAGAAGAAACACAACAATCTACCTCCAAGGGAAGGCTGTCTTGAGGAGAGAAACGCTAAGGAGCTTGAAAACATTTCAAGCACTAAAGAACACCAGCAACAGGCACCATCCTGGAACACTTGCACAATACAGCTTAAGTATACAATGTCCAACAGAGCAGCTAGACACTATGCATGGCTATTTCTTTTCTTTGGTTTTTCGAGACAAGGTTTCTCTGTATAGTTTTGGTGCCTGTCCTGGCTCTCGCTCAGAGATCCGCTTAGCTCTGCCTCCCAAGTGCTGGGATTAAAGGCACTGCCTGGCATGTGCATGGCTAGTTCAACTTAAGTTACTAACCAGAACTTAAAAATGCAGTTTCTTAGTTATACTGGCCACACTGAAGTATACATGTTACTGTAGCTGCCACACTGAACACTCACTCCACGGCACCCAGCTACTCAGCTGATTCATCCCAGAAAAGAGTTCCTGAAGTCAGCACCAAGGCTGTTGGCTAAGACTGGAACTGATCTGTTCCTTTGGTTAGCAGTCAATGGTACCTGCAACTGTTTGTGCCCACTGCCTTCCCAAACATTCCCACTAACTTCCCCAGGTCTCCTCTCCCATGAGGAATATTTTCACAGAAACCATTATTTCAGATATAACAAGCCATTGCTTGGCTGAATAGAGAGAGGGGTCAATTTGTGAGCTGACAGCAATAAGCTTTACTCTTGGCCCCATGAGAGACTCAAGAGGGGATAAAAAATTAAATGTAATGAAGAAAGATCATTTGGGAAGGTTGAATCAAATTACAGATGATTAAGAAAGAGAATCACTTGATGTATGCATTTCAGGAGCATTTGACGGTCAGATTTTAATTTCAGGTTATGAAAAACATACAAAGCTAATAGCATACTACTGAATGGGAAAGTCCACATCAGAATGTAGAACACTATAAAAACCAAAGCATCATACACAATACCTAAGAAGTAGATTTTAATTACGTTAAAAAAAGCTATATATTAAATTATTACATAGCTGACTACTCCACTGTAGCATAGGGAAAGAAACATTTTGATTCACCAGAAAATTTAAATCACATGGTATTTAAACATATTCATTTTTTTAAATAAAACTCTATACGTACAATTTTGTAGAATCCAATGGTGTCTGAGAAACATGAACTATTTCTCCTATCCCCAAAGTTCATACCCTAATGGCATATGAGTCTCACAGCTGTTGGTTAAATGGAATTATTTCCAGAAGGACTTGGAATGAATACATAAACCCAGTCATGAGGCTGAGCTAAGGGCAAGGCCCTCTTCAGGGTGCTACAGGTTCCTTTCTTCAGAGGAAACTCACAACTTAGCACGTCTTTCCTAATTAAGATTTCAGTACACATAGATTATGTTCTAAATAAAAAAAAAACACCATCCCCATAATTTTATATTTTTTATTTGTTGCTTGAGAATTTCACACATAAATACTGCGTGTTTCCATAAAATTTACCCGCTACTTCCTTCCAACTCCTCCCAGTACATCCCCTCACCATGCCTTGCTCCCAACTTCATACACTCTTTTTCAACTCACTGAGTCCAAATGGTGCTGCCCATATGTGTGTGGGTTTGAGTGGGCCACTGGAGCACTGGATAGCCTACTGGGAGCCACATCCCTAAGGAAAATTAATACTTCCCCTCCTCTAGCAGCCATCAATTGCCAATGCTAAGGGTGGGACTTTTTGAGGTCTTCTCCCATTCATACTGGTATTTTGACTGGCTTGATCATGGACAGGTCTTGTGCACTGCAAACACAGCCACTGTGACTCCTGAGTACCACGGCCCTGCCACATCCAGAAAACGCTGTTTCATGCTACTCCTCTGCAACCTCTGGCTATTACCGTCTTTCTGCACCTTATTCTCTGATGGTCCCTTAACGTCGAGGGAGTGTGATGCATATGTCCCAGATAAGGCTGATGATTCCGTAGCTTCTTATTTTCTATGCTTTGACCAGTGGTGAGTTTCTGTATTAATCACCATCTACAACCAAAAGAAGCTTCTCGGGTGAGGGTTGAGAGCTGCATTAATCTATGAGTGTAAAGATAAGTAGAGGGCAGTTTGATATTTTGTCCTTTAGCAAAATAATAGCAGTAGGTTCTCCCCTAGGGCCTATGACCTATACAACAACAGGTTCTCAGCCCAGTTAATAGTAGTAGGCCTGAATTCCATTGTGTGGAATGGACCTTAAATCCTATCAGAAAGCAATTCATTACTCTCATAACACTCCAGCACCAATGGTCAAATCTTACCAGGACACTCATTATTGTAGCTCATGGGGTTCATAGATGGATAAGACTGCTGATGCCTTTACTTCCACCAAGAGCCTCCTTGGGAACTTCCAACACCAGAAAAGCTAGCCAGTAGAGAGAAGGAAGCTTCTAGGCCGGTACCAGCTTGAGTTCTATATGTCCTGTGATTCAAGTATGTGGTATCTTAGTGTCTTTACCAATATGGACTTTTACCATCAATCTCTGCTGGGTAACCAAGAACAGTGGCAATAGCTTGTATTGTTTTGGGGGGTCTATGGAACCCCATGGCCAATAACTCTAATGGTGGTAACTCACATCTGACACTGGGTTTTGGTTTGATAGCCTCTGGCACTTCAGAGAGGCATTAATCCTCCAATATAGAATAACTCCATTCAAACTCTTCCTATATACATTTATAGTAGGTTTTAAGATGGCCTTTTCAATGATCTTTACTATTTATTATTCCTCCATGTACCCATTCCTCTGCTCTGCCCTTCTATCATCCTCCGCACTTAACCCCTCCTCCCATACGTCATTCTCCTTCCCCGCTTAAGGCCACCTGTATCTACTCTCCCACTCCCTGGAAGTCCCTCATGGATCATTTCTGGTTTCCTAGCTTCTGCAAGAACTCCAATTTAAGCACACAAATCTGAAGATTCAAAGCTAGGATCCCTATGAGAGAAAATGTGCGGCATACAGAGTCCAGTATGTCTATAAACAGATTTCCACATGAGCAACTGTTAATTAAAGATATAGGAGAAATGCATAATCAAGTTTACAATAAAAACTGTGGACAGACCAGAGCAAAACCAACCACAAGCCTTTCCAGGAAATGAAGGAAAAGTACTCAGTCTGAGGCTAATTTGGCACAAGAGAGAGTGAATCTCTGAGGTGTTCATTTGCTGGTTTGTTTATAACATTGGTAGCTACGTTGGAGTATTGCTCATTAAGAAGCCCTAAATCATAGAGTGACAGACAACAGGTGTACATACCCCCCCATACACACAAACACATACCTGGTTTGAACAAATGGCTACCATTTGTCCGGTATTAACATTAACCCACTTATTTCAATATTCCCTGGTCATGTCTAGATCCTGCTCATTTTTATTGAGTCTAGAACGAAATTTTTCTATAATATCTGTGTTATGCACACATTTCTTCTTCACTGGCTGCCACAAAAGTTAGTTTCTGCCATATGGTGACTTTCCATCCAGTGATTTTTAGCAAGGATTCAGTGAAACTATGGCTGTAGCTGTTCTCATACAGGGGGTCCCTGAACCCCACCCCTGGGGAGGATGGAGCCTTTGATCTGGTGAAGGCTTGCCAGATCTGTGAACGCTGGTGATTTTCAGGTGTTATTAAATAAAGAACTGTCTCTGAGTATTGTCAAAACAGGGAGCACCCCAACCATCAACAATACTGTCAGTGTAATGCAAAACCCCTTGGAGGCATTTAATTTCAAAGATATCATAGTCACTTAGAAATCTTGAGCATTTTGTAACTAAAAACAAAATTGGGTGCATTTGGCCAATTTGTCTAAAAATAATGATAAAATTGATAATATTTGAAAACATAAAATCAACCCAAAACTGACAAAATGACAAGTTGTACACAGTATTCCTTATACAAATATTTGGAACCACATGTGTGCCAGATTTGGCTTCTTTTCACTGACAGAGTATTTGTATATACATAGTAAGGAATCTTAGATGGAAGACCCATGTCTAAACAGGGTTTTAATTTAAGTTCCACATACACTTTATGCACGTAGCATGATGCTAATATCACACATTTTAAAAATAATTTTGTCCACAAAACAAAGTCATAATTTCCTACTTATAGTGTCATGTTCTAGCTCAGAAAGTTTTAGAATTGGGTGCACTTGGGATTAGAGATTAAATATGTTCAAGTTGTGATCTGTCTTAATTTGCTGATGAATACTTAATTCAGTTAGGGAATCCTGCCCACAGTGAATTTGGCTTCTTCTGAATAGCAAATGAATCTTATTGGCTGAATTGGCAAGCTCCCCATCTCCCAGGACTATCTGTTTTGCTTTGCCAAGAAAGAGAGGACACAGACCACAGCAGCCCTCCAACCCAGCACTCCTGAGTTTTGGGTCAGTAAGAGGCTGAGGGGGCAGGATGGGACAGTCTGAAGGCAGGATTGCCTTAGGTATCTGTGAGTCCTGAGCTCCACACCCACCTTTTCACTGCTTGCCTTCCAGTGTGAGCCCAAAGGAAAGAACTCTCAGCACTATGGGTGGCCAAAGCCAATGCGTGTGACTGAGAACAGCCAAGATTCTCTCCAAGAAGCAACCATCTTGCTTCTAAAGGAAGCCAAAGGAAAGGGTTTAGGCAGCTAATTGAAATTGATTTAGCAAATGCAGGGACACGGTTTGGAAGCCTGAACCCTTTCTGTTCCTTTGATTTAGTCTGCCTAACCTCTCTCACCATTTAATTCTAATTAGATAGAACCAGAAAATTGAACTAGCAGGAATAGTCATTGACATTTAATTAATGTCTGGCTTTCCATTTGGTGAAGAAGAAAGTCAATGTAATGGGGGCTTGGCACAGTCATCTTGAAATGCAGACTGATAAAAGCTACACAGAGCCTGTGTTTCCAAAGGGCACCTTTGCCCCAAGTAGACGTGTGCTCTTTTATCTGGCGCACACTAGCCCCTATAAGGAGGCATAAACCTAGGGCCAATGTTCCACCTGGCTCCCCACAGCCTCAAACAGAGCTAAGAACGCAGCAATACTCAAAAAAGGTTTTGTTAAATATCACTTTAACAAAGAGGGCAATTTGGGAATGGGGGCTGCATTACTTCCCAAGTGCATAGCTAAATCTTCTCAAAAAGTCAGTTGAGAGAATGACATTTTCCAAAAAAGGTGAGAGAAAAGAGATGATGCCTTTGAGACACATCAGTAATACTCACCTATGTGCAGATGACCCATCAATAGAGATAGCTTTGCTTTGCCCAATCAGACCCACACATAAATCCCTAACTGTAGGGAATTCTTTGTCACATACCCCATAATACCACACACCATTTATTCCAGCCAACAAGAGGAGAATTCCAAGAGGGATCTGAGATGGCATAGCCTACCTCTACAGACCATTATAGAAGCCAGTGTGACATTTCCCATCCATTGCCAAACTGAAGCAAGCCTGAGTTCCAAGTCTGTATGTCCTGTGATGCCTGGGAAGGCTCTGATCACATTGGGTACACAATGTATTCAACAAGTATCTACTAAGTGCCTACTAGATGGTTGCCCTGTTCTGGGGCTGTGGATAAGTTAGAGGGCCCAAATGACAGAGGTCATCCTGAAATCATAATCTACTGAGGAGGATGCATAGATGGATATAAACAGGAAAATAAAAAATAGCAAGTACTATGAAGACATATGACAGAAAGGGGAACAGACACTGATGTACAGGGGAGAGAGGTCCTTTTACGTACTACCCCCATGATGAGCTTACATATAAGTAGGCTTTCTCATGATGAGCTTACATATAATCAGTCTTTTGGTGAGCTTACATGTAAGTGGAGACTCACATGAAACAAAGGGCAAAGAATCTGGTTATCTAGTAAGAGGCAACTGTAAAAAGCTAAGGCAGGAACAAGTCTAGTGTGGTGAAGGAGGAAGGTTTGGAGGAATCAGAGGAAGCTAGAGAGGGGATGATGGAGAGTGGAAACAGAGAGCTAGACCAATCTTGCAGAGGGATACTCCTCACAGGGAGGACCACAGGCTTGACTTGGGGCTCACTGGAAAGGCAGCAGAGCTTTAAGATCTGCATTGCCTCTGTGTGTGTGTGTGTGTGTGTGTGTGTGTGTGTGTGTGTGTGTGTGTGTGTGTGTGTGTGGTGTAGGGACACAGATTGGAACAAAGAGACTGTCTGGAGGCCAGTGTGGTCATTTAGGTCACCTGAGCAGAGTGCTGACAATGCAAGTTGAAAAGTGGGGAGGCTCCAGATGTAGACAGAAGTAGAATTCCCAGGATGCCCTTGGGTGTGTTGTAGAGAAACAAAAACAGTGACTATAAAACAACAGTTTGAACAATTAGACCCACACAAATGTCATTTACTGGGATTAGGAACACTGAGTTGGAGGGGAAAGGAAGCCAGAAAAGAGAAAGCTGATAGCTTAGTTTTGGAACACAAATAATGGGCTGATAGCAGTGGTGGTGGTGATGTGAAGAAAGTACATCTTGATTTTCTAACGGCAAAAAGAAGTCCCCACAACCAGGTAGGAAGCCACGGAGTTTTGTCTAGGGACCTACTCTGCAGCCAAAAGAAAACAAAAATGACAAAGATTATCTTGAGTTCTGTGAACAGAGAAATATAAAAATAAAAGACAAAGAGTTGCCCCAAATTCACTCTGGGCAGTTTCCATGGGCAGGTGACAGAGCTTCCAGGCTCTGGTTTCTGAAGATTCAGGGTGTCCATGGACAGGTTGGAAGCCCAGAGTCACCAAAGAAACTCCCTAGAGTCCTAGCTCTTTGTAGCAGATCAGAGGTCTCTAGAACAGTGGCCTTGGATAGTGGAGAGTCAGGTGCCCAGATTTATCTAGACCTGCCATCTCCAGCCTGGGGGCCTGAGCAAGGGAATCCATTAGGAATGACACTTATAAAATTTTCTTCTTCTTACATTTGTGACTACTTTTTAAACTTTTTTCTTTTATACATTTTAATTAAAATCTAATTACATCACTTTCCCCCTCCCTTCAACTCCCCTTCTATGTTGCATCCCCACTCACATAAATAGCCTCTTTTTTATGATTATTGTTGCATCTATCTATATATATGCATGCACCAATGTATTAATGCTGCCTGCTGAGTCTGTTTTTGTTGTTTGTGTGTCTATAGTTTCAGGGCTCACCCTTTTATACTATTTGTTACTACTTTTTATCAAATCTGTAAATGTATATTGTTAGAAGAATCAAATGGTTCTTTGCAAAAAAAATCCCCCAGTCATCCTGAATCTCCTCTCTGTTCCACTTCCACTTCTCAGATGCCAAGAGCACAACTATTTCAGCTTATTCTTTACTGACCTCCATATCACTAAACGGCATCTTATGTAGCAGTATTCACCACTGGGCCTTGTCTATTTTCTGCTTGCAAAGATGGATATCTAATTCATGCTCTCTGTTCTCCTGTTAGGATTTGGCTCTTAAATGCTAAATGCTCATAGGTTTAAGGCTTGGTCATCAGTCAATGGAGAGCCTAGCAAGTGGTGAAATCTTTAAGATGGAGAAGATCTTTTGTCAGAGGAAGTTAAGTCATGGGGAGAGTGTGCTTGAAGGAATATCGGGCACCCATATTTTTTGCTTCTTGGCCACCATGAGGTGAGAAAGTTACCCTGCCATATGCTCCACACCAGGATGTCCTGCCTTGCCATGAGCCCACAGTAGAGCCTGACCATGCACTCTCTGAAAGTATGAACCCGAAACACTCTTCTTTTCAAGTGCATGGTTTCAGGCAATCTGTTCCAGTAACAGTAACCTGACTAGCATGTATTGTGTACACACACACACACACAAAAAAAAAAAAAAAAAAAAACACCCCAACCCCCAGGAAAGAGCAAAGTCAGCCACATTCCACTTGGATTATCTCAACATTCAGTAAATGTGACTATGATGATAGGACATTCATCAGAGCTGTTCCCAGGGGATGGCTACAGTTACTCTTTTCTGACCACACTTTATATGTTTAAAACTCAATCCTCATCTTGGTTTGTCTTTTCTGCTTCCTAGATTCTCCCTATGCACACAATATAACAAAGCCAAGCCGGAAGCTCTCAACATGGAGTTTCCACCCGTGTTCTCCCACCTGCCTCTGCCCCATGCACCCCCTCAGGGAGTTCTTAGTGGGGATGGAGATACAATCCCCATGGCAACATTTAAACACAAGACCTCCCCTGGGAAAAGGGTTTCATCATCAGCAAGACTGAGGAAAACACAGCACTCAGCACCAGCAGGCACTTGGTTTTGTTGAATTCTTTTTTTGAACTCTTGAGGAGATGAATTCAGGATCCCTTGCTTTTTTTTTTTTTTTTTTTTTTTTTTTTTTTTCCATTTTGCTTTTTTTTTCTACTCCTGGTTCAGTTAAGACAAAATGTCCCTTCTGGTCCCTTGTCTATGCTGCAAGAGAAGAGGCCTTCCTCTGATGTCCTCTGATGTTTGTACTTGACACAGAGTTCCTCAGAAGCAGACGGTGCTATTTGGGGGCTTCTTAGAACCAGCCCCCTCCTACTGCCAAAATGAGAAATATCAGTTCCTCCCCGTCACGATGTGTCGTGGAAATCGGCCAGCCAGGGAACTATTGAGAACACACTGAGCAGAGAGGATGAAGAAATAACCTCAATTCCAAAGCTATATTTATCTCAGCAGGTAAAGACGACCAAACAATGCAGCTGACCTCCACCCTGGCCAGGGTGAGGCCAAGTGCGGTCTGCCCTGTACCAGCCAGCAGCTTTTGTGCAATGCCCAGGCCACCCGGCCAGGCACCCCCTACTACCCGGGGGCGCCAGGCAGCACAGGCTTGCCAAAAAGCCAGCATCAGGAGAGGGAAGGGCTTTCAAAATGTGGGATCCAGAAAGGTGCTGGCCGCCATCAGTTCTTCTCACACCAAAACACTTCATCTAAGATCTTCCTGGAAGACTCATGGGTTGGGACAGAAAGATACAAGTTCGAAATCCAGAGGCAGAGGCAAGAAGAGGACCAGGGTCAAAGTCATCCTTAGCTAAAAATCAAGTTGGAAGCCTGGGCCACATGACATTTTTGCATCAGAAAACAACCCCAAGCTGCCCCCTGACTCTGTTCAGGAGAATGCCAACACTTCACTCAAACCGATCTGAGATCAGTGAACAAAAGGAACAGAGAGTGGTGTGGTAAGGAGTGGGGAGTTTGTGGGGCCACAAGCCAAGGGGACAGGTCAAAAGATAGCCCTACACCCTCCTCTTCTCCCCTCTCCTAACTCTCCCCCCTTGGTTTTCTCTACCACCCCATTCATACTGGCAGCCAACTTGCCTGTGGAGTTCTGCAATGCTGCCCAGCTGGCCCTTTGATGGAAAGGTGTGGAGGGGTAAGAGATCAGAAAGGATCGGGGTGAAAAGCAGACTTCATGCTGTACATACTCTCCCCTGCAGATCAGCAACTTCGCTGGCAAGCAGAGCTGCAGGCTTTGAGCTGGTGGACTGTCTCCCCCACTGTGCGGGCTAGTTTTCCATCATCTTGACACAAGCTAGAGTTATCTGAAAGGTGGGAACCTCGATGGAGAAAATGCCTCCATAAGGTCCAGTTGTAAGGCATTGTCTTAATTTGTAATCAATAGGGGAGGGCCCAGCCCATTGTGGGTGGAGCCATCCCTGGGCTGGTAGACCTGGGCTCTATAAGAAAGTAGGCTGGGCAAGCCATGGGAAGGGAAACAAGCAGCCAGTAAGCAGCACTCCTCCATGGCCTCTGCAGCAGCTCCTGCTGCCAGGTTCCTGCCTTGTTTGAGTTCCTGTCCTGACTTCCTTCAGTGAATGGCTATGTTGTGGAAGTGTACGCTGAAATAAACTATTTCCTCCCCAAGTTGCTTTGGTCATGGTGTTTCACCAAGCCATAGGATACTCACTAATTGCCATTTGCAACTGCAGTGGCTGCTGTCCTCCCCAATAGAAGCTCAGGTGCCACCTTGCTAGAGCAGGAGGAGGAGGCAGGTGACAGGGCAGTGCTTCAGGATTGGAGATCTTCCAAGAAGCAGGATGGATACTTGTTTCTATCTGATTGCCAGGAAGAGTCAGAGGAGGTCTTCAGTTTACCATTATGCATACATGTGCACCTGTGCACTCACACATACACATGATAGCACACAAACATCCACAGAGGACCTCCCCTTGGCATAGTCAGCACCTGTATATCACAGTTCAGGAAGCAGAGGCTTAGCGATGGGAAACAATTTGCCTCCAGCCAGATACGAGCTGAGCCAGAGATGTCACAACTGTTCATTCTTCTGATGTAGCTGTCCCTTGTTAGGTATATATGTTAGTTACTTTTACAATGCTGTCACCAAAACCTGAGAGAACATCCTCGGGGAGGAGAGGATTGTATTGGTCCATGGTTTGAAGGGACATTCCATCATGGTGAAGAAGACAAGGTAGTGGAGAGATCTTGTGTGGTGTTGGGAGCACAGCTAGCTGGCTGCTACCTGGTGATGACCAGGAAGTAGAGAAGACCGAGAATGGAGCCAGATGGAAAGCCCCATGCTTCTACTGCTGTGGAACTCCATTTGCCTGCCAAGCCTTGTGTCCAAAATGTCCCACAACCTCCCAAAGCAGCAGCACCACCAGTTGGGGGTCAGATGTCTCTCAGACACATGAAGCCATAACAATACATTCTGTGCATAGAAGGGATAATGGGTCCTTTAGCCTCAGGCAGACTCCATTTGATTCCCTGTCCTACTACTTATGGACCAAATGGCCCTGAGCCAGTTGTTTAAGTTCCCTCCCACCTCCATTTCTCTCACTGTGTATTTAGGAGAATAGCTGCATCTTCTGTGGGATTCGGTGAAACCCCATATGTGCAGCACCTGGCCCAGTGCCTTGCACACAGCAGCTGTTTCCTTAAATGGCAGATGTTAGTAATTCTCGCCTTAATATTCATTCATGGCAAATATAAATGGCCCCACCCATTGAGGAAGAGCTTCACTGCTGGATGCACTAACAGGGAGCAAAGACACTACACTGTGATATGGTGATGCTCCTACCCTCCTCCACTCTCCCAAGACAACAGATCAGGTGCTTCCTGCAACACTAGAAGACTGGCCCGTTAGGGTCATTGTAGCAAAGTATTTGATAACCAAGACTTGGCCGAATTCTGAAGCATCAATTTGTATCTGTAAGGGTCATGGTACCTTAATTCTTTGTCTTTTCCAGACTTTTGACTTGAACTCTATGAAAAAGCCATACTGGTGTTACTGCAAGCCTCCATCTCTTGTCCTAGGACTCATCTCATGACTTGGAAGAGCATCATGAAGCTATGAATCAGAAGTCCTCCACAGAGCTGAGGGATGCTGTTGAGAACTCACAGAGGATTATGGCCATGGGAGTTCACAGACTGGGGTAGCTGGTGTGATGACTGTTAGCCATGATTCAGCAGCCTCTCAAGAGTCTCCATGCTGAATATCAGGACATTCTCGGCAGAAAGGCCACAGGAAGGCGTTCATCCATTCACTCATTTGTTCACTGAACAAGCACCTGAGTCCTACTGTGACAACTTGATCTCCATTCTGGGTCACGCACATGAGTGTGACCTTGTCCTTAATATTCATTAATGTCCTTAATACTCATCAAATACCTAGGTCCCTGCCTTCATGGAGTTAATTTTTAAAGCCAAAATGTCTAGCTTCTATATCAACATGTGTCTAAGGATCAAGACCATAGGTCTTTCACTAGGACTAGGATTTATTTTTGCAGTGTTCCCATCAGCTTCTCAGGCCTGATTAAGCTGAATAACTTCTATCACAGTTCTACTCCATGTTTTTTCTTAGTATTACATATAACAATATCCACACCTTTACTGTAAGTACCTATTCTGCCCTGCACCAGGGAGACAGTGGGCCCAGGAGAGATGTTCTTGCCCTGAGAGCACAGACAAGACCAAAGCTTGCAGTCCTTGCTTCCCTGTTGTGGGCCCAAGGGACCTATTCAGTCCATGCTGGATACTCCCTTTGCCCAAGATGCTTTTTGGACAGCACCCACAGCCCACCTCTCACTCTCCTTATTGAGGCTGTGCCTGATCAACTCAACCCTCATCAGGAAGCTCAGGCCTGACAGCAAGAACCATGGTAGAGAACCCCTTGCCTAGCTCTATAATCAGCTGTAAGGCATTTCAGAATGCATTTCTCCACTTGGAACCTCAGGTTCCTGTCAGCAAAGGGGCATGCAAGGGATGACCCATGATGACATGAGATAAAGCCCACAAGAGTATGCTGCCCAGAGTGAGATAACTTGCTATTGGGGTAAAATCTGAAAGATCAGAGAAAAAGAATAAGCCACAGCTAATCTCACCTCATCAACTCCTCAGCTGATCCTGTTTCCACAAATCGTCAGACTAAAAGCTTCTAGTCTGAATGGATCTCAGCTGAACTGTTCAAAAGCCTCTAGTTCCTGGTCCTCATGCCTTATATACCTTTCTACTTCCTGCCATCACGTCCTGAGATAAAAGACAAGTGTCCTTCCCAAGCAAAGACATGAGATCTCAAGTGCTGGGATTAAAGGCGTGTGCCACCACACCTGGCTCTGTGCCCAGTGTGGCCTTGAACTCACAGAGACCCCGATAGATCTCTGCCTCCCAAGTAATAGGAGTAAAGGTGTGTGCCACCACTGTCTGACCTCTATGTCTAATCTAGTGGCTGGCTCTGTCCTGTGGTCCCCAGACAAGTTTATTAGGGTCCACTATTAGGGTACACAATATATTAGGGTGCATAATATATCACCACAACTTACCCTCTCCTGTGAGCTCTGCACTATTGGTCATACTGCTACCAGTTGAAAGTGCCCCCCCCCCGCCCCCACCGCCATCCCCTGCTTGCCACTCTAAAAGGAACATCCATAAAAGAAGAGATGGCTTATCAGTGGAGAGGGCTTGAAACTTTTCCTGAGGACACAAGTTTAATTCCCAGAACCTACATCACCTTCACTTACCTATAACTCCAGCTCCAGGTGATCTGACACCCTCTTCTGGCCTCTGAAAGAACACACACACACACACACACACACACACACACACACACACACACACACGTATGGGCACACACATTCACATACATATACATAAATAAAAAAATATTTTTGACTAAAATAAGGCAACCTAGGCATCTGCACAGGGCTAGAGGCTACAGTATGGCAACACCCTGTAGGCCTGATAATCCAAGATAAATTATAACACACGCTATTCAGCTTTTTCGCTGGAAACCAGACATTGATTTTGTATATAATTTGGAAAGAGAAGATACTATTATACTTGTTTTCCTGTGGCTATTATCCCCATGAGAGCTCACGTCTACCTCTTAACAGGGATTTACTTGGACTGATGAATTGGTTAAAAAACTCCCTACCTAATTTCAGTTTTTTCAGTTTGGCACATGCTGGAAAGCATTGTAAATATGACCAGACTCTCTGGGGAAGGATGCTGCTCTTCCATGATACCTCTCCCTTGGGCAGAACTTTGGTTAGGTAACCATGTGACCAAGGGCAAGTGGTCCAAACCCCTGGAGTAGCACAGGCAGTGGTATTTCTCAGACCCTGTCCTGATGGAGGCAGTGGTGCACATGCACCTTCCTCATGGAACTTGTGGACAGATCTAAGCTGAGTACAGGTGACAAGAGATTTTAGATGTCCACCCATGGTTCCCATTCCCTAGATCTTACAGCCTGTAGCTTCATCCTGCCATGTCAAGATCTTCCCAGAAGGTTTACATGAAGATCACTTCCTCTAGACAAACAACACCCTAGGCTTGAGTAAACTTGCAAAGTCATCAACTTGGAACAGAAAACAATGACTGGGAGATTATGGACAATGCAGGAGTGTCCATACCAAGT
This sequence comes from Peromyscus leucopus, assembly GCF_004664715.2. Classification (NCBI taxonomy): domain Eukaryota; kingdom Metazoa; phylum Chordata; class Mammalia; order Rodentia; family Cricetidae; genus Peromyscus; species Peromyscus leucopus. The sequence goes on from NC_051069.1 coordinate 86,468,333, forward strand.
CCCAGGACATGAGTCCCCAAATGCTAACCAAGACCACTCTCTTGGCATAACCATGGTCCCAATACATCATTTCTCAGGCCCCATCCAGGGTGGGCAATACCAGTTCCTTAAAGCATCATTCTTCTTCATGCAGGCAGGGTCCAGAACCCCATTTCCTATCTGCTTTCTGACCTACATCCAAAATCAGGTGGCAAGCCAGCAGGAGGCTCCTTCCTCCAGAGGACAAGTGTTTTTTCCTTCATCCTTGTCCCTCATACTTTGCTTTAAGATCAGACAGATCTTAAAGCCATACTCAGATTTGAATCCTCTTGGCCTTGACTGAGTTTCTAGGTTCTCACAGCTAACCCAGGCTGACCATTAATACTGTTGTGGGAAAGAGCAGGCATCTGCCTTGCTTCTCAGTCATTCATCTAGCTATGAAGACAGGTCCCTCAGTAACAAAAGACAATGTTCAGGGCTAGCCTGTGGCAGCTCACCACCACCAGGTCCCACTTTGGGCTAGAGCCCTTGGTTGGAATCAAGAGTACTTGGTTTCTAGGTCTTGCCCAATCCATCCCCTAGCACAGCTCTTAGTGGGCAGTGAAAACTGAAAATGAATCAGTCTCCCTGCTCACTAACATGATGAAGATCCTAGTCATCCAACACCTCACTCATAAAACTCAGCAGGAATCCTTTTCTGTTCTGCTTTATTTCTCCAGGTAGAGCAAAATAGCAATTAATTTCTAACCACACAGAGAGATGTGCAGAAAAAAAATTCTACCAGTAAAGAGTACTGAAGGGACAATTCTGATACTTTTCATCTAGTTATCCATTCAAAAACTAACAACACCCATCTGTAAGGTGTGTGGGCCTCATGCTCCAGCATCTCTCACCAGCAGGTCAGTAGCTGTGGGAAGTACTGCGAATTGTCAGTGTCACTGATTACTATTTGCTAAGTGTGGGCAGTAGGCTAGGTCCTCTGCAAAGGGCTTTCTTGGGTGATTTTATGGAACCTAATCATCTTTTCACTCTCTTGGATACCCTCTTATTTTGCTGATAAGGAAAGAAGAACATTCAGAAGCAGGCTGATGCTGTGGCAGAGCTGGTTCTGCAGCCCTGATCTCTCCTCTCTACTAAGTTCAGAATGTACAAGGACTCCAGCCCTCAGAGAGATGCTCATAATAACATCATTATTCACTAAGAGCAGCCTTGGTCTGTAACCTGGGGGAAGGGCAGAGGAGTCCAGTGCTGTTCAGAGGACTGAAAGAAAAGCAAAAGGACCTACCAAACTGGGAGACCTTGTCACCCAGGGTCTTTTAAACCTTCTCTTCTGTTGTAGAATATTAGTTCAAGATGTGTCACATTCATTTATGCTGTGGAACATTTGTTTAATGATGAAAAGACGTGTTGCATTCTTTTATGTTGCATTTGTTTAACTCTGTGAAGCTGTGTTACATTGCCCATCTAAAACACCTGATTGGTCTAATAAAGAGCTGAACAGCCAATAGAAAGGCAGGAGAAAGGATAGGCGGGGCTGGCAGGCAAAGAGAATAAATAGAGGGAAAAAGAGAAAGAAGATCAAGGAGTGAGAGAAGGAGAAGGACTCCAGAAGCCTGCCACCCAGCTAGCTACACAGCAAGCCATGGAGTAAGTGAAGAAAGATATATAGGATAAAAATAAAAGCCCAGAAGCAAAAGGTAGATGGGATCATTTAAGTTGAGAAAAGCTAGCTAGAAATAAGCCAAGTTAAGGCTGGGCATTTATAAGTAATAATAAATCTCTGCATATATTTATTTGGGAACTTGGTGATGGGCCCCCCAAAAGAGTCCAAAGAGTAAAATCCCACCAACTATACTCTTCCAAGGAAGCTCTGCAGACCTAGAGTCTTTGTGACCCTCCTTAGCTCCTGTGGTCAGAGACACTGAGACCATTAGAAGCTAAATTTTGCAGTGTGACAAGATTGCTGATGTCACATCGCAGGCCTTATGGAGAATCAGTGTCTCTTGTCTCACTTTGTTACCTGCTGATCCAGAAAAGCTGGTCTTGTCCAGCCCTGTGTTGCTGTGGCTTAGACCTGGTCTGACTTATAGCCAAGTGTGGGCTCAGAATTCAAGATATCCAACTGCCTATCCAAAAAGTTCTATCATCCTTGGTGAACCCCGTTCACCTGGCTATAATCCCTGTCTTAACAGTTCTCCTCATTTGTGAATCTCTGCTCAGGTCACATCTCTACTAGTCTGTCTGTACTGCTGCTCATCCTACACCTTTTACCCACTTCCCCCTGTATCTATAGCCCTGAGCCCAGGGCCTAGCATGGAAGGGCACTTAATAAGTGACTGTTGAATAAATTTTGTCAAATATACCAGAAATGACACAACAGCCTCAGGCTCAGAGAGATATTTCATTATCTGGTGAGGAATTAAAAGATGCAAACTCATCTTTAAAATAATTGACTGCTCTTTTATGAGGCCTCTCATCTCATTTCTCTCCAGCCCTGCAGAGCACTGAAGCTCTTAAATATCCCTCATAATCAGAGGTAGTATTTATTCTATAAGCATTTCATTTAACAGTACTAAGACCCCACATCATCAGTGGTCATTCCTTTTCTCTGGCACCGGGAATGACGACTAATAGCTATTCCGTCTTGGAAAGAGCAGTTGAATGCAAAGAAGAAAGCCTGGTAATGCTAAACCATAATCTTCCCTTTGATTGATTTCCTGAAGGCAAAAGCTGGCCATTAAAAGCAGTGTTGCCTTCCCAAACTTTTTCAGAGGCCATCAGCCCTCCATAACACTAGGCAATGCATTGACATGGGGCAAAGGGCAGGTGCACAATGGGTTTTATCTCTGGAAATGGAATCTCATAATTGCATTTAAGAGCTATTCCTAAAGGGTACATCTTCATCTGGCCACTGGCCCATCATCACTTGAGACCTGGGATAGGTCATGGTTGCCCTTAGAAACAACAGCATCAGCGCCTAGTCAGCTCTTTCCAAGTGGGATTGCAAGTAGCAGACTCAGGGACTCAGGAAGAAATTAGACAGGAGCCCACCAAGGCTGGGAGTCTTCTATGGCCAATGCAAATGTACTCACATGTTTGAGGGCTGAGCCCCAGGACAGAGGAACCCTCAGTGAAAAGCCAAGCCTATGCTAAATGTCTGAAGATGATCCCGTGAGACTGTCACAAGCCTTTGTGAATTTACTGACAGTCAATTTCTGTCACCAAAACACAGGCTTTTTGTGTTTTATATTTTAGCACTTGACTATGAGTTTTTCCTTTGTCCAGGACATCATGGTAGATGTTGTGATAGTTACAAAATTGAATCATTATCATATTGAGCACCACTTATTGGCAGCATATAGGGGCACTCCACTGCATACTAGCTCACACAGCTACAGGAACCCTGGGTGGGAGGCATTTTATCAGATGGTGAACTTCACCCACCTGCTCAGATATGGGAAACAAATGGCTCAGAAGCTGCTGCACACTAGAATCTCTGAAAAGCGTACACAATGCCAATGCCCAGGTCACTCCACGGGGCAAATGGCATTGAGAGCTTCTTTGAAGGATGCCAGCATTGCTTTTTCAGTCCGCCAGGTATAACAGTGAGTGGCTCAACTCCATAGGCTGGTGAGAAGGGTGACAGACAGACTGGAATCCAGAGGATCTGACTCCAAAGCTATCCTTTTGTCACTGTCTTGGATGGTCTCTGCCTTCAAGTTGCTCACAGGCACAATAAAGGTGAAAGGGGCAGTCTATGGTGCTACAGAATCTGTTGATACTGAGCTGTCAGTTCTATTAGATACAGAGTTCAAAGAAGGAGACGTCCCTGAAGTGGGGGCTATCGATGGTGGTTTCTTTAGGAAATTCTCTTTTGAAAGAGGACCAGATGCACCTCTAGGAGTGAAGGGGTGCTGCAGAGAGACCAGTTTACACTCACAAAGCAAGAGCATAGGAGAACAGCCAAGGTCCATAGTTAGGTTGAAGCTTAGAGGACTTCCAAGGGGTAGGGAGAAGCAGGGATAGAAAGACAGTTTGGGGAGCAGCCAGGAGGCCTGAGCAGAGGAGGGCTGAGATGATGACCCATGTGGTTGGTACCAGAAAGCCTAGGAAGATTGCATCTTCAGTCTACTCAAGGAAGAGTCATGTACCCATGGACAGGGAAGGCACTCAGGCCTGCTGCACAAAGGGAAGAATTGAGAGAATGGCAGTACTGAGGAAGAAAGGTACAACCCTTCCAGGAATTAAGACCTGATCTGGGAGTGGGTGGGGGTGTGGTGGGGGGGCAGTGAGACTAGGAGTAAGTGTGACCGCAGAAGGGACAAGACACCAGGGACTGACAACACGGGGGTTCTGCTCTCAGGAGCAGCCCTGGCAAGTTAGGGGGTGTTAGGTCTGCCACACAACTTGTCATGCCTTAGTATTCGGTTTAAGGCTGGCTTTGAGTCTCCGGTGAAATAATGATGCACGTGGAGATAGAGAAATAAAAAGACATCATCTAGAATGTCCTACACAGTTCATGGAGTTACCAATACTCCGCATGTTCATTTTACATTCCCAAGCTCTTAAACTTCAAATCTATGCAACCATATGAGGAAAAGGTGTTAATAATGATGCCTTTTATGGCTCAAAGTTATGAACAAATAAAAAGCTTTATGTCTTTTGCGGTTGCTGGAGAACAGACTTACCAACATGAATATAAATGAAAATGTCAATAATTTTATTTGAGCTTCTTAAAGTATATTTAATTTCTTTTTACATTCCCCCCCCTGTATTTTTATGAAGCAATATATTCTACATATTAAGTTTCTGGAATACTTCAAGATCCAAACTAACCAGAACACAAAGTCGTCTTACTCCATCTGTGCCACTACAACAGAACACCATAGACAGTATCATTTCTAAATAAGGGAGATTGATGCCTCACTTCTGGGGACTAAGAAGTCCACAGTGAGAGCAGTGGCATCTTGCATCTGCTGGAGGCCTTTACTGCTCCGTACATGGAGAAAGGAGGAAAGACAAACCAAGAGGATGGCCACTGTAGCTTGCCATGACAGAAGAGCAGAGGAGAACAAACCCATTCCCACAAGCCCTCTGAGAGCAGCATCAATTCATGATAACCGAAAGCAACATCTCCCATTCAGCACTGTCCCACATGACTGTTGCACTAAGATTTGTTTCCAACAAGTGAACTGGGTAAGGGGACACTTTGATATGAAAAAAAAGTTACTTTGTGACTTCATCTTACAGAACAGAGAAAATAAACTAGCTATTAAGTCTATCAGAAGACAATGGCCATCAGGCTTGTAACATTAATGCCAGAGTCCCTCTTCAATTATTTCTTGAAATTTAGGAATACACAAAAGGGACTGTAGAAGAAGAGATTTGGAGACATCCTCAGTTATCCAAAAGAACCTCATTGGCTAGTTTTACTCCACTATTACAGGGAAGTCCCATCCTTGGAACTGTAGAATTCTAGTTAACCCTGACTTCTAGTTTACTTTGTAGCCTCTGAATATCACATTTGCCAACAAAGTAAAATGACTCACAACAAAGTAAGATGACTACCCACCCACTTTGAGGAAGGACATTATATAAATTGCCAAGAGCCACACAGTATGTATGTTATGTTGCCAAACACTTTATCATACCCAACGTCCTGTCTTCACTCTGCATTTTCAAAGAACCTATATATAAGACTATGTGACCTATGTATCATCACATGTGGGTGTCTTCTCTACAGCAGAACTGACAGGACCACTGGCTACACTGGCCTCCTGACAAATGGGTGTCTTTTGTCTGTACATCATCATGTGTAACATTAGTGTAGATGGGTAAAAACACAGAGTGGTTCCATCTTCTAAAATAACTATTTTCAGTGACTTCCAAATGCCCAGAATACAACTGGAATATTTTATTCCTAGGAAACTGGGAGTTCTCATTTTCAATAGAAGAATAAATTGGCAACTGCATATGATAACAGGTTGGGAAGGCAAGAAGACCACATGGAAACGAAATGCAGAGAAAAGAGTGAGGCTCCCAGAATACAGGGGCATTCTCCTGCAGCGGCCTTGTAAACCCCAAGCCAAACCCCATGGCTTCTTCCCGAAGAACAAACACAGGGACAGCTTCAAACATTCTCTAGGCATCCTTTCTCAGCAGCCTGGGTATTCCTGGGGGCGGGGGCAGCTGGGAGATGGCAATACCCACTACTCAGGAAACATCACACTGACCTCAGTGACCAGGGGGGATTGTGGAAGCACAGTCAAGTGGAATGACCATAGCTTAGTAGATGGGAGAATGGCATTTTAAATTTATATGTCCAAGAATTTTATACATAACTGTATAAAATATATGTAGTATTTAAAAGGTCTGAGTTTTTAAAAAATAAGGTCACCGTGGCCAGGGAAGAAATTGGAAGAGTTTTCCACTCATTCTCAGGATCTCCCCATCTGTCATCCCTGTAGCCTTCATGGGGACCCTTGATTTCTGCCATCATCTAAGTGCTGTTCAGGAATAGCATCCTGGAACCAGGCCTGTGAGGCCCTGTGCCAATAATTTATCCAGCATCCTTAGCAGGCTACAGGCTTCTTCTGGTCTCCACACATTTACACACATCCATATCCCCAGGCAGTTTCCTTTTCTGATATCTCTTTCAATTTCCCGGTGAGGATAGTCTAAAACCCTGGTAGCATAGTGCCCAATGTGGATGGAAAGCAGCACACTCCATGACAGACGGAGGCACGTGACTCCAGTGAGCAAACCATCAAACCCTGTTAGACAGATTGACAAAGAAGCTGGTTTCTTGGAGAAGATTGGGTCAGAAAGGCAGAGGCCTGGTGAGTGGCAGGTGCAGGGGGGTGGGCGGTCTGCTTCAAAAAGCTTCTACAGCTCACAGAGCCCTCTGAGGGCAGCCGACAGCTACTTAAGTTTCTGAAACCTTGCGTGACAGTGGGACAGATACCGTAACAGAAGGAAGCAGAGACTCTGTAATACCTAACACTCAAAAGCACTTGAAGTCTGTACAGACAGGGGAGTGGCTCTGTCCCCTGCCCTCAGAGGAAGCACAGCGGTTCTCTGGATAGCACCTGACAGAGGTATCTGCCCTACCTCACCTCCGCATAGGACCCTGACATCTACTCACAGCTATCTCCCTCTGCCTGCCAGAGAGAAGTCCTAAGACCATGGCTCTGAGGCCCAAGATCTGGAGATGTCACCTCCCGCAGCACACACGGAAGAAGAAACGCCTGAGAGTGGAGACAGAATGGCCTTGCTTCTGCCTCCAGGGCTGCTCAAGACCTATGGCTCACTCAAAGTACAATGGAAGCAAGATTGCCTTGTATACAGGGAAAGGAAGTTGGATCTGACAGGCCTCTTGTCAAGGGATCAATCAATGCCAGTCCTTTACCTGCAGAGCCATTGCCAGCGACCAGTCTTGAGAAGTGATAGAGCCTTTGATTAATTCTTCTAAACAGCATTTGAACAGAATTGCAGGAAAGCATTTTCTTTGCCAAATGACACTGTAAACTTTCTGGGGACCACGGGAAGGTGGCACGAAAATCAAAGGCACATTACAGAAATCACTGAAGAAAGCTCCCAACGCACAAAATATCAACCACAGCAATGTCATCTGTAGCCTGCCATCAAGATGAATGGGGGCTGGGAGAGACATCAGATGCCATTTATCAACTTGCTGTTCTGAAGGACAAAGCAGGTCGTTTTCCACTGAAGAGAAGTGAGGCAGCGTGAGCCAGGGCTGTGGGCTGTGGGCGAAGCTGAAACACCTGGGGGCAGTGCTGCACTCCACTGGGGAAGCGCCTTTCCTCTTTGTTTAAACAACAGTTAAAGAAGAAAGAAATAAAGCCATCACAAAAACTGTTCGAGAGCCAGGACGACGACTGCATAGGTAAAAATGCTTGCCACAAACCCTGAGGACCCAAGTTTAGCCTGGAACCTACTTTAAAACAAGCAAAGAAACAAACAAACAAACCTGAGCGTGGTAACACACATCTGCAGTCCCAGCGCTCCAAAGGCAAGATGGGAGGCAGAGACGAGAGAACTGCCCTGAAGACTGCACACCAGCTAGAGTGGAGTGCACAGCACAGCAGCAGGATCAAGAGAGACCCTGCCTCAGCAAGGTGGAGGCGCTAGCTGGCTCCTGGAAGTTGGCCTCTGATCTCCAGACACATGGCAAGACACATGTGCACTAGCACTTACCCCCACATCATATATATATACATCTTACACACATACCACACACAAAAATGTATTATCTTACACACACATCATACAAAAATGTATTATCTTACACACACATCACACACAAGAACATTTTTTTAGGCATCTTGATCTGAAGGAGGTCTTCTGTAGGTCATCACAACTGCCATGAGTGGATCCATCCAACAGACAGGTTATGTCCAGAAGTCAGAATTTCACAGCTCTCCCCATATCTGCTGGCTCTTATACTCTGCATTAACCTGTACCCACTGTAAAGAGAAGCTTTCTCTCACCAAAGTGGAGAGCAGCAAAAACCTAGGCTATAAACATGAATATTTAGAATGCAGTTTGACAGCATGGCCATTTAGCAAAACAAAACAACATAGTAAGGTGCATGTGCACATGTCTGCATGTACACACACACACACACATGTGGTGGTAATCTAATTGTACTGAAATATTATTTTGATTGTATGTTAATAAATAAAGTTGTCCGGGGGTCAGAGCTATTAGAGCCATAGCAAGAGTGTGACGGTGGTGGCACACGCCTTTAATCCCATAAGATCTCTGTGTGTTCAGGGATATAGCCAGCATTGGAGACATATGCCTTTAAGACCTAGGGGGCTGTACATTCAGACAGTGACGAGGCAGTCATGTGTTTGGGTTTACAACAATGAGAAGGCAGAACAACATACTATAAAAAAACGAACCGACAGGAAGTAGGTCTCTTTCGCGAAGCTGGGACAGCAGGAGGAAGGGTGAGATTTTAGCTCTGAGCTCTGACCTCTCGGCTTTCTCTTTAAAAAAAAAAAAAAAGAAAAGAAAAGAAAAAAAGAAAGAAAGAAAAGAAAAAGACAATTACTAGTTTTAAATACTTTACATTGGATTGAATTGTTTTATATTGTATACAAATTTGAAACTGATATTGTTAGAAAATGCTATATGCATATTTCTAATTGCATTTATACCATTCATTTAACAATGTAATGCAAATTTCTGATCCTTGAATGTTATTATTACCAACTATTAGGATATAAAGAAATGAAAGTTAGTAGTTAGACATTACAATAGAACTTTTAGTCATATTAGATATGTTTTAAAAAATGAGCAGAGATATTTTAGACAGGTCATCTTCAAACCCTTCAGAGATCTATAGAATATGGCATTTAAAATGTTTTAATAACTTAGAAAATTTTTCTTTTTTGAGACATGTCGGCTCCTGGCAGTACTAATCTACTTCAGAGAAAATATGGGCATTGAAGAAACTGCATATGGAGTCAACTTTCATTTTAGCAAAAGTTAGCCACTGGACAACAAAGTATCCTCGAATCAACAGGACAAAATGGACAGACAGATCACGAAACAAGGGACTACTGATTCTTGCCAAAACAAGTGTGGTTATGGCTTTATCAAAAGGCATCTTCTGAGGCCAGGACAATATGGCCCTATCCCTGAAGTGGCCTTCACATCCGGAAAAGGTACGGTGCCCTTTTCTTTGAAGGCAGCTTAACAGGCAGATGGCCGATGGATTCTGTTGTACAATGGAACAGCAGCTGAAAGCTCATGCCTCTCAAAAGTAGACTGGCATTTAATAGAGGGATGTGGAGAAGAAGGGGATGCTGAGATGAAGCCATATATACACAGCCAAGAAGAATGGACAGCTGAATTTAAAAACTGTCAACAATTTCCAGAATTTAAAATCCTGAATCATGACAGGACACTAGTGGAATTCAGGTGTTTCTGGTACGTGGACTGCTCTCACCCAATGTGAGGTTGAACTGTTGACCTTGTGTACATCCTACTTCACAAATGAGTCTGTCAGATACACTAAGCCTATAGGCTGAAGATGATGCCCCAACACTACGGAGAAACCTCAGGTGACTGCCCAGGCAGCTGGCTGTTTCTGTCAACTCACAAATTTTTTGCAAGTTGCTTGCATGCACTTCCTGTTTTTATTTTTGTTAGCTAATATTATTCCCTTCTTGGGTCTCTGAGGGAGTTGAAGATTAGTTAGTTATGGTTGAAGATTAGTTAGTTATAGTTGAAAATTAATTAGGATAGAAAGTGCATTAGATATATCTTGGATTTACCAAAATAGGATAGATAATGGAATTATTTTCTCTGATTTGTCAAATACCTGTTTAGGTATTTATTACTTGTGTATATTGTATATAGTTATTGTACTTTTGTATATAGTTTTTCTTTTGTTAGTTATAACCTTTTGCTTTTTTTCTTTTTATTAAAATAGAAAAGGGGAAATGTGGTGGTAATCTAATTGTACTGAAATATTATTTTGATTGTATGTTAATAAATAAAGTTGTCCGGGGGTCAGAGCTATTAGAGCCATAGCAAGAGTGTGGCGGTGGTGGCACACGCCTTTAATCCATAAGATCTCTGTGTGTTCAGGGATATAGCCAGCATTGGAGACATATGCCTTTAAGACCTAGGGGCTGTACATTCAGACAGTGACGAGGCAGTCATGTGTTTGGGTTTACAACCAATGAGAAGGCAGAACAACATACTATAAAAAAACGAACCGACAGGAAGTAGGTCTCTTTCGCGAAGCTGGGACAGCAGGAGGAAGGGTGAGATTTTAGCTCTGAGCTCTGACCTCTCGGCTTTCTCTTTTACATTGTTTCTGTGTTTCTTATTTAATAAGACGGTTGGTTACATCTATATCTACACACACATACACACACACACACACACACACACACACACACACCAGAACCTATGTCCTTCCTAGCCATGACTTTTGACCAAGTTTATAATACTCCCAGTAGCTGCAGCTACCTGAACAAGACCTGCACAAGTTAAGTCAAAATTCCAGCATGGATGGGCATGGGTCCTCAAGACTCCACCCCATCTGAAGAGATATTGGCAGTGGGAGGCTCCTGAGGGAGCTTTCCTTTGGGGCTGAGGTTGCAAGTAGATTGTTCATGCCCCAGTAGATGGCCAGATGTCCATGTGCACATTGGGCAGTACTAATTAGACTCGGTGGGTTATTAATAACAAAAATAAATAATAAAAGACATGAAGCTGGGAGGGAGATGAAGTGCAGGGCACTGGGGCAGTTAGAGGGAGATAGTGTAGATGGATATGATCCATATATATTGTTTGAAACTTTCCAAGAATAGAAAATGTTATTAAAAATGGCTTTGGGTTACACAGTCCCTGGAAGACATGTGATCGGCCCTCCAGAGAACAAGGGATCTCATTCCTTCTAAGTCCAGGTGATGTTTGTCCAACTCCACAGCCCTCTCCCTGAGCACGCTCTAGTGGTCGGCCCCTGGCTGGATCTGAGGGGCAGTGACAGGATCCTCCCTTAGCTAACTTCTTCCCTCTCCTTCCCCGCAGCTCACATCCCGAGACCAAGCTTGCTGTACTGCTGTCTCCACCCAGAAGCTTCCTCTGACTTCGGGTTGGACAACATACATTTGTACCATGGCCCACCCCTGCCTCTTCTCATCTCAGACTCTCTTGGGTGAAGACACATTGACTGTCTTCCCTGATGCCTGCATTGCCCAAGCTGCAGTACATCAAGACCATTCCTTGCACATCCCATTGACCTGCTGCACTGGCAGGTTCTGGAGGGCACTTCCTGAAGAAATCTACCCTAGAGACAGCAGTGAGCTGGACAAAAACAGTGCCATCCTGACCCTGTGGTATGAGATGTTTCATAGCACTGTAGCAGGATTAGTGTGATTAATGCTAGAACATAAATATTCATTATACTTCTTAAAATGACCTATTTAATAAACAGAATTGCTGAGAATTTTTGAGGGTTTATATATACATATGTATGTATGTATATACATGTCTACACACACACACAGGGTACTATGAACCAAGAAAATCGGGGAAGCTCTGCTCTCAGGTGAAGTAAACATAAGGAGTGTGAGCTCACAGGCCTCCCCCAGTGACATCATCCAATCCCACCTGCAGTACTACTGTGTCTGTCCACCTGTTCACCCTAACATCTGCTGAGCTCCTACAGTGTGTAAATGCTGTGTTGGGGGATGGGGGTCCAGGGCAAGGTCCTACCATAGCACTTGGCCTAGCAGCCAGACAAAAAGCTTTCTCAAAATGGCTCTTTGATGAGCTTCACAGACTGAGACATGCAGAAACATGTCCATGGTCCCTGGTGTGGCCACAGCACCAAATATATAAAGACTGTCAGTAAACAAGCATCTTTATATCAGAAAACTTAGGATCAACGTAATGAGTAACTCCAAGCAGAAACCTCGGAGAACATTATAGAAAGACAAGTATGAGGACCCCAAGTAGCCCCAAATCCTGGGATACAGGGCCCCAAGACAAATCATATGTGAGACAGTCTCACTTTTCCCTGCCCACTGCCTACCCCACACCCCCCATATCAGTAAGGCCATGAGGAATGGAGAAGAAATGATGGTGATGTGATTGGCAGAGGGAGACCAGATCTTTTCATTATGAAGTACTATAATTAGGAAGTAGAATCCGACAAGAATGATCAAACCAAAGACCAAAAAAGACCTACATCTGCTCTTCTGAGGGAAACAGGGAAGGGGGTCTGAAAATATCTGAGGTAGAGCTCAGGCTGCAGCTCTGCTGCATGGAGCTTAAGTGGAAGAAGCTCCATGAGCACAGTGCCTCTGACTCCCAGGGGAATATAAGTGTGTAACAAGGAAGCCATTCCCCAGCCCCCTCCTAATTCTTCTCTTTGAATAGAGAAATTGTGAATTGTTCAACTAAAATTATTTAATATATATCAATAATGATACTAATACATCCATGCTTCATCATAACAGGGTATTCTGGTAACAAAAAAGACTCCAGTCAGCTTAACACAGATACTATTGAACACATCTATTCCATTCCTAAGTATTTACCTGAGGGAATAAACCACACATTCACTAAAGCCTTGTACATGAGTATTTATAGAAACTTTAATTTGGGATCATAGCAAAACAAAAAATCTACCAGCAACCCAAGTATCCATCAATCAAATGCCATGCATCTGTATGGTGGAAGACTAGTCACCACTTAAACAAGCTAAGTCGAGGCATCAATGGGTGAATCTCAAAATTCTTATGCTAAGTAAAAGCCAGACAAAAAAAGTATATGGTGTATATTTTGATGTGTGTGTGTGTGTGTGTTGTTGTGTGTGTGTGTGTGTGTGAATTTCTCCCTAGGGAGTAACAACTAATTTGTAATGAGAGACAACAGATCAACGTTTGCCTGTGTGGTAGGGAGCAACATGAAGGAAGACAGCGAGAAAGGATCATAAAAAAAGGATGTGGAAATTTGGAAGGTGATGGATTTGTTCATTGTCTAACTCGTGATTATGGCTTTAGGGGTGTGTATAGTGCCAAAAGTGAGAACACTGTACACTTTAAATAAGTGCTGTTTGCTGTGTTCTAGCTACAACTGTTAGGGAAATGGTAGCAGAGAATGTTCTAAAAGGCTGTACACAGAAATATAAATTGATGGCTTGCTCTTAGAAAGCAGTTTGGCTTTTCTTTGATACTACTTTTAAATCTGTATCCTAGAGACATAAAATGAGATACAACAGCTTCACTCCTGGATCATTTATAATGGTGGGAAAAGCTAGGAAATACTAATGTATCTGATGAAAAAAAAAGCCCTGTTCCAATAAATCACTGTACCTCACATACTGAAATATTATGCAGCCATTAAAGGCCATGCTTATGAGAAGCTTTTAATAACCTGGAAAAATACTTACATGATAATGCCAAGTGAAAAGCACCAAGATATAAATTGTATATATGGTATGAATTGAATTATGTAAAATTATGCACAGCAAAGTTTCTGAAATATCTTTAGGATTATTTCTGAGTGATAAAGGGTATGGGTGATTTTTAATTTCAATGCAAATTTAAAAATGTTCCTATTTAAAATGTATTTTCCTTAATTTTCTACAATAAGACTGTATTTTTAAATTGTGAAATAAATAAGCTATCTTCAAGGAACTCTAATTTTTCTTGTTCCCTGAAAAAGCAGGCTCTTACAAGGCGAAGAACCAGATTGCATTTCTGTAATCCTCGCATCTGTGAAGATGTAGGGAAGATGCCTCACAAGCTCCAGTCTGTTACTTGAACCCCCATTCCTTCTTTTTTTACTTTTAAATCACCTAGAGATTCGACTGATTGACAGCACACGTTATCATCTCACCATTGTGTATGTTTTATTAAAAACCTGCTTCTATTCACATATGAGGGTGAGGCCTTGAAGGCAAAGAATGGGTCCTTGCTTCGGCACAGTTCCCATTCCACCTTGCCACAGGATCCAGGAAAGACAGGATGTACACACAACAGCAATGGTGTATGTTGTTTTTATAATACCATTCCCAAAACCTCAGCAAAACAACAGCCTAGGCTATTTGGATGAGTGACTGGGTTGGTGGTTCTTTGGCTTGAATTTTTGAAAAAGATGGGAGCATGGGCCTGCTGAGACTGACCCCAGGAGTTTTTCCTACTTGTCTGTTTAAGAGTTGGAAGCACTAGGGCTCTGTGGTCACTCCACAGTCTGTGAGCTCATGTCATGTGCTCTTCATTTTTCTATCTATGGAGTCCAAGGCAAAGATTTATACATTTTTATTCAGTGATTTCTAAAAAAAAAAAAAAGCTAAGAAATTGCTTGAGAAATTACTATGAATCTTGTTCTGCATTTCTATTTTAATTTATATGCAAGAGAATTTACAGTTTTGCAAGACTTGCCATTCTTGTCTTAGGGTTACTACTGCTATGATGAAACACCATAACCAAAAGCAACTTCAGGAAGAAAGGGTTTATTTGGCTGATACTTCCACACCCATATGCCATCACTGAAGGAAGTCAGGATAGGAACTCAGACAGGGCAGGAACCTGGAGACAAGAGCTGATGCAGAGGCCATAGAGGAGTGATGCTTACTGGCTTGCTCCCATGGCTTGCTCAGCCTGTTTTCTTCTAGAACTCAGGACCACCAGCCCACAATGGGCTAGGACCTCACACATCAACCGCTAATTAAGAAAATGCCCTACAGGCTTGCCTACAACCCAGTCTTATGGAGGCATTTTTTTAATTGGAGTTCCCTCCTCTCAGATAACTCAAATTGACACAAAATTAGTGAGTACATGGTGTGAGCCTTGAAATAATGATTTATTTCCTGAGAGTCTTTGTGGTAGTTGTAAGTGATTGACACCCCCATGGTGATCCTGCTCCCTTAGCGGAAGGGTCCTCCAGCCCTGTTCTCTGGCCCCCTATTGAATAGCTGAATCCCAATGTAACTTCTATCATGGTCACCAATCCTCACTTTGTTCATCAGCAAACTTTCTAAGATAGCTAAATCCTCCAAAAAGCTATTGATGGACACACAGAAGGAAAGGACAGCAAAGGCTAAAAGTCATCAGCTGGGGGTGAGTGACTAGGGATACAAGCCCACTGTCAGGCCTTGAGGAGAAGTGAAAATAGAAAGACATTGTGACCTATGTCCTCTAAAATCAACACCAAGAAGATTCAATGTGCAGCGTCTTTATAAACTGCGAGAAACCACTTAAGCTTTCAGAGCTGATATGCTCAGATCTAGTGAAGAAGGTCTGGACAGAGGAAGAAAAGAAAACCACAGGGAAGGCATCTCATTGTAGTGGTCTAAGATGAAGGTGATAGGGTCTAAGCTAGGGTGGAATGGATCTGGTGGCAAAGAGCATGTTTTCATGTATGGGACATGGCAGAGAGAATAAGCTAGCTTAGCGAAGGGCATTTTAGTTTGTGCGATCTATAAGACAACCCAAAGGATGTAGCTTGAGGCAGTAGCATGTGTTGAAGCTTAGGGGCAATTTTCTGCTGCAGAGTGTATCAGTCACCTTTTGTTGATATGATAAAACAGCATGACCAACACAACTTATAAAATAATGCATTATTGAACTCACAGTTCCAGAGGGTTAGAGTCCATCATGGCAGACTGAAGATGTAGCAGCAGGAACAGCTGAGAACTTACATCTCAATTCACAAGGGGGCAGAGAGCACACTGGGAATGGCATGAGTCTTTTGAAGGCTCAAAGCCTGCCCACAGTGATGCACCTCTTTCAATAAGACCACACCTCCTAATCCTTCCCAAATGGTTCCACCAACTGGGAACCAAGTATTCATACACATTCATTCATACACATGACCCTGTGGAGGCCATTCTCATTCAAACTACAACAAAAATAGGTAGTATTAAAGCCACAGGCATAAGAAGTAGGATCGGAGGCATTAAATGAATGACTCAGACTCTGAAGAGCTTACCACAGTAAGGATATTACCAAATAGATGACTGGAAAAGAGAGCAAGGGAATTCAAGAGACAAAACAAAAAGTGGGGTGGAAGACTTGGGAGATGAGGAAAGAGAGGGAGTCAACAGACAAGGGACAAGGGAGGATATGCTGTCAAATGCTGCATCTGAAAGAATCCTCTGAGCATGGCATCAAAGGGATCACTGATGATCCAAAGTAGACTATATCTTGTAGAAGATAGATATTGGGTAAGAGATATAATACCTGCTCCATGCTTAGTCTTGTGATTATATATCATTATATTGATCATTATCCAAACTGGAAAACAGTAATTACCCCAGGTATTTCCAGACAAATTTAATATGAAAAATGAGGCAACCAAATATCAGATAGCAGGTGGAGGGAAACTCACAAGACTCATGAAACCTACAAGAAACTTACAAGGCTAAGAGCTCATTAAACTTGTAAAAGTCAGGAGGTCCCTCCCTGGGGATATATAAGCACTAAACCTAAGTTTAATAAGTTAATAGGAGAGGAGATTCTTGTTTAGTGTAGCTGCTTGAAAGCTGGTCAAGGAACTCCAGAGATGTGCCTTCTGGGTATGCTGGATGAGCTTTTAGGACAGAAAAACAGTGGCTGGAGTCATCTATGCTCTCCATGCTCCTGTAATTAACATCAATAAATTCTTTGGTTCACCTAGCTGCACTTGATGGGATCATTTCTTTGGTCTCTATCTCTAGTGAATAAAATAAAGTCCTCTGAAAAGTCACTCAACACTAAGTGATGGAGAACCAGATCAAATGGCAAGGCAGGAAACCACTACAACCTTAGGGTTGAAAGGATAGAAGTAGTCAGGGATACCAGGGTAGGGTGGAGGGTAAGGGACCCAGGGTCCTGCAAGGGAAGGAAGTGCAGATTCTTAGAAAAAGGGAACACCTGCTTGTGCCCCAAGTTCTAAGTGTCAGGTGTAGCAGGGCAAGGCTTGGGATCTGGGCAGTCCCGGAATGCCCTGCTCAGAATGAGCATCCCCTGTTGCGTTCACCTCCACCAACCTTGACTCCAGCTTCACTCTCGGTCTACATGGTGCTCCTGCATAGCAGCATCATTTAATATTTTAATCTGTCATCTTGTGGGTTTCTCTATCAAAACTCAGATCATCTTGAGGACAAAGAACTGTCTCTCAAATAGACAACATTCACCGAAGCATATGCTCCAAGCAGTCTGCTAAATCCAGAAGGAGAGAGAAGGGGGAATTATGAAACAGACACAGCATTGGTGAATTTGTGTTCAGGAGATGATATCCTACCCTGAATAGCTCCTGAGGCAAAAAAAACATTTACCAGCAAAAAATAAATTACGTATTTATTTAATTAAGACTTTTAGCGTTTCAAGGAATCCTATTACTAGTGAATGACAAGCAGCATTGTGCTCAGAGTTTTTGTCATGTAAATGTTGCATTTATGCATCAGCTTTAACCTGTCAGCCATTCACAATATTCTTTAGAGAGCTTCCTTTCTGTTTGCTTCATGGTTATTGCTTTTAACCGGAAAACAGGGAAAAAGCAGAGTCCATTCCAAGTGGGACATCCCTTTAGTAGACCTTCTGTGTTGTGATTTCAAAACCAATACTTCAACAATAAACCAGAACAAAATCTCCTTCAGAGAGTAGGATGTGAATGACAATGCTTTCCCTGTTCTCCCTGACCCCCAAGGCCAGCAGGTGTCACTAACAAGACAATCACTATGCTAAGCCACTTCAAAGGGATGGAGGCCTCTGTCAAGCCCCAGCCCTCATTTCTAAGGCACTCAAATTGTGCAGGATGGGAACATAAAAAAGACACACTCTTGCTTTCAGTAAGTACAGAACAGAGTCGGGAACACTATTAATACACACATACAAAAAAAAAAAAAGGAACAAAATATATGAACCCATTACCTCATGAGAGGCTGTACAGAACAGCCAGGCAAAAATCAAGGGCTCTGAAGTCAGCGATCAGGGTTCAAGTACTGGAGTCATTAGTCATGGACTCACTGAAGAGCTCTCACTGTTTCCTCATCTGTATCAAGATATGCACCTCAGAGTTCATTCAGAGATGGTTTGAGCTGATGCCCGGCAGTATCTAGAACACGCTAGCCTATAGTACAATGCCCTTTGTGTCAGCTGCAGGGCAGGTGGAATGCAGCTTGACAAAGTAGAGGAACTGTCTGCAGACTGTTTCACCCCTGACACTATGCTTCCCTCCAGCCCTTGGGTCTAACTTCCCACAGTTCTCTTAACGGATGCGGATTCTCTAATAGGGAATATTCAGGATTCATTCTCCAGGAAATGAGTGTCTCTGTCTACCTGTCCTTTCTTGAAGCATAAAGGCCACTTTAGATAAGACCAAAGTCAGGTGCAATAAATCAAGGAGGAAATTCAAGTCCTTCATTAGGGACAGATATACTTAAGGTGGGGTCCTTGCTCTAGCTGCCTTAGGAATGGGATCCAGACAAGTCCACAAGAAACCTTGCAGATTCTGTTTTGTGCTCTGGAGCCCTGGGCTTCCTGGCAAAAAGAGTCACCATCCTTTGTTTCCATGCATTCAGGTAGCCAAACCATATGTGGGGGCCATCATAGGACTAAGTAGTTTTCTCAGTAAGGTCCAGCCCTTGAGATATCCATCCCAACCATCTGAAGAAACAACCAGATGATCTCAACCTCCAGTCAGGTTCACAGACATCACAGAGCAGAGGCAAACTGTCATCACTGTCTTAGTTTGGGTTTTCATTGCTGTAAAGAGACACCATGACCCTGGCAACTCTTATAAAGAAAATGTTTAATTGGGGAGGCTGGCTTACAGTTTCAGAGTTTCAGTCCATTATCATCATGATGAGGAGCATGGCGGTGTTCAGGTAGCACATGGTGCTGAAGCTGAGAGTGCTACATCTTGCAAGTAACAGGAAGTCAACTGACTATCGCACTGAGGGAAGCTTAAGCAAAAGACCTCAAGGCCCAACCCCACAGTGACACACTTCCTCCCATAAGGCCACACCTCCTAATAGTGACACTCCCTTTGGGGGCCATTTTTTTTTTTCAAACCACCACACCAACCCATCTCTAAGTCTCTGGGCCATGTGACCTATGAACATAGGAAAGATGTAGCTGCTAGAATGCTGGTTATCAACAGACAACTACAACACCAGCCTCTTACAGTCCAAGCTCTACAACATTGAGCTCATTTTACAGCCACCTCTGGGGCGAAGATTCATCTATCGTGCCCATTTTTGAGATGAGAACATGAGTCTTCAGCAGTTCTACAACAGCTTCCAAGTAATATAATCAAGATCCAGACACAGCTCACATACCATGCATCAGTTACCCAGAATTAAGAGAAGGTTTCAAATAATCAGATGTTGTACTCAGTTCCAACAATTCCATTTGCATGTATTTTATGCGCTGATAACACTCATCTCTGAAAATAAAGTCATTTGTCTGAGATATATATATATATATATATATATAATATATATATATATATATATATATATATACACCCCTGTGAGCTGGCCATGATACAAGGCTAAGCTGATTGGCTAATTCACATCAAGCTGCACCTGTGACAATGGATCAGCATATCTAGTCTTTCAGAGAAAGGTCAGAATTTTTATTAGTGAGGTTTTCAGTGCCTTGCCTGGAATATTTGAACAGCCATAGTAATTCAGACCTGTGAGCGCTTGAGGCTGAGGGGTGGGGTGTTCTGTGGGCTGTTCCATCCTGGCAAGGGAAATGCTGACGACAGAGCTTCACAAATTCACTTATAGGTGCTCTGAGAAAATACTGAAAATAGACACTGAAGAAATCTGGCTGTGATCAGGGGTACCAGATGTTCCCCCCAGACACTTGGATTACGTGGGCTGCAGGCACCGGGCCCAGTTCAACTCTTTTCCCAGCCAAAGGGGGCCTCCCCAGCCCAGACATGGTGAAAGGAACTGGGGCATCCTCAAGGAGGCTTCTGAAACCTGGGTAGAGAGGACAGTTTCCACAACCTCCAGGCCCCATGTCTACATCAGCTGCAGATCACTGCACAGCACATTTGTTCCAGCGAAGTCTTCCAGGCCCAGATGGTATGAAGGCGGGTTCTGAGTCCTGCACATGAGCACTGAGAGTTCCCAGAAGTCATATTCAGATCTCCAAATGTCCCACAAAGCCTCATAGCTGCCAAGCAAGTCTGGCCGAATGTCTGAAGGCACCGGGTGTTCCAGTCTTGACGGATTTGCCTTATGGGATCCAGAGAGGTACAACAAGGACACTTTCTGTAAATGGCTTCCTTCCTCCGCCTCTCTTGGTCTGGGCTCCCTCAAAAGCAGGCTCTGAAACTAGACTACAGTATAGGTCTGGGGGCTGTGGGGGGACGATCTCAGGGAAGATGAGAAAGGGAGTATAAACGTGATACAGAAAGAGAAGGAAGCCAGTTACCACCACAGGCAGCTAGGACACTGGGTCCCTCAGATGTCCTCTACCTGCAGGGGAAGGGAGTTGGATGGGGTGGAGCAAGGATTTGCCAAACTGATAAAGACAGGTTCTGGAGTGTAAATTTCCTAGAACTTGTGATCTGCCATGCCTTCAAACAGAGGATGCCAGTGACCAGAGAGAACCCATAAGCAAAAGGCTGAATCTATTTGAATTTGAGTTGTAGACACAAGTGCAGGAGATGTGGAAAGGCACTTAGGAGATGTTACAGCATCCATACACATGCATCTTACATCTTGGCTTCTAGCAACCTGCACCTCATTGAACCTGATACAAAAACATTCAACACAGGAAGTTGAGACAAAGATGCAGCATATCCTGAAGCTCATTTCCTCTGTGAAGAGGAGGCTCCAGCTTCTAAGCCACTGCTAGCAGGTTCTCCCTGACTCAACACCACTCTATTCTCCCAGCTCAGTACAGTGGGGTTGGGAATAGGACCAGCCCTTCGTCATCCTCAGCTGGCTGTAGGTGAGATATGAGGCCATTTCCAACCAGTCTTGTGATATAGGGAGGTCTAGAAACATTCAGAGTCACATGAAAATAGAAAAGCTTAGTACCCCATAAAACTACCACAGCACAGTACTACCCAATGATATTCAAGCCTTAACC
Source organism: Peromyscus leucopus (assembly GCF_004664715.2). NCBI lineage: Eukaryota > Metazoa > Chordata > Mammalia > Rodentia > Cricetidae > Peromyscus > Peromyscus leucopus. The sequence goes on from NC_051069.1 coordinate 86,489,902, forward strand.
ACTTCCTAACACAACCATATTGAGAGCTTAGTGTTCATTTTGAGCAACATCTCCTTGGAAGTGGTCTGCATATATGCTGAAATGTGAAAGAGATGCTAAAATAACACGCCCTAACCATCTGCTTTACTCCTCAAAATTGTTGTTCAATGTACTTTTGTCTGGCTGTCAGGTATTTCATAACCCCATGCTTTTGCTGCCATGAGTGTGTGTGTGTGTGTGTGTGTGTGTGTGTGTGTGTGTGTGTGTGTGTGTGTTTGGGAAACTTAAACTATTGCTGGGGCATCAGGAGGTAAATACTTTAGAAAATTACAAAGAATCCCTTTCTAAATATACTGCAAGACTTCAAGACGGAATCTATGTGGCAGATTTGGCTTGAGAGGTGCATCCTCAGGAGGAAGTTATTTGGTAAGTCAGGAAAGAGGGGTGGGTGTGAGAACCCCTCCCCACCAAGCTTTTCTCCTTACACACATGGGCTGTGTCTGCACGGGAGCTTCCAGGAACGTCATCTTTAAATTCACAGCTTGTCGTCTATCATAATTGAAAATATGGTGGCGCATAAGAAATGATGTTGACTTTGGAATCAGAATGTCAACCAGGTCTTTTCATTTCAAAAATACATACATCCCTTGGTGCCTGAAGTTACTGTTAGGCTGAAATTTTTATATACTCAACTCCAAGTCAAATATTACAGAACTACCAAATGTCACCAAGCCACTTAGTGAGAGAATGTACTATTCCCCCATTAAATCAAACCATTCGATTGCATTTTCATCTCCAAGTTGCTGAATCTCTCTTTGGCAATACAGTCTCTTCCTTAGCAACACTTCAGCCTTATAGGGAAGGAGAAAGAAGCTTTAATCTCAGCACTTTGGAGGTTGAGGTAGGCAGTTCTCTATGAGTGGCAGGCTAGCTGAGGCTACAGAGTGAGACCCAGTCTCAAAAAAACAAACAAACAAACAAACAAAAGTGTGTGTTTATGGGGTGGGTCAGGGGGCAGAGATAAACCCTACCTAGGGATTTAAAAGCAGAACAAAATCAAAATTCCCCTTCCTCTACACTATCAATGAAAGCACAAAAAAGAATCTTTGTACCAACAGGACAATGTCTCATCTCTAGAATATCAGTGTTGACCATATGTTCAGCCTGTTGTTTGAGTATACCATTTCTTAGTTTTTGCCCTACCACACTGTTGAGCTCCTCTTTCCCAGTAGACGGCAACCACCTACAATGTATTGCAGTCAGGTTCACACATTCTAATTGACTTTTGGTTACAGACTTAATCCAGATCATTTTAATCTTCTATCTGACCCAAAGAGGTCACCTACTCCAAAGGTGTGAGGCAAACCATGGCACCAGCACCACTTAACACCTCTGTGTGTCAAGGACAGATGGAGAGAAGCAGGAGTCTCTACAGTGAACCAGGCAAAGAAATGTTCTCTGTATCATTGATCTAAATGATGCTCTAGTGCATGCTTGATGGGCTCCACTACCAAGGATGACTTAGAGGCAGCTAACCCACTGAAGACTGACAACTATGGCATGAACAACCCATGCACATCTGCATCAGCTACCCTACTGAAAGTTTCCAAATTTCCCAGTCAATCTTCACCTGTTATATACATTTGGGGAAGGGATAAGCCTCATAAAGATATCCCAGAGGCTCCTGAACCTTTGAGCATCCTGAGCACTGTGAACTTTATGTGTTTCCCCTCTCTTTCCATGAGGGAATGTTCGTAGACTTTGTCTCATAAGGGACTTAAGTGAGTGACCACAGCTGCTCTGATTCCACACAGCATGAGTCTGGACCATGCTGGAGGAGGAAGCTAGGCAACAACTGTTAAAGTCAACTTGTTTCACTTGGCCACCAGCTGGTAGAATTTTCCTCTTTCCCACTGACAGTCCCCAGAAAGGATATATTTACCAAAACTATGTGTATTTTAAGGCAATCACAACTTGTGAGTATATATGAAATCCATCTTTGATATCTGGGGGTGGGGCTGGGAGTGAGGCTGAGACCTGGGCACCTGGGCCTGATCATCTCCACCTGAACTATACTGTTCTGTTTTTGACAGCAGCCACAGCAGAGCAGGTCAGCTAAATGCTCTTTGTGTAGCTTTAACAGATCCTGAGTCTTCTGTCCTAAGAACTGACGCTAGCATGTGTCTTGTCTTGTTCAGAGTGTTACCAGAAACATTTTATCAGTTGTAAAAATCACCTTACTGCCTTCCTATTTATGATGTCATTATGTATGGATACTAGATATCTGGATGTGTTGGTGGCTATTGAATTCATAGTGACTCACATCACATCACTGTAAAATTCACAGCAAACATCTGCTTTATTTCTTCCTTTAGCACAGGTAGGCCAAAGCATTTGCACATTGAAATACATATTACTACACATTATTTCCCTTTAACTCCTGTCATTTCAGCTTGTAGTAGAATATTATTTTAAGGTGTGTTACTTTTGTTTATGTTGCGTTTGTTTAACTCTGTGAAGCTGTGTTACTGTGCCTGTCTAAAACACCTGATGGTCTAATAAAGAACTGAACGGCCAATAACAAGGCAGGAGAAAGGATAGGCAGGGCTGGCAGGCAGAGAGTATAAATAGAAGGAGAAATGTGGGAGGAGGAGAGCTAGCGAGCAACTGGGGGAGGAGGAGGAGGATTCTAGGGGCCAGCTACACACACAGCAAGTAAGAGCAAGATTTACAGAAGAGAACTGGAAAAGCCCAGAAGAAAAGAGGTAGACAGGATAAGTTAAGTGAAGAAAAGATGGCTAGAAACTAAGCCATATAAGTCTCTGTGTTTACTTGGTTGGGTCTGAGCGGCTGTGGGACTGGCGGGTGACAAAGATTTGTCCTGACTCTGGGCAAGGCAGGAAAACTGTAGCAACAAATGGCGCCCAACGAGAGGGCAAGAGTTTCCACCTAAAACCTGAGAAAAGATTCTAAAACGGAGCTAAAAACAGCTTCCTAATTGTCTCTCTCAAATGAGCAGCAGCTGCCGGTTTGAGTTCCTGGCGGGTTCCTGGCGTGTGCGCTTGACCTGCAGTATGGCGGGAATGAGGCCTTTGCAAGTGGCACATTAAGCTGCGTGGTGGATTTAGCCTTTGCTAGTACAAAACAAAAAAGAGGTTTCTGGGCTACACACTGCTTGGATAAAAGCATAGACCCAGGATGGCTCCCAGAGCTGGCGGAAAAGGTACCGCCGCCATGTTGGGAAGCTGAAGTGGGCTGAGTCAGCAGCCACAGCGCCGTTTCAGGCTTAAAAGGCTGCAGTTTTAGCCGGGCGGTGGTGGCGCACGCCTTTAATCCCAGCACTCGGGAGGCAGAGCCAGGCGGATCTCTGTGGGTTCAAGGCCAGCCTGGGCTACCAAGTGAGTTCCAGGAAAGGTGCAAAGCTATACAGAGAAACCCTGTCTCGAAAAACCAAAAAAAAAAAAAAAAAAAAAAAAAAAAAAGGCTGCAGTTTAAAGCAATAGGCTCAAGGTAATATAAAAAATAAGCCACATAGAGATAGCTACCACACAGAGAATCTGGATTATGTTCTCTTTGATATTTGTAACTGAAGAAAAACATTTGATTGCAAAAGCTGTTGAGTTATGCCAAAATGTATATTTTAAAGGTACCTTAACTTCAAAATTTGGATGTAAGGATATGTTGCTTTGGAAAGGAGGCTCTGCTTTTGTCTCCACAGAAAGCCAGAGGCTATGGATTTGTTCCAGATTAAGATACATCAGGTTTGACCAGCCAAGACCCCCTGAAAGGTCTCCGATGACACCCATGGCCCAGATGATCCAACATCCAGAATCGTTTCAAGGCAACTGGCTCAGACGATACGGTCTCACGGACTACTCCATGATCCTAAAATTTTCTTTGTGTCCCCATAAGATACAGCGCCCCCCTCCAGCAGGAAGTAGTAAGAGAAGCTACGCCCAAATTCCCAAATATACCAAGCTGACTTTGGAGATGTGTAAAAGTTAAAACCTTCCTTTTAAAAAAAAAGAAAGGGGAAGTGCTGTGGGACGGTCTGTATGTCAAATTGCTCTGATTGGTCAATAAATAAAACACTGGTTGGCCAGTGGCCAGGCAGGAAGTAGGTGGACAAGGAGAGAGGAGAATTCTGGGAAGCGGAAGGCTGAGGCAGAGAGAGACACTGCAGCCGCCGCCATGACCACCAGCATGTGAAGACGCCGGTAAGCCACCAGCCACGTGGCAAGGTATAGATTTATGGAAATGAATTAATTTAAGCTATAAGAACAGTTAGCAAGAACCATGCCACGACCATACAGTTTGTAAGCAATATAAGTCTCTGTGTTTACTTGGTTGGGTCTGAGCGGCTGTGGGACTGGCGGGTGACAAAGATTTGTCCTGACTCTGGGCAAGGCAGGAAAACTGTAGCAACAAAGCCAAGCTAAGGATGGGCATTCATAAGTAAGAATAAGCCTCCATGTGTGATTTCTTTGGGAGCTGGGTGGTGGGCCCCCAAAAAGAGTAAAAAACAACATCAGCTTAGGCATGATATTGACTTGTTGAATTGTGTATTTTTTTTAAGTGTCTGTAAATTTCATTTCAGGATAATGGTGTCACTACAAAAATATGTGTGGTTAAAAAAAAAGACTCTTGGTTCTAAGATCCTTTCTGCTTGCTTCCTGCTATACACTCTAAAATTAGTAAAGTCTGCTCCATCAGTACTCCACAGCCTTGATATCACCGGAGCAATGCTATTTCCATGTTCCCAGAGAAGGCTGTGGAAAGAGAAGTGTCCTGGATGGGCCTAGACCTAACCCACATGGGAATAGTAGGATTAACTAGAGAACAATTCTAACATCTAGGAGAAAGGGAATTTCATGAGCAAAATTATGGCTACCAGGAATCTACCCTCCATGACAAGCCACATATCATAGCCCACACCCTAGATACTGTCCTCTAGAAGAAATCCCTCCTAATGCCAGCCTCAGAAGTTCTGGGCTTTGATTTAATTGAGAAAAGTAGTATTTCCCTGTGCATAAAGTCATGCATTAATGCTCAGACTTGAACTAGCATTTCCTCAGATCCCAAAGTAAATATTCTGGCTTCAGAGAGATTCCCATTTGTGCATTTCTATGGACTACATACACAACCTGGAAAGCTCAGTCAGAAATCAAAACCTCCCTCTGCTCTCTGATGCCCAAGCCACGGGCTTAGAAATTCACAGGCCTCATTGCAAGTGGCCATCCCCCTTTAATTGATAACAAAGCTTTTCCAATTAAGAACCTCATCCTTGCTTCTATGTACACGTGCATCCGATATTACAAATTGCAAATCGTTTCTAACGATCTGTTTGGAAAGCAGGCGCACTTTATCCACTTAGGATTTGTACAGTCAGGGGATTAATAGAATGCTGATGGGAACAAGGAGGATTCAGGGGGCGACATGGGAGAACATCAGATCTGCAGCGGTAGATAGTTACAACTCAATTCTCACCAGTGCGTGACAGGCAATGCTCTTTGGTAGTATATGCTGTTCTGTACTACAAAGAACAAGGCGGGGCTCGGGATGACATGAATTCACCGGCAGTTAATTTACAGAAGACACTTAAGTTCACAAACCGAATGACAGATGCTGAGGACCAGGGTTCTACAGGCTGCTGTGTGGAGGAGGAAGTGCTGAGAGCTCCACAGAAGCCAAGCCCTGTGCTTCAAAGTTTCCAGAAACTGCCTTGGTCCAGAAAAGGATGGTGTCTGTACCCTCCCATGGGCACAGAAACTTCTAAGACAAGATTTTCTTCTATCGGGACACAGCTCTGAAAAGATACTTAAGATCCACCACAATTGGCATTCAGCTTGGGCAAGAGCCTTGTTCCTAAGGACAGCCAGCCAGCCACTGCCAACCTATTTTAGGTAATAGAAGATGTGTCCCAAAGACCCTGGGATGGGTCCTAAGATTTGGGCATAGAAGCTGCTATTACTTGAGTGTGAGTGTTTTTTATTATTATTATTATTAAAAGATTTTTCTATTCATTTTACATACCAGCCACAGATTCCTCTCTCCTCCCTCCTCCTGCTCCCCAGCCTTCCCTCCCAACCCACCCCCTATTCCCACCTCCTCCAAGGCAAGGTCTCCCATGGGGAGTCAACAGAGCCTAGTACTTTCAGTTGAGGCAAGTCCGAGTGTGGTTTAAACACAACAGACACCTGTCTGCCTCAAATGTCCACCTACACCATCCCAGATAGTCTGCCATGCAGCTACAGCATTACCATGTAAAATGCACACCCCCAAAGACAGCAAGATGGAACGGTTATCATGTGCCATTACCAATTGTCAAGGTCAGAGATGTTTGCTTCCTGATGAGATGAAGTAGAGCATGATGATGCCAATGTCTGGTAGACTTGGGTCCAGAGTGTGGCAACTCCAAATTTCCCATTAGGAGGCCTTGTAACTGAAAGTGTGAGCCAAGTGACATGGTGTGAAGACAATACTCATAGCAAACCCCCGTCTTGTGTAAGACTGACTTGTGTTCAGTGAACATGCCACATATTCAGAAAATGTCTTTATTCACATTGTCCAGTTGACTGAGAAAACACATCATAAAGCTATCATGATGATAATTCTAGTCATTACTGGTGGTGTGTTAGGGAGGGGCTTCCAGGAAGCAGCCCTTGGTGCCACCAAGGATGAAATGAGATTCTGAAGTGTTTGGTGCAGGCAGATATGTTGCAGGATAGGGAAGGTGGGAATGGAGAAATATTGAACGTTGAGGCAATAATTGTGCAGCCTATGGCACACTTCAGGGACAAAATGGTGAGACTTGGGACTCCTAAGAGGGAATTTCCAGGAAAAGCTACACCTTCATAGAAAGATTATGGGTCCCTCTCTGGCTCTCATTACCCTCATAAGGAGAATTATCCCAGGGGAGCTGCAATTAAACTTCTGGAAGACAAGAGTAGAGTTGAGGCAGGGGACTGTTCAAAGGGGGAAAGGATAGAAATGTAATTAAAAATAAACTTTGTTCACTGCTTCTAATTAAAAGGAGGGTACACTGAAATGTCCTAAATCTAAGTCTAAAATTAGTAATCAAGACATGGCCATCCCAACATTGCTGCTGAGGCTGCAATAAAGCATAAATAATTGGTTTCCCTTTTGAAAAACAATATGAACAATAAAAAGGAAGCCAGGCAGATGCACCAAGCCTTAGTTGTAGCATTCTTTCGCTTTGATTATGAATGATCTTAGCCTCCTTTTCTGTTCTAAATGAGAACCCACATTGCCACAAGCAAAAAATACCAAAAAGGAAACATAAATAAAACTCTGAAAATGCCATGTACTGCAAATGCAGCATTTGCCCCTTTTCTAGCAGCCTGCGAGCTTCCTGAGAAGTTGCTTGGCTTTCAGCTCTTGGCTCCAAAACCTAATTTACCATCTCTCCCAGATGGTGGCATAGAGGGGAGAAGCCAGGGGGCAATCTGAAGTCGGGAGAGATGAAGTGAGACCCTGGGACCGACCATGTGGGCTTCATCTGTCCATGCATGTTGTCTGAAAGGACCAAAATCAGTGGATTTTCTAACTTTAGATGCATGGAAGAAGAATCCTCCACAATCCAAAATTGTTCCCTCTCCCCTTAACTTCATGTCTAGTCATGAGTGATCTATCCTTTTATGTTAGCCATTCTTTTAGGTTTAGCACCATTGTTACAAGGCAGGCCATTAAATGAGACTTACTGCATTCCAAAGGGGCAAGACTTGTGGACTACAGTCTGAACCCATCCCTAAGAAAGTGCTGTTTAGGTCTGATAACCTGAAGGTACAAACAAAGTTGGAGAAGTGAACTGTCACCAAACCCATATGCACTCAAGCTGGGTAAATGCTTGGTCCCCCCTCCATGAATATTCAAAAGCTTCTAAACAAAATGCTCCATTCCCTTACTTTCTCCATCAGCATATCTGTCTTCAGGAGCCTCTATGACAGAAAGACTTCCAAACACCATGAACCCCATGGAAGATGGGATAATCCTAATGGCAAGCTATAGCTTGAGACCCAGCTTTCTCTCCCCCAGGAAATCTCTCCCTAGGACAGCCTGAAAGAGAAACCTGGAACATGAAGGTTAAGCCTCCATCAGCTCCTTCTTCTTCATGGATCTCTCAATGTCTTGATCAATAGTCCATCCTCTGAATCCAGATGGCCAAGTACAGGGAATGACAGAGAATTAGTAGCCTGCCAAAAGAAGACGACCCTCTGGGTGTTCACCCAAAGCTATCTACCTGCATCCATTTGAACAGAACCTGTCCCTGGCCAAACCTAGAGTTGATGGGGTATACCTTACTCAATAAACCAAAAGTTTCTTTGCAACATTTGGCCTGGGAACGAGGCAGAAGTGTCTCTGGCTTCAGATATAGGGTGCTAAGTGGTTCCTGGCAGTGGGAGTGAGAAATCGTGAATATCTACCCATGTTCTCAAGCTCTGTAAGTCCAGAGAAACTGCTGTCCAAAGGAATCATAAATAACACATCCTAAGGCTGGGACTTCAATATTTTTGAAGGGTTTCCTTTCTACTCCTTTCCAACTTTGATATATGTACTTACTTATCAAGGGTCTCGGGAGGGTTAATTGAATTAATATATGTAAAGTGCTTTAAGTTTGAGGAGAATGCACAATATAAATGGAAGTGTCACTAAAAAGGTTAATCTAATTTACATCCAACACTTTCAGTTCATGGTGTTAATGAACTATATCCTTTTAGAGAGTGATTAATTTATAGAAATGTGATTATTTTTCCTAATGCTATATATGGGTCAGCTTCTCCTATTACTATATCTAATTTTATAGGAAAACTCAACGTTTTATAAATGAAGATAATAAATCAAATGCTCCTGTAATGGTTATAGTTCATTAATTACAAGGAGACATACATTAGATTAACATTTATCTGTTTTAATTAATTTGCTGCAATGCAGTTATCCATGAAAACTGGAAAATGTACACATCAGCTTGACATTAACAGTTTTGCTGGTGTTTGGCTGAAAATTCTGGGCTTGGCACTGCTGGATTCAGTGAATAGCCATGGGGACCATAACCAGTAGTGCACATGCATCAAAGAGCTGGGGAGGGACTCCTCACTAAATTCAAACTTCAGAAAATATAATTAACTGACTCTATAAGACAAGATGAATGTAGAATGAGCTAAGGCTTTGTTTGGGGGTTTGGAGTCCCAAGGTCTCAAAACAAATTTCTTAAACATGATCACTTTATTTTCTTAGCTACTTTATCCCTTCAAAGGACATGCAGAACTGTCTACCTGGATACCTGAAACTTTTGAGGGACAAAATGTAGGCACCATGGACTCCCTCCTGCCTACAGAAAACCAGATGCCCAGAGGATCTGAGCCCAGAGACCCTCCTAGCTCATCCATGAATCCAGAGCACAAGAATTGAAAACAAGGGCCTTTCCCTAACACCACATGATGATTTTCTAATCAGACTTGAGTGAAGGCTGCATATTTATTTAACCACATAATAAAACAGACATCGTTGTGGCAAGAGAGTGGCAGAAGACACAAAAATGATGTGCTTTTATTTTAAATCGACAATTTTCACATGACAATTCAATGCAATGTCTCCAAAGAAATAAGTCAAATTTTTAGCTGATGAAACACTCTCAGACTTGATGAGAACAGTGTCTGCAGACTCCAAGTGCAATTTAAAGCTTCATCTTCAAGGTCGGACTCCTTTACACATCTTAGTGTGTGCTTAATGCCCTGATCCACCTGCAGGGTTGGGTATTTTAAACCCCTACAAAGCAGAGGCTGTAAGTTGGTAGAACAATGACCAGGCCAAATTCAGGAAGTGGCCTGAGTTCATGGGTTGACTCTTAGAGGACTTCCAAGTGCTATGAGAGGCACACTCTTGAACACAGAGCTTAGCAACAGTTTTAAAGGGGTGATCCCCTTTAGGGATTCGAAGTCTTCTATGGAAACAGGAAGATGGTATGCACTTGAAGGGAAAAAAGAAAAAAAGGAGCAGGTGAATCATGGGAGAACAAAGCCCCACCAGAGAGTAGATGATCAGGAGAAGCAGGGCAGTACAGTGAAGCACTGTTTGCATCAGAAACTCTGGGCACTTTAAAGAGAAGCCCAGGTCCTTCCGAAGGGCAGTTGCACCCTTGGTAAAAAGTGGTCCAGTAACTAGCTAGCTGCCTTCTCTTCTTGAGGTGAGATACACAATGCTGGGAGGGCTTTGGGGAAAGGAGACAAGCAAGCTCACTCCAAATCAAGAAGTGGGCTAAGAGTGAAGCTTCCACTAAACCAGAATCCTGAAGCAGCAATTTCGAAGGATTCTCAGAAAGAAAGGCAGTATCTTTGGATCCCCTGGAGCCTCTCTGACCTCCCTCAGGACTCCCCTCAAGGTCATATTAAATCACTCAGCTAAGTGAGGGTACCTAAGCAGGGCATCCGTGTTGACCATACTGTTCTGGGTTGCGAATTTCAGTTCTGCCATATCTGTGAGACCCTGAACAAGTTCTATTCCTTCTCGGATCTTCTGAGCTTCTGATTCATGCTACTAGGGTTTCTACTAGGGTCAAATTGTGACAATTGCTTTAAGGTAGTGTCTAGAAGGTGGCATGCTTTCAATAAATCTGCACTACTCTATCAGTTCCAGAGACTGTATGCAGGCTGTGGAGTCAGTGCTGATTTTGTCAGTCCATCAATCAAGGACATTCTCATTACTTTGCATTTGCCTGTCCTGTCCCCACCCCTACCCATTTACCCAGTCCCTACTCACCCATCAAGACCCCTTTCATTTTCTCCACAAAGCTTCCACTTCTCCTAACCTTGGCAATTCCCTCCCTTCTTACCCGACCATGGGGGCTCCATGCATAATCTACCTCTTATTTCAGAGCTTGCTTTATTGTCTTGATTCACCTCAGATCAGAAGATGGAGGCCAGACACCATGCTTGCTGATCAGGCTAAATAACAGAGGCCATGGTACGTCAGGGTGATTCTAAATCCCGTCACAGGCTTTTTTCTGCCTTCTGTCCACTCTGGCCTCCTGGCTGTGTCTTCCCCACAGTTCCATCCTCTCTTCTACACAGTGCCAGTGTGGCTTCAGTCCAGTGACTTCCAAGCCCTCCCCATGGTCCTTCTTCAAACCTAATTTTCCGATGGAATGATTTCCACAGGGTCCCATTAGCACTGAGCTAAGCAGTGAAGAAGAAAACAATAGCAAGTCTCAGGCTGTCTTTTGGTCATCCTAGTTTGGGTCCCCCTCATCCATAAATACAAATCCTCTCAAATGCTCTGAATGTCACCGATGAAAGGGAACACTTACCTGCTGTCTAGGACAGCAAGCTGGGAGGCAAGTAGCAGCCCGGTAGATGATCTGTTTTTACAACCCAAAGCACACCACATGAGCTCCTCCTCCAGGGACCAGAACCTCCCACTTCTCTGGTGCTTGTGCATGGAGACAGACTTGCTTATTTACGTGCCTACAACACGCTGCCAAGCCTTACTCTCAGCCGGCTCTGCATTAAGTTTCAGGCTGTCCGTTAGGGATGAAAAGTGGTTTCAAAGGCACTCACAGAGCAGGGAAAGAAGCAGGTGGTTTCACAACTTACACCAAATGTGTGTATGTGCATGTGTGTTTGTATATGTGGTATTTGCTCATATGTATTTCCTCATACAAAGAGAAACTGCAAGACCGAGAGACAGAGAGAATCAAGTTTGAGCTTATTGGACAAAGCTATTCGATTTCAAAGAAGTCAGAAAAGGAAAGCTTCGGGTCTTAGACCCTATGTCCCAGGTTTTTAGAGGATTGACAGTCAGAGTTATTGGTTTCTGGGTTTTTTGTTGTTGTTTTGTTTTAGTGTCGTTTACATCACAATCTCAGATAGAAGCTTTCTGAATACTATTCTGACAACACCTTGCAAAAGAGGTCTCTGTATCCCCACTTTATAGATAAAGAAACCAAGGCTCAAGGGATACCTAATATCATCTAATGACAGAGTAATAGTGCCAAGATTCAAGTTTCTCTGGCAACTAAACTCAAATTATACTTTACAGGATGGGAGAAAAATCTAAAATGTCTGTGTCAAAAAAAAAAAAAAAAAGGCTACCAGCCAGGATTGCATGCAGATGCATACACTAAGCCAGACACTGTTGGCTGCTCATCTCACAACTCAAGGTCAACCCAAGCAAGACAGCAGAGCCCTGGGGGTCCACAGATCAGCCTGGAATCAGACAAGGAAACACAGGCATGCCTGAGGCAGAGGCAGACTTTCTGGGAGAGAGGGCAGCCCAGGAAGGTTCCTAGAGAACATGCCCACATCTGACCATGTTTGGGTAATAATGAGAATCAAGCTGAGGAAGACCTTCTAACCATAAGACCAGAGGTAACTCGGAATAACTGCAGGTCAGCGTATACTCTAATTCAATGCTGAGAAATGTTTGAGCCCTTGTGTTGAGACACAAGTAACTCTATGAAATCCCAAGAGCCATCACCACAGGAATCCACATCACCCTTCAGGACGGGTACTGCAATGTATACCATTGTGCAGTATTCAGAGGTGGTTTTGAGTCTGTGGATGAAAGGATGAGGCTGCTTCCTTGAGCCAGAACACTGGTTTCCACGGATAAAAGCAAGTTCTGATTCCCCACCTCATACACAGGCCCGCTTACATGCTCACTAGGTGAAACTGTAGTACCGATGGTCTATACTCAAGGACTGTACTGACTGACTTCTCTGCCAGGAGTCTGGCAACTAGAAAGAACGTATACTGAGCCCTTGAGGTTGGGAGACTACTGGCATTTTATTACATAACCCTTCAGGTGTCCGTCTGGAGTTCATGTCTCTCTCTTGGAAAAGTTGTGCCTTTCTCTAGTATAGTTTCCGATATCTATAACCTGGTCTTTTCAAGGAATCCGAGAAGGGTTTGTTTTTTGTTTTTGTTTTGTTTTTTAACCTATCCTAGGCATAGGGGGTTAAGAAGCAGGTTCTGACTGCCCAGTCACTGTATTATTTCTGACACTGGAACATGGTTGCACTCAAGGCTCAACATTCCATGAAAAACCCCAACAGTTGTCAGCTTCTGGGTCCCTCCTCTGCAGCAAGAAGCAAGGAACAGGAAGGCAGAACACATCGCTATACAGACACACGGTCTCACAGGGACCCATGGCCAAGAGAGCACTGGCAAACAGCTGTCCAGAGGGTGTGTAGTACAGCTCAGAGGGTGTGCACAACCCAGCTAGGAAGTTTCATGCATGCTTTCAGTTTGTCTTTTTTCTACCTGTGCACTCAAAGTGCATGGAGAAAGCAAGCTATCTCCCTGTCCAGTCTCTCTCACAGGCCCTCCTGGGTCTTCTCTTTTTTGATGATGGGAATAGAAATGATAGGAACCTTAAAAACAGCAATGTCAGAGGCAGGATGCATTATACAAAAAACAAACAAACAAACAAACAAACAAAAACCCAACACAGTTTAATTGTCCCTCCCAAATATTCCTCAGGGATTATATGATTTAGAAATGTAAACTTCAAGTGCATTGAAATAAAAAATGTCTGCCCTATAAGTATCAACTAAACTGTTAAAATAAATGTGTCCGCTGTGACCAAATATTACTTGTCACAAAATAAATAAATAATAAATAGCAAATGGTGCTCTTTGCATCCCCCTAGTGGTTGGAAGAGGAACAACAAGGAGAATTCAGAGAGCGACTCCCATTCTCAGGACCAAACAACTTTTACAGCAGAATGACAAATGGCTTGGCTGTAACCATGAAATGGATATGTTCTAAGTGAAAATGAAGAATCTTAGCTATTATATATATAATACCTTTATATATAATATATATAACATATAATATATATCTTAGTTATTATACATAATATTATATTTAATAACGAAGATACATACATAAAACTAAGATATATAATGTATTCTATATTCACATAATCTAGATCAGTGGAATCCTGCATTGTTGATTTACTTTCTTTCCCTAGCCTCTGATTTCCCATTCTCACCAAACAACTCAGCAATGTTCTCTTCCCAAATTACTTCTTCCCCAGCCTTTACTTACTGTGAGCTCCCTCTTTGTACACAGTGCTTATAAATACGCCACTTACTCTGCAACAAGTGATAGATAACATTGGAAGAAAGAAATCGGCCTGCCTACCAACGTGTCTGTACTAGAAGGAGAGCAAACCATTTGGACATTCGTTGTTTTTATTATTATTACTATTATTATTTCACCAGAACAACAGCATTGGTCCCTTCATACAAACACCTTTACCATAACACTTTTTAAAAGCCATTTTCGTGATGGTCTTTTCTCTGTCTTTTCAAAGAAGAAAGTCCTTGTTAAGGAATGGGGAGGGGGTGAATGTTAAAAGAACACTTGTGTATAAAACTTTTTCATATTAGGTTACCAAAAATTAATGAATTAAAAAGAATAGAAATACCTCCCGTTTCAAATTTATCACTTGCAAATGACAGGCAGGGCAGTTCTCAAAGCCCAGACAAGGTGAATGGTCTGCTTCCCCAACTCCCCAGTCTCCAGAGAGATCCAGTCTGCTGTGCGCTCCTCCCCTGCCCTGCTAGCAAACCTCTAAATCGGGCTCTCTCTATTTGTGAGTCTTTTTCCAACAAGGACAAACCCGGTGCCTTCAAAATATCGCCAGGCAGGATTACAAGGACTACATATCCCTCACCTTCTCCTGGCAGAAATCAAACACACGCCCTCCTCATCAACAGCGCAAAGAATCAACAAGTTACCAGTTAAGCCGAGCGCTCGCCATCCTGAAATGAGCCAGAGCCTCGCCTGAGACCACCACCATCCACCCCAACCCTGCTCCTTAGATGCCTCCCAACCTCCCGCTGCCGCGTGACCTTCTGTTCCAGACCCGACCTCCAGACGCCAGCTCTCCAGCCTGCTCTCCTCCCAGCGCTCCCAGGCAGCTGTCAAAGTCTGGGGCTCGCCAGCTTCTAGGCTCCCCCTGATAGCGCCAGCGTTCATGAGAATCTTGGAGGGTCGGAGAGGTCAAGATCAATTAAAAAAAAACCAGAGAGGAGCTCCGCGCTCGGAGACTCGGACCTCTGGAGAAAAAGCAGAGTGTGAGCTGAGCGGCAGTAGGGACCATCACATCCCGCGCTTCTTCCGGACTCTGCCCATCATGAGGGTGTGCGTTCCCAGAGGAGCCAGAGCCCGCGCTGCGGAGCCTGCGGAGCGCCCGGGTGCAGGCAAGGCTTTTAGAAGCCTGCAAGTTCCCAAGCCATCCCCAAGCTGGAGTCCAGCTTGGCTCGCTCCTCTGAAGACGCCTCTGGTTCTTGCCCCAGAACAGGAGCAGACAGACACCTGCCTCTCCCACCCCTCGCCCCCGTAGAGCACCCATACCCCGCCCCGCTCCAAGCATCCCTGAGCCGAGCCCGCGATGATCCCACCCCAGCACACAGAGCCCCCAAAGTTCTCGGCACTCCGTAGACCTCGCCTTCTCCTTGGCGCCAGGACCCCGCCCAGAGATTGGGCAGGAAAACCTCTTGGGTCCCCAGCTAAAGGGCGCTGACTTCGGGGACTGTGCGCGCAGAAGCCGAAGCAGCCACAAGAAAGGGTCTGTGATGCCCGCGGAAGTCCGCTGTCTGTACCCTCGAGCCCGCCCAGCCTGCCTCCCTCCTGGAGAGGAAGAAACTTCCCCAGCACCCACCTTTCGCCGCGAGGAGGCGGCGCCGCCGGCTGTCCCCGCCGTCGCCACTGCCGCCGCCGCTCCCCACGCCCAGCGCCAGCAGGAGCGGCACCAAGCACAGCCTCCCCGGCAGCATCCTCGCCGCCCGAGCCGCCACCGAGCTGCCGCCGCCGCCGCCGCCGCCGCCGCCTACCGCCCGCACCGGCCTCTCCTGCCGGTGTCCGCCGGTGCCCGCCGCGGGCCGCCTTGCTGTCGCTGCTGGGTGCGCTACTGTCGCCGCCGCCGCCGCCCTCACCCCCGGCCTCCGGTGCCCTCAGCCGCGCCGCTCGCTCGCTCGCTCGCCGGCAACAGCAGCACTCACTGGCGCGGACCCGGAGCGGCTCCGGCGCTCACCCCGGGACGGCCCGTGACGTCACGGAGGGAGGGAGGTGGCTCGTGCATATTCATGAGACGCGGACATTGGCGCGGGGTTGCGAGCTCCCCCGCCTCGCAGCTCCGGCCCCCAACTTTCCACAGCCATCCCCAATGCCGCGCACTCGCGTGATCCCCTCTGTCAGGCGCTGGCTCCCTAGAGGGAGGCTCCAGGGAGCCTTAGGGCCTGGCGTGCCCCCCCTGCGGCTCTCCAAACTGCCGCTTCGAGGTACCCTGAGCTCCTCCACAAAGTGGTCCTCCTCCCGGCCTGAGGATCTTCTGTAGAGATGCAGGCGACCCTATCCTGATGCGCCCTTTGAACCGACATCCCCGCGGAGGGGACAGGATGCTGTCTCTGCGGGCCCAGCCTTTGGCTCAGGTCTAGGGATGGACGCTCTAATGCCGCCTGGTCTGGGGAGGGCGCCAGGCGCTCGCTAGAGCTGCAAAGCGCTAGTGCCTCTAGGAGGTGTAGGGCAGAGATCGCCTAGGACCTGCGTGGCTATGCCTGGGCTCTGCGCCATCTCAGCCAGTGCTTGAGTCTGGGACTAGCTAAGTCAGAAAAGCAACCTTCAGTCTGCAGTGGGAACCACATTCAAACTACCCTCCCCACCCCCCGCAGAAGTTGCCACCTTTACATTGCCACTGCCTCCCTCATTAAGAGTATGTCATTGGACGACATGCCTTCTAAGATCTCAGGCCAGGGAACACCATCACCCCGGAGGTGGGGTTCATACTGTTCTCCACACCCTCAACCACACTCAGGCTTCCAAAGGACCAAGACCTTTCCCAGCAAAATCAACTAATGGCTCAGAATAAAACACTGGCTGTATTTCCACAGAGGTGCAATTTTCTCACAATTCAAGGGTCATATGTAGTTGAGAAATGAGGTAAATAGAAAAACGCAGAAACAAACAAAGTTATTCCTTCGTTCATCATTCATTCAAGACATTTCCTGAGCACTAAGCAGAGTGAATACTGGGTTGGGCAGTGAAGGACATGTCCCTCTCTGAGAAGCCAATGAAGGGGGTGGAAGCAGTTAGAGTCCATGTGTTATGGTCCTGCACATTCTTTATGTTGCTCGATGTGAGCCTATACAAATAAATCAATTAGCCAAATGTGTCTATTGAAACAGTGACTAAACAGCATCTCATAATTAATAAGTGTGCTTTAGAGTACACAACCAAGCCATAAAATGCATTAAGAGCCTTCTGCTGCCCAGCCTCCTTGTGCGGTCCTGGCTGCACACCTGGGGCCCTGTGGTGCTGAAAGCTAACGCTTCAACATTTGAGACAACAAGAGGTGCTTGTGAACAGCTGCAAACACTGAGCTGCGGGGAGCTCAGAGCACGGGATGCTCTTCATCTGAAGGCCCCCTTTAGTCCACAAAGCAACACCTGGGGTTTTTGTTTCTGTTTTTGTTTTTTCTCATTTCCTATAGGAGGAAATGGGGGCTTAGGAAAGTTAGGTCGCTCCCTTACCCAAGCTAGCAAGTGTCAGGCCAGCATCAAGACTTCGCCCTCCTCAGATTTAAAGTCATAATTCAGAAACAGTGACCTACAGAAGTGCATGCTGACCATGGAGTCGGAGAAGCCCGTCAATGAGAAATGTAAATTTGCCTAGTTTTCTTTCGTGTGTACGCCATCCAATCCAGCTGGTATTTACTTCCCTTGTTTACTTGAATAAGAACCTCCTTACTGACTAAACGCTATCCCTCAAGGTCCTTATACTGACTCTTGTTAACAAATCAACTGGTCCCAAATATTTGACATGAAGTTTCAAACTCAGACCAAACAATGAGAAGAAGTAGAACATAGAACTAATTACAAATCATCCCCAAGCAGGAAATGGCCCAGAAAGAACACTACAGAGAAATACAGTAAGTAGGGATGGGATGCTTACAAACAGGCACAGCATAGCTGCCATCCATCTCGCCTCCTTATGAAGGAGGGCAAGAACATTTTGCTAGATCCAGTGCTGCAGGAGCTTATTTATTTATTATTTATTTATTTATTTATTTATTATTTATTTTTCTCCTTTTTTTTAATTAAGAGATTTTCTATTCATTTTACATATCAACCACAGATTCCCCTGTCCTCCCTCCTCCCACCCCAGCTTTGTCCCCCAACCCACCCCCCATTCCACCTCCTCCAAGGCAAAGTCTCCCTGGGGAGTCAGCAGAGCCTGGTACATTCAGTTGAGGCAGGTCCAAGCCCCTCCTCCCTACACCAAGGCTGTGCATAGTGTCCCACCATAGATACTAGGCTTCAAAAATCTGGCTCATGCACTAGAGACAGGTACTGGTCCCACTACCTGGGGGCCCCCTAAACGGTTCAAGCTCAACAACTGTCTCGATTATCCAGGGCCTAGTCCAGTACCATGGGGGCTCCTCAGCTATTGGTCCACAGTTGATGTGTTTCCGCTAAACAAGCTGTTTACTCGTGCCTCTCTGGAGCTGTTTCCTGTGATTGTGCTCTCCTGCTCCAACTCTGAGCTTGGCTGTGTGGTTTGCTTTGGCCAGAACAGTAGCATGCATGACTTTTTTCTCTTTCTTGGACTCCTGCCATTTCCAAGAGAAGAAACTCATGTTGAACCTGCAGGAGAGTCAGAGACCAACACAGGGCAAAGCTGTCCCAGCCAGCCAATGCCACTCTAACCTGGTCAGCACAAATGATCCACAAGTCGACATGAGCAAGCTCAGGCAAGATCAGCCAAGTCTGACAGTTGAGAAATATAAATAGCTGTTCCATTAAGTCACTGTGTTTGAGAGTAATTGATTAAGCAATACTATATCCACTGCATAAGGTCAGTACAAGAAGTGAAAAATGAATATGAGATGCTCAATATGCTGCTCATGGTCAATGTTTAATAAATACAAAAATGTCTCCTTCTTTACCTACTTTCCAAGTCTCTGAAATGCCTATTACAACCATGTTTTGGCTTGCTTGGGTGAGGGAAAGACAAAATGACATGGGTTAGAATAAATGAAAGTAAGAAAATTTATCTTGAAAATACTCCGATCCCAAGAGCTTCCAGCCATGCCGTTTGTACAGCACACCACTGTGCTGTGCACTTCCACTGGGCCACTCCAGATACAAGGTTTGCATCAAGCAACCCAGCAGACAATGGATCCCATTCTCCCAGTGCTAGACTGAGTAATGGGGGTCGTATATTTAATGGGTCCTTTAATCCCTGCAACAGCAGTTGCTATTTCCGATTTTATTGTGATCGGATTTCTACCTCCCAAAGTTTGAATAACTTATCAACATTCACATAATTGTGCAAAATATCAATTCACATCTGCCTAATTCCACATCCCATCTTTCCCCGATATGTGATGGTTTTGGGGCGAGGCTCAGGGGACATATAAGCAATGGAAAAATAGGTTCAGATCAGAAAAGGTAGCTTTGGGGTTTGACTTTTTAAATCATTATCCTTCATCACCTCTGAATAATGACTATTTAAATAACCAATTATCATCAAAGTGGTGGTACGCATCTCAGAGTTTGTTGAGGCCACACTCCTTATCCTTGACTCACTCTTGTTCTTTTAAAGGCCTCACTCAAAATTTCATGAGCAGGATGACGTAAGGTCTTGGCTGCCAAAAGCCTCAAGTCCAGGGATCCACCTGCAAGGCAATAGTGAATCTCAGGCAATTCATCTGGGTCAATAGTTTTAATAAAGAAATAACTCCTCTGTTCCAGAAAATAGAATCTAACAGGAACAGATCTCACAATAAACACAGCAGTTCTCTCTCATTTTCACCAGGCCATTAATGCTTTGCCCAATTAAGGCCCCAAACACAGCCCCTGAATAATTTAAACTGAATAAATGAAGAAACTAAATAAATTATACCTACTTATGGAAACTTATTTTTTTAAAAAAGAAAATTAAATGGAAACTTTCTACATGGCCTACATTTAATTCAACTAAGAGTACTTAACTTGGAAAGAAAGGATGGAAAACCAATGTTTAAAAAAACTAGAACTGCATATGTTTCCCCAACCCCATTTCTGCAGGTAAAACGGGGGAGGGAGGGGGCTCTGTGGCCCTGGAGCAACTAACCATATCACCAAGCTTTCCACATTGCTCTGAAGAAGCTGATACAAGGACAGATGCTGCTGCTGCAATAGGAGTTTGTTTGTTTGTTTGTTTGTTTGTTTGTTTGTTTGGTAGGTTTTGTGTTGGGAGCCTAGGAAGCCTTGAGTAAATGTGTAAAGAAAGGATGAAGTCCTGAGTGAATATATATTGTTGGCATGGGCACAGCCATGTCAAGGACCTACACCTCAGACCCGTGGGAATGGCAAAGCCTCTCCACCACCACCACTGGGCAGGGTGAGGCTCAGAGGGATGGCAGAGCCTTCTTCCTCTGGTCTGAGTCAAATGTTGGCAGTGTGTGAAAAAAAGTCCAGCAACTGTGGCTTCCTCCTCCTGATGTCTACAGCCCAAGAATGCTGCCTGCCGACACCTGCTAAATAGAATGGCTAACTCCTTCCCTTCGCTGTACATAACACGCTGAGGTACTAGGGTGTTGAGTAGTCCATCAGAGTGACACACCTGAACCCGGATTTTCTGTACATGTGTCTGTGTGTCTGTCCTTTCTTCATTCCTAAGTCACTCCAGTCGGTGACTGGGCACAGCAGTTTGTGTTGGGTTTGTTTCTGTTTTTAAGTCTATGTATTTCTTTTTAAGCAAAAATAGGAATGCTTGTTCACAATCTAATCCAGTTCATGTCCAGTGCTGTTTGGGCATTGATGTTTTATGCTTAGCAAGGAAGAATGCCCTGATCAAAAGGAAAAAAAGAAAAGAAAAGAAAAACAGATGTCATTCATCACAGTGAGACATTATTCCTAAACACTGTGTGTGTGTGTGTGTGTGTGTGTGTGTGTGTGTGTGTGTGTGTGTGTGTGTGTTTGTGTGTGTGTGTATCCTGGGTAGTCTCTGTGAAAACAGCCATAAAATTCAGCAACACTTCTTCCATTGTCAGATAGAATTTCTGCCTCCTTCCTTTGAATCTGAACACTGACTTTAGTATATGACATTATGTGACTTCTCAGTGTCAATCATAATAGTTTCTGCCTTGTTTGTTAGGAGGCTTATGTATGAAGGTTGGGCTTCCATGTGAGAAGTCCGGCTACCTGAGACCACTATGTTGGGGCATTGCAGACATGTGAAAAGGCTTCATGATGTAAGATTGATAGTCTGAGTTATATCCAATATTTGAGTCATCCCAGAACCTCCAGATAATCTATTTGCTAGCTGTAAAATAACTGTATCCCCAGGATTCACCCGAGTCCAGATCTTTCTAGATATAGCCTCAGGTACTGCAAAACAAGGTCAAGTTATTTCCACTCAGTCTTGACCCAATTCATGATCACAGAATTCAGGAGTACAATCAAATGGTTGCATTAAGGTTTGGGATGGATTAATATACATCAAGAATAATGAGAACATCTTTATTCTCATTTTTTCCTACCATAAAGACTAGTAGGAAAGAAATGTGCTGGGTAAGTCAAGTGTAAGTAGCCCTTTTGAGTAGCTCAAATGTTGAAACTTGCAGAGGTAAAGCAATGGAATACATTTTTAAAATTGAATCAGCAGAGCTTAGGAATGAGAAATAAAGTAACTTCTAGATTCAGACGGCCTGAGGTTGTACCCACAGTTTAAATGTTTTCCTCTGGGTATCTCCAGAGAAATCTCCTTACCATTTGTACCTCAGCTTCCTTTTCTGCGAACGGAGACCAAGGACGCCTGCTTGCTTTCAGAGCTAAATGAAAAGCAAGTAGTCAAGTCCTCCTTCTGCCATAGGGCAGGGACCCAGTAAATTCAACCATTAAAAATTATAGTGGTCAGTGTTATGTAGGTTGCCGGTAGCTTACACTGACTTACTTCATCATTGGGTATTCTTTACAGGTAAAATGCAGATGGGTGTGAACCCACGTGAAACCACACTAGTCCCAGCACCACCAGCATCTGTGCCAGTACTGTCATGGATACACCAGCCTGCACCACCTGTGAGAGTACTTAAATCTTGCCAGTCTGTCATCCAAGTGTCCTGCTCCATCTAGGGATGTTAAAGAAACCCATTTTTTATTCACTACCAACTATGAAGCAGGCACAGCACACTCTACCTCACTGAAATCAGCGAAAGACTGAAAACATTTTCATTTCCAATAGACACCTAGGATATTTAAAGCTTAAAGGTATTATGTGACCTGCACCAAGAGATTAAGGAACCTTCATGTGGGGAATTAATGAAGTCCTGAGTGAATATGTATTTTTGACATGATCACTGTCACATGTCAAGGACCCATGGCAACAGCAAGACCTTCCCCAGGTCAGGCTGTCAATAATGTGTGCAGAAAGCATCAGCCCCCAGCTTCTTCCATCAAGATGGGACTGTAGCCTGGGACTGATACCTACTGAGATTCACTGCCCTGCCTCCTCACTCATCAGTATATAATCAACTTGCAGAGTTTCTAGGCTGCTGGTGCTTCTCCATCAGAGTGCACGACCCACCCAAACCCAGCTTTTCTGCACATTTCTTCTTCCCCAGTCAGGACGATCTCAAAGCCATGAAGGTTGTGGCACCTTCTACAAATGAAGGAGCTGAGATTTGAACTGAGGTGTGTGACTTAAAATGTTTTCCTAACCCTTTGAAGCAATGTTTCCTTACTCCCCTTCACTGTAGGTGTGGGGTTTGGACAGACGCAAGGTAGGTGTGTGGCCTTAATTCGCCATATCATAATCTCAGTACAAGTTTAGCAGGGCAGTTGTTAGCAGGCCTCTTACAGCTTCCCAGGTTGGTGTCCTCTCTCTCCCTTATTTCTGTCAGTGAGGGCTGTACTTCCCTGGGGACATTCCTTCCATTCCTTCTTATTTTCTTCCTTTACTGCCCCTAAGGGCTTGGACGTACCTAAGTTACGTCCCCACCCCTTCCTCTCACTCATGACTCCTATAACCAGCTGCTCTGCCATCAAAATCTAGCTCTTCATTACTACCGAGACACTCCCCCAAAGGCCCCATTTATGCTTATAAGCAGAAAGCTGAAGTTTTGTATTCAGAATGCAAGACTTTGGCCAGGTTGACCTCCATGTCCATTGATAACCTGACACTAACTCACTCCATCACCAGTGTTCTCTGCACCACCCAGGCCCATGTCTTCACTATTGACCAATGGAGACCACACCAATCTTTCTGCTGCACCTTGCTTAGATTACAGCGTCTACTGCTATGGCCTGGATTGTGCACCTCAAATTTGTATGTTGGAGTCTTCATCCTCAGCACTTCAGGTGATCGTTTTTGAAAACAGGGTCTTTAAAGAGGTGGGTAAGTTAACTGGGGTGAATCCTGATCCAATTTGGCTGGACTCATAAGAAATATTGTAGTCATACATAACAGGGAAGGGCACAGGAAAACATAGAAAAGATCTTAGAAGAAGCCAAGCCTTGATCTCAGATTCCTAGTGACCAGTATTGTGGGGAAGCAAGTTGTTAAAGCCTCTGTCTAAAGCTTTGCCAGGGCGGTCCTGCTAATGAATTCACACAGTACATCATCTCTCGCTTTCCTCCCACAAAAACGATTCAGCCCTGCCACTAATCAAAATCTCTGCCACCTCCCCATCACACCTCACATAAAAGATCTTTCCATCCACCTCACAAACCCTCCTGGACCAGCTCCTGCCAGCTTCCCCAGCCAGTCTCTCATCACTGGCCTTTGGTCCTTTGAGCTTTGGTCCTTCCTTAGCTTTAAACTACATCCTGGGATGGTACTTCCTTCATATCACCACATGACATTCAGAGGTTTTTGGAAATGACACCTGTCCAGAAGCCACCCAGGCACTTTCTAGCATCCTGTCTTTGAATCATCTGAACCACTCCTTGTTCCTCTCACCCTTGTTCACTCACCCTTGTGTCTTTCCTCATTAGTTTCCATATTACCCCAGTAGAAAGCAGTGGAGGAGAGGAAAGACCCACATACCCCAGCACAGGAATGCAATGCCATTTGGTGAATGAGTGAATGAAAGAATGTTTTACCTTTACATTTTTCTCTATCACTTGTGATTTTTCTCCATTACTCCTAACAGTCTGTTGCACATCCACTTAAACGGACGTTGTTCTCACAAATGTCTAGAATTCCTATTTCCTCACAGGTTGAGTGTGATACTAACAGATTCTTTCACTGGGCCTGGGAGCAGGTACTGGAGAAGGCAGCTTTTTGAAGAATAGACAGTGTGAGTGGTGCTTTCATTTTCTGCTTAGAGATATTGAAGCAAAAAATGTTGCATTACTGGTTTGAGGTCACACAGTCTGGGCTAGACTCTGGATCTCTTGAGTCTTGGTGGAAAGCAAAGTCATAAATATCCAAACACCAGTGCTTAAGATGCCTGGGGCCAACTGTGCTGGGAGTCAGGACTTGCTGCCTACTCATCAGGAAGGTCCCTTGTAAGAGAATGAGGCCACAAGCATATATTCTTCTTCCTAGTTCAAAGAAAGAAGCTGCCTGCGCCTGCTCTTCAGGCCTGTCTGAGGGTGACAAGCTGGCCTGCAAGAGCACTCCAAGGAAACCATTTCACCTAAGTAATTTTAAAATTTTATGTCTTTCAATTTCTCAGTATTTAAGAATTTCTTTTCCAGGTTGGCATGGTTATGGGTAGTGAATCATGTGTCCAAAGGGAAAGGATATATTATATCACCTTCCTACGATGTTCTATAACATCTGGGAATGTCAAAAGCAGTGTGGAGTGGACAGGGCATGATGAATGGTAGGTATTTGCCAGTGGAGGAATTGGAGAAGGTCGTAAACCCGATGCCATGACTAAATGGCAGTGTGTGGTTCCATTCCTGCTCTAGTCCACTAGTAACTTAACACTGGGAGCTGACATCATTGGCAGAGTTTTGTTTTTTGTTTTTATTTAGAGTTGGAAAACAAATACTCTTAAATCAGACTTCCTAAGTCCAACCTAAATGCATTTCCTTCAAACTGAGCTGAAGGTTGATTTCATCCTGCAGCTGTCTAGAAAGAACAGTGTCATGGCGTGCTCCTAAAGCAGCTACACAATCAATGGTGAGGATTCACGTGATCCACTTCACATACATGAACATGAATGTTTGTACTTTGCAAACAAAGATTGGGGCTTCCTTTAAACCTTTTAGAGAAGCTGATAAGATACTTCTGTCATCAAAGTGTTTGAACAGGTCCGCAATTAATAAATTACCTAGTAGTCAGACTTTTGTTAAAAAGTGGTTGTGATATACATCTTTTTCAGACAGCCAATGCTTATTTACAGCCACCAGGCACCTGCGTGGAAGGAAACTTCAAGGCAAATGAAGTTACTGAAGACAATGTATAAAAAGATCAGAACAAGATATAAATATTCTAAACATAATAGTTAAGATAATGCATGCTTTGAGTGATGTGCATATACAATAGCAGTGAAATACCAGACAGAAGTCTCGTGGAAACTAGAATGGAGGGGTCAGGAGTAAACTATGCTAACTTGGTGTGTTGTCCAAAAGCAGAGACACCGATCACTTGTCAACATTGTTCATGGAAGTATTCTTATTAAAAACTGTGAGACTGGGCCTGTGAGATGGCTCAGTGGGGAAAGGCGCTTGCTGCCAAGCCCGATGGCATGAATTTGATGTGCAGAATGCACATGGTTGAAGAAGAGAAGAAACTCTCAGGGGTTGCTTTCTGGCTCCATAGATGCACCATCAAGTGTGTACTATGGCATGTGAGCCAACACCCCCAGCCCAATAAACAAACAAACAAATGAGTGTACTTTTTAAAGTTGAAGGTGAAGAATCAAAATGGCTCCACTTGCAAAAACTTACCAAGAAAAGAAACAGAAGAAAATGTCATTCTTGCAAAAAAAGCAGTGATTCTCAACTTCCTAATGCTGTGACCCTTTAATGCAGTTCCTCATGTTGTGGTGGTGACCCGCCCCCCCCCTTCAACTATAAAATTATTTTTGTTGTTACTTCATAACTCTAATTTTACTACTGTTATGAATGGCATTGTAAATATCTGTGTTTTCTGATAGTCTTAGGTGACCCCTATAAGAAGGTCCTTCAACCCTCCAAGGGATCATGACCTACAGGTTGAGAACCACTGCAATAAACAATAGTTGAGGAATAGAGATAAAGCATTCTGGTGCCTGAGAGATGACTCAGAGGGTAAGAGTGCTTGCTGCTCTTGCAGAGCACGAGAGTTTCCTTACCAGCACCCCTAT
Source organism: Peromyscus leucopus (assembly GCF_004664715.2). Lineage (NCBI taxonomy): Eukaryota > Metazoa > Chordata > Mammalia > Rodentia > Cricetidae > Peromyscus > Peromyscus leucopus. Next base: position 86,516,188 of record NC_051069.1, read on the forward strand.
CAGAAGCTCACAATGCACCTGTAACTCCAGCTCAAAGGGATACAATGCCCTCTTGTGGCTATCATAGGCACCTGCACACACACACATACACACACACACACAAACACACACATTCACACACATAAATAAAAATTCAAAAATATTTTTATAAAAGCACACAGAGGGAAGATTGGTTAGAATACAGTATATTGAAGTGATAAAGTCAAATACACTATTGCTAAATAGAAAATGATTAAGCTAGTGAATTAATTATAGAGATTGAAAACATATTTTAATGCTTCCGTAAGCTGTTTACAAGTGATACACTTATAAACTAAAGTACACAAAGAGCTGACATTTATAATATGGTAGTATACATATTTATATGTATATTTTATGTATATCATGTACATATATGGTACACACACCTATATGGAAACACACATATACACATATATACATCTTAAGTGCTGTATTTCATTTCTAGATAAAATAAAATTTAAGGCAAAAGATACTATTAAAATGATGATTACTATATAAAAGTACAGTTTCAATTTGTTGGAAAGGCATAGTAGTTCTATGCTTTTCTTATACTTAATAACATAATCTCAAAATGTATAAAACAAAAATACATCATAAAAAACCAATTGAAAAATCATAATAAGCATCATTATCAAACTTTATTTTTTCAATCTGTAGGTCAAACCAATACAATTTAGTAAAGCTAGAGGGAATCTGAACACTACTCTTAGAATTTCTCTCTAATGATGAACTTAAATGCAGCAATTAACTCTTAGAGGAGATATGACTTGATTGTCAAGCATCAGCTGAAAATTTGCAAAGCAAGTCACAAGACATACCAAAGAATCATATATCATGTAGTTAATATTTTAATACAATTTACTAAAATACAATTAACAACAAGAATTCTTTTAAATTATTGACACAATTTGGAATGGGGGGACATGTATGAGTGATTAATAATCCACAGGGAAATAAAAACAAAAATAAAAAGCATTTAGAACTGAAGAATGATGAAAACACTGCCCAGCGCTTATAGAAGATACTGAAGCATTACTGAAAAATAATGACCTGAGTGCATCTCAGAAAGGAGAGAGGCTGGTGTTTTCCAGTGCTCATTTGACTTATGACATTAGAAAATGAATAACAGTAGTTAAGATTGTACAATATTGCTGAGTGACAGAGAAATGAAGCAAAACAGAGAGCCAAGAAATAGATGGAACATACAGAGAACCTTAAAGTGTACTTAGATGACAAGGGAGAAACATGCAGGAACACTCAGTCAATGATAAGTTAAAGAATACAAGATGGAAGGAAGGCTTAAGTGTAAATCTTTAGAGAAATTTTAGGGGAACATTTTTGTAATAAAGATAGGGAAAAATTTCTTAAACAAGCAACAAAATACATGAATTATTGAAAAGAATGTTGATATATTCAGTACATTGAGATTAAGAGCCTGTATTCATTTTGATGCTAAAAATAAAGTGAAACATAACACCACTGGGTGAAGATTAGTATCTACAACTGTGACGAAGAATTGGTCTGAGAATTTACAAAGAATTCTAGGAATCCTTAAGAAAAAAATAAATAATTAAGAAAATAAGAAAAGTTTACTTTTCATCTAGTAAAATCTAAATGACAATAAACAACAAAAATGGATGTTAAATATCATGGGTCACTGGGGAAATAGAAATTCAAACCATGAACATATCACTTCACACTTGCCAAATTAGAAAAGCTGTAAAGGTTTAATAGCAGTGGATGGTGGTGAAAATGAGGAATGCTGGGAATATCCAGGCATGCTTATTAAGAATACCCTAATACAACATTTAGAGAACGTCGCATAAATGCCCCTAAAACCGAATGAGCAATAGCAAACAAGAGTCACAGCACTGGTGTGACCAAGTGCCAGACCCTGGCTAGTCAAGAGCACTAGATATCTATTCTGCCACAACACTGGAGGCTGAAAATCCTAAGTCAAGGTGATGGTTGTACCATGCTCTCTTTGAAGCCTCTTCCCATTCAGGTGGCTCCAGGTGTCACTTGGCTTATGCGGCCAACTTGCCCCAGTCTCTGCCTTCCCCTTCCTAAACAAATTTTTTCTCTGTCTAATAGTCTTCAACATGACCATCTCACTAGAGAATCAGTCCTGTTGAATTAGGAGCCCATCATATACCACTTGTAGCTGGAGATTTCTCCAGTCCCACTCAGGCCCGCAGCTGCTCAGACCCAAGTAAACAACACAGAGACTTATATTACTTATAAACTGTATGGCCGTGGCAGGCTTCTTGCTATCTAGTTCGTATATCTTAAATTAACCCATTTCTATAAATCTATACCTTGTCATGTGGCTCGTGGCTTACCAGTATCCTTACATCTTCTCATGGCCGCAGTGGCTGGTAGAATCTCCTGACTCAGCCTTGCACTTCCCAGAATTCTCCTCTCTCCTTATCATGCCTACACTATACTTCCTGCCTGACTACTGGCCAGTGTTTTATTTATCAATCAATCAGAGCAACACCTTCACAACATACAGAAAGACATTCCCAGCAACCACTGACCCATCTTAACTAACTACATACACAATGAAGGTTATCCTCTGCCTTACACACACACACACACACACACACACACACACACACACATGCATATATATATATATATATATATATATATATATATATATATATATACACACACACAATAGAAAAGAACTTTAGAAATAAAAGTATTTGTTGAAAAAAGTGCCAAATGGAAAAATTAACCAACAAATCTTATATAGCTGAGAATAAATGTTTTCCATAAGAGAAAAATAAACCTAAATATAAACCCAGCATTCAGGCCAAGATGATGAGAATAAAAGGATGCAAGAGTCAGAGTACATGAATGATGGGGAAGACTCTTGCAATAGCAGAATTCCAAAACACAAGAGAGGAGCAGCAATACGGAGAATACAAAAGCAGAAAAATTTTAGGAGTGTCCTGGAAATGTTGAGAACCACAGAGTCACAAGCACAGAAATTCTAATAAGTACAACATAAAGCAATGTTTTTGAATCCAGACCAAAGTACATAAAGTTAAACCCAAATACTTAATAGAAAATGAAGAAGAAAAAAAAAACTTCAAGGCTCCCAGAGAGACCACTGGCAAATGGGTGAGTTGATGCTGGCTTTGTCGTGGTAATGGTGGGAGTGAACGTGCAGCATGCTGAATGAAGATGACTTCCAAGCTATGTCTCTCAAGAATTAAAATGGAATATAGCCATCTGGAGATAAAAAGGAAATGCAAGAGTTTATTACCTAAATCCTTCTTGCTTATAGCACTTGTGAAGAAATATGGCAAACAATCACAGATGCCAGAAGGAATGCTGGGGCGGGCACCATAATCCTGGGGACCTCTGCCTTAGACAGAAAAGGGGAAGCTGAGATGAGCTGGTGCAATATGCAAACTTCCAGAAAGAAATGTAGCTCTACTATCCCCTCGGTTTAAGCCCAGGGAAACCCATTTTGGACATCTTAGTTATAGTGCTACAAGATAATAAACATGTTTTGTTTTGAAGCACTAAATTGGTAATTTTTGCATAATTGATAAGACACTAATACAAACAAGGAGTAAAGGTATTGATAGATATTTGTCTAAATATGAATTAATAGTTACAATATAAAATAACAAGGTTAGTTTCTGTTTTGAAGGAAATAAACTGCATTCAGTGTTGAACAGTAGTATCTAATTTCTAGAAAATATATTGTCAAGGGTCTATAAAGAGATACAAACTCCATGGTGATTTCAGCAAGGAAATTAATATAGGTACTGCTTATCAGGGAAATGGAATAGGCGTTAAAGAGAATAATAAATCATATAGATATAACACATGTTAGAGACAGCCAATGTTCTTTGGGTTGGTAATAGTGCTCAAGGGTGAGTTTCCAGTTTTCGTAGGGCTCAAATGCAAACATCACCAGAGAAAGCAAAACCTGCCTCAATAGCTGGTGGAGAATGATGTGGGTGTAGTGTTGTTGGGACCTGCTGGAATCTACCCTCCAGGATATAAGTAGAGGTCACGATCAGAGAGCTATGAAGCCTTAGAACTCAGAAGGTTCTAGGGGAAGCTGCTGGCTGATAATGAAACCATGGGCTGGAATGACTGTTCCCTGTGGTTCAAGGCTAACTACATAGGCTGAAAATCAGGTGGAGTCACTATAACCTGCTGAATTTGTAAGCTATCCGCTGCATCCATTGTAAAGAGAGACATAGAAGATGTGATTAGCAATCAAGTATAGTCTTAAAGTAACATTCAAAGCAAACAAACAAAAAGCACACACACACAAATAAATAAAAAAGCCTTCTGCAGAAAAGTAACAAAGTGAACAGACAACCTGGAAAATACAAAAATAGAATAGAAAAAGGAGTTAATATCTAAAACATATAAACAACTTGAAAAACAAACACCAAATCATCTAATCAACATGTGAAACAAAAACACCAAATCACCTAATCAATATGTAGGCAGATGAATTGAACAAATAATTCTCAAAATAAGAAAAACAACTGACCAATTAATATAGGAAGAAATGTTCAACACCCATCACCATCAGAGAAATGCAAACTGAAACTTAATCTCATCCCAGTGAGAGTGGTTATCATCATGCTAACAAATAAGAAATGTTAGTGAAGATAAGGGATGAAAGTAACTACTGTATACTGTTGGTAAAAATGTAAATTAGTGTATCTACTCTGGAAAACAGTGTGGATTGTTTTCCTCAAAACACAAATAAAAAGATAACCATGTGATCCAGTGGTACTATTTCTGGTATATATGCCCACAGGGATCCAAGTCAGCACACCAAAGAGATACTTGCACACCTGTGTTTACAATAGTACTGTCCACAATAGCCAAGGTGCAGAATCAGCCTAGATGTTCATCAGTGGGTGAATAGACAAGGAAAACGTGGTTTATATACATAAAGATATTTTGCAGCTGTAAAGAAAATGAAGGTATGCTGGAAAATGCATGCAACTGGAAGATTATCATATTGTAAACATCATGTCTTTTATCATATGTGTGATCTATGTTGTATATAGATATATAAAGTCATGTTTACAGATGACTTGAAAGGAGAAATAAAATTTGGGGGGGGGAAGGGGACTAATGAGAGTCACACAGGAGTGATGGGGGAGGAAATCAAGCTATGGAAGGAATTTGCTCAAAGTGTATTATATCAATTCATGAAAATGGCTTTAGATAAAAGAAAAGAAAAGTGCAATATATGTACACAATAAAGTTTTATTCAGCTGTCAGTATGAATGAAACTATTTCAAATGGATGGACCTGGAAACCATCATGTTAAGTGCAATAAGGTAGACACACAGAAAGACAAATATTACATGCTCTCTCTCATCTGCTGAATCTAGATTTCTAATTTAAAAAAGAGACATGATATAGAAGGAGGTCTTCTTAGGAGGGGAAAAGGAAGCAGACAGAGAGAGAAGCAAGGGACGGCAAGGGGTGGAGGGCATAAATGAGTGTGAGCCAGGCACAGTGTAAGAAACACCGTAATGAAACACCTTTATTTCTCTTTGTTTATTTTAAAAAAAGATGATAAATGATATTAAATTTTGATTTTTTTCAAATTAAAAGATATAATCTAGGAGCTGGAGAGATGTCTCAAAGCCTAAGTTGGGTTTCCAGCACTCACTCATGCAGGGTGGCTCACAACCGTCTGTAACAAACCCAGGAGCTCTAGTGCCCTCCTCTGGTCTCTATGGGCAACTGCACTCGCACATGCACACATTCATATGCAGACATACGTAAGAATGCAAAGCACACAAACTAAAACCTGGATTACAGAATTCAACAACATGTATATATGTATTAGACTATACTATATCAAATATAATAAATATGCTATATAAATCAATTCAGTTATTGCTAAGCTAGTACTTAGAGGGAAAGTATAGCCCTAATTCATGCATTAGAAAATAATTTTAATTTATATTTAATGGGTTAAAAGCATTCTATATAAGAAGTAAAAAAAACCCACTATAATAAGACCATAAACAAGTAGAATGAAAGGAATAATAATGATTACAAGAGAAATCAGTGATAAAAAGGAAACAGAAGATTAATAATGCTAAAGACAGTGCTTTGGAAATATTGAATTAGGCAAAACTCTGGCACAATTAATCTATAAAAAGGGAATAAAATGCACATTAGCACTCCTAGGAATGATATGAAGTACAAAACCAAGTGTGCTAAAGATAATTAAAAGATAATAAGCTGATTTTATGAATAATGTATGCTAATAAAATTTTAAACTCTGATGAAATAAATAAATCCTAAAAAAACTGAGGATCATCTTCAAATGTTGAAATTATTTAACCTATTTGGCAAGCTTGGAAATCATTCTAGTGTAAAGGAAAGTAAGAAGAAATGGTCAGTATGGCATGTGCTATTTCCTTGGCACCTTTGACAATGAAAAAAAAGCAAAAAACAAAGAACAAACAACCACACTTTTAAACTCGTGACACAGTTGGAGCACTAGGGACATGTGATTCCAGGCTGTCATTGGATTGTAGGGTTATAGGGATGAACAATGCCTGAGAACGGCATCCGGGACTCAGTAGTAAAGTTCTCACCATGAAGGGTGAAAACCAGCACATCTACAACTAACTCTCCATAGTTCAAAAAATATGTGTCCCGATGTAGTTATGTCTATATTTGCATGTCTGTAAAGGACAGAAAAAAAGATGGAAAAATAAATGAAAATAGTTCCATGCAAACAGGAGAAACAAATAGTGAGTTTTGACAAGCCATATATTAAAGAGAGTGTCCATTAAACTGGCCTTGACACTTGTCAGAAGAACTGAAAAGTATAATAGCAATTTAAATATAATTTAACAACATAAAAATGCATTCCATGTAAATACAATAAAACATTATTAAGAATTCTCTAACAATATAGGAATTGATCCAGTGATTTTAATATTTGAGCTCAGATAGAGAAAATTGAATGCAGCATTAAACTTACAGGGAGCTGATCATTTAAGTTTGACATAAAAAATTTCTGAAGAATGGGAAAAAAGACAGGGAAAACCCCAAATTAATTTTGAATTTTCATAGTCTTGATGACCAAATAGGACAAGGACAGTAGAGCAAAAGCCAAATTGCAGGGCCAGCTCGCTCATGAACATAGCTGGAAAGGAAGTGATCAAGTTGGCTTAATGGAGTGTTGAAAATTAAGGCTTATTCCAGAAATGCAAAGTTCATTTAATTTGACCAAATAGAGTAATATAATTCACTATATTAACATATTTAAAAAATAAATGGGGTGGTAATTTAAAAGATACAGGAAGGTGTTTTAAAATTCAGTATCTAGTCATGATTTTTAAAGTCTCGGGAAGCTATGGATAGATGGAAACTTCCTTCCCCTTACAAGATAAGTAGATGGATGTCTGAATATATACCTCTATATATGTCTTTTGTATAAATACGCAGTATATATTATTCACTAATGATTATAACCATGTACTAAGTATTATCTTAAATTGTGAAGTGTGATAGGCTGTTCTTGTGTGACTTGGACTAAGAAGATGATGCAATTCTTTGCATTTGGACTCAGCTTCATCCTGAAGGACTTAGTAAGTATGACTCAAAAAGAAGAGGAAGGTGAAAGGACTAGGAAATGAGAGGAAGCAAGAACGGATTTTTTGCAGATTCTCTGATGCACATGCATGGAGGAAGTTCTGAAGGTAGGGCATTAGAATCAGGAAGAGCCTGAGTGAGATGGTTGCAAAAACAATTTGCCTGTACACATTAACCACAGACAACTACAAACCAAAATAATTTTTCATTTTAAGCATTGAAGATATGAAACAAATGAGACTAAATGAATGAAATTTCTCCAGAAGACATTAGAAAGCATTATCAAAAATATTTTAAACAGTTAAAATAGTTGTGTTTGTGGTAAAGATGCAATTTCTCCAAAGCATACATGTTAAGTCAATAGGATCCCAATTAAGGATTGACAATGGCTTGTTGCCTGTTTTGTAGATCTTAATAATCTGGTCTAAAATGTGCTTATGGATATAAAAGAACAAAAAATTCAAGATATTCTAGTGCAATTATTCTAAGTATGTTTTTAAAAACTTATATAAAGCTATGCTTGGTGGCGTGGGCTTGCATATATTCAGGAGGCTTGTATATACTTAGTATATACTCTTATATACTCAGGAGGCTGAGGGAGGATGATAACAACTTCAAGGCTGGCGTGGACAGCAGAATGAAGTCATAACTTAGTGACTATTTGACATAAAATAAAAATTGAGAATGGGCAGGAGAAGATTTAGCTCAGTGGTAATGATAATTTTTAAAGTAAGGGAATTTTACTTTTTTAAAATAACTAACTGTACAAGAAAAATATCAATAGCTATTATTGTGACTGCATTAAAGTTAAAATGTGTGTGCTTATCTAGTAGCGTAGGAAGAAGTAAAGAGGGAGCCACTGTTAAAAAAGTTACGTGTTGTAGACACTAACTCACAGTGAGAAGAAGGACCATCAGAATGTCTGGAAATAAGTCTGATTACATCAGACTTTATTTGTGGCAATGGGAATGGCTATAATTCTTTGTCAAAATTTAAGGTGCATATCTAGTGACCCATCCACACCATTCCTAAAGTATCTCTTATGCCTATGGATCAAGATGTACATAGAACAGTGTTTATGGGGGTATTGTAAGCAATAATTAAATGAGAAGTACTCCCCAAATGCCAGCTACAGGAGGAATAAATCAACTATGACCTCTTGACTCAGTGGAATACTATAGAGCAAAGAAAATCAACTACACATTTACCAATACACATAACATTGTGCAAAAGAAAGCCAACACAACCAACTATGCAGCATCATTCTGTTTATATGAATTGTTAACATAGGTAAAGGTAAGTTGTGCTATGGATGCAAACATATGTATGAACTCTACAGAGCAAATCACAGAACTCTTCAAAAATCAAGATAAATTTCCCCTGGAGAGCTTAAGATCCCTGAGTGCAAAGGGCTAAATCTTTTCATCTCTATCTCTAATGTCCGGCACAAGCCAGACACATAGTTTCCATTTGAGAGACTTCTTTATCTGGTTGTTATTTTAGTGAGAGCTTGACTATTGGCTGTTTTCAGTGCCACACTTATCTCCATTCCTGGAAGCGGGTTCTAGACAGGACAATCATAAAACTGCTCCTGCTTGTGGTGTCTCCCTCATTTGTGCTGTGGGGAGCACTTACTGTTAGGCGTCACACTCTTATAGGCAATACTGTATTTTAGTTAATGACCATTTTTTTTAAGTACCATTCAAAGATCTTTCCCATTGGGTTCCCACTCTGCTTGTCAATTTCCTAAGTCCAGCATAGGCTGCCCCAGCGTTTCCACAGCTGTGAACTGTTGTCATCCAGTTCTGCAAGAGAATTCCGACCTAGACAGTCCTCCCCCAAAGTGCAGACAGCCTCCAAATGACATTTTAGAGGCCATCATGGCAGAGGTAGGGTGAACAGGTAGACAGACAGTGACAAAAGAGTTGAAGACATAAAAGAATGGTTTGTTGTTAAATGTGCCACAGGACCTTCAATCTGTTAGCTGAGTGAGCATGGAGGGGTGTGTGTGTGTGTGTGTGTGTGTGTGTGTGTGTGTGTGATGGTTTGACTATTTGGAGCAGGAGGAGAGATCAGCCAAAGATCCCAACACTTATCACCTTTATTTGTCATTACTATTACATGATACTTAACTACTGGAACAAAATGTAGTATCTGTCATCACTATCTCTTCCTGCCTACTAGTCTGTGTATAGCAGAGATTAGGAAATTGTGGTGGTTTTCCATAATGAGGATTAGACACCAAGCATCCTGAAGACAGGAAAGGACATTATTATCCATGGAAGCAGATACAGGATCTTGGGAAGGAGGACTGAGACTAAGGCAGGATGGGACCACATCTCCCTAGTGAGGGCAGCAGGTGAAAGTCAACTCTGACTGGGGGAATGCAGTCCAGGGCCCTTGTAGGAGTCCCTAGTGTATAGAGATGTCTGTAACCTTGTGTTCCTTCCTCCAGAGCTATGCAGGAATTTGAAGTAGAATCTTGGTTTAAAATTCCTGGATGATGGCAGCTGCTACTCACAGGGAAATTAGTGAAGAGCTTTACACCATCAGGATTTAGGGGAATGGCATCACCTAAGGTCACCATGGTGTTGGCTGTGGTGACCTGCCAAAGGCTTTGAAGAGAATACTAAACATAGAAGACAAGAATAAAGGCTATCGAGTCCAGCCATCCCTACCTACACAAGTGCCTCCTTGCACAGCCAGCCCCACAGGCTAGGGTACCTGGTTCTCCTGGGTACTGATTTCATCACTCTCCAGAATAGGATGAGGAGGAGCATGTCTCTGCTTCTCCCTATGAGACTATATTTTTCTAGGACTCAGAAGAATGAGATGCTGAGGAAGCCGCACAGTGGATGATCATAAACATGACAGATGGGCAGATCAAAACCTCTTTTCCAAATATATCTTGAAGGGTATTTGAGACAACTGTGGGGTAGCTCTGCTGGGGGCAGATGTGGAGACACTGGTGAAATCTGTCCCAAACCCAGTCTCTCTGAGGCCTAATTTGTCACTCTTAGGTCAGGGAGCAAGCGTGGGCATGTGCCTGATTTAGTCTCTGCTTGTCACTTGCCCAAATCTAACAGATCCTGCCCCTGTGTTTCCACAGCTGTGAAGTGTTGCTGTCACCCAGTTCTGGAAGAGCCTTCCAGCCCAGACAGTCCTCCCCAAAGCACAGATAGCCCCCAGATGACATTTTAGAGGCAGCAACTTCCTATCCACTTAGCTGGGGAACCCAGGGCCCCTGGTTTGGCAGCTCAGGCTGGTTCAAAGGAAGGGTGCTCCACTTTCTCACTCATGATTCCAGACATAGGGGCTGATGACACCAGGGACGCAGACAGCACACATAAGCAAGGTGTGGGAAAGAGCGCAGCTTTGTCTAACAGTTTTAATTAAGCAGACGTAGAATAACAATTAACTAGATTCCTTGACAAGCAGCTCTTACAGTACTACTAAGAGCAGTCAGACACCATGAGAAGGCATATTGTGCCATCATAGAAGAGCACAAGTCTGTCAGATATGGCTTCCCAGCTACACAACCCACATCCTCTCCTGTCAGGCGGGCTGGTGTTCAACCCAGCCAAAAGCCCAACATGGTGACTCCATTGTTACATAGTTACCCCAGAGAGCACTGTCTCCATGTGCCTCTCATTGGGACACAAAGCAGGAGTTTCGGGGAAATGATCTTATAAATCTGGAAATGTTCAAAAGCACCATACTGGTTTGAAGCTTGAAGATTCCTTATTTCCACCTTGGATATTTGCACAGACAAGATGGGAGTGGCTGCTGGAGAAGCGAGAGTGGGGTAAATGGAAAAGGCACAGAGAAGTTGCGACTATGAGGGACTGGATTCAGTTGGCACCAAGACCTGGCCCTTCACATCACTTTCACCTCTGTCAGAACTTAGATGCCCCAACAGAAGAGAAAGTTTTGGATTCATTATCTGCCCAAAGATTAAAGCAGACTATGTGCTCTCATGAATGAGCAATGGATTGAGAGAAGTATAGAATTTTCACGTCTGACAAACATAAAATGGAATTGCCATGGACGAGAATAAAAATGGTTTTCTGCAGAGAAATAAATTTGGTAGTTCTGACCAATGGAACATGCCCAAATACCTAACATGGAACAGTGCCCAAAACTACATCATGTAAAAACTGACAACTTCAGGGGGTAAAAAGAATAAGCGAATTATAGATGAGCTGTATTCTGTAGACTGGATAGCAAACTTGGAATTAAAGAGGCCAGATGCTGGCCATGCATGAGGAAGTATCTTATTTGGCCCTTTCCACACTAGCACTTGGTGGCAGGAAGTCTGAAATCTATTCCGTGCTTCTGTCCTTCTAGCATGCTGTGATTTGCAAGCTAACAGACACTGCCACTTGTCCAGTGCCCATGGCCTGGCCTGGCAGAGTTCTCTGCACCTTGCCAGCCTAGCCAAGTCCATCAGGAAGCACTTTGCCAAGCTCCCTGCTTACCACCCTCTCAACTGTGGAAATGTGGCCTGGCCTCCTGTCCAGGGCTATCCCTATGCCACTTGGCAGCTTGGAAACACATTCAAGAACACAAATAGGCATGGTGGGCAGCTGGCCTCTTCATCTACCTAACAAAGAAGGAACAGCAGGTTTCTCCAAAGGAGGCTAAGATAGCATATGTAGGAAATCTTTCCTCTTCTTGGATCTTGGAAGGCTCTTGCTTTTCAAAAGCAATTCAAAATTAAAGAGAAGGCCTTACAAGTGTTTTCTATAGGAAGTAATAAATTGATTGGCTACTGATAGGTGTTACAAGTTTATATGTGCAGAGCTCCCCCCTCCAAAGTATTCTGACCTTCAAGAAAAGTTAATCCCTTTAGCTTTGAAATATTCACCTTGAATTCTTGTCACACAGATAAACATACACAGACACATGAACTTTGACAGACACTACACACACACACACACACACACACACACTTCTCCAAGATATACAAGCATTATAAAAACTGGTTTGGCTCACTGAGGGGAATATGAGTGTGAACTGATCCCATTTCTTAACAGAGCCCCATATTCATAGTGGTTTTAGTAGAAACAAAGATGCTATTGTGAGGATTTGCTCTTCTAAGTTAATGCTTGGAGCTCATGGAGTGCTTGCCCCAGTTGGGCTCTGGGAGGCAGAAATGGAGTGTGGCTTATACAAAACCCCTGGGAATGGCTGGTATGTCCCTCAGCAAGCTGGGCAGCAGATCATAGGACCTTGGCTGCAGAATGGTTCTCAGTAACAGGCAGCAAGAACTTTTGGAGCTTCTTGCTGGGTTTCATGCTTGAGCTGGGCTGAGTCATGGACAGGATAAAAGTTGAGAAAAGCCACCACTTCCCAGGCCCTGGGTCAGCCTGGAACTGCTGGCTCTAGAAAGAGAGGAGGAAGAGTTTGCTATGGACAGGGACTTGGCAAACTTCAGCATAGGACTGAGCTTCTGTGGGGAGGGGGTTCCACCCTTAGAGTTTGAGAACTATTATGCAACTAGCCATGCATAATAGAAGGCAGGCCACACCATAGGTCCTTTAGGGGTGGCATGCTATAGATGTTGCCACCTGATATGACATGGATGTTACTCTCATGACCTCTCCGCAGCTAGGATTATCGGGAGGACACCTGGGACCTGTCCAGTCATAGGGCCAGTTCACAAGGCCCCATGCCTCCTGGAGAATGTACAGGCAGTTAACAGTTGCTAGGAGAGAGACATTTTCTTCGGTGGTCATAAAGTGCTAGTCCTTCTGTAGGAAACCCTTCGCCTACACTCAGGTAAGCAATCCTAATTTGAGTGGAATTGTTTCTTGGGTCTATTGTTAATACCCTATATGGGGTGGCTAGACCTTTGTTCATCTACCAAGCAAAACTTGACATGGCACACTACAGTGAAATGGGGGAGAGGCTATTCAAATGCCCAGGAGGAGAAGGAAAACTGAGACTGGGGTTTCAGTCTTGAAACTGAATGGTCTGGCTGAATAGCAGTCTTGTAATTGAGAAAGAAAAAGGAGTTAAAACAGCAATGGGTTGTTGACAGGCAAGCGGAGGGGGACTTGGAACCCTTGAACTCATCATCATTCATTTCCAAAGGGTAATTGCTCCGCAGAGATAGAGGCCAGGAAGTTGCAGCCATCTTTGCTGTCACAATGGGCAATTTCATTTGTGATCTAGAGCTGAGGCTCCAGAGTGGATATGTTTAGGATTGGATTCTGACTCTAACATACAGAAAGCCTCACCACTCCCTCATCTACAAACGAGGATGCTAGTAATAACACTTCCCCGGCGGGGATGTATGAGGAGCCAATGAGATCATTTAAGCCCAGCTGGGCCTATAGGAAGCCCTTGGCACACATTAGCTCTCATTTCACTCATTTCTTCAACAAATACACCTTGTGTGCTTATTAAGTCTGAGCCAATCTCAGTGCTCTGTGCTGCACAGAAGGAAACCCAGGGGAATCTTTGCCCTGTAGGAACAGACACCCAGAGGGAGGAAAGACAGTGAGTGGCACTTCTAACACAGGGAGGAATTGCTACGAGAGGAAGCCAGAAGCAGCTAAACCAGAGGAAAGTTATCACTCAGGTTGGTCAGGCCAAGCTTCAAGAGAATCTCCCTTTAAGGGGCGGGGGGAGCTGTAAGAAACTTACTTGGTAAAGACCAAGATGATAGCCCGAAGGAAAGCTCAGAAAGATGGCCAACACGGGCAGCACTGAGGACTTTAATAAGCAAGGTGATTTGGAAAGAAAGGCCAATGAGCTCATAGCGTGGACAGCGCTGTAGGACAGATGGCAAGGGTTACAGCCACAGAGCTGGGCAGAGCCTGGAACCTCACAGATAGTACCAAAAGGCCTGTCCTCTCTCTGGGAGTAAAGAAGGCTCTGGATGTACACAGCCAGGTCCCGCATCTTGAATAAGTTGCCGCGGTACCCTGGGAGGGCATAGGAAGGCAAACAATCTAGGAATTCCTGGCAGTAGTCCATGCCAGAGGTAACAGGGATGCCTGGGGGCAGTGTAGTTCAGAAGTAATTAGGAAACGAACTCGACAGAACTCATAGGTGAGTTGTCTATCAACAACGGAGGGAGAAACCCAGGCCTCCAGCTCACGGGACTGAGTAAGGTGGTGCTGGTCTCTGAAGCAGGTCAAGTAGGCAGAAAGCAGGCTGAGAAAGGGGGTCCTGGGAGCTTAGATCTGGGACAGGCTGGACTGGTTTAAAGAACCAGAGACAGGGACAGGATCTTAGGAAGAAAAAGGGGGTGAGCTTGGGAACAGAGGCTGAGGAGGCTGTCTGGGCAGACAGCTCCCAAGCACAAAGGGCTGAAGCCTGGCTCCTCTCTGGTTCACCCTCTGCCACCTTTCCCAGGCCCCAAATGTGGCTGCCTACCTGACTTTCCAGTCCTTGTAGATGTTGCTGGTACCATGACAACAGCATCTTTACTGGTCCTCTTACCTTTCCTCTGCTCTCAAATGCATTTTGCTCCTCATTGCTCCTGAAGACTGACCTTTATAAGATGCTGCATAAACTGGGTTACTTCCATGCTTAATAAACTTCAATGGCTCCCTATTGCCTTCAGGATTCAAGTAAATCTTTTCAGTGCAGTGGTTTAATAACTTTCTACTCACATAGTCGCTACATGTTTGTTCAAAGAACTGAACAGAAAAGGGAAGTGGAGCAGTCAGCTCCCTGGTACTTGGAAATGGTTAAAGGGGGCCTCAGAATTCTTCAACATCCTCACTAGCCCTCCATGTCCATTCTATTGGTGACAACCTGGTCCTCTATATTGCCAAGCACCGGAGTGCCCTGGAATTCAGAAACAAGAAGGTTCTCAGACACTGAATAATTCCTTGTCTTGGGAAGACCTCCATGGTATGACCCTGCTTCTTTCTTTAATTTTCTCATTATAACACCCACTGCCATTCCTCAGAGAAGTGCTTAGGAACTGCAGGTCTCTGGTTGTGGGGGCCCATAAGGGCTCTCTAGTGAGACCTTACTCAGGGTCAGAGAATTGGAGCTTGCTTTACCCAGCAGGGCTGCATAAAAGGATGATTTGGCCATGGGCATGGTTACCAGGTATTTTGAAGGGTCTACACTTGGCTATACACTGTGCTTTGATCTTGCAGGGGAGGGGTGTCTTTTGCCTTGCCGTTGACATTGTATAAATAATCCTTTGGAATAAATTTCAAGGCAACTGGGTATTGACTCAGGTTCCTCCCAAAACTATGCTGTGTAGAGATTCTGTCCTTCTTATGGTCTCTTTCTATCTTTCTATGTGACATTTTCTCAAAATTCCTCTCTCCTCCCTCCAAGAACCCTTTGACAGGTCAGAGCTAGACTCTGACAGACTCCCACATACCTTCAAAACATCTGGTAAACATTCCCCTGGCCAAATCTTCCTCTTATGCAGCCCTGCTGGGTAAAGCAAGCCCAGATTCTCTGACCCTGAGTAAGGTCTCACTAGATAGCCTCTGTGGGCCCACACAGCTGGTGTTATCCTTCCTCCTTTTACAAATTCCTTCCTCAGCCCTTCCATCCCCAACTCTAACATCCTTTCACTTGGGGGTAATTACTAGTTATTATTTAGGCTTCATCTTAAAACTTTCTCCATCACTTTCCAGAAGCATTCTGCAACACCTCTGGATGAACTGGTCATGGGTCTTCTGCACTCTCACTTCTGGGCTTCCTTTCCTCTGTCACGTGTCCTCCCCTCTTTCGTCCTTTCTCTCCTCCTCTAATCAACAAGTTCTCTAGGGCCAAGGCTGAGCCTCACTCATGTTTAGATCACTGCTAATACCAGAGCAACCCAGGAATAGACAGTGGACACACTACTGCACAATGGATACACTACTGTCCCTGAAATCCCACAACCAAGCTTGGCTCCCTGATCGTGTAGAGATGCCAGACGCCCTAACTACATAACTCTTGCCTCCTTCAAAGAGTCAACAATCCTTGCAGCAGCACAGGGCACACTAGCAGGAAGATTCATTAGCATACCAGGGGGAGTCACTGTAGGAATGATGTTGGCCAGAGTGTGGCAGGAATGGGGTTATAAACCAGAGCAAGTGAACTTTGGGGAGTAGCATCATTTAATTGTTGTAGCTTGCTGTTTCCATTATTCTAAGAAGCTGGGGGTGGGAAGTGAACATAATACAGTTAAGCCATTCCCCCAAAGGAAAATAGCCAGTAACTTTCACTGGAGACAGTGTCTAAAAACTGAATGGAAAAGGAGAAAGCAAATCAATTGTGTAGCTATTCTTGACTGGGTGAAATGCTCTCAGAATCTCTCAACATCCTTAGCCCTTATAATCCAGTAAGTGATATCCTGGTCCCACACAGCCCAATAAACCAGAGAATCCTGATATTTTAGAATTAGAAGGATCTTGTAGCCCACATAATCCACAGCTTCATTTCAAATATCAGAGAGCGAACGTTTTGACACATAAGTGTACATGTGCTATATCCAGTGAAGTGTGGGTTTCAGGGAGTAAGAAATTGGAAAATACTTTCAAGGCAAGGGGTTGAAAATAATATCCTGAGGAATGTGGAGCATGAGGTCCTCCACCAAGGAGCTCGGAGCCTTATATAAGAAACAGATCTTTTAAATAGAAGATCACCCCAAACCAGACAGAATCAGACCTAGCCTTTTAGAGATGGAAGTGTGTGGACAGCCACCCCAGGTACGAGTCAGCCAGACATAGAGGGTAGTGTGGTGTCCTAGGCACAAAGGAACTGCACTCACAAAACTGCAGATATCTC
This sequence comes from Peromyscus leucopus, assembly GCF_004664715.2. Classification (NCBI taxonomy): domain Eukaryota; kingdom Metazoa; phylum Chordata; class Mammalia; order Rodentia; family Cricetidae; genus Peromyscus; species Peromyscus leucopus. The sequence goes on from NC_051069.1 coordinate 86,533,585, forward strand.
CCTGCAGTCCATGGGGGAGAAATCAAAAGGAACATAGTCAGAGAATGCATCCATCACCAGCTGCAGAATGGAAGACAGGACTTGGACGCCAGTGGGAAGCTGCAGCTAGGGAAGAGAGGCATGGCAGAGGGGGCAAAGAGATGGGAAACCAAAACAACACAGAAAGACTTAAGAAATGCTAAATCGATAGCGACCTGGAAACACCTGGTTATGGATGGGACCAAGTGGTTAAGAACAGAAAGGAGTTGTGGGGTGATGGAGTGTTCTGGTGTTGGTGGCTGAGTAACTGGGTGATGCCACTCACCAAGTGGGGAACGCCCAGGTCCTATGTCAGACAGACACGGGGAGAGCATTGCCATTTAATGAGCACTTACTGTGTTCCAGGGGCTTCACTTGTTACTACCTCGTCCAACCATCGTCATTTCAACAGTATTTATTAGTAATATTATATTCAATGTACAAATACAATATTGTACAGGCATGTGTATGCTAAAGTGAGTGATCCCAACTCAGACATGGAGTTGGATAGAAATCAACAAATACAATTGAATTTGAAATGCTAATTAGACATACAAATTGGATAGTAGCCAAAATCTAGATTTCAGGAGAAAGATTCACCCTACTGTCCAGAGATCAAGGAAAGAAAAGGTTTCGAGATAAAGGGAATGAGTGATTGGCAACCCAAATTCAACTCAGGGTTTAAGGCAAACACTGAGATAGGTTATAGGATTTGGCAACAACTTAAGCGGAGTGAGTAACTCCATAAAGTGGTGAACACAGAGACTATTTGGGGTGAGCTCCCAAAATGGGATGTTGAAAGTGAATATAAGCTTTCCGCAAGAATTGTACTCTAAAGAGGAGCAAAGAAACAGGGCAGTGGAGAGAAACATGGGGTCAGGACAGAACCAATTTAAGGATGGAAGTCTAGGCTCTATGTAAAGAGAATGTTGATGTTAAAATAAAGACAGACTGGGTCTTAGGTAGAGTGGATGGACCTTGAGAGACACAAGGTAAATGTTCAAGTCATTGTAGGCAGAACATTTGGATCCAAACATTCTGATGTTTAGATAAGATGATGGAGGTACTACTGGGAGATGAAGGCAAGTTTCTTCTTATTCTAATTTCTCAGTAAAAGATGCTAAATGACAGATTTAGAGCAAAGAGATACTGGGATGCTGAGGAAAGGTGTGAAAGAGTTGTCTAGGTCTGGAACCCACTTGAGATCTGTGGTGACAAACTTCTTAAAATAAGAACTAGTGTTCTTCCCCAACCATGGTGAGCCTCTCAGATGCAGGAGTACAATGGATGGGCAAGTAGTTTTAGTCAACAGAAAAGATTGAGGTTTAACCAGGGGAGTCCCATGAAAGGGAAGGGAAGCAAGAATATATGCAAGAGAGAAACACAGTGATGGACAGAAACTAAAAAGTTTACTCTGGGTGGGGATAGTGGTGCTGGGCGAGGCAAAAGTGGCAGACTTATGTAAGCTGGAAAGCCCATGAGTCCAGGATGGCTGGACTGCAGGTAGCAAAAGAAGCAATTTGGAAAGATACAATTGTCCAGAGGCCAGCCTGGTCTCCAAAGTGAGTTCCAGGAAAGGTGCAAAAATACATAGAGAAACCCTGTCTCGGAAAAAAAAAAATTAAGACTCTCGAGTTACAGAAATTCACTGATGGCAAGGTTATAGGCATTCCTGTAGGGGAAAGTGACTAAGGTGGAGTCGGAGGAGGTGTCATTGAAGAGGAGAGGTCAGTCACGAAGGAGAATGAGTCATTCCCACAAATGCTGATGTTAGGAAAAAAATTGATGGCAAATGCAGTGATCCAGGAACTCAAATATTTGATGACTAATAGCTGAAAAAAAGTGAATACAGGTCAGCATACGATATCAACAGACAGGGTCAAGGATGTGTTATCTAACAACGTGCAAGTTGACAAAGTGGGATAGGGGTCACTCGGAAAAGGAAAGGCTCATCAGATAGCAGCATGAAGTGAAGAGGGTGCTGACTTCAAGTGTAGACTCTGCAGAGGGAAAGGCAACATTCACTGGACAAGGCTACTGAGACATCATCGTCTTGGGTAAACTTCAGGTGTCCTCAAAAGCACAAGGTTAGAGGAGTAATTCAGCTGCATTCCAGAAGGCTTGGAGAGGTGGGCAGGGGCTTGGCCAGTGGGCAGCTATACAAAGCTGTGTGGGTAGACCTTTTGACAGAGCTTATAGTGATATGAGACCTGGTGAGACCAACCATTGTCTCTCAGGACTGTGGTATCCCTGGATACCCTTGGGGATGTCTTGAGATTGTTCTGCCTGAAGGGCATCCAGGACATTAATGTCTAGAGCAAGGAAGGAGCTACAGGTCTAGGACAGAAGACAGGGTCAGGCTGGAGACGAAGAGCTGACGTCAGGCAGCCTACCCTTGGCTAGTACAGCTGTTGGAATTATGAGCCCACCCAATGGTAGGCACAGTGTGAGAGAAGAGAAGTGTGTCCTGCAGAAGCCCCACCCAGGACCCTAACATCAAGAGGTGAGAAGAGCTAAACAGGAGACAGACCATCCAGAGGACATGGAAGTCAGAAGCACTGGACTGTGCTGAGGATGAGGTCCCCAGCAAAGGCTGCAGAGAGGTCAGTCAAGGTAAGCATTGAAAACTTTCCATTAGCATAGTGAGCCACTGGTGCCCTTGTTCCACAGCTCCCTGCAGGAGTCCAGACTGTTAGAGGCTAAAGAGGGAGTGAGAAGCGGAGAGAAAGACAACTCTGTCCCATGTGTCTCCTCCTAGCTAGAGAACTCTGAGAAGCCTGCATGACTACTCCAGACCTCTGGTATCCAACACAGAACTAGGAACGTTAATATTAGTTCATTGGATTGTCCTGTTTAAGTAAAATTAGGTAAAGCATAGCATCCTGTAAATAAAAGGTATGCCATAAATAATCATGCTAAACATGGCATAGATAATTACTTTTGCTTGCCTGTGAAGAACGTGAAAAATAAAATTGCAGTAGGAATGGGCTGTAGAGTTGGTAGATATATTTTTATTTTATTCCTGTTTTTTTTCCCATAGAATAGATTGACTGGAGCAGCCGCAGGCTTAGAGATTGAAAATATAGCTGTAAGAAATGAAGACGACTGTCCCTTGTTGAAATGAACCCTTGACCCTGGATGTATCCACTCATATTATAAGGAACAGAGCTGACTTGAAAATCCTCAAATGCATTTGGAAAAAGTCACAAGGGTTCCCGGAAAGTGTGGCTGTTCAGAAACCTCAAGCGTTTCCATCCATGGCTTCAATAGGCCTTATCACTCCAGCTGTAATATGCTTTCTGGAATGAAATGCTGTTGATTATACAGCCAGGCTATGATTTTCTGATTTGTGCAACAATATCTTGCTGGAAGGAAGATAGATTGTCATGCATTGAATTCCTAATCTAGTGCCTAATTCTGTCCCGGGTACAGTAAATCTTGATGTGTTACCTGAAGGGAAAGCTTCGATTTCTGGAAAATGAATATTATAGAGTTTTCTATGACCCAACGAAACTGGTACAGCAGGCATGGGCTGTGCACTGTGGATTTCTGCCAGGTGCATTAAGATGCTGGATCTGGACACCAGCAAGTGTGCATCCTGACCGACCATCCTCTGTGTCCAGTGGCGTCTCAGCTTCAGCAAACTCAAAGCACAACCATCAGAACTAGCAGCTACTCCTCAAAGGCAAAGTATGGAAAGGCTAAGTGTGAATGTCAGTGTCGTGGATATTAACAGTTGCTCTAGCTTGGGAGGAGAAGGGGCAGGTAAGGCGACCACAAGGGCAGCTGCGGAAGAGTTGGTGGGAAACGGACTCCCATAAACCTTGCAAGCGTAACTCCTTGTACTGTCCACTGGAAGTTCTCTCTGCTTTTGATGAGCAGTGGGCAAGAGGAATGGGACACCAGGAAAGTGCCCTCTGTTCTCTTGTCCCTGCCCCTGGAGGCTAGCTTGTGGTCTGTCCCTCCCTGGTACTTAACTACTTGAATCTGCTTTTACTGATGGCTCTAGAGCAGTGGTTTTCAACCTTCCTAATGTTGCAACGCTTTAATACATTTCTTCACGTTGTGGAGACCCACAACCATAAAATTATTTGGTTGCTACTTTGTAACTGTAATTTCTCTACTGTTATGAATCATAATGTAAGATTGGATACTTGACTGCAAGGGGGTTGTGACCCAGAGGTTGACAACCACTACTCTAGAATCTCTCCCACAAGAATGGGGTGATGGCTTCAGTGTGGGACTGTGGTTCCCTATCTATTTCCAAAGACTTCAGGAAAAGCCAGTTGTCTCTGTCAGCTGGGGGAAGGGTCAGAAAAATAATGGAAGCCTTAGTCACTGGTGTGCACCTACCAATAATAAGACCTAGAAAGGCTCTGTGGAAGAACCTAGTATTGGTGGATTGGTGATTGGAATGAACTCGTTCCCCATAGTTCACTGTGCTCCGCACCCTAGCTTGCTACTTTGCCCACTGCCCTGAGAAGTCCTGGGGACAACAAAGTTGAATTGGTATAGAGAGATGTAAGATTCTAAATCAGTCTCCAACAAGAAGTGGGATATTGAGGGTAAAGGGGGCACTAGCAGAAGTCTGAGCAAGTGGGGGACCTTGAACAATGGGGTGGGGAGTGAACTAATGTGTACTGAGGTAGGTCAGACATAGAATGGAAGGGAACCTAGGGTTGTGTTGTGGAGGGGTCTAAGTGCCAGATCCAGGACTTTGAATGCATTATAGTATGCAGTGGGAACCACTGATAGCTCTGGAGCAGAAGAAGACTGACAAAAAAAAAAAAAAAACTGTTACAAGACATGGTTGCATCAGTTTGTGCTAAAAATGATAATGTTCTTTAATGCCTATTGTCTGAGTAGTGAACAATGTTAGGGCTAATCATTATTTCTGAGAGAATGTTATTAATGTGTGTGCATCTATTTCATAGATAATATAAACAAGGTCATCTGGGTATATTTTCCATTGCAAATAACCCATTTAGTTGAGAAACTCATAATTGTGTCCCTGCTGAATCTATCACAGTGCTCTGGGTACTGTGAGGCTGCAATATACACAATCATATTTCTGCCTCCAGCTGAAAACTTTGGATGCAGAAAGATGAGATAAGAATAATTCACTACCACAGACATGCAATTTAGTCAAGACTCTTAAGGTCTTAAGTAGCACAAAACAGTTCAAGGAATCAAAGACTAGCTATGGATGTAAGCCACAGAAGCATTCACTAAAAAGTTATGGTCCTGACTCAAGCAGACTCTTGGAATGGCAGGGAGAAGCTGGTCTCTCCAAGGGCTAGCATCAGTGACATTGTAGCCCGCTTACCTCTGTTGGCCAATGCTTTCTACTACATGCATCACATGGCTACTCCTCGGTGCTTTGGGTCTAGCCACACCTCAAAAGGCCCCTTGAAACCAGTGCTTCTCAGCTCAAAGCAGAGTTCCCAAGGTAGAAACTGGACAGCTTCCGTCCTCACCCAGTCAGTGTGGGAAGAAAGTGGTGATGGCTCACGTGGGATAAGCAGTGCTGAGCTCCCCTGGTACCTGTGGAGTGGTAGTCAGTCCAGACAGGGAGCATGCATGAACACACCCCAACTAATTTACCATCTTTACCAACATGGTCTAAGAAGCTTCAAGGACCCTACAGTTTAGGGACAAAGAGTCACTCAAAGTTGATGAGTTCTTGGACATCTTCCTGAAGAAACAGGCTTTGAGAGGTGCCATATGAGAGTCACACAGTTAAAAACCTGAGATACACTGGGGTGTCTCTTCAAAGAAAGCTTCTAGTGGCCAAGAGAAGGACTCAAACACTGCACCTAACACTGCAACTTTCTCCCTACATGAAGAACTCAGCAGTTCACACTGGGCTGGTCATTTTTGCAATGAGATAAAAATTTGAAAGATTGAAACAAGAAAATGACCTCATTAGGCATCAGCTTAGACACAAGACTCTGCATCCGTCTCTAAAGACATGAGGTACCTGTGAGATATCTGAAGGAGTCAGGAAGGGAGAAAACCCTAAGGCCACAGTAGATTCTTCAGAGATAGCCATGTCTGGCCTACTCAGCTGGGAGGATGGTCTCTAGGGCATAGACTGTCCCAGAGGGTGAAAACTTCCACTCCACTCTCCCTGGAAGTAGCTCCTAAGCCAACAAGCCCCACCCCAACAGACAGAAAGTTGCGACTTGATGAGCAGAATATCTAGCTTCTTACTCCAAAAGGGTTATGCATCCATAGACATGAGGACACCTTGGAGGTTGTTGGGTACAGGAACTTACAGGAGATTGCAAATAACCTTCAAGCCAAAGATAGACCCTGGACCTTAAGCTCATAGTTGCCTTGGAGGTGGGTCTTCCAGACTCCCTCTGTTGAGTACTTTTCTAGGGAGCCTGCTGCTCCTCTGACCCAGACTACCTAGAGCTAGCTATCTCCAGTTAGAGGTGCTTGGTTTCAGTTGGGCCAAGGTCTATGTGATATGATGCTTTATCTGACTGCTGGCATTCAATTCTAATCCCCATCCCTATTTTCTATCTCATTCCTTTCCTTCTTCCTTTCTTCCTTCCCATGTTTATCAATCAAGTATTTGTTATACTACTGTGTGTCAGACAATGTCTGAAGATCATCTAGTCCAACAGACGGCCACCCTCCTCTTGTAGCACTTGGGCAATGAAAACAGAAAAACACACATAATCAGTTGTTAAATAGAGCTTGAGATAGACAAAAACTATGAAGACAGTTGCCACAGTGAAAAGTGTTTACATTAGATAATCTTGAACTAGTAAGTTGTCCCTCCAATCTACTTTAAAGGATTCTAAGAGGTAGGGGATAATTTAAATTTTAAGAGGATCCTCTGACTGTATGAAGATGCACAGAAGTGTCAGCAATAGGAAGAACAATAGGAGGCTCCAGCAATGAACCAGATGAGAGGCAACAATGACTGGGCCAGAACAGCAAGGTGGAGAAATAGAGAAGCTGAAATGATTTGATGGTATGGCTGGCCAGATGACGTGATGTGCTATGAGAGAAGGGCCCTTACAGTGCATAGAAAGTGTGGTGGTTAAATAATAATTCCCCTCATGGGCTCATTTATCTGAATACTTGATACCCAGTTGATAGAACTGTTTGGAAAGGATTAGGAGGTGTGGTCATGTTGGAGGAAGTGTGTCACTGTGGGGTAGAGGTTTCAAAAGCCCACACCATTCTCTGTTATCGTTCTCTGTCTCATGCTTGTGGATGAGATGTAAGTTCTCAGCTACTGCTCCAGCACCATGCCCACCTGCCTGCTGCCATGTGCCATGCCATGATGGTCGTGGACTCATTCTCTGAAACTGTAAGATCCCAATTAAATCTTTTCTTTTATAAATTGCTTTGGTCATGGTATCTTATCACTGCAATAGAAAAGTAGCTAAGACAGAAAGTAAGACATGGGTGAAGTGTGCTCTGGAAACAATAGTTGTTAAGTTTGAGGTTAGATTTGTGGTTTGTGATCTCTTTGAATTTCCTAGATTCAGTCATGTTTGCAAAAAACTGAAATATTGAGGGGTGCTTGGGGCTAACACAGGCATTGATGTCCAGGAGCCCGTCAAATGAGCTTAAGTAAGAATGGGAAGCATTATGGGGAATCTCACCAAAACCCAAGGTAGAGCAGGTACATAAATGTGTGCAGATTCACACTCATCTGTATGGCCATGCATGTGGATGGAGCCTAGAGTTGGAGCTTGGGTGTACATTCTAGTTTCTCAAATACTGACCATCTTGGCTATTACTATTATTATTACTTGTCCTTGTTTTGAAGCAGGTTCTCTCATTGACTTGGCACTCACCAGATAGTTTAAGCTAGTTAGCCAGGCATCTCCAGCATACACCTGTCTCCACATCCCAGCTCTCATACAACAACCATACATAAACACCCTTGGCCTTTTTTTTACATAGGTTCTGCATCTTGAACTCATGTCTTCCTATTTCTGCAGCAAACACTTTACTGATTGAGCTCTCTCCCCAGCTCCAAACCTTCCCCCTTTACATTCTTTAAATCTCACTCTGCTTTTGTGTCTAAGTGACCAAACATAGCTGCCCCATTCGACCTTTATAGTATTTTCCAGTCCACCTGCCTAACAGACACTGACCAGCAATGCTGAACTGTAACTCCAAATTCCTTAGGAGAGAGGATCTGTTTGGCCCAATTTGGGCCAGATATTCATTTACGACTCAATTCTACTGTGGCTAGGAATGGACAATCCAAGGACAAGGAGGTGCCAGAGAGTTTAAATGTGATGGTTGCTGGGTGGTGGTTCAGGTCTATAATCCCAGCACTGGATAGGGGGGTTGTTAGCACGGGATAATTGCCGTTAAGTTTGAGGCTACCCTGATCTTCATAGTGATTTAGAAGCCAACCTAGGATACAGAGTGAGACCCTGTCAGAAAACAAGCCAACAAAACCTCAGTGGTTATAGTTAATTGTATGATACTGACAGAGGAAAACTTGAAAAATAGATAAAATACTCAGTACTTGGAAATGTCATAGACATCTATAAATACCAGCAAAGTCAAAAAGTAGAAAAAAAAAAAAAGCCTGGCAAAGCTGATGAGCCTAAGAGCAACCTCAAAAATCATCTCTTTACTCTAATAATAATCAACTAAGAATTTGAAAACATATGATTCGCATTTGCAAAATTTTTATTTTATTTTATTTTACTTTACAATTCAGTTCTACATTATCAGCCATGGATTCCCTCATCTTCCCCCCTCCCGCGCCTCTCCCCTACCCCCCAGGTCACTCCCCATTCCCACAACGAATGGAAACACATGAACTATGAACCAATGGCTGAGGGGCCCCAACTGGATCAGGCCCTCTAAATGGGTGAGACAGTTGACTGGCTTGATCTGTTTGGGAGGCATCCAAACAGTGGTACCAGGTCCTGTGCTCTCATTGCATGAGTTGGCTGTTTGAAACATTTGCAAAATTTTTATAAAATATATAGGATTTTAAAACTTCCAGGGAGGAAATCTTAAAGTTCTAAAACATAAAAGTACAGGTCAAGATCCAGGAAAGGCACAAAGCTACACAGAGAAACCCTGTCTCGAAAAACCAAAAGTACAGGTATAAGTGATACTCTGGGTAAGAGATTTGTGTCACAGTCCCAGATGGCCCAACTAAGTATTTTAAGAACATGGCACCTTTCCTGTGTTTATTGGCCATTTATTCTTCATCCTTTGAGAACAGCCTGCTCATTTCATTAGCCCATTCATTGCCTGGGTTGTTTGATTTCTTGATATTTCCTTTTTTTCATTCTTTAAGTATTCTAGATATCAATCTGTCAGAAGTGTTATTACCAAAGATCTCTCCCCATTCTGTAGGCTGTCTCTTCACTCAATTAGACATGAAAGTAGAAGTGAAATTGTCTAAGAGAACAGGAAGAAGAAAACCAGGGGAGGGGCTGGAACACAGTGCATAGAACACATCCAAGTCTGTCATAGGCTCACCTGAAAATGTCCTTATGGAACCCAGGACCATGTGTAATAAATGCATGCCAATAAGATATAAGAATACCAACTGCGCTGAAATTAGTCTGTAAATTCAGTACAATTCCAAGCAATTTTCCACACAGAGCTTAAGGGAGCTTTCTAGGTATGTCATGCAGTTCACATGGAAGCAGGAGAGAAGAAAGCATTCCCTGTTGAGGTGTTCAGAGTTTCCACAGGCAGTGCCTGGAATCCACTGGGAAAGTGTTCTTTGTGCCTCAGTTGACCTGCAGATATGATGTAACCCAATCAAAAATTCCAGAAGACTTTTTATAAAGAAATCAAAACAGTGATTCTAACTGCTAGTGAAAATGTGAAGGATCTAGAAAAGCCAAAACAGTGTGGAAAAAAGAAAAGCGTGTAAGCACCTGCACTACCAAAATCTACCACGAGAGTAAAGTAATTAGGGTACTATGCTGTTGGCATATTGATTAAGAGGAAATCCCAAATATGTCCATGATATATTGGTATTTATCAAGGTCCCACACTAATTCCATGGGGAAGAAAATATTTTTTAAAAAAACATTGAAATTTCTGCAGAGGGGAAATTAACATTCAAATTTATCTCAAGTTTATATACAAAAAGATTGAGATTATACACTTAAATGTAAGAACTAGTACCATAAACTTTAATTGAAACAAAGCACAGCTTTGTGATCATGAGCAGTGTTCTACTTAGTTTCAGCTGTCAGCGTGACACAGCCTAGAGTAATCTGAGGGAGTCTCCATGGAGGGATTTACCAGGTCAGATTAGCCTGTGGCCATCTCTGTGAGGCGTTCTCTTGCTCAATGATTGATGTGGGAGGGCCCAACCCACTGAGGGTGGCACTATCCCTAGGCAGGAGGATCTCTGCTCTATAAGAAAGCTGGCAGAGCATGAGTCAGTGAGCAGGACACAGCAGACCCGTGCACCTCCATGATTTCTGCCTTTGAGCTCCTGCCCTGACTTCTTTAGCGGTGGATTGCCACCTGGAAGTTTAAGCCGAATAAATGCTTTCATCCCCAAGCTGCTCCAGTCAGAGTTTTCATCACAGCGGCGGGAAGCAAATCAGAACAGGTGGGTAAGAGTCTCTTAATCAAAACGCAAAAGCAATTAACTCTAATTTCCAATTTAAAAAACTTGGTAAATTGGGAACCCACTAAATTAAAACTTTCTACTAACCAAAAAGAAGTGAAAGGGCAAGGTAGACTGGAAAAACACTCTTTATTTGTCTGGCAGAAGCTTCTACCCCACCACATTGAAAGGAGAAAGAATACTGAATGTTCCTATAAGTCAGTCTTGGAAGAAAAACCCAAAGGGGGAAAAAATCAATCAAGTATCTAAAAAAAAAAAAAAAATCACTCCAAAAGAGACTAGCCAATAAGGTGCTCGATATTAGACATCGGAGAAATGTAAATTAAAACCAAACAAGGCACATCCCATGCTCACAGAATGGCTTCTATCTGAAACACTAGTAATACTCAATGTCAGTGGGGGTGGGGCAACTAGGACTCCGAGACTTCAAGGTAAAGGGTAACTATCACAATGATTTTTAACATGTTTGTCATTTGTATGAAGGTAAATGTAAGCCCACCCTAAGAACCAGAGATCTTTTACTTCAATATTTTACAAAGAGAAATGAAAACATGTCCACAAAAGACTTTCACTATAATGTGTATAATGACCTTTCACATAGCATAAAAAATTATGAGTAGTGCCAATGTCCATCAACAGGAAAATGAAAAATATTTACTTTGCAATAAAATGGATCAAATATTAATACCTGCAACAACAATGATCGGCCTTAAATCTAGAAGATAGCAGCAGCCTAACTCCATTGATATGGAGTTCTCACCAGGTAAAACCAATCTATGGAAGTCATAAACAGAAAAGGACTATGGTAGGGGGAGGGATTGACAGAAAGCCACAAGAGAAAATAGGGGAGGGTTGGTAAAAGTATTTTAGACTTTAGGTTGCTCAGATAATTACAGGTTTTTATACTTGTACATAAATTGTTGATGTGTTCCTTGAAATATAAACAGGAAGAGATGATAAACATTCGGTTGAATGAACTTGAAACTATAACTTTTGATGTATGCAAGTTACACCTCAATGACTTCTATGGAAGAAATAAAAAATCTATAGTTAAATAAAAACAACCCAGAGAAGAAAAATAAACAGGATAAACCCACTTTATCAGATAATAAAATATACTATAAAGCCAAAGTAATAAAAACACTTAGGTATTGGTCTACAAACAAAATACAGATCAATAGCACAGAACAGAGAGCCAAGGCAGACCTATTATCATATTTCTTATGTGATAACAGCAGTACAAATCAAAGATAATATTGTTTAATAACAGTATTGGAGATGCTAGAACACAGGAAAAGTAAAGCTGGATCCTTACCTAACATATTACTCTATTCCTAATGGGGAAAAGGTCTAAATGTACAAAATAACCACCCGAAGTGGTCAGAATTAAATGCAGAAGAATGTATTGCAACACAGTGCTAGAGAAGCACCTTCTTAAATAGTACTTCAAAGGCACCAGCTACTGTAGATAGACCCAAATACATCAAAATTATGCAATTTTCAGTTCAATGAGAGACATTTAGGAAGTGTTCATAGGTGACAGAATGAAAGAATGCATTTGTGACATTTGATATCAACAGAGAATATATTGCTTAGAGGCTACAAGAAAGTTCTGTAAGTCAAAAGGCAAATAAACGACCCCAAATTATAATATTCAAAGGCTGTGGCTTAGCAATTTAGAAAAGGAAACTCAAAGGGCATGTGAAGAGACGTTCAACCACTTTAGTAATCAAAAAATGTTAATTCACCATTTTATCAGAGCTTATTAAAGCTGATAAAACTGGAAAACTAGACAATGCCAAGAGCTGGAGGGAAGGTTAGGAGCATTACAATGTCATGTGCTGCTGTACAGCCATTCCAGAAACCATCCTGATGGTGGTCCATCAAACTAGGTACACAAATGTCTGAAGCCCCGTGCTAGGTCTCAAACCTGGGACAAATGACTGAGGTGCCTATTGAACATATCAAAATAGGCCTGGCTACCAGGTTCTCTCTGCATCCCTCAGTCCCTACCTCTTACAAGACCCTCCTGGTTGGCGTACCCCATCGCTGTCCCCTACCCTAAATTTCTCCAGCCCAGGGGCTGGGCTGTCCTTCCCTATATAACCCCATTTTGGTTGCCCATTCTCTCTGGGGCCTCCTGGCTGCTGCACCTGGCTCTCCTCTCTCCCCTCTCTCTTCCCCACTCCCTCTTCACATGACTAAGGATCATGTCCACTCTGGATTCTTCCAGATGTCCCTGCCTCTGACTGTGCTCTTCCTTTGATCTACAATAAACCTTCTCCACTGTACCTAGGAACAGTCATGACCTTTCCTTTTTTTATTTAATTTTTTCAGTCACTAGTGCTGAAACCCAGGACAAGCCATGTTTTTTTCTCTTTATTATTTCTTTTTTTCATTTACCCCACTGCTTTGCTCCTGGGTATAAACCCCAAGAAATTGTCAGCAAGGACCAAAGGGCACAAGTGTAAAGATGTTGAGCTGTTTCAGGTTTCAGGGGTGGAAGAGTGTCAATTTAAACCATAGTGGATGCTCACAGTGGTGTATGTGTATGCGTACGGCTCCAATATTGACCAGAGTTAGTCCCAAGGAAGTATGTTTATCCTCAATTTTATTTTAAAATGTTTGAAGCTACAAGCTAAACAGTTCACCCAAGGTCCCAGTTTGCAAGAGGCAGTTCCAGAATTCAGATGCGGTATCAAAATGGGTCATCCCTCCACTGTTACAACCCCAGGCCAAACCAATCTTCTCAGCTGGGTGGCTGCCATGGCTTCCCCACTGGACCTCTTAGCCCACCCTAATCTTGCCCCCACACACCCCAGGAGTGACTGCTTACAATGCATATCGAATCCTGACACTGCATTGCTTGAAACCTTTCACACGGCTATTCTGGTCCTGTGACATTCAGAATGGAATCCAAAATGCTCATGTGTCCTGCAAGGCCCACAAACCTGGACCCCAGCTCTCATCTCCGTTCATGTTCCATCTGGCTCTTCCAGCTTAGCCATACCAAACATTTGGCTCTCCATTAAACAGCTCCAGAATGCTCCAGCCCCAGGACTTTCCCACTGGCCTTCTCCATGTTTTACATCCCTCTGCATCATTTCTCCTGGTCTCAGCGCACAGAGAACAGCCTTCCTCAGAACAACCTCTGATGACCACCATATCTGAAATGCTCCATCTTCTACTATTGTTGCTTTTTAATGCTATACCTTGCTTTGTTTTTGCACATAGCCATACCCTGTATTTTTGGTTTTTTTTTGGGGGGGGGTTGTTTCGCATATTAGAATGGAGACAGACACCACTCTGACCTGAAGTCTCATTCAGTAGATACAGAGGAGTATTTGGGTGTCTGAACTCTAGATCTATGTCCCTTCCCTAGATATCACTCATGGCTACCAAATTCAACTGAAGACTGTACAGGGCCAATGGGGCCATCAGTGAAAGTCACCTTAACTGAGAAGCAGGTCTGTAAACCAGAGAGGAACCGTTACCTGGTTTCCCTGAGCCAGGTCATAGGAAGAAAAGGAACTGAAATTCTGAGATTTCAGTATCAAGACTGTCTGAGCTTTCTGTCTCAAAAAAGATGAAAACCAACTGTCCAATCCGGCCCTCTGCTCCAGGCCAGCCATCTTCTCTGAGTCTGTTCTCATGAGCCCCAGGGGTGAAAGAGACTTCACAAAGAGCCCACAAAATCCCTTTCCCAAGTCTACTGGGCAACACAATAAGAAATGCATCCTTATTGTGAGCATAAATTTCTCGACAGCAATTTTGTCTCATTTCCTCCTAGTAATGTACTAGATAATCGAGAAATAAATAAAGGGATAAAGTGCTATGGAAATACCACACATTTACCCAAATCAAACAGGAGACTTTATCCTGGATTGTAATGGCGCCTCTCTTGTTAATCCCAGCTGGCTCTCCGAAATCTGGCTCTTGGGGCTGAGTTTGGCAATCAGCCTCCATAAAAATGCCACTTTCTGTAGTCTCTCAAAAGAGCTATTGAGAGGATCATTAGGAGAAGAGCTTCCTCAGTAGGAAGGAGAACAAATCATTTCTCAAACAACATAATGTCCTTCTTCTAAAAGCACATCCCTACCCATTTTCACTCCCATGAAATGTGACATTAGGAGACCCCAGGAACTCTAGCTGGGCCACAAAACCACGGCAGCCTCCAAAAGAAGTCTGGGCCATTCTTACTCCTATGCCTACTGAAGTGTCATGTGGACAAGCATGAGTTCACTACTTGGAGTTAAGCCTCGAGTCCTCAGGCTCTGCACCTATGATGTCACCAGCTCCAGACAGAGGCTACCGATCATTTATGTACCAGGACAGTGGGCATTTGCTGCTTCTGCTGGTGTAGCTCACACTTCTGGGGGGGTCACTTGGCTGATTGCTAATTCAGACGGGCCTCTGCTAATACGGTTGGTCTGACTCTGTGGCATGTGTCCATCATATGCTTAGCCATGCTCTGACATCATTGTTAGAGATGTAAAAGAGCATGGAGAAACTTGCAAACTCTGATGCCTGGGCTCAGAAATGGCTGGTTGATCATTTCTACTTCTTCCTATTATCTAAAGTCACATGGCCTATCCAAAGGTGGAGTGGGGAAATTGTACAGTACACCAGGCTATCCAATTGGTTGAGGAGTTCCTGTAACCCAGAACTAACCAGACAGACCTCAGCTCCCATCCTCAAACTGCAGCTCTTGTTTCAGTTGTCATTTGAGAATTACACTGGATACTTTTGATCCTTCTCCTTTCCTCCATAGACCATAGGACACACCCACGCCTTCCTGCAGTTACTATTGATTGTACATCCACCACTCCTAGAGACACAGAGAACTTAAGAGTGCTGTGACTGTATTTACCCCTCACTGCTTTCACCATTTATAATGAAAGTCTACACACTTCAACCCTACACATCATCATCTCTAGTTCACATGGTTGATACATTTGCATTTGCTCTAACAATGATCCTGATGGTTTGACTCACACTTATAAAAGCAATTGCACTGGAGTCTTCAGTTTGTTTTTTCCCAGTTAACTACACAATATTACCAAGATTAAACAAACAAACAAACAAACATATTCTACAATGTGTTATGCTGCCAAGATGTATGGAATGTATATTTCCTCATCAATTTACTACAGGCTTACTGGGACACGGTCACATGGTCAATTGAGAAGCATCTGTGTATCCATCAGTACTTCATATTTTTATTAAAATATTAAAATGTATTAAAATATATTAAAATGCATCTTTTTTGTTCTAAATTTTCTACTTTGTTCCCTTTTATGGTTTCTTTTTTTAAATAAGATTTTTCTTTTGTTTATTAAAAGCATGCTTTTTTTTACCTTGTCAAGCCTGGTGATAGTTTATCTATCTTTCCTGCCATCTTATGCAAATAAGTAAATCATCTTTTTGCTGACCTCAGTTTACTGTCTTCTTCTGACCTTGGGTTACATTACTTTGGGAATTTTGAGTAGTTCCCTGGATAGTTGATGGGCAGACTCTGGAGTGTGTTGCACCCCTTTGAAGAATGGACACACTTTTCTTTGAACAAGGGACTTCTTTAGAGTAGAACCGGAAACGCTTATCTTTTAGGTAGCTCAAATCCTACTCAATAGTTTGTTTCAGGCTGAGCTTATTTGAGTCTCACACCAGTCCATTTCTTCATGTTTCAACCCTCCAAAATCATCTTCCTCCTCCCTTCCTCTTCCCCTTCCTTCCTGCCTTCCTTCCAACTACCCAGGGCCTCCAAGCAATGGTGAATTTGTTGTATTACTCCATAATTTATACATGTTTTCTGTAGTTGTTGAGTCTGTAGCAGCTTACTAGCCCAATTCCCACATCTTGACCCATCCACCATTCTTCATTCTTTTATCTCTTTGTTTTTATTCAGGCTAATTTTCACCCTGCCTAAAAATTTCCCTTTTGTAGTTTCCATAGCATATCCTTTTATATAGTGGTTATTTGTGTTGGAGTTTATCTTAAAATTACTCTTTTCATGATGTGTGTGTGTGTGTGTGTGTGTGTTTGTGTGTGTGATTGAACGTGTGCATGTATTTGTGTATGAATGTGGGTATATATATGTGACATACCACATATGAAGGTCAGAGGAGAACCTCACATGTCCCCACAGTCCTCGCCTTCCAGGGCATTTGAAGTGAGGTCTCTGTTGTTTTTCTGCTGCATACACCAGAGCAGCTGGCTCTCAGAATTCCCTTTGTCTTGCATTTCCAATATCTTGTTAGAATGTGTCTAGGTGTAGTGTTCTTTGTGTGAGTTCTGGTTCAGTTCTGCAGAATTTCTTTGATGCTTTGGTTGGTTCTTTTTTTTTTTTTAATCCTCAACCACTTGAACTTCAGATAATTGCCTTTTCCGTGTTTCTGTTCTCATGGTGCAGCCAGGTTAAACCTTTTCATTGTGTCTGCTCTGTCTTTCTCACCTGCGTGTGCCAGTGTGTGGGTTTCATTCTTTTTCCTTACTGTGCTCCACTCTCATTCTATTTCCCTGATATCTCTTTTACCGAATTCTCTGCTTTCTGTCTGATCTAACCAAATGGCGCAAATAATGAATTCCACATTACCATATTATTAGCTTCAGAATTTTCATTTGATGCTTTTTAAATGTCATCTTGTCGTTTGCTGCAATTGCTCCCTTTCCTTATATTTTTCTAAAACATTCCAGTTGTACTTTAATTTACAATAATCTGATACCCTACGGGTATTTTATATTATAAACTTGGTAATCGTAATCATTAGTCATTTCATTTTCATCTTTTTTCTAGACTCACTAGCTTTGCCACATATTAGGTATTATGTATGAATAATTGAAGTAATAATTTGTACCACCAGATAATGTCATATTCTTCCCAAATATTTTTCTCTTATTTTACCAGAAATTTAGGAAGATCCCAAGCTAACTAAACCCAGAAAAAAATTGAAATGGCTCAAGTTAGACTTAGGATCATTTGTGTATGATGGCCTGTTTCCAGTTTACCTCTTTTCTTGGGTTGTCTGCTTTTAGCCTTAACCAAGAGCCTTGAGGGTTCACCAACCTTTGCCATTTCTTGTATTCTGAATTTGCATTGTTGCCCCCCCATCCATCCTCAAAAGACTCCATTCATCTTCCCACATTCAGTTTAATCTCTCAAGTTGGCAAATACCCCCATGAGAAGAAAGGGATGGACACTAGGCTTTCTTTCATTCTGACCCACTAACTTTCAATGTACGTGGTTTTAGCTACATCTTTTGTTTCACTTTTTCTAACGTATTCCCAGTCTGCCCTAGCAAAAGTAGACGTCTGAAGTGCTCTGTTCTCACAACTTGAGATTTTGAGACGATAAATCTAGATATTTGGGCAACCATATTACCAGCCTGAGGGAGAAGCTGTCCAAGAATGATGCTCTCTATCTGTTAAACTGCAAAATGAGGGAGGTTAGGTTCAGATCAGACATGTAATGGCTGATCTAAGTGCTCAGCTAATATTTTTATGGATGGATAAGTGAAGATCAATCCAGCTTCTGTCCTTGGTGAATTCACAGTGAGGTAGGAGGCATGAGATATGAGGGGGGCAATACACACAAAGCAAATGGGAGGTGTAGAGTATCACAAGAGAGGTAAGGGGTACCAAGAAAGTAGCATGAATGTGTGAGGAGGTGGCTCCATTGTCGCTGGGACAGTTGGCCTCCTTATTTACCTCTTGTCTCTCTCTCTCCTTCCCCAGAAAGAATTTCCTGCTACACTGAGGGAGGGGTTGAGAAGTGAGCAGGCCCACAGCTTCAAGGTGTTAAATCCTAACCAGATTTTATCTAAACATTCCCACTGCTGCCCACCAGTAAGCACCTGCTTTTGCTGGGATACCCAGAGGCAGCTAAGCCTAGGTCAGCAGTTTTTATTTGGTATCTGGACCAGAAATAAGCAAGATCACTCAAGAACTTCCAAGAAGTGCAAATTGTCGTTCCTCACTCCAGAGTACCTAAATTAGCAACTATATGGGGACAGGGTCCTACCAACTGGCACTGGAAAGAACCTTCCAGATGTTATCTGATATACACAAAAGTTTGAGAACCACGACTGTCTGGTATATTTTTTTTCCCATAGTTTCTCTCTAGTTTCCTGCATCTAGAATCTAGAATTCTTTGCTGACCTAGAACAGTGTATGAGGTTAAAAATACAACAACAATTCAGTAAGAGGTCATCAAATGGGCAGGGGTAAGGACAGGTGGAGGGAATAGGTAGTACAATTGTTCTTAACAAAAGGAGGCTTAGGAAAGTATAGGCTACTTGAAGAATAGAGTCCCTTCAATTCTTTCCTAATGCCTGAAATTGGAAGAATAAAATGCTATATTGTATTTGTCATTGGATCAAGTAAACAATTTTATACTTCTGTTTCCCAATTTAAATTTTAAAATAAATAAAATGGCAGGCCGTACATAAGAGCCTGTAAAACTAGAGCAAAAAGTCACCATTTCTCAAGAACTGTATGTTGGGTGCAGCATCAGCCACTGGCCCAGAGCACCATAGATGAGGAATCTGCCTCTGAGGGACAAACCAGTAACAAGGCATCCCTTAAAGGTCTCGTCCGTCCTGCTCCAGAGGTCCAGAGCACACCTGACCCTGAAGCTCCCTTCAGCTCATCTCTGTGCCCTTCACTCACACCCACAGTGGGGCATGATCATGCTGAGTCTCTCAGACTGAGTACACCACTCCTGAGATATCTCCTGAGCAGCAGCAGCTCAGGGGACCTTAGAATGGGGATGGGGGCTATATGGTTCTGCTTTAGTGTTCCTATGTGGAGACAGATTTCTCTATCTTAACTCACACTCTAAGCACCTGCTTCATACAAGTGCCAAGCTCTTATGTGAACTTGGAAGAGATTTCATTTGTATTCAGGAAATGGAGGATCGATTTCTGCTCTGTGTGAAGTTTCTATACAGCTGGACTGAGTCTTACATTGTAACTCATCCATGCACCCTTGATCTCACCTGTGTACAGACTCATCCAGAGACAACCTCAGGGCTCTCCCCCTCAGTCAGATGTGGCCTGTCTTCAGGGGTGTCTCTCTAATGCTCTCTTGTCTCCTCATCAAGCTTCATATCTCCCATGTCACAGTGACTCTTGTTTGAGAAGCAGCTTGATGCTGATGCAGTTTGGGCCTTAGGGATTCAGAGTTCCCAACCTGTTCCAGATTGATCTCAAGGTCCCAGTTGCCTGGTGTCAAAAGGAAGGTTAAGCTCCTGTGATGGTTAACCAAATGTGCTATAAAAAGATGTTGAGAACTCTCCTGGTTTTCTTCTACTGCTGTGAAAAAGACCATGACCACAGGCAACTTGGGGAGAAAGGGTTTATTTGGCTTACTTATCCAAGGCCACAGTCCACTGAAGGAAGGCAAGGCAGGAATTCAAGGCAGGAACCTGTAAGTTGGAGCTGATGCAGAAGCCAAGGGAGAATGGTTTGCTCCTGAACATCAAAAATAAATGTTTTCTCACTACAAGAGGGAAGAACCAGGACACAGTCACAGTCAGATCAAAGCAACACCAAAATTCAACAATGTGAAAAGTTCAGCAATTGATCTCTGGGAGCCACCCACAGTTCTCTGGGCCCCAAAGGGCTCGGACTATGGCACTTCTCTAACCCTATCATCCACAACACACATAGCTCACCTCAGTGAGTTGGACCAGCTCCACTCTAGAGCCCCTGCTGCTGTTAGTGTCATCCCATGGCATTGGCATCTCCAAACTGCTGGAGGTTCCACAGGCTCTCTTGCCACACAGTGTCACACTTCAGCCTCAGCCTTTCTCCACGGCCTCTCCAATTCTGGGGTTACCACTGCAACTGAGGCTATATCTTCACCAATGGCCTTTCCCGTGATTTCAAGCCTCAGATGCTCTCCATGATGCCTCCAAGCCTTCAAAACCTATATGAGAGACTCTTATACATTACTAAGTTCGGCTATCAATGCAAGGTACAGCTTTTACACCCTCTGGACTACAGATTCTGTGTGAAAACACAAAGAAAACATTTCCCTGAAGATTTCACCTCAGTGATGTTGGTCTCTTCTTAATCAAAGTTGATTCTTCAGCCTTAGCCAACCAGCTCAATTGTCCCAGGAAAGCATAGGTTTCACTTTAGTGGTTTTAGCCCCTTTTTAATCAAGTTATCCAGCTCTAGATGACTAGAACCACAGATTCTTAATGGAAAATAGCATGTGAACAGCCTCAACAGAATCTTTGCTTCCCTCTGAGATGTCATAAGCCAAGTCCCCAAAGTCTGCACTGCTCTCCACATTATCTTCCATGTTTTCACAACAGCTTGTGAACATTTTTCCATGCCCAAACTCCAAAATCCTTCACAATCTTCTCATAACATGGTCAGGTCTATCACAGCAATACCCCACTCCTGGTACCAATTTCTATCTTCATTTGGTTTACATTGCTACTATAAAATGCTGACAAAAATCAATTTGGGAAGCAAAGGATTTATTTCCTCTTATAACTATCAGATCATATTTATCACTGAGTATGGTGATACTTTATTTTGTACTAAAATGTTATTTGTATGTAATAAATAAAGTTGCCCAGGGGTCAGAGCTATTAGCAAGCCATAGGAAAGCTGGGCAGTGGTGGTGCACACCTTTAATCCCAGCACTTGGGAGGCAGAGCTAGGTAGATCTCTGTGTGTTCAGGAATACAGCCAGCATTGGAGACACATGCCTTTAATCTCAATACCAACCATAGAAGACCTGGAGATCTGTACAGACAGGCAGTGATGTGGCGGTCATGTGGTTGGGTTTACAACCAATGAGAAGGCAGAACTGAAAGTCTTTATAAAGACTTTAACACAGGAAGTAGCTTTCTTTCGGAGAGGTAGAACCACTGCAGGAGGAAGGGTAAGGTTTTAGCTCTTAGCTCTGACCTCTTGGCTTTCTTCTTTGCATTGGTTCTGTGTTTCTTATTTAATAAGATGGTTGGTTACATCTACAACTGAGGGAAGTCAGGGTAGGAATTCAAATAAGAACCTGGAGGCAGAAACTGGAGCAGAGACCAGAGAGGAACTATGCTTACTGGTTTGTTCCTCCTGGCTTGCTCAGTTTGCTTTCTTATATACTCAAAGACCAAATGTTCAGAGATGGTACCACCCACAGTAGGATGGCACCTTCCCATGTCAATCATCAATCAAGAAAATGCCACACATAGTTGCCTACAGACCAATCTGATGGGGGCATTTTCTCAGTTGAGGCTTTCTTTTCTCAGATGACTCTAGGTTGTGTCAAGTTGACAAAAAACTAACCAGTGCAGGGACTAGAAACTCAATTACTATTTATTACTGGCTTTAATTGTCAACTTGGAACAGCCTAGAGTCACCTGAGGGGATAGTCTGGATTGAGGGATTGCTTAGATCAGATTGGCCTGGGGGAATGTCTGTGGGGTATTGTCTTATTAACTGATGTGGGGAAGCCCAGGCCATGGTGACTACATAGAAAAGTCAGCTAAACCTGAGTCAGAGAGTAAGGAATAGTATGAGCCAGAGGAATTCTTCCATGGTTTCTGCTTTGGGTTCCTGCCTTGACTTCTTTCCCTGACTTCCTTTATGATAGCTAAATAAACCCTTTCCTCCCTACACTGCTTTTGGCCAGGGCCTTCTATTACAGCAACAGAGAAGCAAACTAGAGCAATTACTTTAACAAGCATTTTATTCTGCTCGTTTTACTAGGGATTGTCTTAAGCACTTTATAAAGAGTAACACATGTGATCCACATAAAACTTGGAAGCACAAATGCTTTTATTGTTCCTGATATTGTTCTGTTTCATAGAAAGGGAAATGAAGGCAGAGAAACTAAGGGACTTGTCCAAGAATACACATTAGTGAACAGCAGAGCGGGACCACATCCTCCCTCTCAGCCTGGTGGGCATGTGCCCCCCCCACACTGTCCATCTCTCAGGCTGTTTCTCTCTCCAGCATCTTCACTCAGTCTTTGTCCTCCATCTACAACTTGTATCCCGGCCTTGTCTTGGCCAAGCCCTACCTGAGTTCTGATCTCAGATCATGCATCACTCTCTGAAGTCAGCCTTCCTTAAACCGTCTGACCAGAAGTTGCTTCCATCTGCATCTCTAAATCCTCTGCTCTCGTTCTTTACACACCCCATATGGAAATTAACCATGGGCTAAGTGCACAGTCACACCAGTTATCAACAATGCAAATGTAAACACTTCCAAGGTACCTTCTACATTCATCAAACTGGAAAGACTCAGTGAATATGGAAGCATGAACTGGTGAAGTGAGTCGGCTGTTCTTGGTGGAGAGATAATCAACTGTAGAGTCCAGTGCTGATTAGTCACATTGAGATGGACATACAAAGTCATGGGGTTTATCCTAAGCAAACAGTCAGAGAAGTATGCAAAGATGTACACATGCATCTAGTGCAATCAGATATAAATATGCAACATTAGAAAATAAAGAAGCCATTCATTTATGTATACATATATATATTTGTGTGTATACATATGCTTACATGTACACAAGTGCAAGAATGTATACATGTATTTGTATGTACACATGTGCTTGTGTTGTATACATGTGCTTGTGTATGTAGATGTGCTTACATGTATACATGTGCATATGTATATATGTGCTTGTGTGTATACATATGCTTACATGTACACAAGTGCAAGCATGTGTACATGTGTTTGTATGTATACATGTGATTGTGTTATATACATGTGGTCGCATGCATACATGTCCTTACATATATACATGTACAAGCATGCCTACATGTGCTTGTGTTTATACATGTGCTTGTGCATGTACATACATTATTTATTTCACTATATCCATGGGGATTGATGCTTGGCTCCCATGTGGACACCAGAATCTGCTGTAAGCTGTGTTGACTAGGGAATATAGACAAGAAATATTTATGTGTTCAATACAGACAATAATTTTCTTTTTCACATATTTTCAACCTGTAGTTTACTAAGAACATGAGCTGAGTATATATGTTTACACATGTATGCACATACACACATATTACATGTACACACACACACACACACACACACACACACACACACATAATTAGAGAGGGAACTTCCTGTCATTCCACTTGCCTCTACTGTATTTTCCTTCAGAAGCTGCATTATTCACTATTTAAGGCAAACCCTGTTACCTCATGGCCAGTAATGCAGCATTCTCCATTCTGCTCAAAACCTCTTTACCTTCCTGCTTTTCTGAGAGTGTCTCCTCCCAGTGGGTTCTAACATCTCTTACCCTTAACCTGGCTGGCACAGGTCATCAACCTTGCATCAGGACCATCGTTCTCTCCAGTTCCATTACTGCAAACATCCGACAATGGGTTTGAAACCATTTAACTCACAGATGAGAATGAGAGAGCCAGTGCCCCCATCCCTGCTCATTTGTGCAACCTAGAGGTTGTATCCTGGCACACACCTGCACCTGGGTTTTGGTCCCTTTCCAGCTTCAAGATGTGAGCACAACCCACTAGAAAAGTGGTTCCCAACAGGGGTTGCATATCAAATATCCTGCATATCATGTATTTATATAATTCATAACAGTATCAAGATTACAGTTATGAAGTAGCAATGAAATAATTTTGTGGTTGGGAGGGTCACTGCAACATGAGGAACTGTACTAAAATGTCACAGCATTGGGAAGGTTAAGAACCACTGCACTAAGCTGAGGGCATTCCTTGGAGACATCCTGGCCCCAAGACTGCTGTCAGTCACACCTTGGAAATAATTTCTCTGCACAGAATGTACCACAGAGTTCATTATTCTAAGGCTCCCTGTGGCAGCCCATTTTGCAAAGTGAGCAAGATGTTTGTAGAGTGAGTAATCACTCTCCAGTTTGAGTTTCACTCATAAGGATTGTTAACAGCACGTTGTAAACATCATTCATGTTAATATTGGGGTTTTTCAATCCTTCGTTTTGAGAATGAAACATTACTCATAAGTCCCTGGTATATACACTTGAAAAAAAATGTATCTGGCTAGCAAATATTTTTGGTTTACACTTCAAAGTCTAGATTGGTTTTGATTTGGTTTTTAAAACTAGGATGACATCCTAGGACTACAGGAAATTTGTGACCCAAAAGAAAGTGGGGTTAGGGCAAAATTCAGATTTGAAGCTTGTATGAGCAGTACTGAGTACTTAGGGATGAGTGCTAAAAGGCTCTGTAGAGACCAGGAGGAAAATGGAGCCATGAAATGTGGGGGAGGTCTCAAAAGGAGGGGTAGTAAAACATGAGCTATGAAAGCATGGAGGGGGAATACTAGGATTGGAAAGGTTTAAATAGGGATGGGGGAAGATGTGAATGAAGGGATGAGTCAACCAAACCTAGGATATAGGGAAAGAGTCATATAGAATCACACTATATCATAGGATAATTAAAACACTTTTAATTTTGAAAAGTTTGAATGAAAGGTGCTCTGCATGAATAAGTAATACTACTTCCAGAATCCATATGTCTTTAAAACAAAAATCTTAATGCCAGATATGGGTTTTCTTCTGATGAATGATTAGCCAAGGAGGCCCCAGAAACTCTCAAAACACACAGGCTATTGTAATTCTTGGTCACCCACTAGGCCTAGATAGTATGACCTAATTGCTAAAGATACTACACACCTGTGATGCACCAGCCAGATAAATCAAACTGGAAGTTAGCTGGAGACCTCTACTCTACTGCCTAGCATTTGTAGTACCAGAAGGTGCTATGGCAGCTTGGGGTGGGGTCAGCAGTCGTACCCACCTATGATTCCTAAATTATACAGTACTGAGCTGCCACCCAAGATGTTCCTACTGGTACAACAGTGGTACAGTCGTCAGTAGCAACCAACTACTTTCTAATTGGATTTGTGGACTGCTCCATGGGAAGATATACGCACCTGGTACTATGGCTCAGGATGTCACAGACCCTAGAGGAGAACTTACTATTGATATTAAGCTAAATATATATGTAGCCAAACTGCCTATTAAACATTATATTTATACCCTTAGTCTAGCAATGATATCCACGTTGGCCAGAGAAACGCCTTTCTTTAGTGAGCAGTAGTTAATACCAAGATGAGTAATTGGCCATGATGTTGAGAATAAACAACTATTGAGTACTCAGCCTTAAACAAGATGTTAATAGTACCCCATTCAAGATCCAGGGAACATCACGACAAAGAAGAAAGTTTGTAATGACTGGAAGATGGGAGGATCCTATGAAATACTGTATTCTGGGTGTGGCATGGGCAATGTAGGGGACTACTTGGGAAGAAGGAGGTCTATAGGGGTAAGAAAAGGATAAAGGAGTGAATGAGTTCACAATGCATTGCAAGTATGCATAAAATTGTGAAAATTAAATAACAAACTGGTTTTTAAAAGAGAACAGATAGATGGTCAAGTAAGTAAAATAACTACTGTTTATTTTATAAAACTGGAATTATAGTAAGTACATTTCTCTGAACTTTACTTTCCTATATGCTAATTCATTGTCTGAATTGTTTGTAGTCCACCACAATGTCCCTAACTCATTGTAGATTTTTAAGATGAGATTTTTTCACACATATTCAAAAGAAGAGAGGGAAGTATGGTTGTCACCAGCTTCAACATTATCAATATTTACACTTTGCAAATCTTGGCTTATGAATCCTCCCTGCTGTAAGCATACTAATGCTCATCCCACTCTTATCCTCTCTTCCACCCCTGAAAAGAAGTCTACATCCTAGATCTCTGTGAATATATTATGGGATGTGGCAAAGGGACTTTGCAGGTACCAAAATTTAAATACCTTGAAATGGGGAGATCTCCTAGGATCATCCAGATGTGCACTAATATAATCATGTGAACACTAAAACTGGGAATCCTTTCATCACTGCACTCAGAGAAGGTGTGATTAAGGACGAGCGACCCAGAAATGAAACCTTGCTGGCATTGGAGAAGAGGACTGTGAACCACGGCCCTAGAGACTGGAAAGAACCAGAAAATAGACTTTAAAACTTTCTCAGAGAAGAGCACAGCCCTGACAAACCCTTGGTTTTACCTCAGTGAGATCCATGGCAGATTTCTAACTCACAGATCTGCAAGATAATAAATGTGTAGTTTTTTAGGCTTGTGTGTTTCTTACTTTCTTAGAACAGCAGCAACAATTCTCTCTCTCTCTCTCTCTCTCTCTCTCTCTCTCTCTCTCTCTCTCTCTGGAAGAAACTGAAGTATTTTAAAACCAACTTCAGCTATGACATTATTTTATCAATAAATAATTTACCACATACCTTAACTGAAGAAGAATTAACTAATCATGTTAATCACAGTATTATATATCACAAAATAGATATATTTAATTGGGTTCTAAAGAAAATCTTTCTGTTATGTTTAACCAGTATTTCTCTTAAGCCAATTCTAACTTTTTTTTTTTTTTTTTTTTTTTTTTTTTTGTTTTTCGAGACAGGGTTTCTCTGCGTAGCTTTGCGCCTTTCCTGGAGCTCACTTGGTAGCCCAGACTGGCCTCTAACTCACAGAGATCCGCCTGGCTCTGCCTCCCGAGTGCTGGGATTAAAGGTGTGAGCCACCACTGCCCGGCTTTCAATTCTAACTTATAATAGCTTTCCCCTTTAGATCATGGTGTGCATGTGTGCATGTGTCCTGAAGAACCTAGTATATTCACTCAGTAGAAGTCACTATGGGGTCTGAGTTAAATTATCCATACCTTTAAGCATTGATTAACTCCAGTGATGGATCAATCCCCTCATCATGTTTTATATGTGTGTGAATGCCCCTGTGGAAGTCAGAGTTGATGTCAAGTATATTCTACTGTTGCTCTCCACATGGGTTTTTGAGGCACAGTCTCTCACTAAACCTAGACTTCACCTATTGCTAAACTAGCTATCCAGCCAGACCCTCTTCTCTTTCTGTCTCCGCCCTTCATCTCCAGAGCCGATGTTATTGGCATGCATCCCCACACCTGGCCTTTATGCAGGTGTGAAGGGTCAGAACTCAGGTCCTTGCCCTTGCACAGCGAGCACTTTGCCGCTGAGGCATCCCCACTCCTCCTCAGGCCCACTGTCTCCTTCAGATGGGCAATAGCAGTCTAGATGCAAAATAACCATTTTAATTGGAGGCAGTACGGTGGTTTCTAGAGCAGGGATTTATGATGGGAAGTGGGGCTAAAAAAGATTTCCCAGAAGCAGGTGAGAGTGGGAACTGAGGAAGAATGAGGACCCAGATGTGGAGGGATGCTCCAAACACGGATCTCATATGCTTCGCTTCTGTGCAAAGGACCACTGGGAATCTCAGTCACCCATCATCCCTGTTTGAGTTTCTCCCTCACCTTCTCTTCTCCCTATTGGCCAGGTGGTGGGCAGCTGTTTAAATGTGATTTAGAACTCTGACCCTGACAAGGCATTTGGACTTTTTCTGGAGTTAAAAAATTGTGCAGTTCATGTGATCAAGTATTGCTAATGTCACAGACTAGTAAGTGTAAAGAAAGCAAAATCTTCCATTTCATCATAGGCTGCTTGCCAACATAGTGAATTATCACAAGGGCAAGCCAAGTGCAGAAACACTCCTTTGGAGGGAGGAGGAATAGAGAGAATTATTTATGCTGTGGATAAAAAAAAAACACTAGAAAAGGGGGGCATCACACCATAGAGGTGGGAGAAAACTACTTCACCTTCAGTGTGAAATTAGTTTACCTTCGCTAAGATTCTGATCCCATAAAAGCTATAAATATAGCACCCTGATTATTTAAGAGAAAAACGCTAATTTTCAAGTTTGTGCTATTTCTAGAGATTCCAATCTGCTCTGCAGGAAGTGTGAGCATGCTGATAATTAAGGAACACCGTGTTGGGCAATGATCGCACACTGTCTCTGGATCCCAGCTCGCAGTACCTTGTAAATATGTCAGGAGCACACGTTAGCAGCCCTCTGATTTCGGTGTTTAACTCTGCACTGCAATCCTGGTGTCAGCATTCCTTGTCATAAAGCAGATAATGCAAGCTCAAGATAATTATTACAAGGGAATAGTGAAGAGCTACAAGCCGAGATAATTTACAGATCACTTCTTTCTGTGCTTTCTGTCACCTGCCTGTATCAACTGCACAGACCACAGCCGTGACACAAGGGGACAATGACTGAGCTTCTCGGTGGCCTTTGAAGACTGGAGCACTAGACAATGAGTTCACAATTATCTTACCTGTTCAACCTGAGCCTTGCCAATCACTCCACCTGTATCACCCAAGCCCCAGTTTAGTGAGTTGCTGGGCTGCCCAGCCTGTGTTGATCTTCTCAGCTTTGGTCACCTTTACCAACTCCTCCAACTACAGGTTCTGCCTCAGACCTTGCCAGTCTCTGGAAGTTAGGGTCCTGCTTAAAAACCACATGAATGCTCCCTGGGCCCATACGCCAGTTTATATGGCTGGACTGGCCTTAGAAATCTGCATATACAGACCCCTCCCCTATGTCTCTGGGGACATATACCTCTCACCACATGCCCTTAACAGGAAGTGCCAAACCATGTCAGACTCCCATGTCCCCCAGCGTGATCCAGCCGCATGATTTCATTCCCACCTGCCTCACCCACCTCCTTCACATGAGAGGTGAGTCTTTGATGTTCCTCTCAGGACTCACTCTTTGTCACAGAACATTGTTGCTTAGCTTCCTCTCGGCCCTGACAGCTGGGAGACTCTTGATGACAGTCTTTTGTCCATCTGCTTATCCCCCATGTAGAACACTGGAGGATGTTGGAGGCTCCCTGTGTATTTTCAAGACTCGTGGGCGGTAGCATGGCCAAGTGGTCTAAGGTACTGGATATGGGATTTGAATCTGGATGTAGCTTTAACTAAGTCACTGGAAGAAACTGCACAGACTTAGAATATACAAGGACGTCACACTGCCTTCAAACCTGGAAATTCCTTATTAAAGGAGGTGAAGAGGAGATTCAAGCACTTATTTAGAATGCCATAAAATTAGTAACTTCCTGAACTATGTACTAATCTATATCCCATGTGCATTGTTTTATACTCTAGAATGAACATACTGGCCATATTGAAGTGGCACTTTTTGTTTTAAATCACATTTCAAAGACTTCAGTCCACAGTCACTTGGCCCTGTGCTTTTGGACCCACAGTGAGACTAATCTTGCCAATGAAAGGTGTGAAGGAGGAAGTTGCTTACCTCATGACAGGCAGGAAGTGGGGGTGGGGATACAACAGGAAAAGGACAGGACACACCCCTTGAGATAAACGCCTAGAAATGTCATTTCTAATGCTTTGAGATAAATCTTTTTTTCTTCACTCAAAAATATACTTTCAGATTTGTCGATGTTGCCACATTTAAAATCTGGTTCATTTCTATATAATGTCTAATATACTCATCACTGTTATATTTTCTTGGTGGAATACTTGATAAATACACAGGGCCTTTTACAATTCCTTTAAATTCTCTGTGCCTCAAATTCTCCACCACTGTTCTCAGACTGGAAATGCTACAAAGCTTGCTTCTGTCTGACATATTTATGGCTTTTATTAGTCCTCCTCTATACGTGCAAATGTTCTCTGTGACTTTGTTCTAAAGAGATCTGAAACAACAAGAAGCTTGGTTGTATTATTTATAAAAAGTATACTAATTATTGTTGTCTGTGTTTTCTAAGTGATTTTAAATTTATGAATGCTGATATATTTAGATCTAATTATCATTGAGTAGCTTTCTGTTTATTTGCTGTTTGCTTCTTTCAATTTCCTGTTTGCCTTCTTTACATCCCTCCCTCCCCTTCTTCTGAGCTGCTTTGGAAGTTATAGACTATTTTTACACTAATTGATTTTTATTCTTTTAAATAAAAAAGATGCAATCCATACACAACACAATTCACCACTCAAAGTATGCAAATCAATGTCCTTTAATATATTAGCAGAGCTGTGTAACTAGCTACTGGTCAGCTTTAGGATGTTTCATCATTCTGACACCCACATCTACAAGCAACTACCTTTCATTAATGCTTTCCGTTTGACCCTAGCCTTGGGCAACCTACAGAATTTTTTATCCCCATGGGCTTGTTTACCCTGGACATTTCTTAGAAACAGACACACAACATGTGTGCTTTTATGACTGTTACTCTCACTGAGCATGTTTTCAAGATTCCTTGATGCTGTAGTATGTATCAGGCCATCAGGCCATTTTTATTGACAAATAATATTCTATTGTGTGAATAGAACACATCCTATTTGTGCAGACATCCACTGATGAACAATTAGTTGTCAGTGCTTATGGCTATTATGAGTAGTACTTTACATTTCCGTATAAGCCTTTGCATGGATCCATACTTGCCTAGAGGTCAGCCATGTGACAATTCTGTACTTACTCTGTTGAGGACATGCTGGCTATTTCTAAAGTGTTCATGCCACTGTGCAGTCTCACCAGCATCTGTTGCTGTCTGTCTTTTATTGTAGTTATTCTAGGGGGTGACACGGTATTTCACTGTGGTTGGGATTTGCTGTTTCTTATGGCTTATCTTGTCAAGCATCCTTTCATACCTTTGGGGGTACTTTGAATGTTTTCATTATGAAAATGCTGACTGAGAGATTTGCCATTAAAAAAATAGTATGCTTTATTTATACTTTGAAAATAACATAGATGTATATAAAGCATTTTGTTTTTTTCTTTTTTTTCTTTATAAAGAAATTTTTTATTCATTTTACATACCAACCACAGATCCCCCTCTCATCCCTCCTCCCACTCCCCCCCCAGCCTTCTCCCCCAACCCATTCCCAATACCCTCTTCTGAAACCAACCCCCATCCCCTCCTTAGAAAAGGTAAGGCCTCCCATGAGGAGTCAGCAAAGCCTGGTACATTCAGTTGAGGCAGGTCCAAGCCCATCCCCACTGCATCAAGGCTATGCAAGGTGTCCCACCATAGGTAGTGGGCTCCAAAAAGCCTGCTCATGCACCAGGGATAGATCTTGATCCCACTGCCAGGGGCCTCTTAAACAGGCCAAGCTACACAACTGTCTCGCTTTTGCAGAAGGCCTACTCTAGTCCCATGCAGGATCCTCAGCTGTTGGTCTAAAGTTCGTGAGTTCCCACTAGCTTGGTTCAGTTGTCTCTGTAGATTTCCCTATCATTATCTTGATACCCCTAGCTCGTAGAATTTCTCTTCCCTCTCTTCAACTGGACTCCTGGAGCTCTGCCTGGTGCTTGGCTGTGGATCTCTGCATCTGCTTCCGTCAATTACTGGATGAAGGCTCTATGATGGCAGTTAGGGTATTCACCAATCTGATTACCAGGTAGGCCAGCTCAGGCACCCTCTCCACTATTGCTAATAGCCTAAGCTGAGGTCAATCCTTGTGGGTTCCTGGGAACTTCCCTAGCACCAGGTTTCTCCCTAACTCCATAATGTCTCTCTCTATCAAGATATTTCTTTCATTGCTCTCCCATTCTGTCTCTGTTCCAGCTCAACCATCCTGTTCCCTTATGATCTCATCATCCCTCATACCCTACCCTCCATTACCCCCCACCCCAAGTTTACTGAGGAGATCTCATCTATTTCCCCTTCCCAGAGCAACCCATGCATCCCTCTTAGGGTCCTCCTTGTTACCTAG
The DNA here is from genome assembly GCF_004664715.2 of Peromyscus leucopus. NCBI lineage: Eukaryota > Metazoa > Chordata > Mammalia > Rodentia > Cricetidae > Peromyscus > Peromyscus leucopus. The sequence goes on from NC_051069.1 coordinate 86,565,799, forward strand.
ATTTTCTGGAGCTGTGGGTTGTAGTCTGGTTATCCTTTGCTTTACATGCTTGTCTTTTGGAGTCTGGGTTACCTCACTCAGGATATTTTCTAGTTCCATCCATTTGTCTGCAAATTTTGTGATGGCATTGTTTTTTACTGCTGAGTAGAACTCCATTGTGTATATTTGGTCCATTTTCTTTATCCATTCTTCAGTTGAGGGGCATCTAGATGTTACAAATAATGCTTCTATGAACATAGGTGAGCAAGTATCTTTGGGGTATGATTGAGAATTCCTTGGCTATATGCCCAAGAGTGGTATCATTGGGTCTTGGGGTAGACTGAGTCCCAATTTTATGAGAAACCACCATACTGATTTCCAAAGTGGCTGTACAAGTTTGTACTCCCACCAACAATGGAAGAGTGTTCCCCTTGCTCCACATACTCTCCAGGATAAGCTGTCATCACTGTTTTTGATCTTAGCCATTCTGACAGGTATAAGATGGTATCCCATAGTCATTTTGATTTATATTTTCCTGATGACTAAGGATGTTGAGCAATTCCTTAAATGTCTTTCAGCCATTTGAGATTCTTCTGTTGAGAATTCTCTATTTAGCTCTGTAGCCTATTTTTTAATTGGATTGTTTGGTGTTTTGATGTCTAGCTTCTTGAGTTATTTACATATTCTGGAGGTCAGCCCTCTGTTAGATATGGGGTTGGTGAAGATCTTTTCCCATTCTGTACCACTGTTGTTTTGTCTTGACAGTGTCCTTTCCCTTACAGAAGCTTCTCAGTTTAAGGAGGCTCCATTTATTAATTGTTGCTCTCAATGTCTGTGCTACTGGTGTTATAGTTAGAAAGTGGTCTCCTGTGCCAATGCATTCAAGGCTACTTCCTACTTTCTCTTCTATCAGGTTTACTGTAACTGGATTTATGTTGAGGTCTTTGATCCACTTGGATGTGAGTTTTGTGCATGACAATAGATATCAATCTATTTGCAACCTTCTACATGCTGACATCCAGTTATGCCAGCACCATTTGTTGAAAATGCTTTCTTTTTTCCATTGTACAATTTCGGCTTTTTGTCAAAAAACAGATGTTCCCAGGTGTGCAGATTAATGTTAGAGTCTTCAATTTGATTCCATTAGTCCACATATTGGTTTTTATGCCAATATCAAATTGATTTTTATTACTATAGCTCTATAGTAGAACTTGAGGTCAGAGATGGTGATGTCTCCAGAAGTTGCTTTATTGTACAGAATTGTTTTAGAAATCCTGGGTTTTCTGGTTTTCCAAATGAAGTTGACTATTGTTCTTTTGAGGTCTGTGAAGAACTTTGTTGGGATTTTGATGGGGATTGCATTGAATCTGTAGATTGCTTTTGGTAAGATCTGTAGATTGCTTTTGGTAAGATTGCCATGTTTATTATGTTGGTTCTACCTATCCATGAGTATGGGATATCTTTCAATTTTCTGATATATTCTTCAATTTCTTTCTTCAAAGACTTAAAGTTCTTGTCATATATATACAATGCATTTTGATTAATCCACTGCTCACTTCAACTATCTCCTGCCCCCAAGGTCTCCCATCCAGTTTCAAGTCCTCTTCTTTTTTTTAATTACCCACTGAGTCCAACTGATGTTACCATATGCACATAGGTAGGGTCATCCAGTGTGGTACTGACAACCTAACAGTGGCCACATATACACCCTCCCAAAATAGTGACTATCCCTTTCCCAGCCACCATTGACTGCCAATGGTTGCTCAGCTAAGGGTGGAGCCTCAGGAGCCCCTCTTCCACCCATGCTGGAATTTTGATAGGTTTGACCTTGTGCAGATCTTGTTCAGGTAACCATAGCTGCTGGAAGTTTAGAAAACCGCATCACATGGCAGTCCTCCCCAGCCTCTGGCTCTTACACTCTTTCCACCCTCTCTTTCGCAATACTCCTTGGGCCTTAGGTGGGAGAGGTTGATATAAATGTCCTATCTATGGCTGAGCATTCACAGTAACTTATTCTCAATATTTGACCAGTAATGAGTCTCTGAATTAATCATCCCCTACTGCCAAAAGAAGCTTCTCGGACTGAGGTTCAAAGCAGTACAAACCTATGGGCATAATGTAAGTATTTATGAGGCAGTTTGACTTCATACCCAGTAGCAAAACAACAGGAGTAGGTTACCATTCCTACCCAAGGAGGATAATCTCCACAGCCATGGCATTTGACCAGGCTTACAGTATTGGGCAGTAGTGGAGTAGGCCTCAACTCAATCAGAAAGAGGTTGTCACATCCACAACTGTCATGCCACTGTTTCATGAGTCAGTGGCACATCTTTCCTGTCAGGTCAGCATTACAGCATGCAGGGTCCAGCATTGTGTAAGATTCTTTGATGTCTCCTCTCCCCCAATGTCCTATGCAGCACCTTCCCCATTATAAAAGATAGACAGTAAGAAGAGAGAGTTTCATGATCAGTTCAAAATTGATTTCCCCATCCTGCAAACAAAACATGTGGTGGTTTCAGCAATAAGGTCTTGCTATCTAGTTATAGTGGACAACCAAGAGCAATGACAATATCCTGTATTGTTGTATGTGTTTCTAATGCACCTCTCCTCCATCGTTGACATTGTTCCAAGAAGTGGAGTTTCCTATGTCAATTTCCTTTCTTTTTTCTATCTGATAAGAAGACTCGGGCTCAAAGAGATTAAGAAGCTTTCTTAGTGAAGATAAGCTTTGTGGCTCATACATTCAATCAAGCACTGGGAAGTTAAGGCAAGATGATTGCTATGAGTTTGATTCCAATCTGGGATACATAGTGAGTACCAGAGTAGGTAAAGCTACAAAGCAAGTCCTGCTCTCAGGCAAAGAAAAGGCAAACAGGAGGAGGAGCAGGAGGAAGAGGAAGAAGAAGAAGAAGAAGAAGAAGAAGAAGAAGAAGAAGAAGAAGAAGAAGAAGAAGAAGAAGAAGAAGAAGAAGAACACCTTGTTCAAGACCATTGGCTGATAAGCTGTGAGACTGGAATTTAAACTTCTTTCTTTAACTCCAAAACCCAGGCTCTTCCTTTGAAGGAAGCAGACAGCTGGTGACCTAGGGTCCTAGTCAGAGGCAAAACTCACAGTCACAGGAAGTGAGGTCTGCCCTGGAGGGTAACTGTGACATATACTTTCTTCTGACTATATTCAGTGCCCTAGGACCAGCTGATGAGTACAGAGACTCCACTCTACTCTAGGTAGAATTGTATAGTTCAAAGCCCAGCTCTGCCTCCTACTTCAAGGTCATTGGGGTAGAACATAGCACATCTCTGAGGTCATATCCTTAGCAGTGACGTAAGGACATCAATGTTCATCTTCTTCAGTCATAGCAAGTGTTATGTGAGCTGGCATATACAGAGCAGGTATTGTCATGGAGCATTTGTTTTCTTTCTATAAACATAGTTGATTTTGCACAGGGCCTAAATACTCTTTGTCACCTCCTGTCTTGGAATCTAAAGGAAATACTTGTCAGAAGAGTCTAAGTCACAGTACATCAGTTTTTGACACAGTCAATGCTATGTGACACATTTCCCTATTGATTGGTGGTTTGGGAATTGGCAAAGAGGGCAGCAGAGAAAAGTAAGAACCATGTCCTTGAAGGCCCCATTCTAGATCCCAGGAGAAACATTTTCCATTGATAGCCTGGACTAGCCCCGAGCCCCCGGGAGCCAATAAATCTGCAACTGTCCTGAGAGGGGAAAAGTCAGCCAGAAACTCAGTATTTTCCTGAATAATGCATCTGAGTGGCATCATGTGTGCAGGGTTTGAACACAAAGACTCATCAGTGTAAGCCTTTTTACTGGGTCAGACAAATATTTCCTGACTGTGACACCAAAAATATGGTTAAAAATCATTTACAAATTTCATTTCATTAAGACATCTGTGGCTACCCCTCTCTTATTCCGGAGCATACAGTTGGACCTCATTTCCCAGCTTCCCTGGAACTGATGAGACTAGAAGTGACAGTCACTTCTACCCATAAAACACACCCATATTTACTTCCTAGGTGTCTTCCTCTCTAGCTGGATGAAATGGAAAGGAGTCACTGTAGAGTGACTTTGAAAGGGAACCACATGTTGATGGACACAGTCAACCTGTATTTCCGAATGACTGGGTAAAACACCTCCACAAATCTATTCATCTGCCTCAGCACTGAACGGTATAAACAGGAACTAAATGCATGGCTTGAGCCATGACTGGTTACTGGTTACCATGTCACGTTTTTTCACAGTGCTTAGCACACTCTATCACAAGTTAGCAGGGTCTTATGGCACCACAGTGCAGTTTGAGTTTCTCTCTAGGTGAATGGGAAAAACAGAAGAGTCGGGGAGGAAGGAGCTCATGGAAGAAGAGACAGGATTTATAGTCCAGGCCCTAGGTGTGAGACTACTGATCAATGGAAACGTCATTATCACCTTCTTAGAGACCTGATTGTGGTTTGGGTGGAAGCCTTAGAAAATGCAGGACTGGGAACTGAGGACTTGGCTCAGCGGGTGAGAATACTTGCTGTGCAAAGTACGAGTTCAAGTCCTCGTGCCCACATTAAAAAAAAAAAAAAGCCTGGCATGGGCTGTAACCCTAGTGTTTTAGAGAGTGATGACAGGCAGACGCCTGGAGCTTAGTCCAAACAGTGAGCATCAGGTTCAATGAGAGGCCCTGTCTCAAGGAAAGTGCAGAAAGTGACAGAGTGGGACATCTGAGGGGCTCCACTGTGCACGCACACACACGCACACACACACACTCACACACACGAGTGGAGTGAAAGAGATTGTGGGATTGTGACTGATCACATTCGGGGAAAATTGTGAAGGGAGAACTGACAGGTTGGAAATGGAACGCATGCAAGGAGAACCAAGGATGACTCATGATCTGGGGAAAATTTATTGAGATGAGATCAATTGAGGAAGAAATAGGAAGCAAATATGTCAGCAGGGAAGTCTAGATTTCTGTCTGCTCCTGTTAAATCTGAGCTGTCAATTGATTAGTCATCACAGGGAGCTGTGAGAGAGATGGGCTATCTGGACTTGCAAAGGGTGGATTTGAGTTTGAGAAGCATCAATGTGTATGTTTTAGGAGACAGTGAGAGACGATGCTGGCTGTCTACAGGGCAGAGTGTGACAGAGAAGACAGCTGAGCCCTTGTCTCCCTGGCATCCAGAATGCTGGCTGGTGAGGAACAGCCAGCAGTGGAGACAGAACTGTGTCGTCTGAACAGAAGAAACGTCTGGAAAGTGTAGAGTCTCCAGAGCTTGGTTGGGTTTCCCCAGTCATGTTTGGCACCCTGTGTGTAAGTGAGGAATACACAGCTTAAAATAGTTGGGCATTCTCCAGTCAAGTACACAGCATGCCTGGATTTATCTCCTGATGCTGCCACTACAAACTGGTGACTGAAAACAACAGAAATGAATTCTTCCAGCTCTGGGGGCCAAAAGTATGATATCAAGGTGTCAGCAGCATCAGATCCTCCAGTGGGGTCCTGAGGCAAACCGCTCTGCACCTCTCTCCTAGTTTCTGGGCATTCTTCAGCTTGAAGAACTCTCACTCCGTTTTCTGCCTTATCATTGTATTACTTTGGTTGATTTGGGGTGTTGTGTTTTGTTTTTCTCAGCATGTTCCTGCTCTGTTTCTCCTTCTCTTCTCTTTTGGACTCAAGGACTCTTCCTAACCTTTAGGGTCATGTGCCTGCACCATGAACTTGATTGTATCTGCAAAGATTCTCTTTTCCAAACAAAGCCATGCTTTCTAGTGGAATTGTCTTTGGCAAAAGAGTACATTATTCAACTTAGTATGAAAGGAGACAAGTGAGAAATGGACCCACAAGAAGTTGCTAGGGATGGACAGGTGGGGTTCCAAGCTGGATGAGGAGAAAAAAATAAGACAATAACAGAAGCAAGTGAAAGATAGTAGTTCAGGAAATATAAAATAAAACTAAAGGTCTCCTTCATCTCAATGATGATGGCTGTATTGATTGTCCCTATTACAAATAACAACTAAAATGTCATCAAGCGATCATTAAAATGATCACTATGGTGATTTTTCCCATGGGTGTATTTTATTCTATATCAAGAACACCTCAGTAAAGCTTCTTTAAAGATCAGAGAACAAAGACTGGAAGATTGGGAAGAAATGGACTTCCTGCCCAATGCTGATCCCTAACATGATGAGAAAAGTCTGCAAACACAGCAAGTACCAGCAAGTGGAGAGCAGGTCATAGACCTACAGCATACGAGGATTAGAGGAAGAAAGGGGTTGGAATAGAGATCGTTTTATAACAAAAGGTAACATGCACAAAGATGTTCTTATAGCAAAGGGCTCCAGTGCATCTCACACAACATGAGTTGTGTAAGATGATAGCTCTTAGAAAAACAGCAAATTGGCAACTCTGCTCTCATTCAGAAATTCTAGAGCTTTAATCCCAGTGCTAGGGAGGCAGAGGTAGGTAGATCTCTGAGTTCAAGGCCAGTCAGAGCTACATACTGAGACTCTGTCTCAAAAGGAGAGGGAGATGAAATTCTAACACACGGCTGAGAATATAGATCTTCAAGTAGAGTACATGCCTCTGTGTACTGTATGAAGTGTATGTGAAGTCCAATTTGATCCCCATTGGTGCCCCCAAACACCAATACACCCTGTATGCTTCCTTCAGAAACATTTAAGCTTAATACATAGTATAAAATAAACTTATCAGAGACTTCAGCACTAATTAACAAATTTAAGACATTCATAGAATACTTCGTATCCATAAAGAAAAAATATATATTATTTTATATATCCTTAGAACATTGGCAGTGTATTAGGACAAAGAGAAAATTACAGTTGCTTGCAAAACATACAGTAAGATGAGAAAACATCAAGAAAAAATTTGTCCATAAAAAATAAACAAATAAAATCTTGCTTCAAATTTTTAAAAACTTATCTTCCAATAATCTATAAAGAAAAAATTGGAATTTTAGCTAAAAATAAAAATTGATTCATATAAAAACTCATACAACCATCTGAATATTGATACTTTGTAGAAAATATAATTTATTTTAAAAAATAAATCATCCAACCAAGATCATGAAGAAAGTTCAAAATAAAAATGTACAGAAAGAAATGGTAACAGCAACAGCAGAAATATAAATAGAAAAACCCTTTGCTCACACATAGATTAATTTTTTTTAATTTGGAACAATGAAAAGTCCATGACAAAAAAAAAACAAAACCCAGCAAACTTCAACAAGAATGAAAAAGAAGATAAAATTAAAAATACTAAGAAGGTTTAAAAATTTTAAAACAAAGCACTATACCAATTATTTTCAAAATCTAGATGCAATGGGTGGTGTTTTGTTTTTTGGTTTTTTTTGAGAAAAAAACAAAATGCTAAAATAGACTCAAAAGAAGTAGAAAACTCAAGCAGTCTGAGACCCAGACAAAAAAAGCTAAGTCATTTTTAGCAAATCTCTGGAGGTGACACTTGGTCCATTGGAAGTGTGTCCTTGGCATCTGGAGCCACAGGAACTCAGCTCCAAGCCTCACTCGGCTTACACCTGAGTATGGATGCCAGATACAGGACACTGAGTTAAATTTGAATTTCAGATAAGGGAGAAATAATTTTTTAAGACAAATAGTCTCATGCAAAATTTAAAGCATACTCTACTAAAAGTGGTTCACTGTTTATCTGAAATTCTAAGTTAACTAGGGATGCTGCATTTTATTGTCGATCTAGGCTTTACGTCTCTTGCTAGGCCTTCCTATGCCTCTGTTTCTCTCAGCTTTGGGGTGGTGAAGGCGATGTGATGGTGACAATAGTGATGACTGACAGTAATGACCACCTACCCCTCAGGGATAATGGGAAAAGTAAATGATTCCCGGGGAGCAAGACACCACAGACGCAAGCTATAAACGCTGGTCATATTAGAAATAACTAATTTCTCCAATCTTTCCTTTATCCATCCCCCTTCAACAATTACGTACCTGGCCCTGGGTTAGATACTGGAACAGACACAGATGATAGACATTGGAAGTATTTCTCCTTCTTCCTATCCACCCTGTTTATCCCAGGACACAGACCCTTGAGCTCATATTAGCTGCGGCTGTAGCTGGTCAGTCACCCAAGGCTTCCCTCTTCACAGCATGGGACTCTCCGGAGCCTCACTGTGTAGCACTCAGAGACCAGAGAGGATTTCAAACCCGTGGTTGGGTGTTTCACATTCATGACTTTGGAGTCCAACATCTGTGGTGTTACTGGGGTGGCCTTTACCACCTCGAGCTCCATTTTTTTTTAAAAGCAGGGCGTTTCAAGAGGATAAGGAATGCATGTGAGCGTCTATCACACTAGAGGATACTGCAAGGTAATTACTGTGATAGTAAAGTCCTGCGTGTTTTTCTGACATGGCTTTTCTCTGAGATTAGTTGTTGTGCTTGCCATTTTCTGGTAAGAAATAGTAACTAAGGGAATAACTTGGCCCAGATTCTGCTCTGGGGTATCCTCAAACATCCTGCCCTCTGGTTTTAGCATATCCCTTGGGAGCCAGGTCTCAGAAACCCACAGACACACAACTGCTCCCAGCTCAGGCCCCCTGCCTGCCTGTTCTGTTGCATCCACTGTAGCTTACCTTCGCTCCTCAAGTCAGCCTGCTCCTTCAACTGTCCAGATGCATACCTGGCTCACCTCAGTCTGCTCCAGCTCCAGGAGGACCCCAAACAAGTGCTACAGAGTCCTCCTAGGTCAGCTGTAGACTTTCTCTGGGTTGCATTTCCCTTGGCTGGGCTGCTCTGAGGAAGACACCACCCCACCCCTCAGACTTCCCTCCAGGTCCATTTACCCCTCCTTTCCACCACTTCACTACCCACCCCAAGCCCTGCGTCTCACCCCATCAAACTCCATCTCCAGAACTAATGGAGTAACTTTATTTTCACTTCAAAATGACCGCTCTGCATTAAGGAGTCTATCCTTGGGTAGCTAGAAGAAAGGCATTGTCTCCAGTTGACAAGAGAAGTGTTATCTGTGGAGTTCCTACTGAATGCAGGCACCAGGCCAAATGACTTTCCATGTCATTGTTTCCTTTAATTTGCTAATAATGTGGCAAAGTCCGTGTCAGGATCTTCATTTTACAAAACCAAAAGCACAGGTTTAGAGAGTGTGAGCATCGTGTCATACCCAAGGTTATGCATTAGTAACAGAAGTTAGGATTTAAGTGTAGTTTTCTTCAAATCGAAATCCAACTCCCCAACAATATCCCACAGTGGTTTTCACCTGGTGGAAAATGTGCCTTCGTGTGTGTGTGTGTGTGTGTGTGTGTGTGTGTGTGTGTGTGTGTGTGTGTGTGTGTGTGTGTGTGTGTTGGATCCTTTAGTGTCACCTAAACCTCCCTCCATTCTTCTGCTTTCTCTCCCAGCTCTACGTGGTGTTTTCTTGCTCTGAGTTGAGTCGCTACTCTTTGCACTCTGTCTCTTCAGTCAGTTCTCTGTTGGGTCCCAAGAACAGCTCAGGAAAAGCAGGGTCCCCTGCTGCACTTGCTTCTGTTGTCACAGACTCCAAAATAAGAGCAGGAGAGTCTGGCCTTCTCTAGAAACATAGATGCTGTGGATGTGGGTGGCAAGCAGACAGCCTGGCATTCCCTCAGCCTTGTCCTCCCTGTGTGAAGTCACAAGTCAGCAAGGTCTTGTCTGCCTGCTTGCCCACCCCAAGCCTGTCCCCCTCCTCTTTCTATCTTTTATCTCTTTGCACAGGGATCCTGGAAATTTCGGGGTTGTAGGGATCTTAGCCAGGTGCACTTCTCACTTGGGGAGTTAAGAGCTGTACAAAGAACAGGGGAAGGTATAGGACTGGGGCAGAACTATGACACATGGCCCTATGACAAATGGCTGAGCCATTTCAACTGAAGTCCACTGTCATATCTACAGGGTCCTCAGAGCATCAGTCAGGTGATTTTTTAAAATTTTGTGTTTTCATTTCAAATAGCATCTAAGAATATTAACATAGTAATTTTGAAATATTAAGGAGACCACTCAGATGCTATAGCCAGCTGCCATCCCATTGCCGATGTTTTTACTCATCTCCACCATTGTGGTGGTATCAAAGAATACTATTTTTAATTTCCCAGACCTGAAGATAAAAGAACATATTTGAAGCCTTGCATTAATATAATATTTATGCTATGCAAAGGCTAAAGAGCGTCACAGCACATGAAATCAACTCGAGTTTAACATCTTTAGTTGCTGGAAAAAATAAAATGGATGTGAGAACTGAATCATCACTCAGTTGATTCAAAACCTGAGCTCACATATTTAAATCCATCCTGCATGATACTAAGTTAACAACTTTTATTGTACTGTTTTTATTTTACAAAATTTGAATTGGTTAAATTGGTTAGTTCATTGGTTAAATTGTGATGAACAAGTTTTGAGTTGTTTTGGTTTCTGTTTGCTTAAGCCAGTAAATATGAGAATTTGACTCTTATTTCTATGTTTTACACATCTAAGAAACAGTTCTACACTCCCAGTTGAGAGAGAGTAGATGGCACCCTAATCTCCTTAAAGAAAAACCGTAAGAGCTCTGTAATGATCCAAAACGGCTGTCTAACAGCCTCGGGGAGTAACCAAAGCATCCATGACTACAGCGACCGGAATATCAAGGAAATGAAACACTGTGATGAGCCCTGCATCTGCAACCTGCATTCTCTTTGAGTCAGTTATCCATACTTGGCATAGAAAATATAAAACAATGACCCAGAGCTTATAGCAGCCTTCCTGGGTTGGACAGACCAAATCTGGAATGAAAGAGAAAAGGAGGAGGAGGGGGAGGAGGAGGAGGAGGAAGAAGAACAAGAATTTGAAACCCAAGAAGCTGAAGGAAAGAAATGGGAGGAGGAAGGGAGAAGAGGGAAGAGGAGAGAGAAAAGGGAGAGGGAGAGAGAAGAGAAGGCGGAGGAGAGGGAGGGAGCACTCACGCATAGCTTTCCCTTTTGTGTCATTTTGTGATGTCAAAGTTGCATGCTTGGATGAAGTACAGAGATGCTTCCAGGTTAAGGGACACATCTTAACACAGAGTGTTAAAGCTTCAGGGTGGTCAGGAGACTAGAAAGCTGAAATGGCACCTGCCGTGTATACGGCCATGGTAGAAACCCAGCAGTTCAGTTATGTCCCAAGAAGGGGTATGTCTTCAGGGACAGGAAAATGAGCAACAGAAAAGTCTTCACTGATTAACTGTCTTCCCCATACTCCATCTATGTGCAAAGATGACTCGCTTCTTTTCTAGTTCTGACCTGGGGAGACTGTGGCAATGTGAAATGACTCACCTATAACCTGTGTAGCTATCTAGTGTGGGATTGAAACTTTGCAGGTTCCCCCTAGGCCTCTACCCCTTGAAGATTTATCTCAACTCTGTGAAATTCAGACCTGCCTTTCTGCTGTATATAATACCAGGATGGAAGTGGCTGACAGCTTATATCTGGTGGACATACCCCACGGGCCAATCCAGAGGTGTGAGCACAAGACATTTCTGAGGTCATACTTCAAATGCAGGAGGACATTGTTGGAGATGCCATGAGTAGAGTCTCCATCTGGGATGAGATCTCCAACATGCAGCTGAGTGAGAAAGAAACTGGTCTTAGCCACTAGTTTTCCATTCTGTTACTAAGTGGATCTGTTTAAGTTCCTGGTTCTTCCCCATGGGCATCCCCAACCCTTACTCAAAGACAAGCAAGACATGTTTTGAACTTCATACTTGTTTATAGATTTTATTAAAGATCCAAACCAAATAGAAGAGGAGGGGGAGACAATAATGACTTATTCTCATGTTAACATTTTAAATGCATTGTTACAATCCAATAGAAATTGCCAAACACACCAAGATAGAAGATCTGATCAAGGAAACCGAAAAGAAAAAAGTCCATAAGTGATCCTAACATCAAAATGCCCACAATAATTATATTCCAGAAAATAGATGAAAGAACATTATACCAGAAAATGTAATCCTTAAGGAAAATCAAATATGGGACAAATGGATGAAATGGGGAATAGTGGAAGGAAGTCAATACAGAAGGGCAGGGAGGAAGGGAGAATGAACAAATAACACCAAGGACATTTGGTAAAGCCTCACAGACTCTTATTACTTTATCTATACCTAAATTTATACATAACACACATAAACATGCCAACAGATACACTTATGATATGCAACATTATGTCTCTTAGGCTGACAATGCTCCCCACAAGAGACATAGACTATCTAACAAAAACCACAGTAACAGACATGAGAAAAATCCTTTCGAGTTGTTGGCCAGGGTAGTTCAAAGTGACTCCTCAAATAATATAAGCTGTTGTTGTTGCCCTTAGTCGCCTGTCTGTGTACTTCAGACATGGGACTCAGAGGAGTCGTGCTGCATCTGACCTGAAAGCTCCCCTCTCTGAGGTCTAACTTTCATAGTACCATAAAGAACTGTTATATAAACTGCCAAGGGCAGTACATAATCAATAGTCCTATCCAGCTCTGATATCTATGAACTACAACAATGGCCAACAGGTCAAGATATCCCTAAAGATTCACTGGTGACACTCATTTCTTGGTAACCAACCATAAATAATACCTGTCTAATTAGACTTATGATCCACTCTATAGGAGGGAAATTATGCCTGGTACTAAAACATTATCTAACTACCTAAGGCTGGTGAGGCCATGGGTCACAGAAGAGAACTTAATGCTACCACTTTACTTGACCCGCACAGTTCCTAACTGCATTCTGAAGCATATGCCGTCCGCACAGGGGCATGCAGCTCTCACCTCATCAAAGAAGCTTCTTTTACAGCAAATGAAGACTGTTACAGAAAACCACAGTGGTTATAATAGAGACAAATGGATCACAGGAAGCTCAGCCCAACACATACATTTACAACACAGCTCCTGTATCTGAGGAATATTGAGGAAGAGGGGTTAGAAAAATTGTAAAATTGTCAGACAGAGCCAAAGGACCAGGAAGTCTGCTGTGAGAGGATGTCTCTAGGAATGACAAAGAAGCTACATCCACGATACCTCAACAACACGGCTACCTAAATAAGACTTAAGGTAGCAATAAACATGTTGATGCTGAAGGGGGAAATATCCCAAGGTCCCACCCTAGACACATAACTACAGGCAACTAACCATGGAAAGAGGGAGAATTAGCTTCTCCCAAGGATGAACCCCCATTGGTTAACCAATACAAGTGTCACAACATGGCCAGCCCTGAAATTATATGTGCCCAAGCCACAATAATGGATTCAGCAGATTGCATTATCTTTTTATGCATATATACACACTCATATGTACATATTTATACATACAAACATATATAAATTTGTATATAATATAATATAATATAATATATATCAGTAATAATCAAAGAAAAAGAGGCCATAAATTGGAGAGGGAGGAAGCCAAGGGATACATTTGAGGGAAGAACTAGGAGAAGAAAGTGATATAATTATATTTTACTATTTTAATAAACAATAAAATATTTTTAAAATATCAAATAGAAATCCTGTACCACTAATCTTTCAGAAACTTGGTCTAGAAATTCAGATAATCTTGTGTGTGTGTATGTGTGTATACATATGTGTGTATGTATATGGATATGTCTGTGTTTGTGTGTGTGTATATATATGTGTGAGTGTGTATGTGTGTGTGTATGTGTGTGTGTGTGTGTTATGTGCACATGTGCATGTATATCTGAGTACCTTCCCAGGTGCATGCACAGAGGCCTGAAGAGGACACAGGTGTCCTGCTGTATTCCTCTTTGCCTTATTCCCTTGAGACAGAGACTCTCACTGAACCTGGTGCTGGGCTGGTGGCCAGCAAGCCCAATAATACTCCTTCCTCATCACCCACCTAATGCTGGAGTTACAGGCACCCAGTTACACCTGCCTTCTTGTGTGGGTCCTGGGGATTTGAACTCGGGTCTTCATGTTTGTGCAGCAAACCCTTTTATCTCCATCATCTTTCCTAGCCTGCTAGCACGCTTCTGCTTTACTAACCGCCAGTCTCTGCCCCTTCCCACTTCAGATTAACACCATGCCTTCCCTGTACGCCGCACCATGGGATAAACTTCCTCTGCAGTGAATACAACCATGTCTTTCCTCTTCATAAAGTCATTCAATGAATCCCCATTTTCTTCTGAATAAACTCCTGTGTCTGCCCACTCACAACAGTTCCCCCTTCCAGTCTTTACCCACGACCCTTGCATACGCCTTCCCTTTAACTGCTGCAAATGATCTCCAGCTGCTCAGACATACCACCCCTTAAATCTGAATCTACCTTTTTCCTTTCAGTGATAACCTTCATTCTTTTTCTCTGGGAAAAGTTCTATCTGCAGACCAGAAACTTGCCTTTCAGGAGAATTGCTCATCCCTCAGGATCTTGTTAGGCTCCTCCAAAAAAAAAAAAACAGCAAGGTCTCACAGATCGCTCACGATGTTCCCTCCCTGGCCAGGAACTTGATGAGGGCCGGGGTGATGGTTCTCTGAATGTCTGAAGCACTTAGATATCACAGAAAAGTCTCAGGGGTTGTGGCTGGGCCGTGAAACTGTAGTTAAGGTCCTGGAAATAGAAACAGTGTTTTAAAAGGAGGACCCAGCCCATCCTGGATCTACCTGGTCTCTGGTGCTAACTAAGATTTGCCCCCACTGGTCTGTGTCTCTGGGGGGGGGGGGTGTAAAGCCAGCTCCTCTGTAATCAGAGGCTGCTGATTACAGGCCTCTGGGAAGATCCTTGTCACACCAGTCTAAGGTCAACAACTCAGGGTCAGCAATCCATTTCTAGACCCTCAAAGGGCAAGTATGTGAAGTCCAGATTTCCAAGGGCTCTTTGGAACACTGGAGGGAAAAGGCGGCATGGGCCGTGTCAGAATGTCAGTGCTTTCCAGATGTTCCATGAAAGACTACGTTCTTTCCCCAAGTGATCTTCCCCTTGACACCTGTGTAGTTAGTAACCTGTTCTCTTCAATGGCTGGATGAGGGAAGGATTGCTTGGCCAAGCCATGCAAACAGTGGGACAAACCAACACTGGGCAATAGTTATCCAGACTGCGACATGCAGCATCCTACCTACAGGAGCCTGAGGTGGTCCCCATGTCCTAGCTCTCAAAGCTTGGCTGCAGTGGCCTTTCTGTACTGCCATGGGCTCTTACATGTGTCTTCACAACCCAGGGGCTCCAGAGATAGCCAAAATAGTTTCACTGCTGTCAAGCCATCTTTAGTGATTCTCAGTGAGCATCGTCTCCATTTGAGAGACAAGGTGAGGCTGAGTTACTTCTCAAGTAACTTCTGAAGCCCACTCTAATGGACATGCCTAGAAAGAAGCACACCCAGTTCTGAATCCTCAATTTATAAACTCTAACCTGCAGATTGCAACCTCTGGGGAAAAAAAAAAAAAAAAACAAGGAGTAAAACCATTTACACTCCAGGGAGCTGCGGTTAAAAACCCAAGGACCATCTGCTCCATCCCTGAGACAACTCTCGTCTCAACAGCATCCTTCTTGCTCAGGTAGCATTTGTGCAGAGCAATGCCCCTATGTGAAAGGCACACGGCTCCCCAGAGACTACTAAACCAAACGTTTTCGTGGCTGAAATCTCCTTCCAAGGAACACAGCCCTCCTGGTCCTCTGATCACACTTGATGACACAAGATAAAGTGGAGAAGAAAGCTCTGTAATGAAGATGCAGGGCTTCCCGCTGTAGCCATGGGAACGGGAGACCTGCCACCGCCCAACTCACAACATGGACAGCAGCAGCCTGGTCCACTTCAAGGTAGAGTCGTTATTAGCTTGTGACCCAACCCTGGAGCCAGGTGGCAGTGAAAAAAAATGTTTCAGTTAAAAACAGAAAAAGAGGTCTCTAGAATAGATGGATGACAAAAGGTGTATACTCTGTTTAACAAATTTTATAGCAATAGTATTTTAAAAATGTGTTTCTCATGAATGGCTTTGCAACACAGAATACAAATAAAAAAAAGTGCAATTGGCACAATTGGAATTGCAAAGAGAATACCTCTGTCCTGGAGCTGATGGTATCAGACCCTTACTTACCCCTGCTAAGTCCATAGGCACTGATACACTGCCATGTGACTGCCCCAGTAGATATTGTAAATCCCCATAGGCTGCCTCTGCCTAGTAAGGCCACTGGAAAGCTCCATATGGTTAGAGGCACTGTGGCAGCTGACCAGAGTCCTCCACTCAAGGAAACAAAATTCAAAACATCTCAGGGCTCCATGGAAACAATAGAAACTGAGGAAATGACGCAGCTCCCTGACCAGTCTCCAAATGTTTGGAGGGGATAAATCTAAACGGAGAGAGGAATGTGGAGCCGGTATAGAGGGAACAGAGATGCTAGCCTAATCCAAAGAAACAATGTAACTTCTAAGCAAGGTGAATGTCCCAAGTCAGCCTTTCAGCAGGACCCTGCAGACAACAGCAAACCCTCGCCTGACTCTGCTGCCAACTCACAAGAGGGGAGTTTATTTACCTATTATAATTCAATGTTCCCACCCAAGCTCCATGCCACAAATGGTTAGTGGAGAGGACAGGATGGCAAAATGAAGTGGCATCCTGGCAAGTGAAGAGTTGCCATTGGCCACAAACACTAGAGTAATAGGAGAATTGGGATCATTGAGTACAGGGACCAGCACATCTTAGCTTTCCCTAAACTTTCCCAGGCATAGTGTCCTAGGGTCCCCTGAGTCCCAGACACAACCCAGCACGAGGCACTTTGTTCAGAGAGAGGATCATGCAGTGTCAGCAGCTTCTCAGAATGACTACACAGGTACCAGGCAAGGCACAGCTCAGCGGAGACACGGGAATCCCTCCCAAGGCTGCACTAGTGAGGAATTCAGACACTTACAGAAATAGTCAAGGACACTTGGCACTGAGTGTCAGAAGAAAAAAAAATGTAGATTTCTTAGGCAGGCTGCTCTGGGCCACAAGGACACAGCTATGCAAATGGGAGAGGCCTAAAGGTGACACCTTGACATATCAGTTCTAAGTTCTTGTAGGAATTGAATACAGAGACCAAAACCCACTACCAACCTCTTAGCATTTATGTAGAACTATGCCAAGAGAATCAATGTCTTCTCTGAGTGTGGGCTGGGCTTGCTCAAGTTCAAGTCTGTGTCCCCTCATCAAGTCCTTGATTAAGGAACCCTTCTTGGTTGTGATTAGGTTATGGCTGAATACCTCTACAGAGCAGGCTTGGCCATTCCACTGAGCTAGTACTTTTACTAAAACCCTAGTTTAATTACTTTTGCTTCGCCCCTAGCCCATTATTCCCCTTAGGGTTTTGCCTTAATGAGGCTCCTGCAGTCTGTGTGTGTCCCCATTACACAGATCAGACTTCACAGCTAAGGTAGAGTGACAGAGTTAGGGAGACACAAGAGTGATTCCTCTAATGAATCCAAGTATAGGCTTACATAGTACTTATTTTTGTCAGAGACCACAATGTGAACTCTTTGGCCATGATATAAAATTGCCTTAATAAAGGGGGAGTCCCTCACATATACCTTTTTTTTCTTTTATTGAAAATAGATTATTTTCTCATACAGTATATCCCAATTATAGTTCCCCCTCCATCTACTCCTCCCAGTTCCTCTCTTCTCCTCTGGATCCACTCCCTTTCTGTCTCTCATTAGAAAAGAAAATGCTTCTAAGAGATAACAATCAAACATGATAAAATAAAATATAATAAGATGAAGCAAAAATGATTATATCAAAGTTGGACATGGCCACCCAACAGGAGGAAAAGAGTCCTGGTGTAGCTGGGTCTTGAGGTAGATCAATTCCCAACTTTCTGAAGAACCTCATATTGATTTTCATAGTGGCTGTACAAGTTTGCAGTTCCACTAACAATAGAGGAGTGTTCCTTATCAGAATGAGCTGTCACTTGTGTTATTGATTTTAGTTATTCTGACATGTATAAGAGGGAATCTCAAAGTATTTTTGATTTGCATTTTCCTGATGGCTAAGGGTGTCGAATATTTCTTAAGTGTTTCTCAGCCATTTGAGATTCCTCTATGGAGAATTATCTGTTTGCATCTGTTCCCCATTTTTTTTACTTGGACTATTTGGTTTTTTTTTTAATCTAATTTCTTGAGTTCTTTATATATTTTACATATTAGTCCCCTATCGGAAGTGGAATCAGTAAAACTCTTTTCCCATTCTGTAGGCTGCCTCTTTGTCTGAGTAACAGTGTCCTTTTCCTTATAGAAGCTTTTCAGTTTCATGAGGTCTCATTTATTAGTTGTTGATCTTAGTGCCTGTACTATCAGTGTTCTGTTCAGAAAGTTTTCTCCTGTGCAAATGAGTTCAAGGCTTTTCCCTGCTTTCTCTTCTATCAGGCTCAGTGTACATGACTTTATTTTGAGATCTTTGATTCACTTGGACTTGAATTTTGTGCAGGGTAGTAGATATGGATCTATTTCAATTCCTCTACATGCAGACATTCAGTTTGACAAGCACCATTTGTTGAAGATGCTGTCTTTTTTTTTTCAGTGTATATTTCTCACTTTATCAAAACTCACTTTATCAAATGTGGATTTATGTCTGAGTCTTCAATTTGATTTTATTGATCAATGTGTCTGGTTTTATGCCAATACCATGTGGTTTTTATTACTATAGCTCTGTAGTACAAATTGAAATTGGGAATGGTTAGACACCCTGTTTAGATGGAAGCCTACTGGCACCATATACCCAAGGAGTCTGGGATGTTTAGGTGGAAACCCCACCTTGGCCCCACCTCTCTCTCTCTTTTTAACGTAGCCAAAATGGTGGCTGCCCTTGTGGTTGGCTGTACTTAATTAGGGTAGTGGCAGACCACATGTTGTTTTCCAGAGCATTTTTAATCTGGAGTTACAAGTTTTACAGATTTTAAACCATACTCAATTTCTTAGCTGTTTTTCTTTATAATAAGGTAGAACAGCATAAAAGTAACTTTTCCTGTCATTATATCAGATTCAGCAAAGCCCAGAGGCAAATCCTGAGCAAAGCAACTGGTTGTGAGCATAGCTGAGCTGTTACCAAGGCACACGGAACACGCTAACTCAGGCATTCAAAACCAGTCATAAACAAGCACACTGTGGCCACATTTCCATCCATACACACAGAATAGGTGGGACATTTCAACAGAGAGATGAACAAAAAGTTTCCCTGGAAACTGTGCCAGATGACCAACTTAAAAAATCCTAAAATCAGCATAAAGCAACATAGGAACAAAATACATTTCCTGGCCATAACTAGGCTCAATTGGGTGGGGGTAGCTTACTTCCCCAGAGCCCAGAGGAGGAGCTGTGGAGGGAAACCGAAAAACAAAACAACAACAACAACAAAAGAAAAAAAAAAAAAACAGAGAAGCAGCAGCACAAGCTGCCCAAGATTGAAAGAAAGCCTCAGTGAGCAAGCAGGAATAGCAACTGGAGGATTTGGAAGAAGAGATTTTTCTGGAGAACAGGCAGGAACAAATAACAACAAATTTGGTATGGATGGATCAGATCAGACAAGTAGAATTATACAGCGTGGTACTGTGGGAGAGCAGGCAGATCAGTTCTTTTATTCTTCAGGATTATTTTGGCTATCCTAGGTTTTTTGTCTTTTCCATGTGAAATTGAGAACTGCCTTTCAAGGTCTGTGAAGACTTGTGTTGGAATTTTGATGGGGATTGCGTTGACTCTGTAGGTTGCTTTTGGTAAGATGCCCATCTTTACCATGTTATTCCTACCGACCCATTGGCATGGGAGATCTTTTCATCTTCTATCTTCAATTTCTTTCTTCAAATTCTTGAAGTTGTTATCATACAAGTTACCCCAAGATATTTTATATTATTTAGGGCTATAGTGAAAGATACTGTTCTCTCTGATATCTTTCTCTGTCGGTCATTTGTATATAGGAGGGCTACTGAATTTTTTTTTTTTTTTTAGTTAGTCTTGTACCAACCAGCCTCTTTGCTGAAAGTGTTTATTGGCTGTAGTTCTTTGGTGGAATTTTTAGGGTCATTTATGTATACTATCATATCTTCTGCAAATAATGATACTTTGGCTTCTTCCTTTCCAACTTGAATCCCCTTGATCTCCTTCAGTTGTCTTGCTGCTCTAGCTAGAACTTCAGGTTCTACATTGAATAGATATGGAGAGAGTGGGCAATCTTGTTTTGTTCCTGATTTTAGTGGAATTGCTTTGAGTTTCTCTCCATTAAATTTGATGTTGGCTGTAAGCTTATTGTAAATTGCCTTCATTATGTTTAGGTATATCCCTTGTATCCCTAACCACTCCAGGACTTTTATCATTAAGGAGTATTGGATTTTGTCAAAGGCCTTTTCTGCATCTAATGAGATGATCATGTGGTTTTTATTTTTCTTTCAGTTTGTTTATATGGTGGATTACATTTACTGATTTTAGTATACTGAACTATTCCTGCAACCCTGGGATAAAGCCTACTTGATCATAGTGGATGATCTTCTTGATGTGTTCTTGAATTAACTTTACAAGTATTTTATTGAGGATATTTTGCATCTATGTTCATAAGGTAAATTAGTCTATAATTCTCTTTCTTTGTTGAGTCCTTATGTGGTTTGGGTACCAGGGTAACTGTGGCCTCATAAAATGAATTCAGCAATGTTCCTCCTTTTTCTATGATCTAGAATAATTTAAGTATTGGCATTAACTCTTCTTTGAAAGTCTGATAGAATAGAACTCTGCACTAAAATAGTCTATCGCCAGGTTTTTTTTTTTTTTTTGTTTTGTTTTGTTTTGTTTTTGTTTTTTGACTGGGAGACTTTTTATGACTGCTTCTATTTCATTAGAGGTTATAAAATATATTTAAATTGCTTTTCAGATCTGGATTGAACTTTGATAAGTTGTACCTATGTGAAAAATTATCCATTTCTTTTAGATTTACTTATTTGGTGAAGTGCAGGTTTTTAAAGTATCTCCTTATAATTCTGTGGATTTCCTCAGTGTCTAGAGTCTATTGTTATTATTCCTATTTTTGTTTCTGATTTTGTTAATTTGGATTGTCTCTCTCTGCCTTTTAGTTAGTTTGGATAAATGTTTATCTTGTTTATTTTCTCAAAGAACCAACTCTTTGTTTCATTGATTCTTTTATTGTTCTTTTTGTTTCTATTTTATTGATTTCAGCCCTCAGTTTATTTTTTGATATCTACTCCTATTGGGTATGTATACATTTTCTTTTTGTTCCAGAGCTTTCAGTTGTGCTGTTAAGTTGCTAGCATGAGATTTTTCCAATTTTTAAAAATTATTTAAAAGTTTTTGTTTCCATTTTACATACCAATCACAGTTCCTCCTCCCTTCCCTCCTCCCACTTACCCCCTACCTTCCCTCCATCCCACCCCTCATTCACTCCTCACTCCTCAAAGAGGGTAAGGTCTCCCATAGGGAATCAACAAAGTCTGGCACATCAAGTTGAGGCAGGACCAAGCCTCTTCCCCTATATTAAGGCTGA
The DNA here is from genome assembly GCF_004664715.2 of Peromyscus leucopus. Lineage (NCBI taxonomy): Eukaryota > Metazoa > Chordata > Mammalia > Rodentia > Cricetidae > Peromyscus > Peromyscus leucopus. The sequence continues at coordinate 86,587,261 of NC_051069.1, forward strand.
GCAAGGTATCCCTCCATAGGGAATAGGCTCCAAAAAGCCAGTTATGAACTAGGGATAAATCCTGATCCCACTGCCAGTGGCCCCACAAATTGCCCAAGCCACACAACTGTCACCCACATTCAGAGGGCCTAGTTCAGTCCCATGTAGGATCCCCAGCTGTCAGTCCAGAGTCAGTGAGCTCCAACTAGTTCGGGTTAGCTGTCTCTGTGGATTTTCCCATCATGATCTTGACCCCTTTGCTCATATAATCCCTCCTCTCTCTCTTCAACTGGACTCCAGGAGCTCAGCCCAGTGCTTAGCTGTGGATTTCTGCTTCTGCTTCCATCACTTACTGGATGAAGGTTCTATGATGACAATTTAAGGTCGTCATGGATCTGATTACAGAGGAAGGTCAGTTCAGATACCTCTCCACTATTGCTTGGAGTCTTAGCTGGGTTCATCCATGTGGGTTCCTGGGAATTTCCCTAGCACCAGAATGGCTCCCTCTATCAAGATATCTCTTTTCTTGCTTTCCCTCTCTGTCCCTCTTCCAACTCGACCATTCCGTTCCTTCATGTTCTCTTGCCACCTCCCCTTATCTCCTCCCCATCCTCCCCACACGCTCCCAATTTACTCAAGAGACCTTATCCTGACTTCAAGATATACTATAGAACTATAGTAATAAAAACAGCTTGGTATTGGCATAAAACAGACACATGGATCAATGGAATCAAAATTTCTCCAATTTTTTATGTATGAACTTTCTTTGTAGCACCGCTTTCATTGTGTCCCATAAGTTTGGGTATACTGCGTATTCATTTCCATTGAACTCTAGAAAGTATTTCTGTCTTGACCTAGTTTGCATTCAGTAAAGAGATGTTCAGTTTCCATGAGTTTGTAGGCTTCCTGTTGTTACTGTTGTTGTGGAAATCCAGCTTTAATCTGTGATGTCCAGGCAGGATTCAGGGAGTTCTTTCCGTTTTCTTGTGTCTGTTTTCTGTCTGAGTATGGGGTCAATTTTGGAGAAAGTTCCATGTGGTCCAGAAAAAAAGGTATCTTCTTTTGTGCTTGAGTGAAATGTTCTGTAAATATCTGTTAGATCCATTTGGTTTATAATGTCTGTTAGCTACATTATTTCTCTATTTAGTTTTTATCTGGATGAATGGAGTATTGAAGTCTCCCACTATCAGTGTGTGTGGGCCAATATGTGATTTAAGCTGTCGTAATGTTTTACAAAAGTGGGTGCCCTTGAGTTTGGGGCACAGATGTTAGGAATTGAAATGTAATCTTTGTGGATTTTTCCTTTGCTAAGTATGTAGTATCTTTTGCCATCTCTTGATTACTTTTGGTTTGAAGCCTATTTTGTTAAATATTAAAATGGCTGCACCAGCTTGCTTCTTAGGTCCATTTGCTTGGAATATCTTTTTCCAACCCTTTACCTTGAAGTAATATTTACCCTTGATGTTGAGGTGTGTTTCTTGTATGCAGCAGAAGGATGGATCCTGCTTTCACATCCATTCTGTTAGTCTATGTCTTTTTATTGGGGAATTGAGACAATTAATATTGAGAGGTTATCAGTAACCAATGATTCTTGATTCCTATTATTTTTTTTGGTGGTGGTGGTGGTGTGTGTATGTGTGTGAGAGAGAGTATATGTGCATGTTTCTCTTCTTTTGATTTTGCTGGTGTGAGACTATTCCCTGTATTTTCATGTGTGTAAACCTCCTTAGATTGATGTTTTCCTTCTATCAGCTTATGTAGGGCTAGATTTATAAATAGATATTGTTTAAATTTGACTTTATCATGGAATATCTCATTTTTCCAACCCCTGGTGATTGAAAGTTTTGTTGAGTGTAGTAGTCTGGACTGGCATCTTTGGTCTCTTGGAGTCTGCAGCACATCTGTCCAGGCCCTTCTGGCTTTTAGAGTTCTCCATTGAGAGGTTGGGTGTAGTTCTAATAGGTCTGCCTTTATATGTTACTTGTACTTTTTCCATTGCAGATTTTACTATTCTTTTTTTTGTTCTGTATATTTAGTGTTTTGTTATTATATGGCAGGGAACTTTCTTTTCTGGTCCAACCTCTTTGGTATTCTGTAAGCTTCTTGTACTTTTATAGGCATCTCCTTCTTTAGATTAGAACATTTTCTTCTATGATTTTGTTGAAAACATTTTCTGGGCCTTTGAGTTCCTTTCTTCTCCTTCCTCTATACCTGTCTTCTTAGGGTCTGTCTTTTCATAGCGCCCCACATTTCCTGGAAGTTTTGTTTCAGGAGTTTTTTTTAGATTTAACATTTTCTTGACTTTAGATTTAACTATTTCTTCTACGGTCTCTTCAACATCTGAGAGTCTCTCTTCCATCTCTTGTATTCTGTTGGTGAAACTTTCCTCTGAAGTTCCTCCTTGGATTCCTAAATTTTTCATATCCAGAATTCCCTCAGTTTGTGTCTTCTTTATAGCTTCTTTTTCCATTTTCAGGTCTTGAACAGTTTCATTTCCTTCACTGTGTGTTTTCTTGACTTTTTTAAATGTATTTATTCATTTCCTTCAAATTCTTTTTTCCTGGGTTTCTTTAATGGATTTCTTCATTTCCTCACACTGTGTTTTCATAGATATATTTATTTATTCCTTTCCTCTTTAAGGACCTCTATCATCTTCATATAGTTGGTTTTTAGGTCTTTTTCTTGTGCTTCAGCTATGTTGGAATATTCAGGGCCTTCTGGGCTCTAGTGGAGACACTTTGCCCTGTCTGTTATTGTATTTTTATGCTGGTGTCTAGGCATCTGGGTTTAGGATGATTATAGATCTAGGTGTTGATTTCTGGATTTGTCTTTGTTCAGTGGTGTGCTGACTAGACTTACATCAATGTGACATAAAGTATATTCATCTGAGAGAAGGGAACCTTGGTTTAAAAAAAATGCTTCCATATGACTGGGCTGTGGTCTAGCCTGTGGATCATTTTCTAAACTAGTGATTGATGGGGGAGGGCCCAGCTCATTGTGGGCGGTGCCATCCCTAGGCTGGTTGTCCTGGGTTTTATAAGAAAGCAGTCTGAGCAAGCCATGTGGAGCAAGCTAGTAAGCAGTACCCATCCACAGCCTCTGCATCAGCTCCTGCATCCAGGTTCCTGCCCTATTGAGTTCCTCCTCTGGCTTCCTTCAGAGATGGACTACAATATGGAAGCCCAATAAACCCTTTCCTCCCCAACTTGCTTTGGGTCATGGTGTTTCTTTGAAGCAATAGAAACCCTAACTAAGACAGGTAGTTTTTGTTGTTCCTTAGTTTTTGTTTCCTCCCTGGGTTTTTAGAGAGTGTGATGACTGTGTGTTGCCTGCTTTCCTAGCCTGCTCAGCTGGTGTAGTCACAGGGAATGCCTGCTGGTGTTGTAGGCTGGGAAAGTGGGATGAGTTGGAGGAGGGAAGATTGAGGTAGAAGGTCTTTGTGACCTGCTGGGGATGGGGTCAGAGTGGGAAGGGAGAGCACTGCTGATTTCCTGCTATAGACCTGGGGATGAAACTGGGCATGTTGGATCTCTGGAGCAGTCAGAGAGGCCTGGGTCTGCCTGCGGCCTACTTGTTGCCCTGGGAGGAGTGGCCTTTGGTTAGCAAGGGGAGCTTATGGGAGTTGGGGGCTGGAACAAAGCAACAAGTTGGGGTGGGGGTAGGCAGGAGGGGATGGTTTGCAGGATTCACAGAAGATATGGGCAGTGGGGAGGGAAGGCTGCAGTTGATGTTCTGTTGCAGCACTTGGGATGGGACTGGGGGATTAGGTCTGGGGGAACAGAGAGAGAAGAGTAGGTCTGTAGGCAGCTTCCCTGATTTTCTGGCAGGCATGGCCTGTGGTTTAGCAGGGGGATCTGCTAGAGTTGGGACTGAGACCCAGTGACTAGTTGGGGGAGAGAGGTTAGGAGGGGATGGTCTGTGGGATCCACAGGAGATGTGGCCAGGGGTGAGGGAAGACTGCAATTGCTGTTCTGTTGTAGCACTGCTGGGGCCAAAACTCAGGGATTTGGTCCTTGGAAACAGAGAGAAATTCTGCGGGCAGCCTGCCTTCTGAAGGGAGGATTTTTAAGGAACAGGAGCCCTCGAGTTGTTATTGTTCAGAGGACAAATATGAATTGTCATTATCATTGGAAACTTCGGCACATGGTAATCCATCTCTCACTCCCCCTGTCCTCTAAGACTCTGGCTGACAGAGGCTGCCACAGGAAATGCTCAAGAGAAGAGACCCAAGGGTGTTTCAGTCAGATCTCACAGATGCCTGATAACCTACTGAGGCCCAAAGGTTCCTGAATGAGGAAGCCCTAAGAAGGAGCTCTCCTTCACTTCCCTCTCTCAACTTGAAGACAACAAACCCTGGGAAACTGAACTGAGAGAGCAGAGGTCATGGTTCACCATTCCAGAAGCAGTGATTCTCTGCTCTTCAGAGAGCAAGGCAGGGTATTCGGGGCTGCGGTGTATGACTGTGCAAGTTCGTGCATTGAACAAAAGAGCTCCCTGGAGGAACTAGGGGGATCTGGAGCCCAACCCTGGCCCACCCACCAAACATCCCACAAAAAGCAATGGGAACACATTTGTCTTTGCACAAATATGTCTACCCACTGACCCCCTCCCTATGCCCCAGTGCCTGTACAGCTGGAGTGTCACTCTCAAACACAAAGAGGTGCCCTACAGTTTGCCTTACTGTGTGTGAGCAAGGCCATTAGTGTAGATGTAACCAACCATCTTATCAAAATAAGAAACACAGAGCCAATGTAAAAGAGAAAGTCGAGAGGTCAGAGCTCAGAGCTAAAATCTTAGTCCTGCAGTGCTCCTAGCTTCCCCGAGAGAGAGCTTCTTCCTGTTTTCTGTCTTTAAATAGTCTTTCTGTTCTGCCTTCTCATTGGTTGTAAACCCAACCACATGACTGCCTCGCCACTGCCTGTAAGTACCGCCCTTCAGGTCTTAAAGGCGTATGTCTCCAATACTGGCTGTATCCCTGAACACACAGAAATCTACCTAGCTCTTCTAACCACCACGCTCTTGCTATGGCTCTAATAGCTCTGACCTCAGGGCAACTTTATTTATTAACATACAATTAAAATCACATTTCAGTACAAATAAAATATCACCATACATTAGTGTTCCTACCTCACTTTTCTGTGGCTTTCTGGGCATCAGTAACCCACTGTGCTTGGGAAGACTAAATCCACAGGTGCATGCAAGTGGAAGCCTGTGCTCTGCCAAGACAGCAGACAGAGAGATTGCTGTCTGCCATGATTCCAACTGCTGTCCTCCACTTGTCCAGTTGGGCCAACATACCAAGCCTAAGGTCCTTTCAAGGGATAGAGTCCAGAAGGGAGGTTCTGTTCTCCCTGCTCCCAGCCATGCCTCCCTTCAGTACCAGCAACCATGGGTGGGCGGTTCAGCTGTTACCTCCAGAAACCCGTGAAATGGCCAGAACAATGCATTCAAGAATATCGTACCAAGTCCCCGCTGAACCCTGGGTCAAAAATTCATCCTGACTATATTTCCCAGCTCAGGTTTCAAGCCACAGAGTCAAGTGGATCTCAGCTGAGGAAGCTGCACTGCAGACACCACATGGTGGTACAAAAATATCTACACCAAACACCAGTCACCCAAAATACCCAAGCCTGAACCTGGTGGAGGCCTCCATTATTAATTCCAGAGGAGAAATCAAGTTCAAAGCTAGAACCCTCCTTTCACAATTAAAACTCAAAGAAATCAAAGCTTGCCCTGAAGTTTGCCTTCCCGTGGAGCGGGCCAGCCCCTCTGACGGAAGTGTGTCTGGGGACAGCTGTTCTCCTGGCCTCTAGCTGTCTACCCCAAGTGGGTGTGTCTCCTGAAGCAGGAGGTCAGATTTGTCCTATCCCCAGGCCCTCGTGGTCCTGTTTTGTGAAAGCTGAAAGTCAGGATATATAAGAATATCCCAGCCCCAGCCCCAAGCCCACCAAATTTAGCACAGCAACAGTCTGTTCTCAGAGTCCATGTTTCAACTGGCAGCCATGGGATACAGCAGATGCCTGGTGACATCTGGGGGAAGGAGACAGAGAACACAAATGTGAGATGCAGAAAGAAAATATTCCTCCTTTCATGCTCACCAGAATCGCCAGTAACACTAACTGGCATCTTCATGGGTATAATTCCAGGCCCACCCATCTTATTCAAAGATCCATCTTAACCAAGCCCAATCCCTATTTTTAAAACCTTTGCATTCACAGGTCTCCCTTGAGCCTTCTGAAGCCAAGGGGGGGTGTGGGCTATTTCCTATTATCAGTGTCCCCTGCCCTTCCCTTCAGGAGCAAGCCATACTGAAATCAACTGTGTGGGGAATTCTCTCTTCCCATGTCCCACTTTCCTCTGTGACCATCCATATGCACCCCCAGAAACATCCTGGCCACATGAACTGCTGTTCTGCTTCCTGTTCAGGCTTCAGGAGCTTCGTCTGTGAGAGTAGTTTTCTTCCTCTACTTTTCTTGCCTTGTCTAGAGGAACTCAGGGAAGTTCAGCACACGTTCTTGTTCTGCAGAACATCAACTCTCCACACCACCGGCTTCCTCTCGGATCCCCATCCCCGCTGCTCATCCCAGTCCCACTGTCCTTGCCTCATTTCCTACAGTAGCCCGGCTTCCTTCTGGCTCCTACTGACCTCATGGTGCCTCCTTGACTCCCGCCAGGCTCTGCCGTAAGGTGTGTCATACATCCTGTGCTCTGAGGCTCGTCCTTTTCTGCCATGGAGGACTCCTGTGCTGCTCTCCCTTATCTTCTTCAGTTCAGGCCCAGATGTGTGTGGTCCTTGCTTTCAACTGCCTCTGTCAAGTCTCTTCCCCAAACAGCTGACGAAGTCAAATGAGACACCAAAGACTCCATTATCCAGAGTTTCCTGCTTACCCGTGTTGCTCTGAAAAGAGGACATCTCCAGAATGCATCTTTTCCATAATCATTTATTAACACATGTCCATGGATGTCCTATTATGTGCTCAGAGCTGTCCTGGATGGGTTGACACAATAGCAAACAAGACAAGTTCCTGTCCTCTTGAGGTTCATGTTGAGGAGCAGATCCATCCAACACCTAACCCACACCCCACTCAACCATGATAACCCTGCTGCACCCCCTCTTCCTTTCCTGCAACACTCTATGACACATTTCAGAACTTGTACTGCATTTCCCACTCACAAACGTCATACCTTGACGTTTGCCTTAATGTGTGTATTAGTTACTTTTCTGCTGCTGTGAGAAAATATCCGTGTGCAAAAGTAGTTCAAGGAATAAAAGGATGATTTTAGCTCAGAGTGCCAGGGGGCTAGAGTCCATAATAATGGTGGGGAAGGCAAGACATTGTGTAGGAACAGAAAACTTGATGATGACATTTCCATCCACACAAAGGAAGTAGAGCAAGGGCAGAAAGTGGGAGAGACTTCCTCCAGCAAGGCAGTATCTCCTAAAGGTTCTATCACTTCCCTCACATACTGTCACCAGCTGGGGACCTAGTGATCAGACACACACAAGCCCATGGAGGATACTTCTCATCCAAACCCAACAAATATGCTTGAAATATTCTCATTTCAACCAAATCTTCCCTTCTCTAATCTGTGGAAACTCACTTCAACCTCTATACACAGGCAACCGGGCAGTTAAGCATGGGGTATAAGGGGTCATTGACTCCTTCTACCAAGTGCTTTTACATTCTTTGAGAGCCACAGCATGGCACTAATGTCATCTGATTTTTTTTTCCTGGCAATTCAATCCAAGAAAATGAAATATTCTTGGCCCAGCTAGAATCTCCATGTCTCTTTGTGTGCTGATGAACTAAAATGTATCATTTCTCTGAGGAAATCTCCATGTTTTGGATCCGGAACACACCATAGTACAGATGCTGTGTGCAAAGAACACTCCAGAGTCTGTTTGAGAACATAAAGGAAAAAGGACTTTGAGGAGCCTGTGAAGCAGGTACAGGATCCTAGGCAAGCATCTCTTTTGGTCCTAGAAGTGATGTAACACCAGATGAAAAATGTAGTATCTGGGACAGTTGAGCTGGTACCATTGACCAATGCCTGGCCCTGGCAAATTAGAACTCCAAAGCCCTGCCTCTAGTTCTCAATTCTACATGGAACACACACATACACACACACACACACACACACACACACACACACACACACACACACATTTCCGGCAAGTAAGAGTCCTTGACACCTCACTACTTTTGGTCTCCTACACCAGTAGCCACTATATCTGAGTTGATGAATCCATATCAGTCAATGCCATGGACTACAAGTCAACTCATGGAATAGGCCATATTGTAGTGACCAAATATGCTGATTTCTCATTGATTCTACAGTTATGTCGCAGAACATCTGGAGGAAAGGCATGCCTTGCCCAGATTTTCTTTGTTTCGGACATTGACAAAGGGAAGGCCTATGCCTTTCTATAGTCATATTGATTTCAACAATCACCATCATCACTTTTATTTCTAGGAGAAAGATGAACTTCATATGGAGTCAGAAGATTTATCTTGGCCCTGGTTTCATCAGCCAATAACTATGTCATCTAATACTACAAATATTCTTTCAGCTTCTGTCTCCTCATCTATGAAATGAAAAGATGAAGTCACAACGAATTTCTAAGGCCACTCACATGTCAAAACATGCCTGTTTCCCAGAAGGGAAAGGGAATTGTTGAGTGTTGAGTATGGATTCTCTACAGTCCTCTGGAAATCAAAACTATTCTTACTTTTCAGAGAGCATGCTTGGAGAAGCTAGCTTAATCAAGACCACAAACAATTGGCATCAGATGTAGGATTTGAATTCAGGACCATTGTATTATAAAGGGTGTGTGTGTGTGTGTGTGTGTGTGTGTGTGTGTGTGTGTGTGTGTGTTTTACTCAATCATTTGTGAATTTGTGATCTGGTGCTGTACAGAGAGGGAAGTGGAGAGAAACAGATACCACAGAATGAGCCAAGAGTCAGGCACTGTGGAGTAGCCTTAGGGATTAAACAAGAACCATGCTTTCATTTTTTTATGATCCAATTGACATTGGTTACTGCAATATTTAGAACACACTAAGTGCTGGGTCCTGGACAAGATGCTGGATACACAAATACTAATTACACTTGGAAAGGAATGAGGACACATATCAATTATGGAAACAGAAACCACTTTATATATTTCAAGAGGCAGAGATTTATTTGAATGTATTACAAAAAAGAAAAGCTACTCATCATATAACCAATGAGAGGGCTGGAAAAGAACAGCTGTGGCCATCTGATGCAGGCTTTCATCAAGCCTCGAGATTGAAGGAGAAGATGGAGTAAGCGCCAAGACTGGCACCTCCCTGCCACTCTTGAGATAATGACAATCTTTTCTTTTGCCTTCAACATCTTCTGCCCTGGATTCCAATTCAAAGAATTAGAAAACTGGGGCTTTAACCAGCCTTGCCTCACTGCTGCCCTTGTTTGAAGAGGGCAGAGATGATGCCACCTCTGCCAGCAAATGAATCTGCATAGTTTCAGGACTTACAGCCTCTATGACGTGAGACAAACTTCAAAACTCAGGGAAGCTGTCGAGTCTTGGCCCCCAATAGTCAGCACAGTACCCTAGTTCCAAACAGAAGGGTCAGGACTGTCCCCTGAATGTGGTGTGAGCTGTCTTGAAATGAGCTAGGAGAGAAGTCTTCTTCAGATGGAGGAAAAACAGAAGGAGGCCACCTCATGATGAACACAGGTTACAGGATACAGACCAGACAGGTGGGCTGTGCCAAGAAGCTTCATCTAATGGTCAACCACTGAAAGTCTTTGAAGGCAGAAAGTGATAGAACTGGATGAGTATTGTTTTAGAGTCTCCACTGTGGACATTAAAAAAAGATAGAAGAGGAAAATAGAGACCAGTGAGATGAATTAATCATCATTCAGGAGACAGACAATGAGAACTTGATAGAACAGTGGTCATGAGGACAAAGATGAAGAGAACAGGTTTGGGATACAATTTAGTGGTTAAGGCTGAGCAATTCCTGGGATATAAGGGTGAAAGTGACCTGCCATGCTTGAAGCTTGGCTGGTGACAGGATGGTAGGACATTCACTGAAATGGGCACTTGGAAAGAGGAATGTGTTTGGGTGTCGGGGGATAAAGGGGATGGATACTGCTGCATTTTATTCCTCACAAGTTAATGCGTCCAAGTGTGAAAAGAGTTTGGGACACTGATGAGGTGTGCATTGGTACCCTACCAGTAGTGATTCTGTGTTCAGGATTAGGAGCTGAGTATGGAGATCTATGTCTCAAAGGAGCTCCTGTTTCATTTGGCCTCTGAATGCCTGGTTCCAGATGAGCCTGACAACAGAAATCTATTGGGAATGCTCAAATCTCACTTGAAGTGAATGTTTCAGTTCTACAGTATCCCCAAGCAAAATTTCCCTGGAGACTCTCAGAAGCACACTAAGAATTGATTTTTTTTTTTCCCTCCTTTTCTCTAGGTCTCAAAGTTGAGGGAAAAATCACAAAAGTTGGGTGGATTCTCTTCTCTGCTCTTTGAGTGTAGTAAAATTCCTTATGATTGGGTTTTGGATAAGAATGTGTTTAAACTAGGGCTTTGGAGAATTTTTAAGCCAGGTGAAACCAAGCTCAGCTTTGTCCAGCCAGAGCATACTCAGCAGACCCAAGGTGAAAGCTCACTCACACACAATTAGAAATAATAATCTGTTGAGGAACCGATGTGGGGACAGGGTACCATTGCCTCGGATGCTTGTGCTATCTAAGATATGGGCTTTCAATTTCCCCCAGTTCCAAACTTGGATAGATGCCCACCCAAGGATTCTCCACAGACGCATCCATGTAGATCAGTGTTGTCTCAACAGCCCCTGCCCCCCAGCAGTTCCTGCAGTTCCAACCAGACTTGCCTATCAAGCACTGGTCCAACTTCAATATAAAGTGCTTAACGGGGCCTAACAGATGCAAGGCCCTGAGTTTTATCCCAAGTACTGTGGGAGGAAGGGAGAGAGGGAAGGAGGGATGGAGGGGGGAAATCTAAGACCTTCCTGATTTCATATTTATCATCGGCCACAGATTCCAGCTATTTCCCATCTTGTTTTCTTCTTGTAATTCCATATTTGCATACAATACATCTTTATCACATTCACTCCCCATGACTCTCTCTTCCTCTCCCACTCGTGCTGATTTCACTGTAGTCATTCAACCAGTCTCTAACCACTTTTGTGTCCTCCCTCCCTCCCTCCTTCCTCCCTCCCTCCCTCTTTCTTTCTGGTTAACATCTTGTGTAGACAGTCATAGCTGCTGGCTGTGCATTTGTGTTCACAATAGCCACGTCATATCCAGCAGACGAGGATCCACAGCGTTCTCCTCTGACTTACAGTCTCGACTCTCCCTCTCTCACTCAGTGTTCTCTGTACCTCAGAGGGACTGCTTGAGTTCTGGATCTGTTACACGGCACGTCTCAGTTTCTGTCATACTTTGGGATGCATGTCATCACTGTGTTTAGATTTGGGGTTTGGGATGGTTTGTTTGAGTGATACCGGGGACTGGACCTCATGCGTGTGAAACAATCACGCTACCATTGAGCTCCAGCCCCAGCTCTGGTTCTATTGACTGTCCTGCTCTCCTGGAACAGAGGTTCTTTGCAGGATAAAATATTTAGCTGTATCTAGTTCTGGTGTCTCACAGTCAAGTTGTCCATCTTAAGCCCTCAGTGTACACTGGTTGAATGGATGGCTAAATCCAACACTCACTCTATAGTGTTTTAGAAGGAATCTGACCAATCCTGACTTTAAAAAAAAATTCAAATGAGACTAAGGAGACATTTGCATTATTTCATATTCAAAACCGACTGTTGACACATTTAATCTTGTTAAACTCACCAAGTGTGGCGGCTTTCTCCTGCCAGCAGGGTTGCATAATCTTCCAGGCACACATTTGAAGCACCAAGCTACCCTTCCGCGCATGGCAGCTATGGAGCAGTGACTGCGAGGGGGTGTCTCTGAGAGGCTGGAGGAGACAGGCCATCTGCTACAGCATCAGGGACAGCCGGGGGTGAGGATGCAGGGACTCCTGTAACGGCTCATCTGCCAGTTTGCTCTCCCTACACCTGCTGAGTAGGCTCCAGACTTGGCAGGCAAGAGCTGGGGCTTGGATAGAAAGGTCACCAGCAATAGTGACCACTTCAGCCCTGAAGTAGCAGATGCAGGATTTTCTTAAAAGAAGGGGAATGAAAGAAAGACAGTGGGGCACAGAAGTATTCACAGGGCAAGCAGCTATGTGTATCCATCTTTTGTGGCAGGCTGGGACTGGCATAGCTCCTGGGACACACTGCGCCTGGTGTCACCTCTGTGTTCTCCCACACATAGATTTCAGCACAGCAGTGCCTTCTCCTTCTTGATGGCCTGGTGGCTGAATTTTTGCCATTCAGGTTCTGGGTACTGAACTCGGGTCCTCTGGAAGAAAAGCAAGTGTTCTGAACTGCTGAGCCACCTCTCTAGCCCCAGTTTTAATGAGGGGTAATGATGTGCAGTCTGCTTCCAGCTGTCTGATGTAGGACAGGGAATGGGAAGGATCTGATGAGGACATGACTCCAATAGACAGCCCAGCAGAAGCTTGGCCAGCCACAGAGGTGCAAAGTCCTGCTCAGGCTTTCTGAGAAGTAGTGGTGTCTTTAGCAGCCTCTAGGGATGCCAACCTTCTGCTCCAAGACCAGTGGCAATTACAGACAGACAGAATTACACTACCTCTACAGACAGAATTACACTACCTCAGCTGCCACATCAATCCCAGGTAGAGGACAACTTCTCTGCTTCCACCTCCAAGGCTCACAGTAATGCTCTGTCCTTTGAGACAAGTGTTCATCCAAGATAACCAGTTGACTGGGAGGCCAGAAAGGAGGTGGATGTACCAAATAGCATCATCTTTTTGTTATATAAGGCCCTTGTGATACATGGTCTAGAAGTATGAGCCAGGAATGAGAAAACACCTACCAAGTACCCTGCTTACAGCAATTGCTGTCATTACAAAGAAAACAGAAACAAAAACAAGACATAAAACAACCAGGGATCCCTTGTGCACAGAGAACTCAATGCCCTGACTCACACTGCACCTGCTCTTGGACCTCTGTCTGTCTCCAGGACATTTTCCCCTCCAACATGGTGCAGTGCTTCGCCAGATGTTTGCATCTGCACAGCTTGCCCTTTTTCAGGTGTGAAAGGACTGAACTGTGCTTCCCCCTTTTTTCCAAGGATGCCATGAGCCCTGAGCTAAATTTAGAGACCACTCACTCTTCTCCTAACTTCCCTTCTCCCTTTTATGTACGTTCAGTAAGCTCTTTTCAAATCTTTCTCTTTCCTTCACTAATTCACGGGTAAGATGCCTCTAATCCACTTGAGGGAATGAGAATGAATAACAAAATTTTAATATTTGGTGTCTACAACACCGATTGATGTGGAGTGTGTGTGTTCAGGGAGTGAGGTCCGTTGATTGAGAGGATATTCTGATGAACAGATAGATGAACAGGCTCCATCCTCAAGGGGAGAGCAAGGCTCATAGTTCACATGATGAGATCAGAGGGGCTTGTAGGAGCCTGATATGTGGGACAGGCTTTTCCCCATCCTGTGACACCTCAAACACCACGGTTGGTTTCATTCTTTACTTTTTTCTTACCTATTCAACTTGAAACCTCTTAGCAAATGTGCAAAGTATGAGGAGAAAGGTGTCATAGTCTAGCTGGTTTCAAATATGACTACTTTGATAGACCCTGTGATAAGGTCCCTTCTTGGGGCAGATATGACAGGGATGGCTAACACCATGCCATCTGCTAGCACCAAGCCAAAAGGCACTATTGTGCTTGTTGTGGTGGTGGTATTTTGTTTGTTTGTTTTTTGTTTTGGTCAGTTCGACACAAGCTAGAGCTAACTGGGAAGAGGAATCTTAATTGAGAAAATGTCTTCACAAGATTGGCCTATAGACAAGTCTATAGCCCATTTTCTTGATTAATTACTGATATGGGAGGGCACAGCCCATTGTGGGTAGTGGCACCCCAGGGTAGGTGGTCCTAGGGTGCATACAAAAGTAGTTTGAGCAATCCAGGAGAAGCAATCAAGTAAGCAGCATTCACCTGTGACCTCTGCTTCCTGTCTCCAGATTCCTGTCTGAAGTTCCTGTCCTGACTTCCTTCAGTGACAGGGTGTGACCTGAGGGTTGTGAGCTGAGATAAACCCTTCCTCTCTAGTTGTGCTTTATCACCGCAATAGAAAAGTACCTAGGACAGGTGCCATCTTTTCTTTCAGCGGGCATGATGATAATCGACCCTTCCTCTCACTGCCCACTACCTCATCCTGCCCCTCCCAGCATCTGACAACGCCAGCAATCAAGCTTCCATTCCTGCCACCGCTGATGGGGCCCTAGGCCTCCCCATCTTAGTTTCTCTGTCCAGGGATCCTTTCTCCCATTCCTGCAACCTTTCTGTCCAGAGAAGGCTTCAGAATACTGTGCCTACCTGTCAGCCTATCCTCCAGAGTGTACAAGGCCTTGAGATTCTCTCTCCATTTCCACCCAGGGCAGTTCAGCCTCTCCTGTCTGCTCAACCCCAAGGTAGCCAACAGAGCAGCAGGATGTCTAACAGGCACCAGGAGTTGCATGGTGGCTCACACCTAACTTTTGTTTTCTGTATGCTGGAGAGGGGAGTGGGACAGGAGGGCTAGAATCTCTGTCTTCTCCCCTCACCCGTCCGGAATGAGCTCTCACCTCCATCAGACAATCTTTCCTAGTGACAGGAACCACCTTCCACCTAGTGGCTACAGTCCAACACAGGATTGACCTTGCTTCCCTCTCCTGAACCAGGCCAGCCTGCCTCCCATTTTCTCACCTGGACCGTTTGCCACAGGCTCCTTTATGGTCTCCTGCTTCTGCCCTGGCCTGAAACCACCCGTTCTCTACAGAAGAGAACATGTGATCCATTGGGAGCACATAATCCATCTTGCTCAAATCCACCCCCTGAGCCTCTTTCTGCTGGCAAGACCTTACTATGACTCGACCCTGTCTCCCTCTCTTATTTCGCAGTACCCTCCATCCCAAGCTTGCTTCATCGTCCTTGGGCTGTTTTTGTTTATAACTCAACAAGTTCATCTCCCCTCAGGGCCTTTGTGCTTCGAAATTCCCCTGCCTGGTCTGCAGTCATGGCTCCTTTTTGATGTTGATTATTAGTTTAGATGTTTCTCCAGGGAAGTCCTCCTGGGCCTTTTCACCTCACTCTGCTGTACATGTGACCTCCAAATATGGCTTTATGTGTTGCCCGTCTCGTCAGCCACAATATATGGTCCAAGTCGTAGAGCTCTGACCATCACTGCATCTCAGTGCCCAGTGTCCACTCGTGTTCAGTGTGTGATAGAACTGTGCTTTGGGTCTGACAGCCCTGAGCTTGACACTCGCCATGTGCCTTACACTCTCAGAAGTCCCCACTGCAGACTGCAGCAGGCCACCTGTGTCTCTCTCTTTAGAAAGATGAGGACAATAATACATCACCAATGGTGTTGAGGGATTGAGTGCTGAGCAAAGGATGTGACAAGTGCTCCACAAGTGTCACCTCTCCTTTTCCTCTTGTTCCTTTGCACGATGTGGAGCTGCTGCTTACAAACCTGGTTCTCATTAAAACGTTTTGCCCAGATAAAGAGGGACAAGAGGGTTGAAACAAAGTGCTAGAGAGGCCCACAGAAATCCACAAAGATACCCCCACAATAGACTGCTGGCAATGGTCGAGAGACAGCTGAAACTGACCTACTCTGGTGATGGGATGGCCAAACACTCTAATAGTCATGCCAGAAACCCCATCCAACGACTGAGGGATCTGGATGCAGAGATTCATGGCTAGGCCCCGGGTAGAGCTCCAGGAGTCTAATTAGCGAGAAAGAGGAGGGTTTATATGAGCGAGAATTTTTGAAACCAAGGTTGGATAAAGCACAGGGACAAATAGCCAAATGAATGGAAACACATGAACTATGAACCAATGGCTGAGGGGCCCCCAACTGGATCAGGCCCTCTGAATAGGTGAGACAGTTGATTGGCTTGGTCTGTTTGGGAGGCATCTAGGCAGTGGTACCGGGTCCTGTGCTCATTGCATGAGTTGGCAGTTTGAAACCTGGGGCTTATGCAGGGACATTTGGCTCAGTCTGGGAGGAGGGGACTGGACCTGCTTGGACTGAGTCTATCAGGTTGATCTCAGTCCTCGGGGGAGGCTTTGCCCTGGAAGAGGTAGGAATGGGGGATAGCCTGGGGGAAGGGGAGGGGGCAGGAGGGGGGAGAACAAGGGAATCCGTGGCTGATATGTAGAACTGAATGGTATTGTAAAATAAAAGAAAAGAAAAAAAAGAGAGAGAGAGAGACAAGAACCGAATCTAGTTGGTGGAGTGACAGATCTGAAGAGGATGGACTATATAGTCCTTCCAACTACACATCCTCCTGGAACCTAGAATGTGGTCTTATTGTGAAAAAAAATAATTCTGGGTACAATGAATTAATGATCAAGATGAGGTCATATTTCTGAGATTTGGCAGCTCATACCTGTCTGTAATCCCAGTGCTCAGGAGGAGAGGGCAAGAGGATCATGAGTTTGAGGTCATCCAGGACTACATAATAAGTTCTAGGCTGCAGGAGAACCTGAAGAGAGGGTGGGGGAGAGTAAGAAGGAAGGGAGGAGAGAAATAACATTGTTTTGGGGTGGTCCCTGACTCTAATGAATGTCTTTATAAGAGATAAAGCAGGGCTGGGAAGATGGCTCAGTGGTTAAGCACTGGTTGCTCTTCCAAAGGACCTGTGTTTGAGTCCCAGCACTCACCTGGAAGCTCACAGCTGTCCATAACTCCAGTTCCAGATGTCTGATTCCCTCTTCTGGAGTCCACAGGCAATAGGCATGCATGTGGTATGCAGAAATACATACAGGTAAAACACCTACATACATTAAAAAATTGTGTGTGTGTGTGTGTATGTGTGTGTGTGTGAGAGAGAGAGAGAAGAGAGAAGAAAGAAGAGAAGAGAAAGAAGAGAAAGAAAGAAAGAAAGAAAGAAAGAAAGAAAGAAAGAAAGAAAGAAAGAAAGAAAGAAAGAAAAGAGAAAGGAAGAAAGAAACATGCATGCCTATAATCTTATTACTTGGGAACCTAAGGCAGAAAGATTGTTATGAGTTTGCTTTGTGGCTAGCCAAAGCTACACAACAAGACCCTGTCTCTTTTAAGAAGAAAAAGAAAAAACACACAAGCATACAGAGACCCAGAGAAGAAGCTAGAGGCAGTCATGATGTGTTCACACCCCCACGGAACAACAACAGTAACCAATGACCATCAAAAGACAGGTCATATGTGTCCTTGGGTCAGGATACAAAGGGAGCAAAGCTCATGCTCAGATGTCTTTTTCCTTTGTAATTCAGTCCAAGACCTGAGTCCAGGAGATACTGATACCCATACTCAGGATGAGCCTTTCTTTGTTAAATCTCTCCACAAAGGGCCTTACAGATATAGCAGCAGTGTGTCAGCTGGGTGTTTCTCCATCCAGTCGAAATGAAAATGAAAACTAACCACTGCAATGCCCATGGAGTGATGGTGTGCAGTTGAAGATCACTTCTCTGGAGCCCTCCCAGTGTGGATGGTCTCTGGTTCTCTGTTGTTCCTGTACCTGGGTACAGTTTGCTGATCAGCTTGAAATACTCACTCCTCCAGATGACAGAGCTTTTCTGCCCTGCTCTCGGGTCCCATGTGCTAGGGTATTTACTTAAAGGCAGCTTACAAGGCCAACAAGACCCAGAACAAAAAGATCCATATTTGAAGAATTTAGGTGTATGGAAACTAAGTCTCAGATCCCTTGGGTTGATCCCCACTAGTGGCCTGAAATCTTGGAGCCCTTCATGTAGCAGTCTTTCCAAGAAGCCTAGGCAGCTACCCATTCCTTGGCTGCTCCCCTGTAGAGGGAACAGAGGGGCAGGTGTCTGGTCTGGAGAGAAGAAGAACATACTTCACCTGGCTTCAAGTGTCCTCTCCATCTGCATCTCTAGAGCAGCAGCCTGCAGATTGCAATACACATCATTCATGGACCAGGCTCTTTGCCAGGCTGTGCAGGTAGTGAGCAGGTGCAAGGGAAGAGCTGTTACGGGCTCAGACAGTTTCTGTTCTTATGAGATGCATTGTACACAGTGATCATCCTGCCTCTGCCTCTACCAGTAGAAGACCTGGAGCAGAATTCATGTAGACCCCCTTTGCCAAGAGTTGGGTGAGTGCAGAGGAAGGAATCTTTGCCTTCTAAGACATAGCAACTACTCTGGGTCACTTTGGCTGGCCCATGCAGAGGTCACCTCTATCTTGATCCACACTGACCTGCTCACCGATACTACTGTGGGAATCTTCTTTGTCTACATCTTAAAAAGTGACTGACATGGCTCCTTAGCCAGGACAATGTCTTCTGTTCATGCATAAATAGACTAGAGGCTTTTGTGAGCTCTCTGTCCACCCCAATAAGATACCCCCTGCCCTTTGTTGGATCTTTGTCTAATATTGTGCAGGACTGTGTGTGTGTGTGTGTGTGTGTGTGTGTGTGTGTGTGTGTGTGTGTGTGTGTGAAGTGAGATGAATAAGAAGAAAAATGAAATTTCATTGGGCTACAAAGTTTGACTTTTAATCCTGGCCCCAATATTTCATTCCAAAGATGAGAATGTGACATCTCGGTGCTCTGTTGTATTCTGAGGCTCCTCTTTCCTCAGGACAACAAGGTTTCAATTGATTTGTTGTTGATTAAAATAAAATACTATTCTACCACACAATCTAGTCTGACTTTAATATATAAAATACACTACACTGCAAGTCATGACTAATTACCACAAAAATATCTATTGAGCGTCTGCTACATAGTTTACAGTAGACAATATGCTGGGGTCTTGGGGGAGAGGGGAGAGATAACATAAAGATGAACAAGACAATTTCTATTCTTATACACTATCCTAAAAGCAGTAAAATGCAAAGGCATTACTATAATTCAAGACTGAATATAAAGGCAATGAGATAAATTATAGAGTGCTTGTAGGAGAATAAAGGTATTAAAAAAAAGAATAGCTGAAGTATAGTGGAGAAGACAGACAACCCAATCCCCTGCCTAGAAAACCCAGGCTAGTGTACCAAAGAGCCATTAAAACCAACGAGTAAGTTTAGGAAGGTGATTGAGCATAATGCACAAAGCAACCAGGAGGCTTTCTCCGTGCCAGCAACAGCCAATTACCAAATGTCCTGGGAGGAAACGCTTCCCTCATGTCTGCAACCAAAACTGTAATAAACTGAACAACACATCTTACAAGAAATATTCAAGACCTGTTCAGAAAAAGCCATAAAACCATATCAAAGGATATAAAAAAGGTATTGAATAAATGAAAAGATGCCTCCTATTGTTACCCTGAAAGATGCAATATTGCAGAGACTGACAGCTCGCTCTGAATTAACTTACTGTTCAGTATAATCCCAGGCAAAAGTCCAAAAGACTTATTTTGGATTTCATAAGTGAATTCCAGCTTTGTGCTGGACAAGAAAATACACAGTGAGAACCAAGAAGAGGTTGGGGAAAAAAGAATAAAGTAAGGGAGTGGGGGTATTTTTTGTTTTGTTTTGTTTTTGTTGTATATTATAACATAGTCTAAAGTTAAAATTCTTAACCAGTATGATATTCATACAAAATTAGATGAAGTTGAGGGTTATATTCCAGAAATGGACTCTATATGCTACAGCCTTGTATGACTACTTGGACCTGACTGGGAATGAAGAAAAGACAGACAGATGGACACACAGACAGAAAGCTGGGATCAGGTGGTCTTGGGCTCTCAGCTTACAAAGTCACCTCACCCCAAAGCTCAGTGTGTTTATTATATAGAGTTGAACATGGGGTTGGGGTTATTGCAGGGTTATTACACACAGATAAACAAGGAGGCAGGGTGTGTGGCATACAGCTGGATCAAGGAGACTAGGGTTGTTTTATTTTTCAGTCTCTGTAATAGCAGTCTCTAGTCAGAGACAACCTTCAGATTGTAAATAGCTGGGGGCATCTATGGTGGACATTTTATACACACATTGTCAACAACTACACATGGTCCCTTGAGGAAAGCTTTGCCAATTCTCTGTGTCTGAGGCTATGGGGACCTGGGCATGACAGTGCCCAAGTCAACACCACACAGTCACACAACTCAGGACTTCACTCAAGGATTTTTCCACTCCCCACATCCATACACACACAAAAATTTAATATGTGATGAGAGAGGCCCTTTGTTTAGGGAAAGACCACAGTCCCTGTAAATGACATTGTCCTTGGACACATTCTTCTTCTCACTGAGAAAGGTACAGTGCAGAGCAGAAATCTACTCCCTTCAGAGGCAGAGAAAACTGGATTTTAAGCCCACCTTTATCATCAGTACCTCTATATGCTATTTTAAATGGGGAGGAAACACAATCCCTGTCTAGTTACCTCATGGGACTATGATAACAAACAAAACCATCTGTATATAAACAGCTCATGAGTTGTAATTTCTCAGGATGCTAGGCATGAAGACTCCTGGGCTTAAAATAAACAAATGCTTGTGTGTCCAGTGTCACCACGGCAAAACCTCACCCACATGTTCTCACGTGCTCCTCCAATAGGAGGCCACAGTGGAGGAGGATGGGAGGGATGAAGACAGCCAGGTCTCTCTTCCTAAGCTCTTTGCCTGGAGTGGTGTCTCTGTCAGGGACAAGAGCAGTGGCTGCTTTTCCCCTGTGAACCTAGCCTCTTCCTGCCTGGACAGGCCTCATCATGCTTCCAAAGCCAGCTAGGAGTCAGTTCTTCTGTCATTTGCCTGTCAATTCGCTGAATTAAATTTCATTATCTGAAAGATTTAGAGCCAGCTTCACCCTTCAGACGGATGGTCAGCTCCCTTGGAAAACATTAAATACTTACACTCGTATAACCTGCACCTTTCTGATCATCCCTGGGCACCAAACCTTGTGATGAGGGCTTTTGATCATTTCCTTTTTCTTTCTTCACTCAATCAATCTTATGAGATAGAAAAAACACCCTGACATTATAGATTGTAGAAACTGAAGCTTGTATCCAAAGCTAAAGCCTTTCTCCGAAAAGTTCTTAGTAGGACCTACATAGCTGATTCTGGGAGATGGGGGAAGGAGGGAAGGAGAGAGGGAGGGAGGGAAGGAAAGAGAGAGAGAGAGAGAAAGCCAAGTCAGCCCCAAAGCCCTGTACCCACAATTCAATGGGCTATGTGGTGGCACACACCCAATGTTGGCAAGTATGTTACCTCTTGGACCTCCAGTGTGGCTAGACCATCTTCAGCCATCTCATCTGGCTGGTGACCCATGTGATGGACTCTGAACACAGCCACCTGTCCTGTCAGTTGAATGTCTGAATGTCTCTGTGGTGGCTTTAATGAGGAGTATGGGGGCCAGCCACCTCAGCCATTTCTAGTCATGGCATCTTTCAGCAGCTGCCTAGAACTTTGCTGAAGTTTAGAGTACTGGGGCTTTTTCACATCAGAATCTTGTCTTTGATCATTTTGCTGAGAAATTAGGAGGTGTTACTCAGATGACAGAAAAGCCTGAAAATGGTTCCTCTCTGTCCTAATGCATCTCTAAAACATTACTTTGCCAGCACTCTCACAACTTACACCTATTTTCTTAACATCCTGGCAAGGTAACTGTATCAAAACCTCATAAAGGCTCATTCTAGGAGGTCTTCTACCAGTCCCAGCTGCCTTCTCCAGGGCCGAGAAAGATGGGAACTGTCACCTGGTGGGGTTTTCACATGCATCTCTCTTCTTTGGCACACCTTGGGATCTGGAGTTCTTGGACTCAACACACACACACACACACACACACACACACACACACACACACACACAAATTCAATTTATTATTTTCCAAATTTGCTTGCCTGAAACTTTCCAGAGAGCCTTGTACTGCACCTGCTGAATGGAAACATGTAATTCACTTTACTTGAGTAAATATGGGGTAAAGGGGGGTGGAGGGGTGGGGGAAGATAGAAGGAAAAAGGAGAGGAAGAGGAGGGAGAGGGACGGAGAGGACGAGAGGACCAGTTTCACTCATATCCCAGCTCTGGGATGCACAGAGGAACAACAGAACAGTGGCAGGACATTTGTATTCTGGCAAAGGGAGCTGTCCCATGTGCTCTTAGGCTTGATTTTCTAGTAGGGGATAAAAGAGTGGTACTATAGTATAGTGGTAGAGCACATGCCTAACATGCGCAAGGTCTTGGGTTGGATCTTCAGCAACACACACACACACAGACACAGAGAGAGAGAGAGAGAGAGAGAGAGAGAGAGAGAGAGAGAGAAGAGAGAGAGAGAGAGAGAGAGAGAGAGAGAGAGAGAGGAGCTTATGAGGTGTGGTGCTGTACTCATCATGCAATCCCAGAACTTGAGAGGCTGAGGCAGGAATATTATAACTTGAAGGCCAGCCTGGGCTACATACCCAGTTTGAGAGCAACTTGACTCTGGAGAGAGACTTTGCCTCATAATAAAGAGAGGCCATGCAGCCAAAAGTCTACCTTGGGCTCAGAACAGACATTGTCCTCCTCCCATTACTTCCAAGTGAGTGACTCAGGCTCTGACTTCCCCGCCAGGCTTCTGGATGGTAGAGTCACCTGTGTCTCCAGATAGAAGGATCCAGCTGGGACAGAGTCAGCCTGTCCAGTGCTTCCCTTCTTGAGTTCTGCTCACTTTTAAAAGCAATTAAGCAGAGTAATTTGGACAATGTACGCAATTACTTTAAACTAATCTAACTTCTTACCACATCAGGGGATCTGTTTTGTAAAGGAAGCAGCTGCCATGAAAAGTGAGAAACGTAAGCTGCTTTTTCAATCAGTCAGTCTGCCTCTCTCTAAACTGTCAATCTGCACAGCGGCAGCCTTGCCTCTGTGCTGGCTGTGGGAGGGGAGAAGAGGCTGACTGAGCCCTTGTATCTAGAGTTTTCCATGGGGTTTTAGGAGACGTGATTCACATAGCCATACTTTCACTCTGAACTGCTCTCCCCAAGAATCTGCCAGGCATGCTATTAGACTCCCAACAGGAGCCTGTGTGTTTAGTGAAAGGTGTGGGTAGCCAGCCCGGACATGGTTCACCTAAAGCCAAGGCCCTATTGAAAGCCCAGGAATATGGCTTTAGAGAGAGAGGCCAGGCTAGTACTAAGGGAAATTGGGGAATGATTCTAACTAAGCCTAACCTGGCTTCATGGTCTAGTTCCTCTCACAGGGAGAAAACTCAGTCAGATGCCTGGACTAGGTAAACAACAGAAACAAGCCTGAAACAAGGGAGTTCACTTACCTGTTGGGGCTCTGCTTGCAAATAACAAAAAGCAGCAGAGGTTATATTAAAAAGGGAATGAGAATTTGAGAATAAGCGCTGAATGGCAGTGCTCAAGGCTAAGAATGCAGCCAGAGATCAGAAAAGTGTAAAGTAGGAATGGGAAAATAGCAGGGGGGACCAGGGATGCCCTCTCTCCAGCTCCCTTCTGCATCTCACAGCATATGAGAGATGTTAGTGAAACTAGTCACTCTGCTGCTCCCTCAGCTGGCTTTGGGTTAAATGGTTGTTTGAGATCTGATGTAGAAAGAGCCGGAAAGACTCTCCTTCTTAATCCTTACACCTTCATGGAAGCTACCAGCTGAGGTTAGCTAAGGGGCTTCCTTTGCTCCGGCTGTCCATGGCCAGGAGAAATGGTCACCCTGCAGCAATGTGAGGCCCATGGGCCTCTCGGGGTAGATTGCACTTGCATGGCACAACCAAGGCATTGTAGTAAGCTAGCAAGCTCCTGCTGTGCTTCTTAAGGCGACCAGCCCACCATGAGCAAAAGCATCAGAGACCCTGCTGAATTCAGCAGGGTCAGCAGGTATGCTGTTCACTACGGCTGGAGACCCTTCCTAGGGACAAGCTGTCTCATAGACACAACTAGTGTGGGTGCTACAGAGGGGCCAGCCGTAATAGCTGTACCACTGAGTTCTCACTCACTGCCCATCCAGTAGGAGAGAGGCGGGATGGAAGGTTATGAAGAGGCTGGAGTTCTTGCAGAGCAGGTTGGAGCAGAACAAGCCAATGCATTCCGCCTTCAGGCTGGCGTGACCTCAGACACACACACTGAATGTACACGGGGAATAGTTACCAGCACAGGCAGCTTGAGCTTAAGGCTTCCTCTATGAGAACAGAAGGCTTTGGGGAAAGCAGCAAAGGCTGGCAGGGCTACTTATAGGAACTTTGAATGTTTTATTACAGGAAATGTAAACCATGCACTAAAGTTGAGGGAATAACAACGCCTTTTCACAAAGCCGGTGCCCAGCCCCAACAATCAACAACTCATGGCTAGACCTGCCCCACACTGACTCCAACCACTTCCCCTCCTTTATTATTGAGAAAGAAATGCTTGGTTTCACAGTCTTTATTAAACACGTCAGCATTAATTTCAAAATATTAGTATATCCACAATTCCACTGTTGCACATAAACCTCAATAACTCTCCAACATTATCAAATAGCTAACTCATGTTTTAAAAGAATCAATCATAGATTCTATACTATTTTATGAATTATTTATTTGAATCAAGACCTAAACAAGACCCATACATTATAAATGATGATATGTTTTTAAATTATCTGTTGCACTATGGACGGCCCCCTTCGCTCATCTTTCTCATTTTCCCTTTCTGAAATCTTTAATGAACATAGTCATTTCCCCCCCAGATTTGACCATGGTCTGGATTTTGCTAATTGTATCTATCTGGTGTAATTTAATTTCTCCCCTTGCTCCTTAGAATGGATCAAATGAGACAAGTTTACCCCATCTACTGCTTGACTTGCCAGTTCACAGGTAAAGGGCATGGTGCATGCTTCTTTCTTGTTACTTTCAGAATGATACTTGAGTGACGAGAGTTTCAGCTGTCTGTCCTTAGAAAGCAATCCCAGAACAATCAGCTTGCTTCACTCCTCATGATTCTTCTACACGCTGAACTGGCCTGGCCTGGCCTGGTTGTTCTACCCTGTGTGGTGTCTGCTGGGACTGGATCACTCCTGATGGCTCCGTCACTCATTTGCCTCACGTGTGGGATTAATGTCCCCACGGGTACAACACTGTGATTCCTCATAGCATGGTAGACTCCATGTTCCCAGGCTTCTGATATGGCAGCCAGGTTCTGAGAGGGAGTGGGGGATATGCAGGCATCATAGGTCTCAGTCTCAGAAGTCACACATTGTCAACTGCCAACACATCCTTTGATGGAAACGAGGACATGACACTCCTCAGACTTAAGGAAAGGAGACACAAATGCCACCTCGCTGGAGGAGTGGCGAAAACTTCCATTTTTACATCTAGCACCTTTCAATGGTCAACAGTTAGGACTGTTAATTTCCTTTCCTTTAATATTTTTCTTGGTTATTGTATGTGTACATATATAATCATATATATGATCCTTTAAGACTTTATTTTTTTAATTATGTACATATGTGTATGTGGCTATGTACTTGTGGGTGTAGCACCCTCAGAGGCCAGAAGAGATCATCAGATCCTCTGAAGCTGGAGTTACAGACAGTTGTGAGCTGCCAGTTGAGGGTTCTGGGAACGAAACTTGGGTCCTCTACAAGAACAGTACACACTCTCAACCACTGAGCCATCTCTTCATACCCATATTTGATTTGTTTTAATCCACTGTGGTTATTTCCCTTGTAGATGCTCAAATGGTTTCCCATTTTCTTGAGTTTTCCTATGACTCTTTCTAACATAGCGGGGTTGACTCACTGTTTCCTGGATTCCTGTATAAGAGTGTTTCTGGCTCCTCTGACAGATTCCCTGTCCCAGACATAGAGCCCCGATTTCTCTAATGGGAAGTGGTATCCAGAGACTACAATCTGAGTGCTAGACACACCCACTGCTATTTGGTTAGTTCTTTCTTCTAGATACTCTCTCAGGAGATGGCTGGGAAGATGGTTTCAATATTTTATCCTCACTCTCTCTTGTATTTGACTTACTATGACATCTGCACCACCTGCTTCACGGCTTCAAGAGCATCAGATATTTTTCCATGTTTAGAATATCATATGAGCTGGGTTTAGTGGTACTAGCCTGTCATCCCAGACATTTAGGAGCCTGAGGCAGAAAGATTGCACATTCAATGCCTGCCTGGGTGACAGAGCTAGTTCAAGCGTAAGCAGGCTTGCTTAGCAAACTCTGCCTCAAAATTCAAAAAGTAGTAGAAGACTGGAGATATACCTCATTGGTAAGGTACCTGCCTTCGAATACAAGGTTCAATCTCTAGCACAGAAGAAAAGAATGATGCTGATACTGATACTGGCCCGGCTTCTGTGCCACGCTGACCATCAGAAGATGATCTGAAGACTGCTGCATGCTGACACTTGATGTGCACTTGACAAACTGCTCCACTTTAACAAGTTTAACACAGCCTGAAAATCCTGGCTTCCTTACAGGCATGTCCAACCTGCAACCCAAAGGCTACATGTGATTGCATACAGCTGAGAGGAGCTATGGAAGCAACCCAACAGAAAGTTATAAACTACAGATGTATTTAAAGCATTATGAAAAATACAATTTTTGTTTGAACTCCACAGATGACAATACTGTGTCACAACGTCAAAAAGTTGGACATGCCTGGAAGGCTTACATAGCTGTATCAGTCTTCAGGGTATGTAATTCAATTTGATTTTCACTTCCTAGAACGCAGTAACACCTTTTTCCTTCTGCACGTTAGTTTCCAGTTGGCTTGTAGCAATCAAGGGAGTCGTCTTAAATTCTCTCAGAAGAAATTCAGAAAAAGCCTCTGGTTACTGATGGAAGAGAAGTTCTCTCTTCAGCTAATATGATGTTTGAGTGTGGAAACTGTGTAGCAGTCACCACCATTTTGTTAAAAGAGGGTCACCTAGTCATGACAATATTATTTTTCTACCTTTTCATTCACTGGGTGTCAGTTTCATTTTTTGCTAGGTGACCCTTCTTAGCATGTCTATCAATGGGACTACTCTGGTTACCTCCCATTAGTGAAACCACACAATGTTTCACTATGTGTAATATCCACCATGTAAATAATCATATTTTGTCTGCTGTAGGCATTGTAGTTACTTCTTTTGGATATGTGCCCAGAAGTGAACTTACTGAATCATATGGAAAATATATGTGTTTTAGAAGCTGCCATACTGTTTCCCATAACAGCTACACCATTTCATAATCCAACAACCACAGGAGTTCTGACTTTTCCACATCTTCATGATCACTGTTTATATTCTGATTTTAGAGGCAGTTGCGTTTTATTGTTATTATTGCCATCTTCACCGTGCGAATTATGTGATTCCTTTCCAAAATCTTTGATGTTCTGCTCCCTGGCCAGGCAAATGCACCAGGAGGACAGACCTTAGATATTAGCTGGTGAATGACTGGGGCTTTAAAGTTGGGCCCCCAATGAGCATGGAATTGACAGATAGGATTATTCATTAAATGTTAAAAAAAAAAAAACAACTAATGAGCAACTTATTCAAAGTGAACCCCTCTCCTCACCAAAAAATAAATAAAAATAAATATACTCTGAAAACTCAGCTCATATGGAAAGAGTAGGGATCTGATATCAGATTGGTTATAGAGTGGGCAAATAGCACAGGAAAAGCCAAGTAGGAAGGATGGGTGGTGTGATATCTCCCTAGCCATTCTCATAGGAAACCTGATCAAAACACCCTGTGTTAATTGCTTTCTATTGCTGTGTAAAACATTGACCAAAAACCAACTCAAGGAGGAAGGGGTTTATTTCAGCTATCATTTTATAGTCCACAATCAAAGAAAGCCAAGATAAAAACTAAAGAAGAGACTACAGAGGAATGTTGCTTCCTGGCTTGCATCCTCTGGCTTGCTTCCTCCGGGTTGTTAAGCTAGCTTTCTTATGCAGCCCATGTCAGCCTGCCTAGGGTTGCACAGCTTACAGTGGGCTGAGCCCACCTACATCAATTGACAAGAAGATGTCTCACAGATGTGGCCATGGGCCAGTAAGATGGAGGCAATCCACAGTTGAGGTTCCCTCTTTCCAAGCATATCAAGTTGTCATCTGAAGCTAATATAACACACCCTAAATCCCTTCTGCATCATTTTCCCTGTTGGTCTCCTTTTCTCTCTATTCAGAACCATCCCTTGATGGGTTTTTTTAAAGCCCCAGCCTTCTGAAATTATACATTATAATCAGAATTCCAATAGCAGCCATACTTTAACCTACCTCAGCAACACATGCTGTAGTGAACACCGAGGTAGGAAATCTCTGCACAGTCTGAATGCATTAGTCTCCCCAGCATTAGCAGAAGGAAGTCTTCCCAGGGGACTGAAGCATAGCACACATGCCTAAAAGAAGCAATGGGGTTCTCCCTAGGCTATGAGACTAGGAAATACCAAACTGGTACTGCTTCCCTCGGGAAGACCCTGGAGATTAAATTGAGAGACTTTCTGCTGGCACCAAATTCATCAAAATATCTGAAAGTCTTGCCTCAGTGGGCTGTGGAAGCAATCAGATATTTATCTGAAACTCTTCCAAACTGCTTTGGTCTAGACAGCAGGCTGGAAATCTCCACAGGAAAAAAATATCCCTTCTAAAGCTCACTCAGTAACAATGCAATTTGGATGGGAGAATGAAGCCCTCCCCCTGCCCATCAATGCCTGAGGCGTGTGAGAGAGCTGGCCCTGCGGGCATAAGAGCGGAAGGGCCAACCCTGACCCCCACCAGGGGCAACACTCAGGAGAGCAGGACTTGCACCTCACCAGGGCATCACAAATAGAGCCAACCCTGTTAGCGCAGGTGTGGGTGAGTCAATCCTAAAATTGTGTGCATGGAAGAGCTGTCCCTGTTACCCATCTATCTGCTTTGTGGCAGCATGGGCAGGGGAGGGTTGCCCCACCCATGCCCATCAACACCTGAGGCAGGTGGGAGAGTTGGCCCTGTGGGCATAAGAGTAGGAGAACCATCCCTGACCCGCCCCACCAGCTGCAACAGTCAGGAGAGCAGGCCCTGCACCACCCCAGAGCAGAATAGAACCAACCCTGTTATCTCATGTGGGGGTGAGCCAGCCCGAAACTGTGACCATGGGAGGGCTGCCCCCATTACCTGTCTGTCCTGTGGTGGCATGGGTGAGGGAGAGTTGCCCCCCAACACACACCCATCTACACCTGGGGCAGATGGAAGAGCTGGCCCTGTGGTCATAAGAGCGGAAGAGCCAACCCTGTTTGTTAGCACAAATGTAGGCTAGCAAGCCCTGAAGTTGTAAACATGGAAGAACTGTCCCCATTTATCTTCTAGCAGACTGACCTTACAACTGACCAGGCCCGAGCCCTTGGCACACCCCAACATTCACCACATCTATGATCTGCTGGAGCATGTGAAGGAACCTGACCCCCACACCCAAAGCTGCAGGATCTCCACAACACAGGGCAACAAAACAACAGACTATCCAGGAAGAGTCCTAGTGAGGGCTCGGTATCAATAGTGTAGTAGAAACCAGAGGCCTCAAAACAGACCAATGACTCTTTGCAATGAATACTTCCAAGTAAAGATATATAGATAAGGGGGTTTATGGCATGACTCACTGGGTCACACTGTAGCTTCCATAACGAGATTTTTAATTTTTTCCCTCTTTTTAATTTTCCCCTTTTTCTCTTAAATTTCAGTTTATTGGGGGGGGGCGTAGGGGCAGAAGGAAGATACAAAGGGATGGGGAAATGAATGGAATGAAGATACATTATGTAAAGACACAGAGAAAAAAGGAAGGAAAGAAAGAAAAGAAAGGAAGAAAGAAAGAGACAGAGAGAGACAGAAAAAGGAAGATAAAAGGAAGGAGGGGAGACAGAGGGAGAAAGGAAGGAAGGAAGAAAGAAAAAAGGATGGAAGGGGGAGGGAGGGAGGGAGGGAGAAAAGACAAATGCAATCTTGGTTGAGAGGTTTGCTTTCCACTAAGCGACATTTGAATGGTGAGGTGTTGCTAGAGTTTTCCGCTTGCCACAGTCAGGACAAATCTTTGTCACCGCCAGTCCACAGCCGCTCAGACCAACCAAGTAAACACAGAGACTTATATTGCTTACAAACTGTATGGCCGTGCAGGCTTCTTGCTAACTGTTCTTATATCTTAAAGTAACCATTTTAGAATCTATACTTGCCACGTGCTCGTGGCTTACCGCATCTTCACATGCTTCTTATGCTGGCGCATCTGGCAGTCAGTCCTTCTGCTTCCTGTCCTTTTATTTCTCCTCTCTGTTAGTCCCGCCTATCCTTCCTGCCTAGCCACAGCCGATCAGTTTTATTCATTGATCAATCAGAACAACTTGACATACAGACCATCCCCCAGCACAGCCAAGTGCAGACCATCTCAGACACCTGCACTCAGGCCCATGTCCTAATCATCCTCTATGCGGACCTGCTGGTAACGCACAAAGAACCAAGAAGGGCTCCCACAGGACATACAGAACATCTCACAGCAGTGAGGCATTACTGTTTCCCTATTTCCTGAGCTTTGCTCTGGAAGTTCTAAGGTCTCTTTCTCAACATTTCATTGCTCACACCACTGTCTCTTCCAAGCTTTTGTCCCACCTTCAACGGATCAGTTGTCAGAGGCTGAGGGTAGGTGGAAGAGACTGAGTGAAGGGGGCCACATAGACCTTGAGGAACTTTGGTCCTAGTCGGCATGTTGGTTGCATTGCTGGTTGTGACTGTATACATTTTCCCATTTATTGGGTTTTACACTTGATAGTGTGAATTTCATTGTATTAAATTACCTGTTTTGTTGAATTAAGAAACATGACACTTTGCATTAAATTTTAGCTTGTTTTATTTAACATTTGCTTTTAAAATGCACTCTGCATTTATTATAAAACATATACATATTTTTATTCATAGATATTTGTATATATTTTTATTCCCATTTTAGGTTACTACATTATCCCCAATGACCAGAATCAGGGCAGCTTCTCAAGCAATCTTGGCCTCTGTGTGCCTCTATCCTCATCAGCCCTCCTCGTATAAGGAAAGTGAACCTATCCCGAGCTCAACTTTCTAAAGAGAACCAGCAATGAGACAGCCAAGGCCAAGGCCAGATAGTGCCCTCAAGAAACTTAAACCTTAGCAGGTGTGGAGGAAATCCATGATGCAAATACACAGTAGGCTTAAGAACTGTGTGGTCTTTCTAAGGCAGTAGAAATGTGGTGAGATTTGAGCGGCACAGTGTGCATGAACTGCCATGCACAAAGCCAGCCCGCCACCAATAGAAACTCCTTTAGTGCTTTTACCCATGCATTTGCGCCCATTTCATTTTCTGTCAACAGGCTCCACTTGGCTTTTCCCTGGTATCAGGTGTCATTTGTTGTCAACGAATTAACCTTCTCCCAGTCACCTGTCTACCTGCAGATGTGAGAAGGAAGTGGGAGACTCTTACCCTGTATACCCTGTATGTTGGCGACTTGGGATCCCTGTGTGACAGTCCATTTATTCTTCTATAAGACTCTTCATCCCTGTTCTTCAAAACTCAGGAGATAACTGCATTAGTCCAACTTGTTTTACTTATTCAATACATATTTACGAAAAACCTAAGATCACGTCAAAGCTCTCTCATATGCTAGGGGATGAAGCAAAGAACAAAAAAGAGGAGGAGGAGGGGGAGGAGGAGGAGGAGGAGAAGGAGAAAGAGAAGGAGAAGCAGGAGGAGGAGAAGCAGAAATGAGGGGAAGAAATAAGGATAAGGAAGAGAAAAAAAAAGAAACCCCCGTGTCCTTTGTTTTTCCATTCTAGCCCAAGGTGACCTCTATAAAGGAAACATCACACTACCACCTACTCTGCTAAAAGAAAAGTTAAAGGGCTATGGGCATCTCATTTTTTTTTTTTTAGTCTAGAGATTCTCCAAAATTGGACAGAGAATTAACCTAAAAATATAGTGGGAAAAATCCCTAGGAGAGTTTCCAAGCTGGAACCATGGTATGAAACCAAAGAATAATTCACACATATTAAAGGAATAAATGTGGGGTGCTTTCACAAGCTTCCTGGCTCCAGACATCAAGAGCACGTAGCAAACTTAACTGTGTGCAGAAGAAAACAAACAGCACTAAAATCAACAGCACCTGAGGGATAAAGTCAAGCCTAAGAAAGTACCTGAAGGTCTAATTGTAGAAAAGGTGATGTCCTTGTTCAATATATTCCTAGAAAGTGAGAGACACTTTGGCTTAAATTTCAGAGGAGGTGTCTCTCACAGTTTACTGGGCTGCCTCAACTTGAGGTGAGTCCCCGTCTCCTGAGTGCTATAGACAAATTCTTAATTGTCCTCAGTAGAAATCCCATTAAACATAAACCCAGTAGCCCTGTTATTCTGCTGTGATCCAGGCATATGGAGTTGGCCTTCAGGGGCCTCTGGATCCAGGGGAGGGGACACATAAGCATCCAAGGGAGAGATCAGTGTGATTACAAAAGGGAGCACAGGGCTGGGGTTGTATAGCCCTTCATTCTGCACAGGAGCCATGAAAGGACCTTACAGGAGGTCACCTAAGATCAGTTTCTCATGATAAGCAAAAACCAAACAGTCAAGGGCCAGAAAGATGCTTAAACTACAATTAGTGGTTTTCAGGCTTGTGCCATGGTCTCTGGCAGTATTCACACAGGCTCTCTGGGGCTTTTCAAGAATAGGACAATATGACTGGAGTTTCAGAAGCCTCTTCTCCTTCTCCAAAGCAATAAACTCCAATCTGTTTTATAGCTTACAAATTCACTTAAGACTTTATATCAAGTATACTGGATCTCAATGCATGTAATAAAAGATAAAGCCAGTAAACATATCCCACAGTCTGTGCCTCCTGCCCTGGGGTATGCTTTCCAGAGCCTGAGGCTCTATAGTGAAAATACAAAGGTAGTTTCGTGATGGGAGTGCTCCCAGGAGGCCCACATTCAAGCAGCCCCCTGCCCATGTCTGCCATTTCACATGGAGATGAGTGTTTGAATCGCAGGATGAGATCCAAGGGACTGAGTCCATTTCTGATTCCACAGAAGCCCTGTGGTTATAGAGGAGTATAAGGACCCAGTGTAGACCAGCTGCTGTACCAGTGCATGGTTTTCTGAGCCCTCACTTGGTGCTCTGGACAAGGTGTTTCCACACCAAAGACAGCACTCACCACTGGGATACATACCTTTTACCAGGAATACACCTCAGAAGTCATCCTTACCAATTCCTTACTCCACCTTCCTGAGAACTGGTGTTGTGTCTCCCCAGTTATGGAAATCCTGCTTCCACATTTAGCTTTCTTTTGGCTCACCAGAAAATCAGACTCTGCGGAGCCTAATCATTTCCCATTTAATTTGAACGATCTCCTTTGATTCGAAGGTATAATTAGCCTTAATAGCATGCTAAATATAAAGACACATTACTCACAGCCAGGACACGATAGTGAAAGATCTGCAGGAGGGCCTTCATAGCCACTGTATTCTCCAACAGGTGCCAATAAAGCAGTCAATGAGCCACCATTGAGCAAAAAAGTCTGTTGATGGGGGCAGGTGTGTTAGAAAGGGGATCTCACAGGCGAAGGTGAAAGTTCATCTCAGTACAAGTAGCATAAGACACAGACTCCTTTGTCACGTGGAGATGGCTGCCAGTGTGTGAGAAATGGAGTCCCTGCCTGAGATTCTAAGACATGAGATGCTTGGTCAGAGACAAAGTGGGTTAGCTGCTTATCAATAATGTTCACTTTCTGATCTCATGGTGGTGGTGGTGGGGCTGTAAGGGGGGGCTGTAAAAGTGCAATAGACATTTGATTGCACCCTCAAACAATCTTCAGTAGGAAATTGATGAGTCGCTTGAATTCTCCAAAGTTTTGTTTATATTTTTCAGAATTAAAATTCATATAACACTCTCCTTTCCCCAGAGGATCATTATGAAGATGAAGTGAGGCTACTTACATGAGAACACCCAGCCCTCACGCAGGTGCACAGTGTGAACTGAGAAAGAGTAGATACTGCTCTGAGCATTTGCAAGGACTTCTTTGCAGAGTGAGTGGATATGGTTTCTAAGTGGCTTATTAATGACTGTCTAGAAAGCATAAGCCTCTCCCTCCATCTGCTCACTACGGCAAAGGTAGACAGACATGCTTGTGCCAGGTTCTCAGCAAAGCACGTTCTAAACTGGCCCTTGGCAACATCAACCATGCTCCAGTGAAGTCAGAAACAGGTCAGTAAGTTTTGTATAGGGGTCCTCGATGGCTCTTCCAAATCGCTGGCTTCTCAATTACAGAGGAAATGAGCCTGAAAAATGTCTATAGCTTAATCGTTAAAGGTACCTTTGCTGAAAACCAAAATCTATAGATCCCCCACCCTTAACTAGAAAGTGATGGTTAAGCATTTACAATACTGAGTCGGGCTTGGCCCCTTCTGTGTGGATGTGCATTCATTGCCCGGTATGTGCCAGGGGGAGCTTCTGGAGGCCTTGAGCCTTTGTTTGGTGTAATGGTACCCCTCATTCTTGGGGGCAAACTTACTAAACTTGGAATACTATGTGGAGATGGAGGTTAGGAGTGAAATACGTAATGCTGTTAGATGAGACCGGTTGCTTGCAAGAGCTTGCATCTGGTACATTTAAGAATTTGAAAGAAGCAGCAAAACGATGACAAAGGGCACAGATTTGGGAGTCTGGAGAGATGACTCAGTGGTTAAGAGCACTGGTTGCTCTTCCAAAGGACCCAGGTTCAATTCCTAGCACCCACATAGCATCTCACAACTGTCTGTAACTCTAGTTCCAGGGGATCTGACATTTTTGTGGGCAGAACACCAATTTACATAAAAATAAATAAATCATTAAAAAAAAGGGCACAGATTTTACCTTGTCTTTCTGCCAAGAAAAGACACAGCGTGTGGACATTTTGAGGAGCTGGGCCACACGTTCCTCTCCCAGTGGAATCACAGAACACAAGCCCTCTGTTCCAACATCCTGCCCTCGGCCTACTTCTACCTGGGATCCACTTGCCCCAGCTTCCCTAAAGATGCAAAGGGAGACATGCTCACCAGTCTGTTAGGTGAGGAGTCTGGTAATCTGACAGTGCACTTACAACCTCCTGTGCTGTCTCCTTATTAGAGAAACCCAGCACTGTTCAGAGGGGATGCTGGAGATGCAAAGCCTGAAAGTGCAGCCCATGGGGTCTCTGTTTATCATTGCCTGCTGTTATGTCCATCTTCCTCACTGGGCTCTGCACATCCCCTGCTGGCCTCCTGCTATTTATGGGCCAGTTGCTTTCATGTCCTCCAGGGAGGGCCCTGCAGGGAACCTGCTGATGGCTTAGCTTGTGACTACCCCCCTTGGTGAAGCAGCCCTGCATTTCTGGCCACCTCATGGCTCCTGGTATGTTTTAAACAGATCTTTCATAAATCAGAACTGTTCCTTTGTCCAGTCTGCAGTCATCTCTGCTTCTCTGAGGTCGGGCTTAGGGCAGAAGATGCTCATACCAAGATGGGCACAGCTAGGAGAGGGACCTCTCTCATAGCATTGCTGGGATATGATGGAGATAACAGAAGCAAAGTGATGTCATGTGTCACAGAATACAGAACAATGTACACATGCCACCTGCTACCTGAGACCACAGAGAGTCCAGCTTAAGCATGTGGATTGCGAGTAGACGGCATCCATCTCTCTGTGGTGCTTTCTGCTGTGGGCACAACCCAGCAAAGGTTCCTTGACCTTCTGGACTAGTTATTCTCCTCAGTGATGGGACAAAATGACTGATGGAAGTGACTTAAGGACTTATTTCAGCTGAAGGTTCACAGGTACAGTCCATCATGAAAAGACAGGATGACAGAAACATGGGGTGGCTGGTCACACTACCTCTACAGTCAGGAAAGCGAGAGGGATGAATGTGGGCTGGTGCCCCCCACTCTCCTTTTTATTGGGTCCAGGACTCCAGCCCACACCTTCCTTTGCCCCAGTCTTCTGGTCAGCAAAATGGGGATGTGAATTAAACCAATTAAGTTGCTTAGCTATATGTGTTTGGGGTAGTATTGGGCATTGGGCCCTTAAAATAGCCTCTGTCATTTGCTTTCCAGAGGGCTTGCCTGGAACCTCTCTGGGCTGGTCCCCATTTAGAATTCAGTGTAGGATAGTGCCAAGTCTTAAAAAAAAAAAAAAAAAAAAAAAAAAAAGGCAAGTGCTACCCCATAGATAGTGTGTTGCTGGAGGGCTTCTCTCCAGGTTCCCCAAGCCCCGCAGTCCCACAATCCACGTGTAAAATAATCATTCAGACGCTTATATCACTTATAAACTGTATGGCCATGGCAGGCTTCTTGCTAACTGTTCTTTTATCTTAAATTAACCCATTTCTATAAATCTATACCTTGCCATGTGGCTGGTGGCTTACCGGCGTCTTTACATGCTGCTTCTCCTGGCAGTGGCTGCAGTGTCTCTCTTCAGCCTTCCGCTTCCCAGCATTCTCCTCTCTCCTTGTCCCACCTACTTCCTGCCTGGCCACTGGCCATTAGTGTTTTATTTATATAGAGCAATATCCACAGCAATAGTGAGCATTAAGGGATGACATTTGTGGATACATAAGGACCAAAGAGCTTAGCTCAAGGAACAGGGATCATTCACAGCAGTTGAGAAATGAATATCAAACAATTCGCCAGCCCAGATCCAGCCCGAGCAGGGGCATTTCTGCCAGCTGCGATAAGTAGTTCTTGACTGATCCCTAGCAGCAACATTAATAGAAACCCAATCCTGATCCATCTGCTTGCCTCTACCTAAAAGCGTATCCTTTGACACTTCTTATCCTTCTCACTACCTTCCCCAATCCTTTCTTCCACACTCACTGTGTTTACTTCCTGTCAGAGTGAATGTATTTCCAAGAGAGACACTTGAGCCCTTCCCATTGGCTATCAGACCACTGAAACAATGGTTCCCCACCAAGTTAAAACTTCCCCTGGAGTCTCCTGCTAGAAGAAGAAGTGGTTGAATCCAAGATAATAATAGTCAGTGGCAGGCAGAACCACACCCTGACCAGAACTACCTAGTTATACAAAACTCTAGCCCTCTATTTAAACCTAAATCTCATGTCAAGGTCCCAAAGACGGGCTTGGAAATCACTGAACCTCTTTATTGGTGCCTCTTCCCAGTGTGGCCAGTGAATAATTCTCTGTCCTCTGCTTGTCGCTGTAACTTGTTATAACTCATTCACTGGTATACTGAGTCCTGGTGGCCACGACTGGCTTGTTAGAGCTGCCAGGGCTCAAGCTCTGACCTACCAACTCCAGTAACATCCTCTGTGTTATCATCACTGTCTTCCAAACTCAGCATCCGAGTGATCTCTGGAATACACACACCAGACTGGGTGGCTCTCTCACACGCCTAACATGAAGTGGCTGTGTCCTTCCACCCATCAGTTCTCACTCGCTCCCCACACTCCTGACCACACTGGTATATAGCCAGGCTTCAACAATGGCTCAGTGGGCGGTGGCAGGGAGGAGCTTGGCACCATTGCCAGCTGGGCCCAGGAGGCCCCTGTTCTCCCCAGGCTATCTCTGACAATGTTCCTGGGTTAATGCTGACTCGCTGTTACTCATCTCTTGCGCCTCCTGCATTTCATTCTTGGCATGTGGCTGTTAACCTTTATTTATTAATGTGATTAGTATCTGTCATGCGCTCCCTCGGCACACCCGAATCTCTAAGAGCTCAGACCATGCCTGTCCTCTTTATCATTGTAACCACATTGCTGAGCTCAGCTCAATAAATAAATAGTGGATGAGTGGATAAAATTAAATATCATCTTTGAAATCAGAGGCAGACGGTAGAGGAAGTCCCTGGGTCTCCAGGAATCACAGCAATAACTACTCCAAAACTCCCCTGAGTAAGGTGGGGCTGGATTGAGGGAAGGCCTAGTTTTAAAGGAGACTATTGATTTTGTCACATAATATGGTCCAGGAGATCTTCCTAGAGATTTCAAACTGATCACAGGGCATAGTGGTATGCCCCCATAATCACTCTGGAGTCTGTGCAAGGGGAATCATGAGTTTAAGGCCAGCCTGGCAGAGATTGCTGCTTTGGGTCAGACCAGTAAGGCCCTGTTGAGAGAAAAGAGTGAGTGTGTGTGTGTGTGCATGCGTGCGTGTGTGTCTGCCTGAGAGAGAGGGGGAGGGGAGAGAACACCTGGGGATACAGGATACAAGGAGGTAGTTGCCACTCTCAGACATGTTTACTTTTGTTTGCATTGTTAGTAATCTTTCAGTTGACTTCACAGGCTAGGGCAATGGCTCAGTGGTTAAAAGTGATTCCTGTGTCTATGCTTGAGGACCTGTTTGAATTCCCAGCCTCTATGTAAAAAACCAGTCATGGCTGCCTGTGTCTGTAACCACAGCATTGTGGGGCAGAAACCAACAGATCCTGGAATTTGCTGGCCAGCCAGCCTAGCTGAAATGATGAGTTTCCAGTTCAGTAAAGGACCTTGTCTCAATAAAGCAGAGGACAGCAGAAGACACCTGGTGTCCTCCATCCTCCACATCCACAGGCACACAAACCCATCCATGTATACCTGCACACCCACAGGCATGCACCACACATACACACATCATATAGACAGACTCACACATATACACATAAACACACACACACACACACACACACACACACACACACACACACACACACACCACCACAAACACCAAAAACCCCAAACCTGATGACAAATGCCTAACATGGTTCCATCATTTATTACAGTGTAACTTTGGAGGTAATTCTCACATCGTTCACAGTATTTACAAAACGCAGACAGCCTCTTACCAGTAAACAGACTAGGGGATGTCTCTGCCACTCTCAAGACCTTGAGAAAATTGCTTAGCTGTCCTATGCCTCAGTTTTTAACCTATAATAGTATGCAGTTTTTAGTCTTATGGTGAGAATAAAATGGGTTAACACATAAAGCTCTTCAGAGGGTGCCCAACCAATTAGAAGCCCATGATGCTGTGAGGGTTTTCATATTAGATAGTTGATGTCAATAAAACAAAAGAACAACCAAAAAGAGAAGTTTGAACACATAGTAGGAACACAACAAAGGCTAGCTCTCTCCTTTCCTGCATTCTAATCAACACTAAACCTAGCTATGCCCCTGAGCAGGCAATATTCAAGCTGTAGTCAAGGGCACGTTCATTAGACCCCAAGTATGAATTACACGAGATTTCTGTTTATTTGTTATATTTTGTTTGCCCATGCTTGCTGGTTCTTATTTTCATTCAGACTCTCTTCCAGATGCCAACTCAAAAATATCTGTGTACTGATAAGCTCCTCAAAATCCAGATGGTCAAAACAGACTCATTACCTCTGCTCTATTTTCTACTCCACCCTGGTCCTCCCTAGACCTGTCTCAGTTAATACTTCCATGTGTCCAGTCATCTAGCTGGGGGACAGAATCTTCCCTGATACTCTCCATCCTTCCTTCGTCCACTTACCCAATTAGTTCCCCAGGCCCATCTCTTGTGTCTGGCTCGGTGCCCACGGTCCCAGACAGACTCTTCAGGTCTAAGGCTGGTGTCGACAGTAGCCTCCTTGCTGTGCCTTCTGTCTGTAACTACACTCCCTTCATGTGAGAGCCGGCATGATCTTTCCAAGTCATACCTGATTCCCTGCTGCCCTCCTTATCAACTCAGAATGCAGACCAAGTTCTTCCCTAGTAAGTTCCTTCCCTGGTCCTCCTTTATGTCTCCAGCATGTGAGTTGTACCTTTTGTTGCCAAAAAGAGCCATTTCTACCTCCTCATCTAATCTGTGGATGTCATCCGTATGAGGGTGCTTACAGCATTCCTTGGGCAAGAATAAGCCTTTGTGGTAATTACTGTGCAAGAAGACCTGCAGTGATTCACACATCCTATTCCTGTGCCCATACCCTATTGACGAGGGCTGGCTTTCCAGCAATGGGTGTTGCTGAAGTAAGTGCCTGTGTGACTGCCAAGCCTGGGTTGTGCAGAGTTTGCCTGTCTTATACCCATCACTCCAGATGAACCAGCCTCTGTGTTATGAGAACTCTTCAGCAGCTCTCTAAATAAGTGCCCCCCAAAGGAACTGAGGCCTCCTGCCAATAGCCACATGAGTGAGCCAGTTTGGAAGCAGTCTCCCCGTGCTGTCAAGGTTTTCAGATAAATACAACCTTATACAAGGCCTGCAGCCAAAACCACCTTAACGAGAGGCTGCTGGATTCCTGATGCATAGAAACCGAGCTAGAAAATCTTCAGCATGGATTTAACCCACTGCGTTTGGAAGGAATTTGTTGAACTGTTTCTCCTTGACTCTGCTTGCCAGACTCCTAGGCACTCTTCAGATCGTGCTGGGACAAAAGCTCAAGAAAGCTGGTTCTCAGATGGTTAGACATCCACATATGTGGTCAGAGCTTCTTCTGATAGCACCCCACACACACACACAGCATTCTCTTCATTTGCTTGTCTTCTTCTCCACTAGAATTGGAATGCCACAGAGCATCATCTAGGTCTTGCCTCTATTCCCTTCATTTTCTGGCTTGCAGAAGTCCTACATCTTCCTGATAAATGAATGGAGAGAGAGGGAGGTAACTGAGGATTTCAGGAGTGTCAGGAGTGAACTGGGAGGACCTTATTCCCATCCCAAGGCTTTCCCTAACCTCGGTGTTTCCCCTAGAACTTGATGGCTCTTCACTTGGAAAAATCCTCTCTATTGATCTGGGAATCACTTCCAACCCCACCTCACCTTTCCCAGCTCAGCCCCACCTGGTGACTCAGCCTTCCCTGGAAGAACATCTCTTTATCATTCACAGATAGATGAGGGGGGACATTTTCACAGAAACCCAAATCCCTTGCCTCTCTGTTGAGTTCTTAAAGGATCCCTCTGCTAATCTTCTGGCCTTAAAAATGTAAATGAGTGGAAGGCCAGCCTGTCCTCAGGTGTGGAGGTCAGTCATGCCATATGGACTTCAGAGCAAAACCAAATGCTGGCTGCACTGTAGTGCCGGACTCCTGCAGGCTCAGGTGCTGCTGACCCTCCCCTGGCAGACAGAGGCAGCCTGCCCAGCTTCACTTAAGGACATGCAGCCATCACAATACTCAGTGGGACCGTCTTTAAAGTAGGTACTTCAGATGAATGCAGAGGATGGATACAAACCATCCTTTCTTCCTCCCTCCCTTCCTTCCATTCTTTTTCTCTTTCTCTTTTCCTTTGTCTCTATCTCTCTGATTGACACATAGTAATTGTATATCTTTATGAGGTACAGTGTGATGTTTCATTACATAAATACAAACGTGTAATTATCAGATCAGGGTAATTGGCATATCTATCACTTCAGACATTTATCATTTCTTTACATTAAATATTCAAAATCTTTACTATTTATTTTGAAATCTGCAATTTGTTGCTGCAAACACAGTTATCCTATGTGCTGTAACGCATTACAAGTTGGTCCCCTATCCAATTGCATCCCTGGACACATTAAACAGTCCCTTGCCCGCATTCCCATGGCCTGGATCTCTACAGCAGCATCCTTGCTAGTCTCTTGGCTTTTGTTCCCATCCCCTCCAATCAGCATCCGCAGACACTTTCTCCAACCTGCAGTGACCTGGGACTAAAGGAGAAAATCACAAGGACAGGACCACCATCATCTGTTCGCTCCTCCACTCTCTCTACTCTCCTCGCTTACTCCTCACTCCTAACTCCCTTGTCAGTACCTCTGCCTGATACCCATCACCTTCCTTGAGCCTCTGAGCATATGTCCACCTGTGTTCAGCCCATTCAGTGCATACCTGAATGCCCACTGGTCCCACAGACTCAACTCACTTGAAGCTCAAATCAGGTTTTCCTCTGGGATATCCCATTTCTGTACTAACCAACTCTCTCTGGCTCACAGCAACATGTCTTCTGAAACCCAGATTCAGAGTCTTATTAGTCTCACTTTTCAGTGTCCCCTGTGACCACCCTTTCTTCTTTCTGTACTCACATGGCTTGGTTTGAGGACTCCATGCTCAGAGTGTGGTGGGACTGGCCATGGCACAGCTGTCTTCAGACCAACCCCTCTGTCCCCGGCCCTGGGTCACCAGTTCCTAAAGCACAGACACTGATGCTTTGTGAAAGACTGAGTGAAATTTTCCTGTGGAAAGGTGAACAGACATTTTCTCATCCCACTTAGGGCACTAATGACAGACCAAAGTTGCGATTCTACTCAAGTCTTGCTTGGCGAACCAAGAACTTTATTGTCCTTATAGGAGCATGAGTGAGGAGGATTCATGGTAGTGTGGTAACACCCAAATTGCCACATCACTAAAAAGTCTCACTCCAATATGGGTAACAACTTTCCCATAGTTGTATAGATGGAAGTCCTCCTTTAGTTAGCCTCCCATACTCTACACTCTAGCAACCCTCATAATATGTGCAGCCAGTGCCTACATGCACCTGGAAAAGAGGCAGAGTAGAAGGTGAC
The DNA here is from genome assembly GCF_004664715.2 of Peromyscus leucopus. Classification (NCBI taxonomy): domain Eukaryota; kingdom Metazoa; phylum Chordata; class Mammalia; order Rodentia; family Cricetidae; genus Peromyscus; species Peromyscus leucopus. The sequence goes on from NC_051069.1 coordinate 86,629,711, forward strand.
TAGAACCGCAGAAGAGTTTCCAATGATCCTTTCCATCTGTAGTATTTTTTTTATCAACTTTACACAAACTGAGGTCACCTGAGAGGAAGGACCCCTCAACTAAGGAACTGCCTCCATCAGACTGTGTGGTGATATTGTGTTCCCCAATATATTGTGAACACTAATAAACTTACTGGGATCAGAGAACAGAACATCCATTAGATATAGAGGCCAGAAAATGGTGACACACACACCTTTAATCCTAGCATTCTGAAGGCAGAGATCTATCTGGATTTCTGAGTACAAAGCCACACTGGAAACAGCCAGACATGGTGACATATGCCTTTAATTCCAGGAAGTGATGGCAGGAAGCAGAAAAGTATATAAGGCGTGAGGACAAGGAACAATAGTCTTATTAAGCTTTTAGGCTTTTGAGCAGCAGTTCAGCTGAGATCCATTCAGATGAGGATTCAGAGGCTTCCAGTTTGAGGAAACAGGATCGGCTGAGAAGTTGGCAAGGTGAGGCTGTGGTTTGTTGTTTCTCTGATCTTTCAGCGTTCACCCCAAAGGTTTGTTTTTATTAATAAAACCTTTTATGATTCGTGTTACAAGACTGGCCTATGGGCATGTTTATGGGGTGTTTTCTTACTTGCTAATTGATACAGGAAGGTCCAATATAGTATGAATCCTAATTGGTCTTAATAAAAACCGAGAGTCATATATCAGAATGAAAGCTGAAAGATCAGAAAAGCAGAGCAGCCAGCCACTAGTTCTTACTTCTACAAAATCCTCAGCCTACAAACTGTTTGGGGGGCACCCAGGCAGGGGGAATCAGGATCTGTCCCTAGTGCATGGGCAGGCTTCTGAAAATCCAGTGCCTGTGGTGTAATACCTTACACAGCCTTGGTGCAGTGGGAAGGGGCTTGGACCTGCCTAGCTCAGTGAGCTGGCTCTGCTGACTCCCCATGGGAGACCTCGATGTGGGGATGTGGGGTGGCTTGGGAAATAGGGCTAGGGGGTGGGAGGACGGGAGTGTCTGTGGAAAAAAAAATGAACTGATTCATGATTTTTCTAATTTGAATATTCTTTTGTGAAATATAAAATTCAAGTCATTCTACCAAAAGAAAAAACCATCAGGTATAGACTTTCAGTGCCAAAGAGATGGTTTTGGATGGGGAGCCAGGGGTTATCTTTGGAAACGTGTGAGTTTTAATGTGTCTTAGCATCTGGCAGGGACCAGAGTGTTCCTTACATTCTTCACCCCCAAAACACACTTGTGCATACACTAGGAGAAGACTTAGGCCACAGCAAGTTTGTGGTAACATAGGTCTAACCATGAAGCTGATATGGCCTCTGTCTGCTCAATCTCACTCACCAGGGAGCCATGGCAGAAGGCAGGTGGCAGAGAAGTGACAGAGACGGAGGTAGACAGGCATTCCTAGACATCATGGTCCTTTACAGGTTGTTGTGGCACAAAGCCGGGGGAAATGTGTTCCTTCTCCTAATTTCGAGTTAACCTTAATATTGACCAAAGTCATAGTTACTTTTCTATTTCTGTGATAAAATACCATGACCAAGGAAACTTATAGAAAAAAAAGTTTTAATTGGGCTTATGGCTCCAGAGGGCTAGAGTCTATGATGGCAGAGTGAGGTCTGGAGGTAAATGGCTGGAGCAGCTGCAGAGTGTTCACGTCTTGATCCACAAGCAGGAGGCAAGAGCGCGAACTAAAAATGGCACACGTTTTTGAATACCTCAAAACATGCTTCCTCCAGCAAGGCCATGCTTCCTAATCTTCCCCTAAACAACCACCAACTGGACCCCAAGTATTCAAATATGTGATTCTGTGAAGGTGATTCTCATCCAAACCACCACAGCCAGGCTTCCTTCAGGTACAGCCCACTACTGTCTTTTCTTTTTTGTTAGTGTACATCCTTTGTACAAAATAGTGTATTTTATTATGATATTTACAAGCATACACCATTAACTGGGGTCATATTAGCTCTCCTCCATTATTTTTTCTTGGTTCCCCCCCCCCAAACACACTGGTCCCCTTCTGCATCCCAGTTACTTTTATTTTCATAGCTTGTATATACATATATGTTATGCATACAAGAGAGCATGCAATATTTTTCATACTGAGTCTGGCTTAGTTTTCCTAACATCATGGTCTCCAGTTGCAACCATTTTAATGTAAGTGACATGATTTTGTTCTCCTTTCTGGTTGAATAAAACTCCGTTGTATTGAAAAAAATCCTCAGCCTAAAGCGACTTGAGCTCCTTTCTCCTTCCACCTTATATTCCTTTTTCCAGCAAGCCATATCACTTCCTGTCTCAACCTCCATAGTGCTGGGATTAACGATGTGTGTGCTTCCCAAGTACTGTGAGCAAAGGCATGAGATCCCAAGTGCTGGGATTAAAGGTGTGTGCCACCACTGCCTGGCCTCTATGGCTAGCCAGTAGCTGGCTTTGCCCTCTCTTCTTCAGGCAAGCTTTATTTGTGAGAACACACACAGAATCTCACCACAGTGGGCGGTACCACCTGTAGGCATTGGACCCGGGTTGTATAGGAAGAGCAAGTGAGCAAGCATGGACAGCAAGCCCATAAGCAGCATTCATCTGTGGTATCAGCTCGAGTTTCCACTTCCAGATTCCTGTGTTGAGCTCCTGCTTTGCTTTTCTCAATGATGGTCATAAGCTGTAAGATGAAACAAACCCTCTCCTCTACAGGTTGATTTTTGTCAGTGTTTTATCACAGCAATAGTTAGGGTAGGTAGGACACCACCCCTCCTTCTATGAGGGACCATCAGCAGGCAAGATCTTGGGGGGAATCTTTTGGGTAGTCACAGCTGCTCTACTTAAGATGGCAATGGCTCCTATGCTGAGCACATGTTCTAGAATATATAAAATCTTCGGTACCTCCTCATGCTTTATGAAAATAGTAAGTGAATGGTCATTTATTATCACCAGGCATTCATTCATTTAAGTATCTCTTCACTACAGAAATAAGCAATAAACCAAAGTGCTTGTTTCTACCCAGGTTGCCTGCCAGTGGGAACAGAAAATGGTGGGTAAACAGGGAAAACAAAACTATGACAGAGAGAGTTGTTTTATTTAGAGTGTGAGCAGAGAATACGACCTCTGAGCAGACACCTGAAGGGAGAAGAGAGAAGGCACCAAAGGCTTCCAGACAGAGGGAACAGTCACTAAGCATAAAGACTTGACAGGTGTGAAGAAGAGTATGGTAGCCTGTGTGGTTGGAGCAGAACGGGAAGTGGAGAATGAATACTGAGAGCAGAGACTAATGCCATCAAAGCTTTAGGATCTAGCAAGCCACTGAAAGGCCTTCAAATGCATTTGAGTACAGGTGACATATGTTGGGGAATTCTCACAACACACCTCTGACTCTTTCAGAATTGCTCTGGTATTGTGTAGAGAAGAGAAGCAGCAGGAGGCAGCTATGGCTAAAACTGTGGAAGAGAAAAGCACACTACCCCCTAACTCCAATCTTTGTTCTTTGAAATGCCTCCATGATTGACAGCTAAGCTCAGATGCCCCACCCTCCCAGGAACACTTCCTAAACACATCTATCTCAGATGAAATGGTTTGTATGATGCACATGTGAAACAATTCATGTGATGCCAAGGTTTTCCAAGAAAACATAGGTTTGCTGTTTCATCATGATTACAAGAAATTTTTACAAATTCTTAAGCAATTTGGTAGGTTAAACCATTCGGATTTATTTTCTTGCAGTCCTGAAGGATCAAGTCCTAAAATCAAGATGTTGGCAGAGCTACATTCCCGGGACTCTAGAGAGTAGTCAGTCCCCATGGTTTTTCTAGCCTCTAGAGTCCTTCCATCTTGCTTAGTTTGTGGCCCATTCATTTTCAAAGTCAAGAGCACAGCATCTTCTTTCTAATCTCTCACTTCCTCTAGCTCCCATCCCTCTTCTGATGCTAGCATTTGTCTCCCAGACCATATCCAGGTTAGCCTCATGTCACAAGCCTTATCTAAGTCACATCTACAATGCCCCTTTTGCAGACTGAAAGCTAAAACATTCAATATTCAGGAAATTGATAGACATTTTTCAGGAGTCATTGTTAGAACTACCACAGCTTGAGTCAAGTTTTCTGTTTGCATAGGCAACCTGTCAATCATGGTTGTTTTGGCACAGAAGAGTGAGTTTGTCTTCCAGGGTCACTTTTCTTTTGGAGCCTACCATACCATTACAGACTCTGAGGCTCCCAATCAGCTATTCTCTCAAACACCTTTGGAGAACGGAGACTCCAACCACAATTGAGCATTTCTTTTCCAGTGATGCATGGGTTGACATTTTCTGACTGCTTTATGCTTGAACCCTTTCCCATCTCTGGGAAAAGACACTGAGTTATTCCCTTGACAGTCTTATGGTCTATTTGTTTCGTGTATGTCTCTTGCCTTGCTTTTTTCTGATATCCAACCTCATGGCTGAGGCACATGCTCCATGTAGAGTTTGTTGGACTGAAGTGGGCTGAGATGTGGTTCAGCAGCCTCGCTTTCCCATATATCTGCTCTGCTGCTCTGATACTGTTATCATCTTCTATATGCTTCACAGTTCTGGGCAAGAAATGCTTCCCATCAGACTAGGGGGTTGCAGCTGAGTGCTGGGGATGTGGGTTGAATGTGATTTTCTTAAAGCCAAGCTCTCCCCCATGATGCTGCACAGTGAGAAGCCTGGGCCATTTGGAGAGTGTGATCTGGATCCATAAATACTTGTTGCATAGAGCAAGTGCCTGCCAGGTCTCGCAGACACTGGTGGGACTCTAAATGCACTAAAGGAATGAGCTTTTGCCGCTAAAGTCACATTAAATATTTATGCCCAAGCAACTGTAGCATTTTCACCCACAGAGGAAGAAGTTAGGAGCAAACTCCAGAATGGCTGTCACGAGGGGGAAAACAAGAGCAGAAATAAGCAAATGGCCCAGACAGCATCCACAATCATGTGTGAGCAATAAGTGCTTGAAAGAATTATTCATTTGTTCCACAAACACTAATGGAGTGACTGCCATGTGTCAAGCACTTTTCTGGGCACTCAGGAATTGGAAAGGAGCAGAGTAGTCAAAACTTGCTTTTGTGCACTCAAAAGGTAGGGCCAAGCAGCAGAAACTGCTGCCATTTCTTGATTGCTAAAAATATGCCAGGCATTATATTCCAATCTATGTGTTTTCACATTTTTGTCATCTAGAGACTTATTTTTATTCCTGCTTTATGAAGGGAGAGAGAGCACAGAACAGTCAATTAACCCACTGAAGTTGGCAAAGCTTCCAGCTAGGCAAGCTGAGATTTCAAGCTGAGCAGCCCTGATTATGTGTTAGAGGTGAGAAATGTGGAGACCATCTTACTCCTTCGGGAGCAGAGGGAGACAGACTTTTCTGGTCCCCAAGATTGAGAATTGGGAGACAAGCAAAGAATGAGAGGGAACAGGAAATTATACTAGGAACTTCCTACCCCGAGACGGACTTCCACAGTGCCTGAAGTCAGATAGGAATGAGGTTTGTTGTCATCTTATTTATGATAGCAAATTTTAAACACAAGACAAAGTAACCCAAATCAACTAACCTAATTTCATACTTTAAGAGCATACATTTAATAAAATCAATGTAATACTTTTATAAAGGATATATTTAAGCCTAGAGGATTCTTCCAAGTATATAAGGCAACAATAAATCAAGTTTTGAAATAAATAGAAAGAAGTGTGTGTGTGTGTGTGTGTGTGTGTGTGTGTGTGTGTGTGTGTGTGTGTGTGTAATTCCTGTGGTTAAAAAGAAAAAAAAAACTGAACCCTGGAGATGGAGAGCAGGTTCAGCAGTCAAGAGTGCTTGCTCTGGCAGTGGACCTGGGTTTGGTTTTCAGCATCCACATCCAGTTCCAGGAAATCCATACTCTCTTATGACCTTCACAGGCTCCAGCATGCATGTGATACACACACACATAAATATTTTTTTAAAAACCCAAACCTGATGGGTATATGCCAAAATGCTAACTGTGGCCATCCACTTAGAGGAATCTGGGAAGGATTTCATCTTACTGCTTGTGATATTTCATGATTACATATTTTTCTACACAGAACACATACTGCTTTCTCTTTCAGTCAGAGGAAACCTATTAAATACAAATAATTAGGAACACTGACGATGTTGGCATTTCTTCTCCAGGAGTCTGCTGTCCTCTTAGTGTTATGATCTCAGAATAGATTTTTTTTAAATGATCCAGTTCCAGTGATTAAATTGAAAACTCATGACAAAAAAAAAAATTGAGCAGTTGGGAAAATTGATTTGTGAAATGACTTTTTTTCCCCTTTTGGAAACATTTTGAGTTCTGAGTTATCAATCAAATTATGTGCAGCCTTTAAGGTAGTGAAATCACTGGACCATCCTAAACTGCATGAGATGGATGCAGCTGAGCCCTGGCCTACGGAGACTTTCTAACTGGCTGAATTAACTGCAAACTAGCTCATCAGAGGAGCCTTCAGATCCAAGGGAAAGGCTGGATGTTGATCCAGCGCCTTCCCCCGCAAACAGAATCATAATGTGTGGAAGCCAGGAACTTGCTCTCTTCCCTTAAGGTCAGAGGCATAGCGACTTATAGGAGCCTTTGGATTCTGAGGCACTGGGAGATGCAGGGCCGACTAGAATTTTGGCTAGCAAAGACAACGAACACATAATTAAATACGCCTCGGCAACTGTGCTCTCACTGCACAGGAGGAAACGCAGGACTCCTTTGTCCTGACAGTGGAACGTCAGGGAAGCACAGCACACGGGTCTTCCTGCTGTGCCTTTAAGTCCCTTTCACCGCTCATGGACTTCAGCAAGGCCACCATCTTTCAAAGTGGAGCCTGCAGGCTGGAGGATCATGCCTCAGAGACGCACAAGGCCTTCGGAGCTCTGCCTCGCCTTGTTCAGGCTGACGACTGGCTGGCTCTTGGGTTCTTCTCACACATTTGTTTGCTGGTTGCTTCGGTGAGTTTTTTTTTTTTTTCCTTTCTTTGCAAAAGCGAATCGCCAAGGACAAAAACCACTATATACAATTCTACGCACACCACAGACAAAATGGGAAAAAATGGGGCTGAAGTTTAGAAAATATTTAAGTATGTGCTTTCCACAGTCTCCGGAGCCGAGGGAAGAAAGGATGGAGTAAAAATGATGGCTCTAGAATCTCTTTTAAATGGGTTACTGGAAGTAGACACCCCACCCAGGGCAGATAAAGGAAAGGGAAAGTGGAGCAAAAGCAGCAGATAAAGGTCTATCCTGAGCTCTCTCTCCAGGCTGGCAGACTTGTAGCTGAGCTGAGGAGAAAGAGGGCCCTTTGTCTTGCTGTCTGAGCAGGGCCACAAAGTCACCAGCAAACACACAAGGTCACCACAGGTTCCATATGACCACTGGATAAAAAAGCCCAGGTGAGGGTTTGGGGATTTGGCTCAGTGGTAGCGTGCTCACTAGGCAAGCCCAAGGCCCTGGGATTGGTTTCTCAGCTCTGAGGGACAAAATAGAGCCCAGATGAGCATCGGCAACTGCACTCAGCCGCTGTGGGTACAGCAGGAACATAATGTCACTGAATGAGACAGTCAGACTTTATTTTTTAGCCACTGGGCCTTACAAGAATCATTGCTATCCTCTCAGGGTTCCCACACCTTTCTTGGGCCTCCAAAGCCATGCCCATCTGTCTTCTGGCTCACCTGTCATTTGCTCAGGCTGAGTCTAGTCCAAGATTGGCAAAAAGGAACTGAGAAGCAGCTATCCAGCCCTGGGAGTTTCCTCTATGAGCACCATTGCTAGCCGAGTTCACCCTGGCTCCTCTCTTGCTATCCCAGGAGCCTGGCAACCTCCTGGGAAGTCTTTAATCCACCTCAGGCGGCCAGGAGCTAGCTGACTCCTATCAAAGTAGAGCAATTACCCTATGGGAAAAAGAATCAGAAACATTACACCCCAGCATGCGTAGAACCTCTGGTTCCCCCCAAAAGAATAGAAATCCAACATCCCACTTACCAACCCTCCTCCATTGCGCCAGGAATTGATTTTGCTCCCTGTGGGAGCCTGTTTTGGGATTCCTCGTGGCTTTACCCAGCATATTCGCATAGAGGATGATTAGGACCATAGGCCTGAGTGCAGGTGTCTGAGATGGTCTGCACTTGGCTGTTCTGGGGGAGGAGGTCTTTTGCTCCACCCCTTGGCGTCTCTGTAAATACCCTGGGGCAGAGACAGTTGGAAAAGGTTCCAGGCCCTCTTGGGGCTATCCTTATTTTCTGTTTATCTCCGCAAGATTCTCCACAATAAATCCTTCTATCTAATATTTCCTGCTGCTCACACTCAAGAAAACTCTGGGGAGCTGTGGGGTTGGTGGGTAAATGCCCCACAGCTCCCCAAAGATTTATGCCCTACAGAATGTAATACAAGTGCCAGACTCAAACACAGTCCAGAGAGAACCAAGCCGTGCTTTGTCTCAAAACCTGTTACCAAGAGAGAAGGCTGCTCTGTCAAGGACAGGGACAGGAAAGGAATTTATACCATCTTCCCTCCAGCTGCTGACACCGCTGAAGATTCACAGCTTTTGAATGTGTGCATTTTATCCATGCATCCAGCCCTCCAGGCCACTAGCACCAAGCGGGCACTCCCTACAGGCCAAAAATCATGCTCACTCTTAGAAAGAAGTGGAAGATGCATATCCCTCCAACAATAGTTCAGAATACAGAGCAGGCGGATGGTGACTCTTCTCCCAAGACTGCATATCCATGTCTTAATGTCCCGAATCTGGAATGTCGCCTTATATGAAAAAGGCAGGATGAAGCTAAGGGTTTGGGGGGAGAAGCCCACACTAGGCCCTCTAGGAGGGCCCTAAATACAGTCCCGAGCCGACTGTTCAGGGGTGCAGGGAAGACAGCATGGGAGGAGAAGAGGCGGTGTGACCATGCGGCAGAGACTGGAGTGAGGCAACCATAAGACAGGGAATTTCAGAATCCACCAAAGGCTATGAGGGACAAGAACAAGCCTCTGGAGGAAGTGCGGCCCTGCTGCAACCCTGATTTCAGAGCCCTGGCCTGCAGCACTCAGAGGACAAAGCTGTTTTAAGCCTTCAGGTTTGTGGTAATTACAGTAGCCACATTAAACTACTATGCTACTTAATAAAGGAAGTCTCACACTGGCATTTATGGGGTCCTCGGGGACAGCATCAGGGATCTTCTCAGGAAGAGCCTGAGATTCTCTCCTGAAAGCAGACAGAGGGAGTTTAGGGCCGGCCATGATGGGTCAAATTAATCTTCCACATTGTGCTGGACTCTAGAGGCCAACGAGCCGCTCCCTTCCTTGCCCAGGGACAGGATCCCTCTAATGTGGCTGCTGACTAAACAATCTGTCTCCAGCACTATCCATATTCTCGTCAGACCCAGCAGTCTCCCTTTTATGCTATAGAGGCTCAGGTGGCAGGAACCAGTGTTGACAATGGATAGTCTTCAGAGTGATTCTAGGTAAATCTCCCCTGAGGCTGTCCCATTGCAAGGCCACCTGTCTTTTCAAGGACAGCTGGCCCAGCCCAGGTTCTAGGTGGAGAAAGCAGTTTCTTCAGGCCCCAGGTTTGGCCCTCTGAAGGGTTTTGGTCCTCTCCTGTGGCACTAGTTGAAGATGATGCAAGGCTGTTGATTCTTGACTTGTTGATGGCTACACACTGAGGTATGCCAGAGTTCTATTACTATAACAAATACCCCACAAATGATCAATTTATAAAGAGAAAAGGGCTGCTCTGGTTCATGGTTTCAGAAGTTTCAGACCTGCTGGCCCTGTTGGTTTGGGCCTGTGTCTACACATGTCAGAAGTATTTAGTAAAACAAACCACTCAATACAGGACAGACATTTTAAAAGTGTGAGAGAGAAGAGGCCAGGGTCCTACCATCTTCAATAACACACTTCCAGTGACCCAAAGATCTCCAACTGTGCTTTACTTCTTAAGTTTTCTGCATCTGTCACTTGTACTTGGTAAGGACCAAGCCTTAACCACACTGGGACACATATCTAAACCATATAGTACTCCATTCAGCCAATGTGAGATCCCCACTGGGGAGTGGAATATCCATTGCTATGCATAATACTTGGTAGGTATATACCACAGCACCAAGACCAGGACAAGCTACTGCACAAACCAATCATAACTTTGGTCTCTAAAGTGGGGGAAGGTGAAGAGTCTATTTTGGACACCAGCATCCTGCTGAGCTCTTGAAAACCACAGAATCGATCACTCAGTACAGAACAAGGCATAGGGAAGGGCCAGAGGGAGAGAGACTGAAGCAAGGGGTCCTGAGGCTAGCTCCTGGTCAGCAAGGAATGCAGGAGGAATCTTTAGTACAGAGAGATGGACTCACATCTCTCCCTAGCTTTTACTCTGTGCTATCTGGGACTCATGCACAATGTTTAAATAATTAAATCTATACTACTCACCAAAAGTATGTGCTGTGTGAAGGTATCCAGCTCAATGCACCTTATTACAAAGCAGCCAACGTACCTGGGAGAATCCACACTTGGGATTTTGCATTGGGATCACACTCTGGCAAGCTGTTTGCCCTGTGAGTCCTGGCATGTTAATATGCATCGTGTGTGTCCTCTGGCTGCCAGTCCCCCAGCCTCTCTTTGTACCCCATTTCAGCTCCTGCAGAGATTTCTGCTTAGCTTTGAGGTGTCCCCAGGGACTCCCAAGGATTTCACAGAGGCCACATAGCCTATACTTTAAGACAGTTCTTCCCACACAGACTCTCTAAGCTTTGTGAAAATCAAACCAACTGCTTTTATGTTTTGCAATAACAGATAAGCACAGGGAAACTTGGTTTCATTTATATAAATTCCAGTTCAATTTCTGTCTGAGCATCAGAGGCCCCCTGTGGAATAGATGGATCTCCTCCTCCAGGGGAGAGCTTTATCCAATGCTGCTGGAGATGCCATGGCCAACTTGGGAAACTATCCTGTTCCTCCTAGGACCCATGTTTAGAACCAAGGGAAGTAAAATATGGAAAGGGAGAATGAACTGCCAGCTTGTAGCCACGGGTGGGCATGGGGATGAAAACCAGAGCAGGAGTGGGACATGGGTCAGGTAGGCTGCTCAGAAGAGAAGCTCTGGGCAGTGAGAGCCTGGCCGAAGATGCCAGGTGGGTCGGCCAACATACCTGGAGCACCTAATAAAAAGCCATGAGTCTCTCTCCTTATTTTGTTCACAAATCTATATATAAATCTGCATATATATTACTTAGATTCATTACTCAATTTTTGTGTAGCATCAGATGACCTTTACCCTCTTTTCTTCCAAAATTTCATTTAGAAAATATCCATCTTACAGAAATATCAGTCTTACAGAAAAGCAAAAACAAACAGGCTTGGGAAAGCCCATCTATATCTAGAACATGTTTGTCACTTAATTTCAACATACTGAAATCTACATCTTTCCCTCCTACCCTCCCTCTCTAAAGGTTTGACTACATGATTTGAAAGAAAGCTACAGACCCCAGGTCGTTTCTCTAGCAAAGGCACGCCTACTGTTCTAAATTTCTGAAAACTTTATTTTATTACCAAAAGTATATTTCAGCAAACAACTCAGTTACAGACTTCGTATTTGATGTGTCGTGTTCCTCTGTCCACAGAGAATCGCCTACTTTTTGCACAATACAATTTGAAACAACACTGAATCTTTGTAGACACGTGGAATAGTAGAAGCTCTACTGGGTGGAATATTTCCAAACATCAAAGTGTCAGTTATTCAGGGATGCAGTAGTGCAGGGAAGAGGAATGTTTATCCCTCCCCCAAGAGGAAGTCTGGAGCCGTGAAGGGTGTGGTCTGGGCGGGGGTGGGTGGGTAGGTCAGAGAAAGGTCAGAATCCAGTCTATGTCTCCAAGTGTGATACTGTGAAAACAGACACAGTACATAGACAGCCCGAGAGAAGCAACTTTCTGCCCCAGTATGAAGACCAGAGACGTGAAAATGGACACAGAAGGCCAAGCACAGACACTACAGAGGGAAGCGGTATGACTGAGGGTCACAGCAGGCAGCAGTCCTGGGACACTTACCCTGGCCCTGGGAATGAAAGCCCAAGGGAGTATTTCTGCTCTTGCTAGACTCCCAAGTCTACCTTCACTGAAAAGGAGCAGATGAAGCTATCTTGTTACTATAAGGAAGTGTGTGAGATTGAATAACTTTATAAAAAAAAAAAAAAGAGGTCTGCTTGGCCCTTGATTCTGGTCAAGGGTGGAAAGCTGTATTTAGTGATGTCCTCCTTGCTGGCATAATTCCAGTGTTGACCCTCAGAACATCTTACGGGCCTGAGACAGTTTCTCAGCACCACTCGAGCTGAGTCCTCTCTGTCCCTTCACAAGAAAACTAAAGGAAGGCTATCTTCCTAACCCAAAGGAACCCCAAACCTCCTTATTCCAGTAGCCAAACCCAAGCAAACGCCCCAGGACGGCCAGTTGAGGGGAAAGACTGCAGCCGAGGAAGCCGGGAGAACAATGACCCTGAAAAGCAGAGCCATGAGCACGTTTCCCATCACCACAGAAACCCCACCCTGGCCTAAGCCACCACCTTCCCCTCTAAGTGGTCGGTGAAAGGAGAGACACTCACTAGCCTTGGCCTGTGGGGCCAAGTGCTCCACAGTGCTCCGAATGCTCCCTGTAAATGTCACATCACTGACCTTAACAGATCACTCTCCATATCGACTGATTTCATGTCATAGATTTCAACGGACCTCGGTTCAAAAGTATCTGGAAGAACGTATGTCTGTACTGAACAAGTACAGTTTTTCCTCCCTATTTTTCCCTGAACAATCACACACAAGGGCTGCTACAAGGCATAGCCTTCGTATTGCAGTAGGAATTATAAACAATGTAGAAACGGCTCCAAGTATAGGTGAGGGTGCCTGGCGGGTATGGGCAAACCCAACAGCACTTTATACAAAGGACTCGAGCATCTATGCATTTGGTGTTGCAGTGTCCTGGACCCACCCCTACTCAGAACCAAGGGACCACTCTACTACACACTGAGGACTTAACACAGGAGAAACTTGTTTGCAAGGTAGGAGCAGGTGTGGCTTCTCCTGAGAACTGTCTTGGGCGCATGGATAGCTTTCTTCTCAACATGTTCTCACATGATCTACTCTATACATGCACAGCTCTAATATCCCTTCCTCTACTTGAAAGGACACCAGTCATAATGGATGCATGGCGACCATAATAGCAGCCTTATGGCCTCATTTAGCATTGTTTCCGAACATAGGTACACGGAAGCTAAGACCTCAGTGTTTGAATTGGTAAATACAGGATTTAATTTATAGTCACTTCCTTAGGCTTTTCCTGACCACCCCCTTTCCCTCTTGCCCTGGCACTTGATTCTTGCTAGGAAGAAATGTAGAACTCAGGTTTCAGAATATGCATGCCAGCTCATACCCACCACCCGCTGTGCATGAAATAGGAACAGCAGCCAGACCAGGCAGCCATCTATGTCCTCCCTCTAGAGCCTTTCCACTTGAAGCGCCGGGCTTCACTAGGCCAGGTTTTCTCTCCCTCCTCCATTTAATTAAGGAAAGAGGCACACGAGTGCTTTCTCAAGTTTAATGACTGCTCTTACTTAGCACCATCCAGCAGACGACTTCTTAAATTGAAGACCAGAAAGCACTCAATTTTCTGGATATTTACTGTCACATCTACAACAACACAGCTGCCACTGAGCATGTGATTCCCAAGGCTCCTGCTGAGATGGGAGGTGATGCCTGTCTCACCGCACTGAGCCCTCCAAATGAATCTAACAGCTGCCTGCCACTCTCCAGGGCTGGCAAGACTGTGGCCATTAGCCCAGGCGCTGCACTCTAGCGTGGTCTGACTGTCCACACAGCACGGTGTGTAGCCACTGCCAAGGGAGGCTGGCAAAGAGCATCAGATCCTCAGGTGAGGAAAATCTCCTTCTAATGAAAAACTCACCGGGAAACATGGCCCTCCCTGCTTTGGTCCTGTCCTCAAGAGTGGTAAAATGTTTCCTTGCAGGAAATGTCCCAGTGTGGGACTACAAAACATGGGGAATCCATGTCTCGTCTCAGCAAGAGACTTTGGATAGAAAAGAAAAACTGGGTTTATAAATTCCCCTAGGTATCTGCATGAGAAACTCAGGCTTTGTTCCTGGATTTCTGCTTGGCTGAATTGAAATGATTGCCGCTATCTCTGGTGGAGGAGACATACCCTAGTGTCACATCCTTTACAGGGATGTTCAGCTGTCCCCTTTCTCTCCCCTCTGCAGCTTGGAGCATTTTCTCCAACAACTGAGAATGATTGAAAAGCCCAGAATTCTAGGCAGTAGCCACAGGTTTGGGAGGAGGGACAATACATTGCAGATATTCTGCGTAGAATTCTCTTGGGGCTTCCCTCACGTAACTGTCATGGCCCTAGGAGACAGAGGCCCATTGCAGATCTACCCCAGGTACCATATTTACTTCCACCGAGGTTCTCATCAAGCAGGATGCTCCAACCTTTGCAACATTCTGTTTCTGTCTAAAAGCCCCTCTTTATTCCCTTATGTCGTTGTTGACAGCCCTTAAAAAAAGAACTGTGTGTCATGCATCAACTCCTCTCCCAAATATGGGACATTTAATCCTTCTAACTACACCAGAGTTTTCAGCCTTTGTCTCCAGCTCTGACCCCACACAGTTCCTCAAGGCTTTCCCCAGTCTCCCTAACTTACACCCTCATCCGTCCCCCTCTTGGAATCCTCTGTGAGACAGTTTCCATTTCCTAGAGGGACAATGATCTCCTGCCTTTGGGACTTTGATCTCAACACTTTCTCCCCCTGGTGGCTCTCACTGGGTACGCTCTTTGACCAGCTACTACCTGTCTGTCAGAATTCTGCTTAGATGTCACCTCACAGGAAAATTCCTAGATGTCTCCAGACAGACTGGGCTGCCCTGTTGGGGGTTCCCCGCTCTTTCATGCTCCTCTACCGGGGTCCTTGTCACACAGTTCTGCCATCATCTGCTCCCTCATCTGCTCTGTGAATTCCTCGAAGGCAGGATCTCTGTGTCCCCTAGGCCTGGCTCACAGCTCCCAGTGACAAATGTGAGCGGAGCCGGCCGTGGTAATGGATGAATCACCTGCCACCCACCTGCCCCTCCAGCTGTCTCGTGACCATTTTGCCTGTTCACTACACCCATCAAATTTGTCGGAAGACTGTACCCTGCTATTTCTGGCCAAGGGCCTGAGGTGATGACCCTGCTTTCCCTCAGTTTGTTTCAAAGATACTGATTTGACTTGGCTCCCAGGCTGTTGAACATAAGAAGTTTCTGTAAGAGACTGAATAAACACAGTGCTCCATTCCCAGCCCCCAGCAGGCATGTGCTCATGGCCCTCCAGGTCTGGAGCATTCACAAGCAGGCTTCTCCTAAGGTATTCTGGATATCTACTATGTTAAGAGTTTACCTGCTTGTTTGGTTCAATCTTAACCTCCAAGCTCCTGTGTTTTTACACCTTAGCTGCATAGACACTCCAAGCAGATGCTAGAAGGAGCAAGACACAGGTGCATGGTAAGAGTGGACTCAAAAGGCAATGTGTCAGCTGCTGTTTTTAAAAATGGAATTCAGACAAGAGACTAATTTCCTACTATACTACAAGTCCCCAGAAATCTGAAAGAAAGAAAAAAAACTCAAAAAGGAGGGAAAATAAACTCTGGGATGCATTTAGATGAAACTGGTTCTTAAACATTTAAGATGGTTTCACGCAAAGTGAACATTATAAGGCCATTTTTAAAATCTATTGCACTGGCAAAGATCACAGATCTGGATTCCACATTTTGCTAGTGAGAGTGTGAGGACAGATGCTCATGTGCCTCAGGCAGGAGAAATTGGCATGCCCAGGCTAGAACACAGAGCAGCAATATGGGTCTGAACTGGAGACACCAGTAGAAGTTTCCCTTCTAGGAATCTGCCCAGCCCCAACACACACAGACACACACACGTCTGCCAGTATGGTACAGCAGAAGCATGGAGAGTTTAAATGTCCATCAGGACTATCGGGACTAAGGAAACCAGAGCATATGTGTGCAAACAGAGTGTTCACTACAGCAAAATCAAAGAAGAAACTGTTCCTACTCACTGGACATTCTCTGGGGTGTGTTTATATCTGTATGGACATAGATATCTAGGAGATGAGTCATTGTCACTTTGTCATCCACTGGTCATGAAGATATTTGATGGGAAAGGCAGACCACATGGGATCAAGGTTGGCTGTCTTGGTACAAATGCCAGGCATGGCATCCCATGATGCTGTCAACTCAATTGTCGATGGATCTTCATTTCACAGCCTCCCTCAGGGACTGCCTGTGTGTGGCTCTGTCA
The DNA here is from genome assembly GCF_004664715.2 of Peromyscus leucopus. Lineage (NCBI taxonomy): Eukaryota > Metazoa > Chordata > Mammalia > Rodentia > Cricetidae > Peromyscus > Peromyscus leucopus. The sequence goes on from NC_051069.1 coordinate 86,646,066, forward strand.
GCTGGAACTGGCTATGCCCAGTCATTCACTTCAGACTGAGGTTTCTCTCTTAAGTGGACATGTCCCTAGATACACTCATTTGCCTATTTCCCAGAAGCCCCCTCCCAATGCGAATGAGCACACCTTTAATCCCAGCACTTAGGAGGCAGAGGCAGGGGGATTTCTGTGAGTTTGAGGCCAGCCTGGTTTACAAAACAAGTTCCAGGACAACTAGAGCTATTACACAGAAAAACCTTGTCTCAAAAAACAAAAAAAAATAGTCAATAATAAAATAAAATAAAGCATTTTTCCATTATCTGGCCCCAAGTCTTTATTATTATTATTATCATTATTATTATTATTATTTTATTATTATTATTAATTATTTACATCCTGATTGCAGTTTCCCCTTCTTCCTCTCCTCCCAGTTCCTCTCCCCACCTCCCCTCTGCTCTCCCCCTATCTACTCCTCCTCCATTACACTTCAGAAAAGGGCAGGCCTCCTGTGGATATCAACCAAACATGGCATATCAACTTGTAGTAAGACCAGTTGCAGTAAGACACCTCCCCTTGTATTAAGGCTGGAAAAGGCAGCCCGGTATGAGGGAAGTGTCCCAAAAGCTGGCAGAAGAGTCAGACAGCCCCCGCTCCCACTGTTAGGTGTCCCACAATAAGACCAAGCTATACACTGTAATATATATGCAGACTGCCTAGGATAGTCCCATGCCTGCTTCTTCTTGTTTGTCAGTACAGTCTCTGTGAGCTCCTAAGAGTCCAGGTTAGTTGATTCTGTGGGTTTTCTTGTGGCATTCGCGACTCCTCTGACTCCTCCAATCTTTCCACTCTCTCTTTTATAGGATTCCCCGAGGTCTGCCTAATATTTGACTGTAGTTCTGCATCTGTTTCCACTGGTGGCTAGGTGAAGCCTCTCTGATGAAAATCAGGCTAGACAACAAGTTATGAGTACAGCAAAATATCATTAGGAATCATTACATTGACATTTTTTTGCCAGTCATGTTTGGTTCTATCCTCGGTCTCTGGGCTGTCCATCCTCTGGGTCCTGGTACTCCAGGCAGTGCCAGGGGTGGGCTCCCTCTTATGGCATGGGTCTCAGGCTGGACCAGTCATTAGTTGGCCATTCCCACAATTTCAGCATCCCTTTACCCCAGCACATCTTGCAGGCAGGACAAATTGTAGATCAAAGGTTATATGGCTGGTTTGGTGTCCCAGTCCCTCCATTGGAAGACTTGCTTGGTTATAGGAGGTGGCTGGTTTGGCTCTGTATCCTTATTGCTAGTAGTCTCAGCTAGTCTCACCCTTGTAGATTTCTGAGAGTTTCCATTGCACTAGATTTCTACCTCACCCCAAAATGCCCCTCTTTTCCAGTCGTCTCTTCCAGTACTCTCCCCATCCACCCCCCAACACACCTGATACCTCCTATTCCTATCCCCATCTGCCCCCAGTCCCACTGCAAAATCTATTCTATTTCCCCTCCCAGGGAGATCCAAGCATCCCTGCCTTGAGCACTCCTTGATACCTAGGCTTCTCTGGCTCTGTAGATTGCAGCATGGTTCTCCTTTACTTTACAGCTAATATCTACTTATAAGTGAGTACATACCATGTTTGTCTTTCTGGATTTGGGTTACTTCACTCAGGATGATTTTTTTTCTAGTTCCATCCATTTGCCTGTAAATTTCATGATATCATCGTTTTTAACAGCTGAGTAATACCCCATTGTATAAATATACCACATTTTCTTTATCCAGTCTTTGGCTGGGGGACATCTAGGTTGTTTCCACTTTCTGACTATTATGAATAAGCTGCTATAGTTAAGTGCCCTTGTGGTATCCTCTGGGTATTTGTCCAAGAGTGGCATAGATGGGTCTTGAGGTAGATCAGTTTCCAATTCTCTGAGGAACCACTATGTTTTTTCCAGAGTCTGGCCCCAAGTCTTGTGCCTTCAGTCTCATTCACAATCTCAGTGCATCCTTCTGCCACATGCCACTGTCCCCATCCCTTCCTTCTGCTCTACCAGATCACAGCCTCTTTCTAGCTCTTCCTTCCTCCTGCTCCAGCCACTCTACACATTGCTACCAGAGATGTCCCTAATGCACCACACCAACTAAATAAAACCTCCTCAGAAATTCTCTCAGTGGATCCACATGCCCTTGAAACTAAAGTGAGCTGACTTATGTCTTTCCAGGCACCTTGCAATGAAATTTCCTACCATCTACCCAGCATAGACACAAATATGTTTGTGCCTGCACACCACACACACACACACACACACACACACACACACACACACACACACACACCTCATCTCTGTAATAGTGCTTATTGAGGCCTTGATGCTAGGCACTGTTCTTAGCCAGGGATTCAGTAGTGAACAGAATGGACAAACTCCCCTCTCAGAATGTCCAAGGGGTGCAATTAAAACTAAACCACCACAAAGGTAAACATGACAATTTCAGGTTTGGTGAATGCTATAATAAAATTGTAGACCTACATTGTACAGTAGAAATGAGGGGAAGCCTGGGGGAGATATCCCTTAGGTTTGCATGCAATAGAGAAGGCTTCTCTGTAATGGTGACTATGAGCTCACCACATGGGAACCACTAACCATGTCAAGTGTCTCAAATGCCACTGCTTTGTGGTCACTTGACATTTATTTGGTCTGGAGCTCTCCCTCTCCTTCTTCTGCTCTCTAATCTCCACTAATCCTCCAAGATTCAAGACTCCAAGATCTGTGCCAGGAGGTCCTTCTTAATCCAAATAGACTGGGCACCTGTCCACCACTTCATTCAGCCACTCTGCATCCTTCTATCACAGGCTTGGCCCCCGTTGCAGAATTTTCTATCCACCTTGCATTCACCCACATAGGTGGGGGCTGCTCCAGGACCAAGTCGTCTGCAAAGCTGAAAGCCCTAGCCAGAAGACTCTGTCCTGTCCACTGTAAAAGCTGGAGCCACAGGGTAGCAAGATGGGAAAGAAATAGGTGTGCATTTGGTGGTGCTACTTCCACCAGCTCATTTGAATGGCTAAAAGGAAAATTTCACTCGATAAACTTGTGGCCTAAAGATGCTTGAAAGATAAGTATCTTTTGAAATGTAGAAACACATCCCCACACTTCCACCCTGGATTTGAAAAAAATCAAAGCCCTTCTTTCATGTTAGTTTAAAGGACTTCTGAGCTTTTCTCCTTGCTGTGTGTCTAAGTAGATGCTCCCCATAAAGACATAGTGGATGATGGAAAGCCCTCATAGCAGCATGGTAAATATGTGCCACTACAACCAGAGCACTATCTGAGGCTGAAGACTGATTCTTAGGCAACTACACACAAAATCACCATGTCAAAACTCTTCCACAAGCCCATATGAGCAGCATTGTGCTACAAATATAGCCCTGAGCTTGGAATTAGGTGAGACCTGGATAGGAGAGCTTCAGTACACCCAAAATTCCAGATTTGTTACCACCCATTTGGATATGAGTTCTAGGAACCCAATTCAGCTGATACCAGAAGGACTTGATAGGTTCACAAAATTGGAAAGTCCAGAAGTGTGTGTACCCACAGACCTGAGCTGACACTGGAGCTGATTCAGGCCAGCTGGGACTCTGGTATACATCACCGGCTCTGCCTGGTTCCATGCGGCCCTGGTTTTCACCAGGTCTCTTTATGTAAGTCAACCTCAGGATTCCAAGACTCCCATCTAACACCCAGAACCTCAACAGTCCTCATCCCCAAGATATTCAGTACCCAAGACCACTCTGGCTAGACTGGGTCATATCAGAAACTCCACCACAGTAAGGTTGAGTTGGTTTGAGCCTACCACATGGCTTGAGAGTATGGATCTGCTCTTCAAAGAAAATCCTATCACTGTGAAATTATAAGAGGAAACTAGGAACTAGACCCCAAAAGCAAGGAGTGGTCACTGTGCTGGACAAGTCACTGCACGTCCCTGGGTCTCAATTTTTATATTCTATAATTCAGGAAATTGGCTTAGCCTAGGTATTTTCTAGAATTTCTAAAAAAATTTACTCCATCAGTAATATAAACTGAAACAATTGTTTTAGGAAAGTTTTAGTGAGTCGGACCTGATGCTTTACCAGGGGGAACTGGTGTTTCATGTATGAGGTAGTGAGATATGAGGAGGAGAAACTGGGCCCTCCAACCTTACTTCCCATAGAGCCAAACCAGCCTGGGACTGACTGAAAGGTGAGGGTGTACGACTCCCTCCCTTCTGCTGCCCATGGCATCCTATGAATTTGTCTCTACAGAATGCCTCTGGTCTTACCATGCTGTTTCTTGGGTGGGAATGATTTTGTTTCCATGAGACATTTGAAAATGTCTAGAGACATGTTTCACCGACATGATTCAGGAACAAAAAGTAGATGCTATCGACATCTAGCAAGTAGAAGGCAAGGGAGCTACCAAATGTCCTAAAGGACACAGTAGAGACCTACGGCAAGAGTGCACAGCAAGGTCCCAAATGTCAACAGAGTTAAAGAAAAGACCCCAGTGCCAGAGGAACACTTACTTCCCCAGGCCTTCATTCTGCAGAGCTGAGGACCAGGACATTGATTTATACAGAATCACAACCAAGCAACATCACTGTGGCTGCAATATGGAAAATGGCCTAGTGAAGGGCAGGAGAGGAGGTTGGGCTATTTGTCAAGGTCTGGGTGAGATCAGGGCTGTCTTCTCAGGTGTGACCTATATACTCACACAGGGACCCACACTTAGGAATACCTGCTCTTGGCGTATTGCCCTTGGAATTCTTAATACTCATTGAATCAGGGCCACTCATTTTTACCTTGTCTCTGGACCTTGAGAATTATGTAGCCCAAGAGGGATTTGAATCAAGGCAGTGACAATGAGAACAATGCCTGTCCCTTTCTCATGAAAGCATGGCCCAATCTTCCAGGTCTCCAGAGTCCTGATCACCAACCTATTTGGGAATAGGACCTGGACATGTAGGAAGCTGATTGGTGAATGTCTAGTACAATCAATGTTGGATTGAGTAAAAGGTCCAGAGGCCAGAGAAAGCCATGGCCTTCCTCTAGCCAGCCAGGGAAGATGTTCTCAACCAAGAAGGGTTGGTTCTTGCCCACATGGCATGCTTTGGGAGAAAAAAAGAGACACGGTGAGCAATGAGAAAACATTTAGAATTTTAAGATAGAAATGAAAGCACATTATTCCCAAAAGCCATAGGCTAAACGCTGGGCAGCTTCTTGAAGGCAGGTTCGAGGCCAGGACTCAGAAGGATGACCAAGCGGGGATGGTCATTCTGAGTATATAGCCCAGCCAAAAGCAGAAGTACTCACCCACCTCACCACTTTTAGCTCTGTGGCTGAGTGCGATGAACCCCTTTCAGTCCATTTCTACCAAAAGAAAACCCAATAGCACCACCAGCAAGATAAGCTGCGTGAGTCAAAGGGCAGGTACTTGTGACATCCTTAGCTCAGTGTTACTGAAGCTTCCTATACCTCAAATCCACTCAAGCACACATGATAGAGACATGTCACAGTGTGTCTGAAGGATCGAAGCAGATGGTTCACGGAACAAAGCTCACACATGCTTATCCCTGTTGCTTACCATTGCCTGGACTCCATAACTCAGAACCATTTGTCCCGATACCCACTGTCCTGATGAAGCTGCTGCCATTAGGAGTGTCAGAGGCAGCACAGGCTCTGTCCACAGCAAGAACTGCTTCCCACACCAAAGGCCCTGGAAGGATCGATGTCTCTCCATCTATACCTCCCACAAGGATTCTTAGGTTTCCTCAATAGCCCCCTGGATGATGCCCAAAGGAACCTTCAAATCCATACCTATAGCCTCTTCTTTACCCTGCAGCCCACACTCTTAACACTGTGGAGCTGGAGCATGTGGTAGCTTTCATGGAATTGTGGTGGGTTAAGGAGACATTTTCTTCACATAACTGAATGCAAATGTACAGGTTCTCTCAAGGCTTCTGTTCCTAGGAGAAAATGATCCAGGAGGCATGAGCTCTCCTTCTCCCTCCCCACCCCCATAGAGACCAGCTTGGACCACTGGCCATTCTTGTACTTTAGGACATGGATCATCTTGAATCTATTTCTGAAACTTTGTGCTAAATAGTGTGAAATAAACTGCCCTCTAGCAGCTGCTGAGGTCATTTAATAGAGAAAACATTCTTTCAAACATTTTCAAATATTCTTCACTGAGAAACTAGGTAGAGATCTAAATCACCAGAAATAAGGTGACAGAGATAGACAGGAGCTGCCTCTGAGGCTCCCTCTTGCTGTTCTTCAAAGGGTTCTGCCTAGCTTTGGAAGACGAATTGGAAAGCGCACTGGTGATGTCATCACTGACATAATTTCAACAACAGCTGCCATTTTGAGCACTCGCTATTTGACAAGCAATCATTCACATCCAAAGTGTCCACGCTAACCAGGCATGGCAGCACAGGCTTGTAGTCCAAGCACTTGGAATGCTGAGAGAAGAGGGACAAAGACTGAGAGGATGGCTCAGTGGATAAAGCAATTGTCATGGAAGTGTGAGGATGAGAGTTGGGATCCCCAGGACCCACAGCACTTACGAGGCAGGGGTGGGGGTCCCTGAAGCAAGCTGGCTGCCTAGACCACCTGACTCTGTGATCTCTAGGTTCAAATGAGAGGCTCTGCTTCAGCAAATCAAGTGAAACATCATCAAGGAAGATGCCTACCACAACCTCTGACTTCCACATGCATGCACATGTATACCACATTGATGTGTATATGTGCCCATGAACATGCAAACACTCATACATGCATGCAACATACATGCAAAACAACAAAACAATAAAACAAAACCAAAAACCTGCCCTGCTTATATGTGATTCTTTTAGAATAGTTCCATAGTCTACTGAAGCAGAAAGGCCAGGTTGTAGAGAGACAGCCTGGGTAAGGGGCCTGCCCTGTCCTCAGTACCTATGGCTTCGGAGGCTGAGCCCCTGTGTTCATAAAGACAAGTGACTGATGGTGCTTCCCTCCCTCACTACGAAGATATGCAAGGTACCAGCTCTCATGCTTGGGAGAACTGACTGTGTATCTCCTTTTTGGGTGTTCAGCAGCACCAAGTTGGTAGGTTGAAATTAGCCATAGTGAAAATATTTCTACCACAGAAATTGGCCAACCACAAATCAAGGCTGGCTTTTGCAGAATCGGTTGTTAAAAACTGACCAGCCCACCATTGTCCACCTCATACACATGGTGTCTAAGGGAGACAGCATTTTTACATCTCTTTACACAACATGTACGTTAGAGAGCTCAAAAGCTGGGACCTGTCCTCCTGGTTCACATTTTCATCTGAGGAGACGGCTTCCAGAGAGACTGCATCACTCGTCCTTGGCCACACTGGGTACCTGGCTGAAGACGTCAGGTTCCATCCAGTACCACTGCTCTCCTCAGTCTTCTATACTAGCTCCCAGATAGGGTTCTGGGGGCATGCAGAGAGGGCATGCTCTGGAGGAAAGGTGTTGACTTATTTGGTGAGCCCTGGATGGAGAGGCAGGTGTGGCAGCCAGAGAAGCTTTGACCAAGGAATTGTGGTACTCTGGAAGGCCTCTCCAACAGAGACAAGGGAATGGAATGGGTGTGGCCTATGCAAGTGTCTGCACCCAAGCTCAGCCAAACACCACCCTCCATCCCACCCTCACTTCTACAGTTCTCTTGTGTTGGCAAAGTCCTGGGCCCTGAAATAGTCTCTTCCTTGACTTGCATTTCTCCACACTTAAGGATATTAACCTCCTAAAAGCCATGTGCCCATCCTTCTTGGAGTCTCTCAAACAGCTCCAATTATTCCAAACTGCTCCTCCATGTCCCATAACGTGCCATTTGGTTAGAACATGTTTATGAATTAAATAAAATATGACCCAATTATATTGAATGGAAAGTAGTAAAGCTTTTAAAATAAAGCCATCATTTTTATTAGTCATTCTAGTGCCTTTATAGAACATCACTGTCATACTGTTCAGCTTTCCCTATGAGGCAGGTGCCACCCTGCCCATAGGATAAAGAAAACAAGGATCAGTGGGGAGGCTATAGCATATCCCATGCAGGTGGATTCGGCAGGACTCAGACCCATATCTACCTGACACCAAGGTTCCTGTTTCCCACCCAAAGCAACCTCCTCTTTCTCTTCAGAAATTTGCTTCCTGACAAGAGTTCCGGCTACTTTCTTCCACGACACCTGCGAAGAGTCCAGAATGCATGTCTTGTCAAGCCTTCCTCCAGCAAATCGATCTTGAGACTACAAAAGTCCCTTCCAGTATGTGGCACTGCTGAGCAGAGCCAAGGATATCTGCCGCGATGCTCTGCCCAGGTGGAAAGGTAGTCAGTCTCTGTGAATCCTACAGAAGCCGGCTCCCTGGTGCTGTCAGCCCCAAGCAGCTGCCCTGGTGATTTGCTGCAATGGCTGCTGAGATTTGAGGAGGGTTGGAGCAAAGCAGCCTGCCAAGGCCAGGTGTCTCAGGCTTGCTTGTGCAGTCATTTCAGACAAGCAGTCAGATGATGAGGGCTGAGAGATAATGAGCAGATGCCCATAGGCTGCTCTGGTCACCAGGCAGCTGGGTCCCATGAAAAGCCCATGTGTCGGGAATTGGGAGGTGGGATCTCCTCCTGACTACTAATGCTGGATGCCTGACCTTGAGTAAAGCATTTACCCAAGGGCCCAAGGCTCCCCAGCTGCCAAATGGACTAGCAAGACCCACTACATTTGCTTGCTACAGCGGCACTGCTCATGTGATATGGGGCCTTTTGTGACTCAGTTTATCCAGGAAGCATCGCCAGACTGTCCCAAAACAATAAGGTTCTAGTCTCTGAAGTTCTAGAGAATTTACTCACATATTCTGGTTCTAAACAAAATTTTTAAAAAATAGAACACAAAGTAGGGTGGCTAGGGATAGGGGGGGTGGATCTGGGAAGAGAGTTGGTGGGGACTAAATATGATATCAAAATACACTGTAGAAAATTCTCAAAGAATTGCTTTAAAAACAGAAAAAAGCATAATATATGATCATGGGAGAAAACTAGAAAATACACAAAGGAAAATCCATAAAATTATTCATATTCAGCATTCATAAATATGTATTTTAACATTTTATTATCAATGTGTATATAGAAAATTAGATAGCATAGTTTTTGCATTTTTTCTCTTCAAATGTTTTAGAAGAATTTCATGTTTTTACTTTAAGACTATTACATTGTCTGCACAAGCCCATCTATTTAACTCTTCCTCTATTGTTGAACATTTAAAGCTTCCGGTATCTTAAATCATAAAATACATTGCATGGAAATCCTTGTTCATAAAGTTTTTCCTTTTCTACCTCTGATCATTCTCTTAGACAGGTTGATAGAAATAATGAAGTCATCTGCTCAAGGGGCAGCAACAAGTTCAAGTTCTTACAGCATACAGACATGTCACAGTAATGTGCATGTCCATCAGCTGTGCAGGACACGCCAGTCTCCTACAGCCTTCCATCCTCTAATTATTCTCACTCTTAAAAGGCTTGCTATTTTGATTCAGTTAAAAAGAGTCTCACTGCTGCTTCACTCAGTTTTTTAAATTACTTGTCAAGTATTCCACTCATCTTCACAGTGGGTTTAATTCTGCTTCACAAATTGATTTATTTACTTTCCACTATATAAACCCATATCTTCTCTCTAATCTCTTTTGAGGCCAGGCCTGGACCCACAGAGATGAACTATACCAAAATTCCTCCTCTGGCTCATGTGCTAACATTCCAGTACATTCCCATTACTTTTCCACGTCTATCAGCCTGCCTTATTTTTCCTTGGCTGTCTCAGAATCTAAAAGGCTATAATCAGCAGGGCTAGCAGCCAGGACAGGGTCGTGTGATGCCTTACTCATCTTCTTCCCCACAGGAAGGGGGAAAAGAAGAAACTCCTTGGGGGACTCATCTTCAAGGCCTCTCCCCATGGGAGACACACTTCCCTGAGTTAATGAATCTTGGCCACAGCAAGAATGTCCAAATGGGAATTCTTATCAGCAATATCAAGTGGCAGGTGTCTCCTCCCATTTCCCAGATGCCCATGCCAATGTATGAGCCAATTTCCAGTGGGGTTACGTCTTCTGAATCTCCATGTGTCTTTTCCATGCTTGGACTATGGTGTCCCCAAAAGACAGATTTTTCCCCATGGCTGCTACCAATATCAGCAGAGCTGAGGGGAGACTGTGGTATTGTATTCCCCCAAATATTGTGCATGCTAATAAACTTATCTGGGGTCAGAGACAGAGCAGCCACAATATTAAACATAAAGGATAGGCAGTGGTAGCACACGCCTTTAATCCTAGCATTCCAGAGGCAGAAATCCATGTGTTCAAGGATACAGACAGGCATGGTGACTCATCACGCCTTTAATCCCAGAAAGCAAGCCTTTAATCCCAGGGAGTGGTGGTAGAAAGCAGAAAGGTATATAAGGTGTGAGGATCAGAAACGAGCGGCATTTGGCTGGTTAAGCATTTGGCCTGCTTAAGCATTTGACTGGTTAAGCATTCAGGCTTCTAGCAGCAGTTCAGCTGAGACCCATTTGGATGAGGATTCAGAAGCTTCCAGTCTGAGGAAACAAGACCAGCTGAGAAGTTGGCCAGGTGAGGTTAGCTGTGGCTTGTTCTGTCTCTCTGATCTTCCAGTGTTCACCTCAATAACTGGCCTCAGGTTTGATTTTATTAATAAGAACTTTTTAAGATTCATGCTACAGGAGACAAGGAACAAAGGCTCCAAAGGCTTGCCATCTACCTCATTATCCGTAATGCTGGTATTTGGGCCCCTCTCCAGCTCTGGCTGAGAATCATTAAGAGTAAAAGAATTCTTGGTACCCTGGATTCTGCAACATACACGAAGTAGCTTTGTGCACTAAAAGACTGTACATGTGGTCTTGCTGTACCCTTCTAGAATGTTCTAGAATTAACAAAACATCCCTAAAGACCATGGAACTGACTTTTTCTCTTAGACTATTGTTTCCAACATCTCTTTCCACTCAACTTTTGTAGGTTATGACCGGGATTCACATGCAAAAGATAACTCCATTGCTGGTTATCATTAGAAAAACTGTCCAGGAAAGTAAGCTTGTTAGCCACCAGACTTCTTAAGTCTTTTGAAGTAGACATTGTGACTCTTCAAGAGGAGGCTGAGGAAGGTATTTCTCAAATATCTTTGATTTCTTAAACTCTTTCTTTAGGGGCATCTTACAGAACTAAGGCTCAATAGAACATGCCTCTTAACACCCATATCATGCAGCCTATATTTCCACCTTTATACGTCTGAGAAAATGGATTTTAGAAGGAAGAGTGTCTCTAACCATAAGTCCCTAAACCATTTACCTTTCTATCCAAATCCAAATATGAGATCTGGTGCTGAGCTTGTGAGACAATATTGTAAACAAACAGACATGACTATATTCTAATAAAACTTTATTAGACATTGGGACACAGTTGGTTCATGAGCCATTATGGATGACGGTCTTTGCTATAGCTCATTTCAGCCTAGGGAGGAGGAACCTCTAGGCCCTGAGTATAAAGAAGCAAGTCCTGAAAAGGCCCCGTCACCACAGGCTTTCAGAGGACATCTCACTCTTAGATGAAAAGGCCTCACTCACAGATGCCAGTTTAACTGATGGAGAAAGAAGTCCTGTATCTTCCCACTTTTGAAGATCAGAAAGCATGCCCCCATACTCAGTGCTGCTGGGGTACAATCCTAGGAAGTCTACCATCAAAGCCACAAGAGAAGCCATATGATGCCTTATAAGGAATATCGGACAGTGGCCTTGTCTGAACCAGGATGTTTAAACAGGAAGCAGAAGCTACATTCCTATTGGAAGAAAGTGAGACCGAATGTCTACATGCCCTCAATATGGAGTTCTTCTCTCCTGGCCCAACTATAGCAGAATGTACAGGGAATGTGAAGATTGTAAATGATGTGGACCCCAGTGCTGAGGCACATAGACTGTACAGACTTTCAAACTAGCAAAACAGGCAGCCATTGGCTTCATCCCTCCATTTGTAATTGGGGGGGGGGGGGACAATGAATTCCTATAACTTAGAATCAAAGATGGTGTCATCAGTGGGAGGGGTAGCTGAGAAAGGGGTGACTGCAGATGAATCTCATCTAGAGAGCTTCTTGAAGGACACAGAAGCCCTACACCTCCAGCAATTAGCCCCAAGTACCTGCCCCACTGCTGGATGGCCATTGCTTCCTTAGAGTTTCTTCAACAGAACCTATTTGATCATTGGCTTACCCCCAGCCCAGACCAGACCTTTTCATGCTGGTGTGCCCTTGATGTCTTTGAACATTCCTGGTTTCTTTTCCCCATGTTTACCATGAACTATAATTTGTAACTTGGAAATGCACAATACTGACATATTTGTGAGAACAACCATGGTAACCTAAGGTCTGGCGAAGGATTTGGAAGCCATTGCTACAGAGAGGCAGCTGCCTTGGAGGTTCAGATAGGAAGATGCAGAAATTTTGAACTTCCTAGGTCATCTCAGGAATCAAGATACACTCTGGTAACCATGGCACAAGACGTCTGAAATGAAATGCTGCTGAAAAGGCCTTTGTGTGGGTAGACAGCAGGATTTGGGCAGAGCCCCAACAGCACCCATGATAATTATCTAAACTATAAATCAAGTGTTCAAGCCAGAACCAATTGGGTGCCAAGAATTTCACAAAGAACCACAGACAAAAAAAGAAATCTAAATCAAGTCAAAGAGGCCTTTCCATACCCGCTCACCAGGCATTTATAGCAACAATATATAGAAAGCCCTTTGGGGGATGAGAGGACAGGGAAATTACCTTGAGTTTATCATCTGCCTGAGTCATCAAGTGATTAAGAAAGTCATCTAATAATAATGTATCTAACAATGTACTAAAATAAAAACAAGATCATCTTTGGGTTGTGTTTTATAACAATGGGACTAAATAGGATAAGGAAGTCTTTAAAGAAATAAAAAGATGGCATTTGGCAGTCAGGAAAAGTTTTATGGCAACTTTCCCACATTTCTCAGCTGGAGAAAACCTTCAAGAGGGTCCTCTGAGGATATAATCACTGGACAAGAACCTTCTCCCTCATCCATGGTCAGCACCACTAATCAGACATGGAATTCTTTTCAGCTGATCCCAGGAGTGCACTGCTCCAAAAAGGCACAGCTAATTGACCAAAACACGGTGCACAGAGTTAAGACTGCCAGCACTGGAAAGAAACAGACACTGCCAGTCCATCATCCAAGGTCTCATCCAAAAGGTTAAGAAGACAGCCCAGACAAGAGCTCAAGGCCCTGATCTTTTATTGTACAAAAGCTTCTGGTTTTGATTTTAAATGTCCCAAGGCTCCTATGTTGAAAGCTTGATCCCTAGTTCAGAGCATTCAAAGGTAGAGACTTTGGGAGGTGGTTGTATCATCAGAGTTCTGGCATCATAAATATGTCAACTCAGTTAGTATTCATAACTAGATGGGCCACTTGGAGGTGGCAGAAATCTTAGGAGCTGGGACCTAGCTGGAAATAGGTCATTAAAGGATGCCCTTGAAGAATATATTTTGTCCCTAGGCCTACGCTCCACCTGTGCCCTGGCCACCATGAGGATTTGCTGTACCAGACTTTCCACCACAGTGTTCTGCCTTGCCACATGCCCACAACAGTGAGACTAAGGGACAATGAGCTGTAATGTCTGAAACCATTTAACCTGTTCCTCGGGTGTTACATCTAAGGAACACTGACTAATACAACTTGAGGGTGCACAAGACTTTCTAAATATTCTCAAGCTTTATTCACAGTGACTGAAGGGGAGAAATAAAGACAAGCTGTGGAGCCCTGCACAAGAATGCCTTAGTGATGGGCATGGCTGCCAGTGGTTCCTGCAATAAATATCAAACTCTGCTTCCTCTGCAGGTAAAAGTCCAATATCAATTCCTAATTATTTTACATATCAACCACAGATCCCCCCTCATCCCTCCTCTTGCTCCCCCCCCACGCCCCCCCTTATCCCCTCCTCCAACAAGGTAAGTTCTCCCATAGGGGGACCAGCTAAGCCTGGTACATTCAGTTAAGGCAGGACCAAGCCCCTCCCTGCTTTATCAGGGGTGATCAAGGTGTCCAACCATAGGTAATGGGATCCAGAAAGCCAGCTCATGTACAAGGGACAGATCCTGATCACATTGTCAGAGGCCTCTCAAACAGACCCAGCTACACAACTGTCTCCCTTATACAGAGGGTCTAGTCCAGTCCCATGCAGGTTCTACAGCTGTCAGAGTAAAGTTTGTGAGTTCCTTTGAGTTTGGTTCAGTTGTCTCTGTAGATTTCCCCATCATGATCTTGATGCCCCCTTGTTCACATAACCCTTCTTCCCTCTCTTTGACTGGACTCCCAGAGCTCATCCTGGTGCTTCATTGTGGATCTTTGCATCTGCTTCCAACAGTTACTAGATGAAGGCTCTATGATGACACTTAGGGTATTCACCAATCTGATTACCAGGATAGGTCAGTTCAGGTAGCCTCACCACTATTGCTAGTAGTCTAGTAGAGGGGAGGGGACAGGGAATGAGAACATGAGGGAACGGAATGGTCGAGATGGGGGAGAGACGGAGTGGGAGAGCAATGAAAGATATTTTGACAGAGGGAGACATTATGGGGTAAGGGAGAAACCCGGTGCTAGGGAAATTCCCAGGGAATCCACAAGGATGACCCCAATACAACTCTTGACCCATCATATCTCATCCTAGAGGCCTTCCATAATACACTCTCTCTATAGAGGACGATACTCTTTCTAAAACACTAGACTCCTATGGTCATATGTGTGATGGTTTGCCCACAGTTTGTCTTCTCTGAACTATAAGGTGTCTAGAGGCACAGACTCAGTGGGTTTGGTTCCTAAGCTAACTAATAGTTGTCTGCTCAAATGGGCCTACCATTGTGCCATGTTCTTACATGTCTGGAGCCCCTGTCCAATGTTTCATTATTTATAGCATTCCAAGCCAGGAGATAGATTCTGGGCACATCAGAACAAAACATCTGTCTCATGCTTCCTCACACATGAATAATTGTGGATGTCTGGATTATAGACACTGAGGCCTTCTCTAATGACATCTTTGGAATTTCAAATGTAAACACAATGCCTGATCTTTGAATTTGACCCAAGAATAGATAAGAATTTTCACTCTTGACATTGAACAAGTGCCCATGGTGTTCATCTTCCAGTATCCCATTACACACACATGCGCGTGCACGCGCACACGCACACACACACGTTCTGCCTTGACAGAAATGTAGCATTGAGAGGCTGTGGCTGAAGGGGAAGTTTGACTTCTAATATCTTGATGAAATTCTGTCCCTGCATGTCATCCTTGGGCAAGGACTTATTGAAGATTCATGGCAAACCAAATGCCAGGTGCCAAAATGAGTCTTCTTCCTGGCCAATGCCTTGTTTTCATGTTGAGGTGTCCCAGACCTCTACCCTCAAGTACCTCCTGTGGCATCATGGTGCCAGCCTTGTCCACGTCATTTTACTAAGGGGAGGTGTCTTGATCACTCTTCTTCCTCAAGTCACTTCAAAGCTATTGATCTCTTTAGTCTAGGTTGGCCTTCTACAACAGAAAGAACACACTCTCGGGGCTTCCTTCAGCTAAAGGCTTGAAATGAAGGAACAAAGGATGAAGTGTCCCTCTACCCAGAGAAATCTAGGGCTGAGCTGCCAGAGGAGACCTGGCAAGGGCACAGGTGTGCCAGCATCCTTCACCCACTATGAACAGCACTCAAAGACTTAGAGTCTGATACTGCCAGAAAGACAAATCTGTGGCAGCTGAGGCATGTCAGTGTAGAGTCAGGGAGTCAGGCATCAGACAAGACATGATGCCTGGGCTAAGGTTGGCCTTATGGAAAGGCAAAGGTGACAACTGCCTTTGGGACTGTGGATGAGGGTACAGTTGACAGCTCCTGAGTATTAAATATCTGTTATTTCTAGTCTGTACCAGAGCCTAAAATCCTCCCTTATGCCTCCCTCTGGGCTAAGACTATGCCCTTCTTCAGTCATAATGGATCACACCACAGAAAGCCACTACATTCTGGTAAACCAATTGTGTACTGATGGCAGAAGAGTAAAATGTTTAGAAAGATTGAAAAAAAAAAGTCAGGCATGCAAACCATATGAGACCAATGACATCAGAATCTCTGGAGCAGTAATTCAGGTATTTTTTGACTTCCTAAATGTTTCCAACATGCAGGGGAAGCACCCACACTTTGCAACACAGGACAGTGTAGAGAAAGCAGCAAGTGGCAGGCAGGTGCCACAAAGATGGCAAAGACCACATCCTCAGGCTCACCTTTACATGAGGTCCATGAGGGGGCTGTATTACCCTGTCTTCAGGAACCAGAATGAAGATCAAGGGGGAAAGGAGCTAAATGTGAGTGAACATCACAAGACATTCTCAAAGTACACTCCATCACCCCGAGTCTCTGACAAAGGAAAAGAGCACTGCTCCTGAGGACACTTCAAAGTCAACTGTAGCTGTCCTACTCCAGAGATGAATAGAGTGCACCCTGAATGGTAGGCTCTGTCCTGTGGGGTGGATATCATTGTCTTCTTTCTAATCTTCTGAGAAACATTCCTATTTTCTGTCTCTGAAATAAGTGAACTGAGCCTTTCTTATAGATACTTGTTATCAAATTGAGACCGTTCCTTTCTCTCCCCAGTTTATTGCATTCTTATTATGAATGGGAGTTCAATTTTGTTAAATGCTTCTTTGAAAACTATTGATACTATTGTATGATTTTTCTTCTTTGATCTGTTGGTATAAGGTATTACATTAACTAATTTGTAGTGAGTAGCTGTTCCAGCCTTGACCTTGAAGCACTGCCCCAGTGAAACAGCAGGTAACTGCCACACCTGCCTATGACCTGCCCCTGGCCAAGACAAGACCCTTTAAGACCCTAAATACGTATCTTGGCTCCTCGTGATCCTGGATGCTGGATTGCAGATGAAGCCAGAGTACTCCAGAGAACTACATTGGACTGTACCTCATCTCCCCAGATCCTGTAACCAACCCCTTATTGGTTGTAAGTCACCCCTAAAATAAACCTTTTAATCACCAGATAAACTATGTGGAATTGCCTCGTTAATTGTCACTATATCTGGTGCCCAACATGGGGTAAATCCCTGCCCCTCCTGGGGACCCAGCACTTCACAAATGCATGGGTACTACTGGTGTGGGACAGAAGAAAACCAATAAAGGGACCATTATCAAGATTCTACTTCTCTCCATGCTTATTCTTGATTTCTCAGAACCCTTTCTTACATGTCATGTCATCTTTAAATCCAAACTTACTGCTTTTAAGCTACCCCTGAAATAAGCCTCTTTTAATTACCAGATAAACTACGTGGGATTGCCTCATTAACTGTCGCTATACTAATTTTTTAAATTTTAAGGTAGGTTTGCATCCCTAGGACAAACCCCACTCCATCATGGTGTGTAGCTTTCTTGCATCTTGTGGAATTGAAATTGCCAATGTTTACTTGAGGATTTTTGTATCTATGTTCATGAAAGACATGTGTTCTCTATTTTTCTGTGCCTTTGTCAGATTTTTGCATATTGTTGATCCAATTTAATCTTCTGAAAAAGAATGTAAGGAATTATAGCTCCTTCCTTAACTATTTAGTGTAATCATCTAATGTGCTGGTGAGCCCACTTGGGTCTGGGCCTTCCTTTTTAGGTTATTAATTATTGATTCAACTATTTTAACAGATACAGACCTGTTCTTATTGTCATGTCCTTCTTGAATACATATTGACATAATGCATATTTTAAGAGATTATTCCACTTCTAAGTTACCACATTTGTGGGCATAGAATTGTTTCTAGTATCCCTCTATTATCTTTTCAATGCCCAGGGAATGTACAGTTATATTCTCTCTTTCATTTCTGATGTTCATAATTTAATTAGTCTGTCTAGAAATTAATTAGTCTGTCTAGAAACTTAATCGATGTTGTTGATTCATTCACAAAGCCAACTTTTAGTTTATTGATTTAATTTTCTATTTTCAATTTCATTGGCTTCTGATCTAAGTTTTACTATTTTCTCCTATTTACTTTGGATTTCATTTGCAATTCTTCCTCTTCTTCCCTGGCATGGAAGCCCAGGTTCTGAGTTCTAGGTCTCCTTACATCTCTCATCTTCACTAACATATGCCTTCCATGTCATCAATTTCCCTCTAAGTGCTGCCTCCACTCTAGCTCACACATTTTGATAAGTTCTATTTTTGGTTTTTTTAGTTAAGGAAATTTTTGTTCATTTTACATACCAACCACAACCCCCCCCTTTCCTCCTCCTGCCCCTCTAGCCTTCCCTCCCAACCCACCCCCCATTCCATTCTCAAACAAAGTAAGGCCTCCCATGGGGAATAAGCAGAGCCTGGTACATTCAGCTGAGGCAGGTCCAAGCTCCTCTCCCTGACTCAAGGCTGTGTGAGGTGTCCCACCATAGGTATTGGGCTCCAAAGAGCCAGCTCATGAACCAGGGATGGATCCTGATCCTACTGCCAAGGGACCCCTTAAGCAGAAACTAGACATCAAAATACTGAACAATCCAATTAAAAAAATGGGCTACAGAGCTAAACAGAATTCTCAACAGAAGAATCTCAAATGGCTGAAAGACATCTAAGGAATTGCTCAACATTCATCAGGGAAATGCAAATCAAAATAACTCAGATACCATCTTACACATGTCAGAATGGCTAAGATCAAAAACACTGATAACAGCTTATGTTGGAGAGGATGCAGAGCAAGGGAAACACTCCTTCACTGTTGGTAAGAATGCAAACTTGTATAGCCACTTTGGAAATCAGTATGGTGGTTTCTCAGAAAATTAGGAATCAGTCTTCAAGACCCAGCTACACCACTTTTGAGTATATACCCAAGATATGTTCAATCATACCACAAGGACATAGGCTCAACTATGTTCATAGCAGCATTACTTGCAATATCCAGGACCTGGAAACAACCTAGATGCCCCTCACCCGAAGAATGGATAAGGAAAATGTGGTACTATTTTTGTTTTTATGTAGTACATTTTACCTTTAAATTTCCCTCACGATTTTTCTTTTACTCACTCATTGTCTAGAAGTATGCTGTTTAATCTCCAAGGATGTTGGTGTTTTCTAGGTATCTTTCTAGCTTAATTCCATAGTAGCCCGAAATCAGACACTGAGATTTATGATCTTTCTAATTTCACAGAATATTATAGTGCCTAAACTGTGGTATTGTTGCTGAATGTTCCATGTGTGCTTGAGAAAAACAGAAACCTTTAATCAGTTATTCTATAGCTGTCCATTGGTTCCCTATGGCTAGTAGTAGCATCAAGTTCAATGGTGTCCATATTCATTTTCTACCTTCAGATCTGTTTATGTCTAACACAAAGGGTGTGGAGAATCACAAATGCAGCTATAGATTCATCTACTTCCTTTACAGTTCTTTAATTCTATGTCTCATGTCTTTTAATGTTCTTTTGTTGGGCACACATATGCCAAAGATTGCTGTGCTTTCCAGAGAACTGAACCCCTTTATCATTGGGTCATATTCCTTTTTATACATGACAGACACCATTATTCAAATCTACCCTTTCTGAAATAGCTACACTTGCTTTCTTTTCATTAGTATTAGCATGGGATACCCCTTTATATCCTCTATCTTTTCATGGATTATTTAGTCTTTATATCTAAAATAGTTTTTCATAAACAAAATATAGTTTCAGTCTTATTTTTGGATCCACTCAATGCCATTTCAATTTTTTCACATTTATTTTCTGCATGTCTGACTGCATGCACAAATGTGGCATGTGTTCCATGGTATGAATGTGGAAGTCAGAGGAGTTGGTTCTCTTCTACCATGTGGATCCCAGGGATCAAACTCAGGACTTCAGGTGTGACAGTAAACACTTTACCCAGTGAATTATCTCACTGACCAAACAATGGATTTTAATTGATTTTATTTTTAATGCATTTAGATTATTGACATTCAAAGTAGAATAATGGTTGAATTAATATCTACCATGTTTATTGTTGTTTTTATTCACTTTACTTCCAACCTCTGTAGTTAAAATTAAGCATATAATATAATTCCATTCATAATTTATAGAAGTCCATTTTATAGTTTTTATTCTTTTTAATAGTTGCAATATACACCTGGTGGAATTCCACTGCTCTGGTGAAGACACCAGCAGCCAGCCAGCAGGGAAGAGATCTGCAGACAGGCTGTACCACCACCACTGTCACCCATTGGACTCTCTTCCCACAAGACCCATTCTACCACCCAACCACAACTACCCCAACATCCTCCTGTGGACAGCCCTTTCTGGCAACATCAGCAGCCTCTATAGGCACAAGTACCACCTACACCAGTTGGAAAAAGAGATGGCTAAACACCATTGTTTATGTAAGAATACATAAACATACATTTATTCAACATCATAAAGGGCAACATGGCACCACCAGAACCCAGTGGTCCTACAACAGCAAGACCTGATCATCCCAGCACAGGTGAATCAGAAGAAAATGACCTTAAAATAACTTTATGAAGATGATAGAGGCCCTTAAAGAGGAAATGAAAAATACCCTTAAATAAATCAAGGAAAAGACAAGCAAAAAATTGGAAGAAAACAATAAATCCCTTAAAGAAAATGAGAAAAAAATCAAACAGGTAAAGGAAACAGTTCAAGACTTGAAAATTGAAATAAAGGCAGTAAAGAAGACAATCAGAGAATTCTGGAAATGGAAAGTCTGGGTAAGAAAATAGGAACTGCAGATGCAAGCACCTCCAGCAGAATATAAGGGATGAAGGAGAGAACCCCAGGTATAGAAGACACAATAGAGGAAATAGATTCATTGGTCAAAGGAAATGTTAAATCCAAAACATTCTTAACACAAAACATCCAGGAAATCCAGGACACCAAGAAAAGACCAAACCTAAGAATAATAGGGATAAAAGAATGAGAAGAATTCTAGCTCAAAGTCACAGAAAATATATTCAACAAAATCATAGAAAAAAACTTTCCCAACCTAAAGAAGGAAATGCCTATGAAGGTACAAGAAGCTTACAGAACACCAAATAGGCTGGACAAGAAAAAAGTCCCCTTGCCACATAATAATCAAAACACTAAACATACAGAATAAAGAATATTAAGAGCTGCAAAGGAAAAGGGCCAAGTAACATATAAAGGCGTACCTATCAGAAGTACACCCAACTTCTCAGTGCAGACTCTAAAAGCTGGAAGGTCCTGGGCAGACATTTTGCAAACACTAAGACTACAGATGCCAGCCCAAATTATTATACCCAACAAAACTTTCAATAAACATAGATGGAGAAAACAAGATATTCCATGATAAAACCAGACTTAAATAATACCTTTTTAACAAATCCAGCCCTACAGAAAGTATTAGAAGGAAAATTCCAACTCAAGGAAGTTAGCTGCACCCATGAAAATACAGGCAATAGATAATTCCACAGCAGCAAAACAGAAAAAAGGAAAACACACACACACACACACACACACACACACACACACACACTACCAACATCAACAACAAAACCAAAAAATAACAGAAATTAACTATCACTGGTCATTAAAATCCCTTAATATCAATGGACTCAATTCACCTATAAAAAAGACACAGGCTAACAGAATGGATACAAAAACAGGAACCATCCTTCTGCTGCATACAAGAAATATACCTCAACTTCAAAAACAGGCATTATGTCATAGGAAAGGGTTTGGAAAAGATTTTCCAATCAAATGGACTGAAGAAGCAAGCTGGTGTAGCTATTCTAATATCTAACAAAATGGATTTCAAATTAAAACTAATCAAAATAGATGGAGAAGGATATTTCATATTCATTGAAGGAAAAATCAATGAAGATGAAGTCTCAACTCTGAACATTTATACCCCAAATACAAGGGCACCCACATTTGTAAAAGAAACATTATTAAAACTTAAATCACACATCAAACCTCACACATTAATAGTGGGAGACTTCAACACCCCACTCTCACCAATGGATAGGTCTGCCAGACAGAAACTTAACAGAGAAATAAGGGAACTAACAAATGTTATGACTCAAATGGACTTAACATTTACAGAATATTTCACCAAACACAAAAGAATATACTTTCTTCTCAGCACCTCATGGAACCATCTCTAAAACTGACCATATACTTGGTCATAAAGCAAATCTCAACAGATACAAAAAAAAAAAATGGAATAGCCCCTGTATCTTATTGGATCACCATGGGTTAAAGTACAAACTCATGGAAACCAAACATCTCACAACTGAATTACCACTGAGTCAAGGAAGAAATAAAGAAATTAAAGACTTCATAGATTTCAATGAAAATGAAAGTACAACATACCCAAACTTATGGGACACAATGAAAGCAATGCTAAGAGGAAAGGTCATAGCACTTAGTGCCTAAATAAAGAATTTGGAGAAATCTCACACTAGTGACTTAACAGCATACCTGGAAGCTCTAGAACTAAAAGAAGCAAACTCACCCAAGAGGAGTAGTCAGCAGGAAATAAACTCAGGGCTGAAGTCAATAAAATAGAAACAAAGAGAACAATGCAAAGGATCAATGAAACAAAGGGTTGGTTCTTTGAGAAAAATCAACAAGATATACAAACCCTTATCCAAACTAACCAAAAGGTAGAGTGAGAATATCCAATTAACAAAATCAGAAAAAGGGGGGACATAACCACAGATACTGAGGAAATCAAGATAATCAATAAGTCATACTTGAAAAACCTGTATTCCACAAAATTGAAAAATCTAAAAGAATTGGACAGTTTTCTAGATAGGTAGCACATACCAAAATAAAATCAAGACCAGATAAACAAACAATTCAAACAGACCTATAACTCCTAAGGAAATAGAAGCGGTCATTAAAAGCCTCTCAACCAAAAGAGTCCAGGGCCAGATGGTCTCAGGGCAGAAATATACCAGAATTTCAAAGAAGAGCTAATATCAAATTGTTCCACACAATAGAAAGAGAAGGAATACTGCCAAATTCTTTTTATGAGGCTGTAGTTACCCTGATATCCAAACCACACAAAGATGCAACAAAAGGAAGAGAATTACAGACCAATCTTTTTCATGAACATTGATGAAAAAATACTCAATAAAATACTGGCAAACCAAATCTAAGAACACATCAAAAAAAAAATCATCCACCACGGTCAAGTAGGCTTCATCCCAGAGATGCAGGGATGGTTCAAGATACGAAAATCTGTCAATGTAATACACCATATAAACAAACTGAAAGAAAAAAAAACACACATGATCATCTCATTAGATGCTGGAAAAGCCTTTTGACAAAATCCCACACCCCTTCATGATAAAGGTCTTGGAGAGATCAGGGATACAAGGAACATACCTAAACATAATAAAAGCAATATACAGCAAGTCAACAGTCAACATCAAATTAAATGAGAGAAATTCAAAGCAATTCCACTAAAATCAGGAATAAGACAAGGCTGTACACTGTCTCCATATCTATTCAATATAGTACTCAATGTGCTAGCTAGAGCAATAAGGCAACAAAAGGAAATCAAGAGGATACAAATTGGAAAGAAAGAAACTAAAATTCTTGCTACTTGCAGATGATATGATAGTATACATAAGTTCTACCCAGAAATTCTACCAGGGAACTTGTACAGCTGATAAACACCTTCAGTAATGTGGCAAGATACAAGATTAACTAAAAAAAGAAAAATCAGTAGCCCTCCTATATGCAAATGATAAATGGACTGAGAAAGAAATCAGAAAAGCAACACCCTTTACAATAGCCACAAATAATATAAAATATCTTGGGGTAACTTTAACCAAACAAGTGATAGATCTATATGACAAGAACTTTAAGTCTTTGAAATAAGAAATTGAAGAAGATATCAGAAAATGGAAAGATTTCCCATGTTCATGGATAGGTAGGAATAACATAGTAAAAATGGCAATCTTACCAAAAGCAATCTACAGATTCAGTGCAATCCCCCATCAAAATCCCAACAATTCTTCACAGACCTCAAAAGAACACTACTCAACTTCATATGGAAAAAAAAACACAGGAAAGCTGAAACAATTCTGTACAATAAAGTAACTTCTGGAGGTATCACCATCCCTGACTTCAAGCTCTACTATAGAGCTATAGTAGTAAAAACAGTTTGGTACTGGCATAAAAACAGACACGTGGATCAATTGAATTGAATCTAAGACCCTGACATAAATTCACATACCTATGAACACCTGATTTTTGACAAAAAAGCCAAAATTATACAATGAAAAGAAAGAAAGAAGGAATCTTCAACAAATGGTCCTGCCCTAACTGGATTTCAACATGTAGAAGATTGCAAATAGATCCATATCCATCGCCATGTACAAAACGCAAGTCCAAGTAGATCAAAAACCTCAACATAAACCCAGTTACACTGAATTTGATAGAAGAGAAAGTGGAATCTAGCCTTGAATGCATTGGCATAGGAGATTACTTCCAGTAACACCAGTAGCACAGACTCTGAGATTGACAATAAATGGAACCTCCTAAAACTGAAAAGCTTCTGAAAGGCTAAGGACACTGTCAATAAGACAAAACGACAGCCTACAGAATGGGAAAAGATCTTCACCAACCCCACATCTAACAGAGGACTGATCTCCAAAATATATTTTAAAAACTCAAGATACTAGACATCAGAATACCAAATAATCCAATTTTAAAATGGGGTATATATCTAAACAGAGAATTCTCAACTGAAGAATCTCAAATGGCCGAAATTCACTTAAAGAACTGTTCAATATTCTTAGGCATTGGGGAAATGGAAATCAAAATGACTCTGAGATACCATCTTACACCTGTCAGGATGGCTAAGATCAAAAACAATGATGACAGCTTATGTTGGAGAAGATGTGGAGCAAGGGGAACACTCCTCCACTGTTGATAGGAGTGCAAACTGGTACAGCCACTTTGGAAATTAATATGGCAGTTTCTCAGAAAAATGGGAAATCTATCTACCTCGAGACCTAGCTGTACCATTTGGGCATATACCCAAAGGATGCTCAATCATACAAGGACACTTGCTAAACTATGTTCATATCAGCATTATTCATAATAGCCAGAACCTGGAAGCAACCTCATTTCCCTCAACTGAAGAATGGATAAGGAAAATGTGGTACATTTACACAATGGAGTATTACTCAACTGTAAAAAACAATGATCTCATGAAATTTGCAGAAATTTACCAGAAAAAAATAAGACTAGATAACAAAGAGGTCCCAAAGAGGGATACATGGATTTTCCTAAGAAGGGGAAATCGAAGAGATCTCCTGGGTAAACTGGGGGCGGGAGTCGGGGGAAGGGGGTATGGGAACTTGAGAGAGCAGTTTGGGTGTGCTGGATGCAGAAGGCAGTTTAGGGGTGGGGCGGAAGGCTAGGGAGAAACCTGGTGCCAGGGAAACTCCCAGGAATCCACAAGGATGACCTTAGCCAAGATTGCTAGCAATAGTGGAGAGGGTGCCTGAACTGGCCATCTACTGTAATGAGATTGCCGACTACCCTAGTTGTCATCACAGAGCCTTTATCCAGTAACTGATGGCAGCAGATGCAGAGATCTATAGCCAAGCATTGGGCTGAGATCTGGGAGTCCTGCTGAAGAAGGGGAGGAGGGAGTGTACAAGCTAAGGGGTGTCAAGGTCATGATGGAGGAGCCCACAGAGACAGCTGATCTGAGCTTGTGGGAGCCCATGGACTCTGAACCAACAGTTAGGGAGCCTGCACGGGTCTGACCTAGGCCCTCTGCATGTATGTGACAGTTGTGTAGTTTGATCTATTTGTAAGGCTCCTAGCAGTGAGATCAAGACCTGTCCCCGGTGCTTAGCTGACCTTTGAGAACCTGTTCCTCATGATGGATTACCTTGCCCAGCCTTTATACAGGGGGAGGAGCTCAGTCCTACCTCAACTTGATGTGCCATACCAAGTTCAAGCCCATGAGAGGTCTGCCCCTTTCTGAATGGAGTGGAAGGGGAAGGAGATAGATGGGAAGTGGTGTGGGCATGGAGATGGGAGGAGAGGAGGAGGGGAAACTGTGGTCGGTATGTAAAATAAAAAAAATTAATAAAAAATAAAGATAAAATATAGTTGCAATATACATTTACTACCAGTCCAACCAGCTTTCTTTTTTGCTTATTTCTCTTCTCTCTCTCTCTCTCTCTCTCTCTCTCTCTCTCTCTCTCTCTCTCTCTCTTTTGGAGAAAGGATCTCTCTATGTAGGTTGGCCTCAACCTCTCAATCCTCCTGTCTCAGCCTCCTGGATACTGGGATCATATACTTTCTTTGCTTCCTCCTCATTCTCCTCCATACTTCCGCTTTCCCTTCCTCCCTCTCCTTTTCCTCTATTTCATGCAGGAAATTACATTCAGGTCTGATGCTTGCCAAGCAGGTGCTCTTCCACTCTCACCTATGTACCTTGCCCTAGGAGAAGCTCCTTGTCATCAGTCTTGGTCATGATTTCTTGGATATGACACAAACAGGTAGCAACAAAAGCAAACAAAGACAAACCGGTCTATATTAAAGCGCTTCTGCACACTAATCTACTAAGGAAAAGGATCACCTTCAGAATTCTCCTCCTTCGTGAGTGAGTACATATAGTAAAGCCCATCAATTCACATACATTAACTATGCGATTTTCTATTAAAAGGAAACCATTTTTAAAGCACACTGTTAAGACAGAAATAGGAAATTACTGAGGACATTTTTACAAGAACATTAAATGCATTGCTTTAAAGAGAAAACAACACAAAGGAGGTTAAGACATAAATTGACTCTATGTAGAGCAAAGAAGAGTATTGGAGAAAAAATAGGGAGGATACAATGAAACTTTGACTACCGAATTCTCCACTGGCCTGATAGATAACTGTATGCTCAAAATAATAGCGATTAGGTATTAAATTATGTATCCATATATAAACATACATGTGCTTGTGTATAAGAGAAATGAATGACAGTGAGCTAGGACAGTCACAGTACAGATGTTATTTCCACTATACATGAAGTGCAAGTGTTATTTGAAGTTGGGCTTAGGGGCCCATGAGATGGCTCAGTGTGGGTAAGGGTGCTTGCTGCCAAGCCTGATGGCCTGGGTTTGCCCCTATAAAGTACATGGTGAAAAGGAGATATCTGGTTTCTAAGAAACCACCAGTCAAAACCACTCCAAGAAAAACTGCCCTCCAAAGGTAAAAACAAAAGTACAATGTTATTTATAACTTTTTATAATAAAGTTTTAAATAATTTTAATTAAATAAAAGTGATAAGGACTTGGCCGGACAAACAACAACATCTTGTTAACAGGATTGCTAACAGACCTGACCTGCCTTCTAAGAAATGCTAAAGGAAGTTCAAGTCCACATAGAAGAATTAAATAGGACACAAGCATATGAACATACAGAATGTGCTAGTGTGATACTTGCATGGGCAAAGTGACAATACTCTAATGGTAGTCCACAAATCACTTTTAATTATAAAGTATAAAAGTCAAAAGACCAATTTGTTAAGAATAGGAGTTACACAACTTTGTTAATAAAGACAATAAAAAAGACATGAGTTTTGACATAATATAAAATTTGAGGGGAGCAGAAATACAGTTTTTACATGATTGAGGTTTGAAGTTGAGCTGTTGTTAGTTAATATTACTAGAATTACTATAATTATGAGATGTTTTATGTGACCCTTATACTAACTACCAAGAAAATACTTATGTAAAAATAAAAGACAAAAGGTATCAAAACATAACAACAAGAACAACAACAAAAGAAACACAAAACAATAAACAGGAAAAGAATAGAGGAACAAGATAGCCTAAAAAAATAGTTAAAATAGAAATGAATGTTCTTTTTTTATCAACAATCAGTTTCATGTAAATGGATTAAATGTCTCAGTAAAGGGACATAGAATGACTCAATGGAAAAACCAAGGCCAAATTACTTACCATCTATAGAAAGTGCATTTACATATAAGAATACACATGGTGCACATCTTTAATCCCAGCACTCGTGAGGCAGAGGCAGGCAGATCTGAGTTCAGGCCAGCCTGGTCTACAGAGCAAGTTCCAGACCAGCCAGGGCTACACAGAGAAACTCTGTCTCAAAAAAAAAAAAAAAAAAAAAAAAAAAAATGGCATAGGCTGAAAAATCAAAGAATAGAAAATTGTATCTAGTAAAATGATGAAAAAAGTGAGAACTTTGCTCTGCTTCATTAGAAAACAGATTTTTAAGAAACTTGCACAGAAGACTGTGCACAGCATTATATAACAATTAAGCATCAATACATCAGTAAGATGCAGCAATTACAAACAGCATATGCCCTATCAAATACCTAAATATGGAAAGCAAGTCTGGACAGCAGATCTGGACAGCACTATGCATGTATGTGTATATATATATACAGAGAGTACATATGTACAGAGAGATGGTAGCAGGCTTCAATAATCCAGTTTCAGTGCTAGAACATTCGGACAGAAAATCAAACAAGAAAGAACAGGCTTACATGTCGCTCTAGACCAAATAGATCTCACAGACATGCAGAACATGCCACCCAAAGCAACACATTAAATGTCCTCTCAAATGCACATGGCATTCCCCAAGACACAGCACATTAGTAGCTGACAAAACGAAATTATAATTATTTTAAGGACACTGAATTTATACTAAATATCTTTCTAGCCACAATGGAACAAATCTACAGACCAAGGACAGAAAGAAAATCAGAGAATTCACACATACAAATTAAACAGTACACTGTTACAAAAATGAGACAAAGAAGAAATCAAAAGGGAAATCACAAAATATATGAACACACATAAGAAGGAAATACAACATACCAAAAGGTACAGAGTTCAGAAAAGGCAGCCAGAGAGTTCCCAGAGATAAATTCTACCGCCACAAAAAAAGTGAAAGGTTTCAAACTCTATACCTTGAGGAACTGAAAAAAGGAAAACAGGAAAAACCAGGAGAAGGAAAGAAATCAAGATTACAGCAGAAATAAATGAGAAAAAATACAGAATACAATAGAAAAAAATCAATGGAACAGAAAGTGCTTTGATTTTTGTTGTTGTTTTCATTCTAAAGATAAATGAAATCAACAAATCTTTTGCTAGAGTCAACTAAAAAAATAGAGAACACTCAAATAAATAAAATCAGGATGAAAGAGGAGGCATTACAACTGAGGGCAAAAACATAAACAAGACCATAAATACTGCTAGCAACTGCATACCAACCAATTGGATAACACTGAAATGAACAAATGCCTAGAAATATACAACCAGCCCAAACTGAATCAAAAAGAAATCAACACTCGGAACAGATCAAAGATGAGGAGGAAAAGCCCCTCAGTTTTTGTTTACCCAAGAAAGTCTCCATTTGTCTTTCACTTTTGAGAATGTATTTCATAGAACATACAGTTCTAGGCTGGTGAGGTTTTCTCTCAGTGCTAAACAGCACCCTCTTCTTACCTGGCTTATCGTGCACACAGCTAAGGAAGACAACATGATGCCTTAGAAATAAACATGATGAGATGGTTATTAAAATTCAACATACCCATTATCTTTCATAGATATTCTTTGTGGGGGAAGGGCTGAGGACATCCAAACTAGAATATTTTAATAAACCAGCAAATGGTAGGGTAGGATGTTTTGGGTCCTGTACTATATGTTAGAGGTCTAACTTATCCATACACTTGCTCTAAGTTTGTCCCCTTTAACCACACCCCGCCATTTCTTATGTCACCCCTCTCCACTTATAACTAGTAAGCACCATTTTATTCTTTGTTACTATCATTTTATGCAGATCATGAGGTCTATGAAGCCAACTCAGGGCCTTTCTTATCTTTGTTCCTTTGCTGTGTATTTACTGTTCTCTGGCATCTTTGGGGGTTTCATTCACCTCTTAATTTCTTAAAGTTTGAAGTGTATACCTAGATGTGGGATGATAGCAGTTTATAAGGCTTTCAACTTACTCTCTAAGTTTCCTGAATCTAGTGGTGTCTGACCTTGATGTAGGGAAATTCCATCAGTTTCTTCATCCCTCCCTCTCTTTATTGTCCTTCTGGTGTTCTTGTTACATGTATATATTATATTTGTAGTCGTCCCACAGTTTTTTTAATATTCTGTCGCATTGCTTTTTTCCCTAGTCTTTTTACTCTGTCAGTTTGGGAGGTTTCAACTGAGACAGCTCAGCCTTTGAGATTTATTCCTTAACTATATCCAAGCTGCTAATAAGCCACCAAAGCAATTCCCAACATCTGTTACAGTGCTTTATTCCTAGCATTCCTGTTATTGTGTTATCTCTGGCATTTCTTTTACAGTGTGGACTGGCTAGTTCTCTGTCAACTTGACACAAACTGAGGGTCATCTGGGAAGAGTAGACCTCAATTGAAAACTTGCCTCCATAACATGGGCCTGTGAGCAAGTCTGTGGGGAAATTTCTTGATAAATGATAGGTGTGGGAGGACATCATCAATATGGGTGGTGACACCTCTTGGCTGGTGGTCCGGAGTTATAGAAGAAATCAAACTGAGAAAGCTGCAAAAAGTGACCCAGTGTCTTAGTTAGGGTTTCTATTGCTGTGGCGAAACACCACGACCAAAGAACAAGTTGGGGAGGAAAGGGTTTATTGGGCTTACACCTCCTATAGAGATCATAGTCCATCATTGAAGGAAGTCAGAACAGGAACTCAAGCAGGGAAGGATCCTGGAGACAGAAGCTAATTCAGAGGCCATGGAGAGAAGATGTTTACTCCCCTGGCTTGTTCACCCTGTTTTCTTATAGAACCCAGGACCACCTGCCCAGGAATGGTACTACCCACCAAGGGCTGGGCCCTCTCCATTGATCACTAATTGAGAAAATGCCTTAAAGCTGGATCTCATGGAGACATTTCCTTAACTGAGGCTCTTTCCTCTCTGATGAATATAACTCGTGTCAAGTTGACACACAAAACCAGCCAGTACAACTGACCCCTCGTCAACTTGACACACAAACACATCACTATTAAACCACCAGCCTTCTTTTCTTATTCATCCCCAAGATCTCACCTTAGAATCATAAATTTTAAAAGTCCCAAAGTCTTTAAAAATTCAAACACATTAAAATTTCAGTCTCTTTAAGATATCCAATCTTTTTTAAAAGTTCAAGGCTTTCATCTGTGGGCTCTTTTAAAAATCAAAATTAAATACCTTCAACAGGAAGGGACCAGGGCACTATCACAATCTGAACGAAGCAAAACCAAACTCCAACAGTATAAATAACTCAGTGTCCAATTATCTGGTATTTACTCACCATCTTCTGGGCTCTTCCAAAGGGCTTGGGTCATTTCTCCAGCTCTGCCCTCTGCAGCACACGCAGCTTGTCTTCTAGGCTCTGGCTGGCTCCACTCCATTGCTGCTACTCTTCTTGGTGCTCTTTCCATGGTACTGGCATCTCCAAAATGCTAGTGTTCCTTGTTGCAACTGGGCTACACTTTCACCAATAGCCTTTTACAGGCTGTCTTCATGGTGCCAAGTCTCAACTTCTTTGCAAGACCCCTTCAGTCCTGGGCCTCAACGGCAACTGAGGCTGCACCTTCACCAATGGCCTCTTCTGGCCTCTCACAATGCCAAGCTTCAGTTGCTCTCCATGACCTCTTCAAGGCTTCAAAAGCAGTACCACCTGAGTGATGCTTACACATTACCAAGTCTGCTGCCAACACAAGTTACAACCATGGCCATCTCTGGAACAAAGATTCACTGTGCTTTCAAGAAACACTTCCCAGAAGATATTACCTCAATGATACTGGTCTCTTCTTATTTACCACTAATTTCTTAGCTCCGGCCAACTAACATCAATATCCCAGCAAAGCAAAGTTTTGCTTTAGTAGTTCTGGTATCTTATTAATCACAGCTGATTCTTCAACTCCAGCTAACCAGAACCACAGGATCTTAATTCAGAATAACAGATGGCCCTGGTAGGGTCTTAGAAACTTCACAATCCAGGCCTCCATCCTCTGCACTACTCTCAATAGTCTTATCTCCCAATCTTCCACACAACAGCCCACTGAACTCTCAACACTCAATGGCTTTTCTAGCCCAAAGTTCCAAAGTCCTTCTATAATCCTCCCCAAAACAACATGGTCAGGTCTGTCATAGCAATATTTCCATTACACTGATACCAATTTGTCTTAGTTAGGGTTTCTAATGCTGTGATAAACACCATAACCAAAGAGCAAATTGGGGAGAAAGGATTTATTGGGCTTACACTTTCAGATTATAGTCCACCATTGGAGGAAGTCAGAACAGAAATCAAGCAGGGAAGGATCCTGGAGGCAGGAGCTGATGCAGAAGCCATGGAGAGAAGCTGCTTACTTCCTCTGGATTGCTCAGCCTGCTTTCTTATAGAACCCAGGACCACCTGCCCATGGATGGCATCACCCACCATGGGCTGGACCCACCCCATTAATCACTAATTGAGAAAATGCCTTACAGCTGGATCTCATGGAGGCATTTCCTCAACTGAAGCTCCTTCCTCTCTGATGACTCTAGCTTGTGTCAGGTCGACACATGAAACCACCTAGTACACCCAGTAAACAGCACTCCTCCATGGCCTCTGCTTCAGTGCCGGCACCAGTTTCATGCTTTACATATTGCTTTGGCTTCCCTCAAGGACGGACTGTAGCCTGGAAGCCAATTTCCTCCCCAAGTTGCTTTTGGCCATTCATAGTGCTCATCACAGCAACAGAAACTCTAACTGGCACAGAAATGTGAAGCATTGCTCTAACTGGACATGACCATGTTGTTTTTCTTTTGAGAGGGGGTTGTGGAAACACTTTAACCTTTGTGCTGGAAAAGCCAATGAGTGTTGAGCCCTTAGTGGATTGCTCTGTGGGAGCCTGAAAGATAAGAATGTGGAGGAAAATGCAGATGATGGAAGCCAGGCTTGTGAAGTTTCCGAAGGAAGTGTAAGAGTCCCTCAAAGACTCTATCAGGGCAAATTGTGTGATATTTTGTACTATGATTCTATGGTTTCTGCTCATCTGGGGCTAACAGTCAGCTGTGATTAGCAGGGAATCAGCACCACTAAAGCGAAAACCTTTGCTTTACTGAGACAGTTTGTGCTGGTTAGATGGGCATAAAAAAAATGAGCTGTGATTAATAAGAGATCACCATCGTTTGCATGAAATCAACTGGGAAGGATTTCCCCAAGATCATCCCACGGAAGCTGTAGTCCAGAGAGGCCAAGGCTAATCATCAAGCTGATAGCAGGACTTGAAAACTAATGTATAGAAGTTTCCCAGATGGTACTGGTTCTGAAGGATGGAAGGAGTCCCAGAAAAGGAATGAGGTTTGGCATGACATGGCAGGTTCAGAATCTTCCTGAAAAGAACCCAAGGAGTCATTGTTGAAGGTCCAGCCTCAACTGCCCTGAAGATCTCAGCTTATTGAAATTCCAGGACTGTGGGATGACCACCAAGGACAATGGCAGGTATGGTTTGAATCAGGCCTGAGCCTAGAAGACAAGCTGTTCGTGCTATGAATAGAAGAGCCAGAGAAATGGAGCTGCCTAGTGCCCTGGAGCCCAGGAAACCATAAGTGAGTCCCAGGCTTTGGACACTGACCTACAGAATTTGATTACCACTGTTGAGCTTTGGTTTTGCTTGATCTGATTGTAACTGTGTCCTAGTTTTTCTCTTATGAAACAAGAAAATATGCAACTTATTTGGGATTTTACAGGAGACTACAGTTATGAGCTGAGATTTTAAAAGAAAACAGACTTTTAAATCATTAAAATTTTGAAGGACTATGGGACTTTTAAGTTAGACTGTTTTATATTGTGATATTAAAACGAGACCTTGAGAGTTATCAAGAAATAAAAGATTATGGTTTAACTGTGGTGTGTTTGTGTTTCAAGTTGACAAGTGGTGACTGTTCTGTTCAGTATTTTGTAAACTTGATACAAACTGGGGTCATCTGAGAAAAGGGAACCTCACTTGAGAATCATCCCCCTCAGACTGTCCTGTGCGCAAGTCTGTAGACCTATTCCTTGATTAATGGCTGATGCAGGATGGCCTAGGCCACTGTGAATGGTGTCACCCCTAGGCAGGCGGTCCAAGATCATATAAGAAAGCAGCAAGCTAAACACGCTATGAAAAGCAAGCCAGTGGGTTGTGTTTCTTGGTGGCCCCTGTCTCAGTTCCTGCCCCAGTTCCTGCTTGAGGTCCTGACTCGGCTTCCCTTGAAGATGGTTGTAATTTGCAAGCTAAATAAACCCTCTCTCCTTCAGTTTCTTTGGGTCACAGTGTTAATCACAGTAACAGGAAAGCTAACTAGGGCATGGTGTTTTATCTCTGCATTTGTATTAGTATGTTATCTCTCACATGTCTCTTGCAGTATGTTGTAGCATGAATTGTTAGAAGGTCTTATTAATAAAATCAAACCTGAAGCCAGGTATTGGGGTGATTGCCGGAAGATCAGAAAAGCAGAACAAGTCACAGCCACCTCACCTCACCAATTCCTCAGCAGATCCCGTTTCCTCAGACTAGAAGCCTCTGAGTCCTCATCCAAATGAATCTCAGCTGAACTGCTGCTCAAAAGCCTAAAAGCTTAACAGGCTCTAGTTCCTGGTCCTCACACCTTATATACCTTCCTGCTTTCTGCCATCACTTCCTGGGATTAAAGGTGTGAGTCACCATGCCTGGCTGTTTCCAGTATGGCTTTGAACACACAAAGATCCAAACAGATCTCTGCCTCCAGAATGCTAGGATTAAAGGTGTGTGTGCCACCATTTTCTGGCCTCTATATCTAGTGGCTGTTCTGTTCTCTGACTCCAGATAAGTGTATTAGAGTGCACAATATATCAATATATCGGGGGACACAATACCACCCCAGCTGTTTATCTCTAGCATGCCTGCTAAGGTGTATTGTCTCTGGCATGCTGGTTGCAGTGTTTTAGCTCTGACATCTCTGCTGCAGTGTTATGCCCAGCAGGTATGTTGCAATGCGTTCTAGCATCTCTGCAGCAGAGTGTCAAGTCTAACCTTCCTGTTTTGAGATGTTATCTCTAGTGTGTGTTATTTTAAGCATTTTTTAGTTTTTTTTTTATAAAAATTCTATCTCTTTGCTTATATTGCCCATTTGTTTTTACATGCTATCTACCTTATCTATTAATGACCCTAGCATATTACTTATAATTTAAATTTCTGTCTGGCATTCTAATATTCCCAATATATATGAGTCTATTTTCAATTATTTTCCTTCTTCCTTCTGTCTTTCTCTCTTCAGCTGGTCCTCACATAATGAGTGCTGTGATAAGTTGTGGGATGAGGGAATAGTCTACTAGTTTATAACCAGGTCTTTCAGTGAACAGGCTCACTGAACTGTTGAATTCCATGTTTTTCATTTTCCTCTCCCTTTGATAGAACAGTATAGATTAAGTGGTCTGGAATTGAGTACCTTCTACATAGTAGACCAGGGTGGTGGCTTGAATGAGAAATATCTTCCATGGGCTCATGTATTTGAATAATTGGTCTCCAGGTGTTGGACCTGCTTTCAGAGGTTATAGAACCTTCACAAGGTGGGACCTTGATGGAAGATCGTGTCACTGGGGCATGCCTTGAAGGTCTGTAGCCCCACTTCAACATGGGGATAGCATGTGAACACCTAGCTTCTTCCTCTTGCTGCTATGCCATGCCTTTTCCACCATTGTGGACTCTGGATCTCTGGAACCATAAACCAAAATAAACCCTTCCTTTCTTAAGTAGATTTTGGTCATGGCATTTTATCACAGTAGCAGAAAAGGGACGAATAGAGCTAATAAGAGTCAAAGTCAGCTAGTTCTCATTTTCTGTGTCAGTTTGTTTTTGATAAAAATCCCCACAGCTAGATGTGATTAAGATATAAAAAGAGGGAGAAGATTCAGATCAGTACAGACAGGGTGAAAAAGGAAACAAACCATGTGGGCTCTTTTGTGAAGAACAGTCTGGCTGCAAACAAAATGGCTCCTTTCCTGTCACACTGACAGAAATGTGGGGAGCTTTTTCTGCAGCATTCACTGTGGGAGCATAGAAAAGATCTCCAGGAACCAAAACTCATGAATGTTCAGAGCTTCCCTATGCCTGGATTCTCCTGAAGCTCTTATTTCTCACGTTTGCCCATGTTGAGCCTCCAGCATCCCACCACTGACACCCATATCCACTCACCCAGACACTGGTTCCCTCATGGTTTCTAAACATGGGGGTCTGCTTTAGTAAGTCACAGTTCTGTCCTACTTGTGGGTCTTCCCACCCCCCACCCCGGTCCTGTCACCTTCCATCACTTATCCAAGAAGAGGTGTTGTTTTTTCGTATTGTTCAGCTTTTTACTTGTTAGGGTGAGGTGGTGACTTGGGCATGGTGGATTGAAATCCAAAAGTCACAGTAGAGATTCTGGATAAAAAGGAACCCTTGCACCTCCAATTCCTTCAGAGCATGTGAGACCAAAAGACTGTAAAGGAAAGCTCTAGGAGGGGGGATGCTCAGGGAACAGGATAAGTCCTGATGGAACTACAACTCATGCCTCTCCTTTGAGGGTAACCTTAATGAGATACAAGGGTCTGAATTTTAGGCCTTTTTTGTCCAGGTAAAAAGCTCACTGTTATGGTGGATTTTGCAGGACAAGGGCCTGCATGAGGCAAACGGTTGTCTAACTTCCTCTCTGAAGGCCGAGTCTCACTGGTTCAATCAGCTTTGTTTTCTGTCACTCAGACAGGCAGCAATGAAATAGTGCTCAGAAAAATTACATTCCCAGCAATTTCAGAGTGTGCTTGGCTCCTGAAGCATGCACACAATTGCTACTTCATAAAAGTTTGATAAATGAGATGCAAAATATACAGTGCCTTCCTCTGAACAACGTAGGGGGCTTTATTCCAAGGGTCATTTTGGATAATGAAAAACACGATTAATGAGTTTGATTAAAGGATTCATTAACAGTGGAGAATGTCCAGAAAGTAAAGAAGAAGGATCTTTGCCTGGGAGTATCAAGCAAGCAAGTCACTCAGCTTAAAGCCATAGTAGTTTGGCTTTGGGGAAACCAGCTTCTGGGATGGTCTCAGCTACTGTGACCTTAGACAAGTGTGTAGAGACCTTGGGTAAGTCTTGGACTCTCTCTTTGCTTTACTTTATCTAAAGGAGGAGCTGAAATTCTAAAATGTGCTCCCTGAATTCTTAGATTCTTAGGGCTGAGGTTTGTTGCAGAAACTAGGCCCTTAAGTCTGCTTGCTGTCTAGTAGGGCATCCAAAATGAAATCCATGGTAATAGAGTTTCCATTCAGGAGTGCAATACTTACTCACAGTAAAGAGGGCAGTATTGGGAGAACTTGGCAGGTTGCATCTTAAATAATCATTTCAACCTTCCATAAACATAAAGGCACAAGTGCAACTGTTGGTCTGAATCTGTGTGTAAGTGTATACAGGGGTTTATGTTTGCATTTTGTACATGTTTATGTATAAATATACATGCATATGAGTGTGGATGTCAGTGGGTAAATGTGTGAGTGTGACTGTCTGCAGGAATTAGTGGCCACATGAATGTGTGGATGAGCATACAAGTGAATGTGTACTCATTTGTATGACTGTGATGCATGTGTACATACTGTGTGCTTATATGAATACACACACACACACACACACACACACACACACACACACGAGAATGGGGGGGTCTCTGCATTTATAGATGTGGGAATATGTCACAGCATTTAGGTACAGGTTGTGCATATGAGCATTCCTTTCAGTGCCCTGCTCCTTTCCCCTGCTGGTAAGAGTGCTTTGCCTCCTGCTGCTGGCCCACTCATTCATGGGCTCTCTCTTTATAGTATCTCCTTCGGGTGCAGTAACCAGAGGACGTTAAATAATGCAGCCTGCAGGTATATAGAGAGCAGCTTGTAAAAACCCTTAAGAATAAAGTGTTTTAAGCAGAAAACTCCGACATTACACAGCAGTCCTCTGCTGAACTCATTCATATTGTGTTGGGGAACAGAAAAGAGGAGGTTTGCAGGGGAGAAGGCCAGCTGGGGCCCAGGACTGAAGAGCCTGTCAGCTGTGAGAAAACAATTTATATTTAGAAAAGGGACCATTTATTTCCATGACACAAACAACTACATTATTAACCCATAAATGCTTCCATTCTTAAAATGCCTGAGTATTTTTTGCATGAAGACCTGGATATATTTGACCTGAGTCCATACCAGATTTAACTATGAAAAGCAAATGCTTTCAGCAGGATGAACTAAGGACATGTGATTGGAAGCATGCAGTGCCCTTGCATCTGACTAAGATGTGAAAACACCGGCCAAGTCCTCACCACTTTCTGAATTTAAAAAATGCATCTGTGGAGAGAGAGCCTGGCATTCTAGGATGAGAATGACTGGTTTGTGTAGAGAAGTTCCAAGAAGAGAAAAGATACCTCTAGGCTATGAGACAGAAGGTAAGTTCCCTCACTTTCAAATTTAGCATGACTTCTGGACATAGTAGATGCTAAAATGTTTAGTTTTATAAATTAAGTAAGTGTGTTATTGGATGAATCAATCAGCTGATAAATAAAAGTATTCCATGGTGGGATGTGAAAGAACTGACTCTTGGCTTTTAGAGCAGCCTTCATTAAGATCAATCTGCCAAAAGGTGCTTTGTCCTCAAGCTCACAAGCACCCCCAACATCACATTTCCCAGAATGCTCTGCAACAGTGAAGTAAGAGCTTTCGGATACTACTATCTTTGTGAAGCTAAAGGACTGGGTCCCACGGACATGGGGATGCAGTCTCTTCTGATGCTGAAGTGCCTGTTTGGCTCATTTTGAAGATGTCTGAATGACTGATTCAACTCACTGTTGTTGAACAACAAAGGGCAAAAGTTATGATACCTGTCAGAAATGAGAGACCCATTCCTTTCTATAAGGCACCTTGAATCCTGATGCAGACAGAACCTGTTAACTCTGAGATAATACACAAATCTTGTAAGTGGGTGGCTCTCTGAGGTTCAAAGTCCCAGTCTTTAGTTAGAAGGGAGATTTCTAGGGACAGGCATAATAGTATATGTAATAAATTTTGTCATCTATAAAAAAGAGGAGTAATGTTTTTAAACTATTATAGAAGAATCTCTATGCTAAATAAAGTACAAAAGCAAGATCGAAAATGTATATTATGCTACCATATACAGAAAGAAAGAATGTTTAGAAATGTATAGAAATTTTTTTCACTGAGATTTAAAGTCTTTATTCTGTCGAGATCAAGGATACAAGGAACATACAGAGAAATAATAAAAGCAATGTATAGCAAGCAACAGCCAACATCAAATTAAATGGAGAGAAACGCAAAGCAATTCCACTAAAATCAGGAACAAGACAAGGCTGTCCACTCCCTCCATATCTATTCAATATAGTACTTGAAGTCCTAGCTAGAGCAAGAAGACAGCAGAGGAGAATAAACAGATACAAACTGGAAAGGAAGAAGTCAAATTATCATTATTTGCAGATGACATAACAGTATACACAAGCAACTCCAAAAATTCTACCAGGGAACTCCTACAACTGAAAAACATCTTTAGCAAAGTAGCTGAATACAAGATTAACTCGAAAAAAAAATAAGTAGCCCACCTATATACAAATGGTAAAAGCACTGAGAAAGAAATCAGAGAAACAACACCCTTTACAACAACCACAAACAATACAACATATCTTGGGGTAACTCTAACCAAATAAGTAAAAAACCTGTATGACAAGAACTTCAAGTCTTTGAAGAAAGAAATTGAAGAAGATATCAGAAAATGGAAAGATGTCTCATGTTCATGAATCAGTAGGATTAACATAGTAAAAATGGTAATCTTACCAAAAGCAATGTACAGATTCAATGCAATCCCCATCAAAATTCCAACACAATTCTTTACACACCTTAAAAGAACAATACTCAACTTCATTGGAAAAACAGGATAGCTAAAATAATCCTGGACAATAAAGGAACTTCTGGAGGTATCACTACCCCTGATCTCAAACTCTATTACAGTGTTATAAAAAAAAAACACCATATTGGCATATAAATAGACAGGTAGATCAATGGAATTGAATCAAAGACCCAGACATACATCCATACACCTATGGATACCTGATTTATTTTTTTACAAAGAAGCCAAAATTATACAGTGAACATCTTCAACAAATGGTTCTGGTGTAACTGGATGTCAACATGTAGAAGATTTCGAATAGACCCCTATCTAACACCCTGCACAAAACTCAGATCCAAGTGGATCAAAGACATCAACAAAAATCTAGTTACACTGAATCTGATGGAAGAGAAAGTGAGGAATAGCCTTGAACACATTGTCACAAGAGACAACTTCCTGAATAGAACAACTATAGCACAGACACTAAGATCAACACTTACTAAATGGGGCCTTATGAAACTGAAAAGCTTCTGTAAGGCAAAGGACACTGTCAATAGGACAAAAGCAGTAGTCTACAGAATGGGAAAAGATCTTCACCTATCCCACATCTGACAGAGGGATGATTATATATAAAACTCAAGATACTAGACATCAAAAAACCAAATAATCCAACTAAAAAATGGGGTATATACATAAACAGAGAATTCTCAACAGAAGTGTGGGAGTCCAGCTCCAACCTTTTGAAGGGTTCTTAGGTGGAGGAGAGAGAAATTAAGAAATGATAGATAGAAAAAGAGACCTAGATGACAAGAAGAAAGACAGAAACACAGAATGGCTTCGTGAGGGCCTGGGTCAATATCCACTAGCCTTGAAGTTTATTCAAAAGGGATTTTTATAATATGCCAAGGGAAAAGGCAAAAGACCTCCTCCTTGCAAGATCAAAGCATACCATACAGCCAACTGTAGACCCTTCCAAACACCTGGTAACCAGACTCATGGTCGAATCATCCCATTATGCAGCCCTGCTGGGTAAAGCAAGCTCAGGTTTTCTGAACCTGAGTAATTTCTCACTAAGAGGCTTCTATGGGTTCCCACACAGAAGAACCTCAAATGGCAGGGAAACACCTAAAGAAATGTTCAACATCCTTAGCCATCAGGGAAATGCAAATCAAAATGACTCTGAGAGTCCATCTTATACCTGTCAGAATGGCTAAGATCAAAAATACAAATGACAGCTTATGTTGGAGAGGATGTGGAGCAAGGGGAGCATTCCTCCATTGCTGGTGGGAGTGCAAACTTGTACAGACACTTTGGAAATCAGTATGGCAGTTTCTCAGAAAATTGAGAATCAATCAATCTCAAGACCCAGCTATACCATCCGGGCATATACCCAAAGAATGCTCAATCATACCACGAGGACACTTGCTCAACTACATTCATAACAGCTTTATTCACAATAGCCATAACATAGAAACAACTTAGATGCCGCTCAACCTAAGAATGGATAAAGAAAATGTGGTACATTTACACAATTGAGTATTACTCAGATGTTAAAAACAAGGACACCAGGAAATTTGAAGGCAAATAATAGAACTAGAAGAAAAAAAAACATCCTGAGTGAGGTAACTTAGACCCAGAAAGACAAACATGGTATGTACTCACTTATAAGTAGATATTATCATAAAGGATAACCATGCTACAATCCATAGACCGAGAGAGGCTAAGTAACAAGGAGGGCTCAAGGGGGGATGCATGGATCTCCTTGGGAAGGGAAAATAGAAGAGATCTCCTGGTGGACTAGGAAGTGATTGGGGATGGGAACTTGAGGAATCAGGTTAGAAGGTGGATGGAAGGGGAGAGTACTGAAAGAAATGACTAGAAAGGGGGGCATTTGGGGGTCAGGTTGAAATCTGATGCATGGGAAATTCACAGGAATCTACAAGGATGACCCTAGCTAAGACTTCTAACGAAAGTGGACACATAACCTGAACTGGTCACCTCCTGTGATCAGATTGGTGACTACCCAAATTGTCATCAGAGAGCCTCTATCCAGTAACTGATAGAAACAGATGCAGAGACTCACAGGGAATCCTGTTGAAGAGAGGGAGGAAGGATTATAGGAGCCAGAGGAGTCAAGGACATCACAAGAAAACCCATAAAAACAACTAACACAACTCATAGGAACTCACAGAGTCTAAAACAACAACCAGGGAGCCTTCATGAGACTGACTTGGGCCCTCTATATATATGTGACAGCTATGTAGCTTGGTCTACTTGTGAGATTCCTAATGACGGGGGCAGAGGCTGTCTCCACTGCTTTTGCTGGCACTCAGTAACCTATTCCTCATACTGGATTGCCTGCCCCAGCCTTAATATGAGGGGAGGTG
This sequence comes from Peromyscus leucopus, assembly GCF_004664715.2. NCBI lineage: Eukaryota > Metazoa > Chordata > Mammalia > Rodentia > Cricetidae > Peromyscus > Peromyscus leucopus. The sequence goes on from NC_051069.1 coordinate 86,688,419, forward strand.
CTTAGTCTTACAGCAATTTGATATGCTATACTTTGTTGATACCCATGGGAGACCTGTCCCTTTCAGAACAGAAACAGAGGAGGAGTGAATTGGGGGGGATGATGGAGGAAGGGAGGGAATGGGAGAAGAGGGAGGGGAAAATGTAGTTGAGATATAAAATAAATTAAAAAATCAATGAAACAAAAAATTACACACACAAAGTATTCTTTCAATATACCTTGCTTTAGAAATTCAATTTTAGAACCACGTAAATATTATATATGAGACAAAATTAAATTTTAGAAAAGCAATCCCTAAATATCAAAATGTAAATGAAGTGAACCTAACTCCATTTAGTGGCTAAAATAATCACCCAGACAGGCTCAGTTTAAGACATCTTTTTTTTATATAATTTAATTTAATTTTACATATCAGCCACGGATACCTTTGTTCTCCACACTTATTCCCCCACCTCCCACCCCACCCCACCCCGACCCCTGCCTTCCCCCCAGCCCACCCCCCATTCCCATCTCCTCCAGGGCAAAGACTCCCCTGGGGATTGAGTTCAACCTGGCAGATTCAGTCCAGGCAGGTCCAGCCCCCTCCTCCCAGGCTGAGCCAAGTGTCCCTGTATAAGCCCCAGGTTCAAAACAGCCAGCTCATGCACTGAGGACAGGTCCCGGTCCCACTGCCTGGATGCTTCCCAAACAGATCAAGCTAATCAACTGTTTCACTTATCCAGAGGGCCTGATCCAGTTGGGGGCTCCTCAGCTATTGGTTCATAGTTCATGTGTTTCCATTCGTTTGACTATTTGTCCCTGTGCTTTTTCCAATCTTGGTCTCAACAATTTTCGCTCATACAAACCCTCCTCTTTCTCACCAATTGGACTCCTGGAGCTCCACTTGGGACCTAGCCGTGGATCTCTGCACCCAGTTCCCTCAGTCATTGGATGGGGTTTCTAGCACGACAATTAAGGTGTTTGGCCATCCTATCACCAGAGTAGGTCAGTTCGGGCTTTCTCTCGACCATTGCCAGTAGTCTATTGTGGAGGTATCTTTGTGTACCTTGATCTCTGATGGAATATATTCTAAAAAATAGAAAGAGGTGAAAACTCTTTTGCTTTATTTATTCATATAATTTCTTTGGTTTTGTTTAAATTCTTATTTTGACCATTTAAAGTGTATATAATAACTTACTGTGATTATATCTGCCTGACCCCCATTGCCATCTGGTATCTCCCTTCCTATTCCTCTGAACCTCTCCTCTTTTCATTGGTTACACAACCAAAAAAAAAAAAAAAAAAAAAACAGCTGGGCAGTGGTGGCACACACCTTTAATCCCAGCACTCAGGAAGCAGAGCCAGGTGGATCTCTGTGATTTCGAGGCCAGCCTGGTCTACACAGCAAGATCCAAGACAGCCACCAAAACTACACAGAGAAACCCTGTCTCTTAAAAAAACAAAACAAAACAAAACAATAACAACAAAACAAACAAACCAAAACCAGCAGTCATTAACAGTTCATAACTCCTCAGAAAGTGCTGGAGCCTCATGGGCATCTCTATCCAGGATGGAATGCTTCAGGGCCCAATCATGCAAATGTCCATTGCAGCTGTGTGTTGTGGGTACAATGACAATGTCATCTGTAGACCTACCATTTTCCCTCTTTCTTTTTTCTTCCTCCCTCCCTCCCTCCCTCCCTCTCTCTCTCTCTCTCTCTCTTTCTTTCTTTCTTTCTTTTCTTCCATTTGGTTAAAGCCTTGTCCCATAGTCCTGGATGGCCTCAAATTTGCAATTGCAATCCTGCCTATTCTTCCAAGTGCACCAATAATTCTTAAACTCATGTGTAAGTGTTTTTGTCATGGAGTTGGTGGTGCTGTTTACACTGTTCTGCTTTGTCAGGTGTGTGTGTGTGTGTGTGTGTGTGTGTGTGTGTGTGTGTGTGTTGCAATAAAACACATGAGTAATTATATAGTGACAGTGAAAAATGATGTGTTCAGTAAGGGAGAAAAGATATATAGACAGATAATCATTGAGGTTAAGTAAAATCCTATAACCTTAAATCTGAGTAGGTAGCAGCAGAATTAACTCACAATAAATTTAGTCTTAAATATATTTACATATGCATTCATATTTCCTTGGTTCTACCCATTAAAAAGGCCTAGAAACAAGAGCTAAGGCATGGCACAGAGCTCTGTGGATGCCCATTTTCTCACTAAATGACACTGGAAATCCTTGGAGAAATACTTGATGACAAGTCTGGGACAGGATCTGTATGAGACAATTTGGGGACATTTCCTCAAACTTGAGTAGCAAAAATACTCTAAGAAGCCTCTAGTATAATGTCAAAAGGACTCAGGAGATAGTTTGAAGATGTCCCCACAAGCCAAGGGAAGGTGATTTGAGCTCCAATGATGATAATGGCTGAAACGGATGAAAAGACATCAAATATCCTTAAACCCATGAGTTTATAAAAATCAAAATTAAACTAGTCACCATTGGAAGGCACAAATTAACCAACTAATTATCTTAGAAAACAGTAAAGAGAGAGATAATCAAGCATTTATCTTGTTTTTCCTAAATGAACTATCCCTCAGGGTAACTGCAGAGTTGATGGAGGGAATTATCCATTTATAGATGCATTCTAGCTAATAAGTGAAGGCGGCAAGACTGAATTAGCATATGAACATCTTGCCAACTCCAATAAATTCATGGATCTAGACAGTGAGCATCGATGTCTGCAGCATCACATGTAGACAGTGAACACTGCTGCCTTCTGATGCAAACCAAACCATTGGGGAGACTGCCTTGGAAAAGAAATGTAACCCGAATGCAAGCAAGCTTCTAGATCTAACTGCCAATTTACAAAACTAAATAAGTAAATAAATGGATAAACAGAGAAATAAATATGCAAATAGGAGCAGGGCTTGTTAACATGTACCACAATAAGTTCTATTAGCAAAACCCAAAGTGTGATGACCTCTCCAGGACAAATGACCCAGACCCTCCAACAGATACATTACAAAGGAAAAAGACTTTGATTGACAGGAAACCAACACATTACAAATGGTACCATTCATTAAGCATGATGTCAATTCTTCACAATATATAAACTTTATACTTTAATTCAAACAAACTATAAAGACTATATAAAGCACCAGGGAATTATGAGTAAAAAATGGTTACTTTATAAAATTAAAGGATTGAAGCATTAATCTAATTAATCTTATCAATAAAAAGTCAGGAGTCAGATAGTGGGGTAAAAATGTAAAAGAGCTCTGTGGCTGCTCTCCTGCTTCTCCCTCTGGTGGTGTTCTCTGGAGAACTCTGTTTGGTCTACCTCTAGCGTCCAGGGTCCGGGAACCAAGAGAGGGCAGTACATCCGGATCTTGGGTCTTCAGGGCCCTGAAGCTAATCTCCTTTGTTCAGCTTTTTTTCCTGACCATTACCAATAACAACTTGTAACCAGACCCCCTAAACAATGACAAATATCCATAACCCACTTTTTTGAGGAATGTGGGCATAGTTTTCTAGACTATTTCCTGTTGATTGGGAGCACTGGTAATCTTTGAGAGACCCTGTGAAAATTTAGGATTATGGTCAAGTCCTGACCAGAGTATTCTGTGAGGCTGGGTCATCTCAGCCAGCAGACGTGAAGCTGTTCTGGATGTTGGATCATCTGGGCCATCTGTTCCCATTGGATATTTTTCAAGATATCTTCCTCAATTAAACTTTATTTTTTTTTAATTTGGAATGAATCCATAGCCTCTCATTTTGTATAGAAACAAAAGCATAACCCCTCCCCCAAATTAACACATCTTTTGATTTAAATTTTGAACTCAAGATATTTTTTTTCAAATATATAGGTTTGTTTAATCTAGCAGTCTTTATAATCCAACTCTTTTAGCAGCCAAAAATTTTAAAGATAACACAGTAGTATACATAATCCAGACTCTGTGTATTTTCCATCTTTACATTGCTTATTTCCTTTATATTATTTTACTCCCCTTTTTAAGGACTTTATTATTTTAAAACTATAATTTTTTTAATCTATGACTATGTAACTCTTTTTCTTTTCTCTCAAACCTATGTAATATTTTTAAACACCCTGTAACAAAAGAGGTTTCTTTTGTCTGAATCCATCTCTATTGTGTATCTCAATCTTTTTTGACTTCTTGAGTCTTTAAACTACTAAGCAGCATGGCTAGAACCAAAGCAGTGGCATTGGCAGCTGGCTCCCTCCTGCTTGGCTTCTGAGAACCTAGCTTCATGGTGGAAGTACCAGCAAGAGAGTCATGCTTACCACCACAACTCTGGAGAGTTGTTGGGTCCATGCTGCCACCAAGTAGTGTGAAACTTCTTATAATGAAAAAGAAAAAAACATGGTGACTGACAGCCTCATAAATGCTAGATAAATAGATGCCTAGACAAATAAAAGGCAATAATCAGTGGGGACTAAGACATGTCATGGACAAGAGTCTTTTAAATTAAAGGATCAACCACAAAACCCACAAAAATTTCATTTTACCTGAAATCGCTTTGGCATTCTAGTTTGCTTCCTATTGCTGTGCTAAAACACTAACCAAAACTAACTTTGGGGAGGAATGGGGTATATTTTGCTTACAGGTTATAGTCCATCACTGATGGAAGTCAGGGCAGGAACTCAAGGCAAGAACTTGGAAGCAGGAATGGATACAGAGACCGTGAAGGAATATTGCTTACTGGTTTGCCCTCCATGGCTTGCTCAGCATGCTCTTATACAGCACAAGACTACCTGCTCAAGGCAGCACCACCCACAGTGGGCTGGGCCCTCCTACTTCAATTACCAATTAAGAAAATGCCCCATAGACATGGACCACAGGCCAATCCATGGAGGCAATTTTTCAATTGAGGGTACTTCCTGGGTGTATCAAGTTGGCAACTGAAGCTGCTGGTGACATAAGGTGTAACTGAGTTAGGCAGCTTCTTTAAGAGGCTCTTGTGTAATGTTCTTGTATCTCTCTTCAGTATCATTGTGACTCTCATAATTCAAGAATTATGAATCTTGGAATGTCATTGACTCCTCCAAAGCCACACAGCTGATGAGTGCTGAAGCGCCTAGACCACAGAATGGGTCTTCTAGAACCCTATGGAGCAGTAGTTCTCAACTTTATTATGGCTACAAATTTAATATGGTTTAATACAGTTCCTCATGTTGTGGTGACTTCCCAATCATAAAATTATTTTGCTGCTACTTCATAACTGCAATTTTGCTACTGTTATGAATTGTGATGAATTAGATGTATATATCTAATATGCAAGATATCTGATATGTGGCCCTCCTGGAGGGGTACAACCCACAGGTTGAGTAATACTTGCTATAGAGAGCTTGTGTTCCCACCCACTCTTATTATCTCCTCTCTGGAAAAGATAACCTGTGGGCTTTAATAAACACACAAGACAACAAAGATCCCTTCTGATCTTGAACTATCTAAGACTTTCTCTTTAGGGGGTGTGTGAAATACACCCAGATGTCAGTAATACTTATTGCTTTGAGGGGCAGATTATGCATGAGTTTTTTTTCTTTTTCTCTCTTGGAAAAATGTCACCCTTATCTGCAAAACTGCATGTCAAATGCGAAATAAGCAAACCTCCCACAGCCCATTGACTCCCCCCCCACACCCTTTCACACAGCATGCCATCACTGCCTAATGGATGCACATCATCTTATTATATTGAAGAATGTTTTTCCTTGGTGTTTGGGGCTTTGCTTCCCCTCCCCCCAGATAGTAATGTTTATTTGAAGGTGGCAGCTTTCCATTCATAAGAGGCCTTGTTTCATCTCAATGTCCATCATGTGGTAGCATGGAGCATATTTTCTAGCATAGTGTGAGATGTCCCTGTTTGAAATAATAGTAATTCTTTTTCACTCCACTGCTTTAAAAGGAGGTTTCTTCTAATTTTGGTGGACACTGGCTGCTATGGTTTACATGTATAGCCCAAAAATAATGTGTGGAAAGTTTAATTCCCAATGCAAAACTGTTAGGGTGATTCAGCTATGCAGGCTCTACTTTCATGAATAGATCAATGATGCAATCAAGGAAGGGGGTTCTTTATGAATGGATGGGATGTCTCTGTTTATTCCTCTCATTGCCCTTCCACTATGTGGTGCTTTCTGCCATATAATGTTGCAGCAAGAAATCCCTGTACAAATACCAGTACCTTGGCACTGGACTTCTCAGTCTCCAAACCTATGAGAAATCAAATTCTGTACGTTATAAAATTACCTAATCTATAGCATTGTATTGTAAGTAGCACAAAACAAATTAAGATTGTGTGGCTGAGAAATTTGCACCAAATGCAGACAAATTTATTCAACAGCTTGCAAGGCACAAAGCAAGGCTGAGAAAGTTGGCCACACTGTCACCCTATGTGCCCGACGATGTAACATAGAGGCCATAATGGCAGGTTAGGACTTTTGTGGACTTCTGTGCATGCTTTGTCCTCTGAACTACACAGCATGCATCTCAGGGAGGAAAGACATAATCTTTATCAAACCTACCATAGTGGGAACAGGAGAAGCCAACCATGAGGGTGTCCATGACTACTGATGCTGCTATGACACTGTGGTAGGAGCCAGACCTCAGAATGACAACAGGAAAAGGAGCCTGTGGTGTGTTGGACATAGGCTTTCCCACATTTAACCTTTGTAGAAATGGCAAAAAATAAAGCCACAAAGTGATAGATACAATAGATACTTACACATGAGCATGCTGGTGAACATGGAGAAGCTAATTGTCCAAGAGCCAACAAGTGCAGAAGGCAGCGTTGACCCTGAGTCTTCTGATACCAAAGCATCGCAGAGTGCTAGCCTCTAAGTGTAACAGCCATCCTCTTCATCAGAGCATCTGTGACTATTTGAGAGAGACCCTCAAGATCAGGCCTGTTGACTATTCCTTCATAGAAGGAGGCAAAACCATCATTAGACTCTTACCTGAGATCCTAGCTGCTCCATCCTACATCTCCCAGACAGCCTTGATTCTGTCGAATTGCTGTGGTCTCAGGAGGTGCTAGAGTATAGAGAATGGAAAGTTGTCTGAATGCTAGATTTAATCCACTCAGCCAAAGAAAAATCATCCACCCTGAAGTGAAAATTTTCAGTGGTTTGGCTACCTTTGAGTTACCTACATTCCTATAACCTCTTCCCTGAGCTTTGTAATTAAGTCCAATTAACTCATTGTTTCCTGCTTGCTGTGGTAAATAATATGTGCTTATGGCAGAAAATTTAGGAAAGTGCAGAGAAGTTTGCAAACAAAAGAAGATATATAATCCACCATTCAGAAAATAGTTGCTCCTAGCATTTGGATATAGTGCGGAAAATCCTGGTGGCCTAATGCCTAAAGCGGTCATCGCTCTCTCCTCAAAAAGAAGTTGTGCACAAGTGGTGGGATTCAGCAGAACGACAGTGCCCCAGTCATTACAACGATCATAAACATCGCCATAGCATTTGACACATTGCCGATGTCATCCTAAGTACTTCATATACTCATTTACCAACAGAGGAAGAGAAAAGTCAACAGAGTTGAAAATTTTCAATATTTTATACTGTCATAAAATTTGGCCCAACAATTTGAAACTCCTTCTTCCTTCCTCTGATACTCAGCAGGAAACAACAACAGAAACTCTATGTTAACATATGGCCAGTAGCTTATTAAGCACTTGCCTATCTAAGTACTGTGTGTGGCTCTTTAATAGGCTCTTCTCCACCAAAAGTCTTACTGGACCACTAAGCATCAATTGTCACTTTACACCAGCCATGTCTGTTCATTGGTTGAAATCAAATTCTTCAGCTCTCTCCTGGACCTGCAAGCCAGAAATGATGGGGTGAACTCCCCAGTTTATGCCTCAACAAGTCTTCCAACAGTGCTAATGCTTGGAACCCATGATTTAAGATATATGAGGAGCCCCCATCACTCTCGAGGACAAAGCAGGGGGGATTATGTTTTTCAGGAGAGCATGGACTGCATGGTGAGCTCCTGTATGCCCTCTCCTGCAAAAGATATAGTAAAATGTTAATAGTGACCACATCTGTTATTGGACTGTGTCTGGTGGAGTCAAGTGAGTCCGTGCAGAGGAGGTGAACTTTCCCTGGCACTCAGAGTTCCCCTTTAGAGAGGGAGAAACAGAGGGCAAGGCAGTGCCAGTCTTTAGGATTTGGGCTATGCTGTGGGGCCTCACTTGCTGCACCCGGTGTAGGAAATCCTTCACTCTCACCTTCAGCTCTCAGCCTCGTCACTGCCAGTCAATAGCTGTCAATGGCCATTACTGTAAGGAATCAGGGAATTGATGAGTAGGCAGAAAGTGAGGGAGAGGTGTAGTCAGCAAGGGGGCAGAGGTGGTGAGGAGGTGAAGAGGTTGCCTGGAGTCCACCGGCAACCCTCATTGACCGTCCCACCCATGAGGTCACCCTGCTTGTCCTCTGATGCTATCAGGCTGCTCAACCACACTCCAGGACCCATGACCCCAAAGGCAGCACAGAAAAAAAAACAAGACACAAAGTCAGAATATCTGTCAGTCCATGAGAGATTGTCTCAGAAAAGTCTGTTCTATGTGAACAGCCTTTGGGGTTGGGTGTCCCAAAGTATGTCTGGTTCTGCTTCCCCTGGGGTCAGCACAGGGAGGCTTGTATCTTATGTTACATTTATCAGTCTCCTAAGTCAATAGGCTTCTGATCGGCCAACAAGGGAAGAGCGGGGGAGAGGGGGGGAGGATAGCAGGAGGAGGAAAAAAGCCAGGGTACTATTGTTCTGATATCTCTACCCACTGAGTTTCTCAGCCATGACTGACCAGCTTCATTGGAGGAGCCCACACTACAAGTCTGGCAAATGTCTTTGTCCCCTTTTCATCCACATAACCAGTGCTTGGGGACGCCTGCTAGTGTGGATGGCATATTATGAAATTTGTCCCACTAAACTAGGCAGCATGAGCTCACATTTCCTGCTGGACAATGGCTCCCCGCAATGACACTCTTCCTTCTTGCCTCCAAGGCCTATGAGTTCTGAGCCCTCTGAGGCTCCAAATCTTATTCAGTGTCCGGGCTTCTCTCCAGATTCATTGTTTGCTCTTCTCCAGCTAAGTAGAAAGCTCTGCCCCAGTCTTAGGCATACATCATCCCCAGACTTTGTCCAACCACTGCCCTGGACTGCTCCACTTTCCATATGCCCCTCCAAAGGCTTCTCTTCCTTTCAGACTCAGTCTATGTGCACGTGCACGTGCACACACACACACACACACACACACACACACACACACGCACGCACGCACTGCTTTCAGGAAGCCCCCCTGCTTTCCTCTTTCCTTATCCCTCCCTCCTCCCCTCTCTTTTACACACCCCATCCAACTCCTTGCCTATCTTACATACAACACACAAACATCTACCAGGAGTTGGCCCAGGTCTAGTACCTAGATATCTTTGGACAGGACCAAGACATCCTGAATTTCTGTTTCTCCAGCATACCCAGTATGTCCTTCCCAATACAGATCCTAAGATGCATCTTAACTGCTTTCCCCAGACTCCAGCTTTATCTTCCCCATCCATTCTCTGCAGTTCAACTCCAAGGCTCTCTTTATTGACATGAGAGCTTCTTTTCACTTCTGTAGCCATAAGAGCTCTGCTGTCCTTGGATATAGCAGTACTTCTTTGGGGGACCTGCAGGCCCTCCCCTTTGCTAGGCCTGCAGCACTGCCCCAAGCAGGTTGGTGACTTGCGGGGTGTGGGAGAGGTTGTACTGTAACTTTCCTGCTAACTTGTCTCCTCTTTCCTCATCCACATTAATGATAGTCACTCAGAGCCAGATCTGGTTCTTGATGGATTTTCTTTCAAAACCACATAGAGACCAAGGCAAACCCAGACTTAAGTCCCAGCTTCCCCATCCCTTGATTTCATGTCTTCAAAACTTGCAATTCTCCTGCAATACAAGAGTACTCCTTCTCAGGCAGCAAAATAAATGTCCAGCATCCGCCAGCATTGCGTAAACACTACTATGCAATGTTTCTGCACTCCCACCTGAAGCCCCTCACCTCTGGGGAAAGGTTGAGCTTCTCATGGGAACATAGGTCTGTATCAGTGCTGTGTGGGGCTGGGGCTTCTGTCATTTCACCTAATCAACTTTCTGCTTTCTTCTTTTCCAAATAGTGTGAAGACATTTGGCCCCTGCTCATCCCCCAACTCACTGATAGTCTAGGACCCTGCAGATCAGTACAAGTTAATGTTTTCTATGTTGAAACATAAAACAATGTCCTGGTAGAGGCAAACACCAAGATTCTAGAAGTGTCTGGGCTTTGAGGAAACTTCACTGGTAAATTGGAGTGTGATGTTTAAGCATGTTGAAAGCAGACACTGGTAGCAAGGGAACCCTCCTGTCCCATATTTATTTCAGACATTCATCAAAATGTTTTCTAAAACACATTTTCCTATGGTAGTCTGCCTCTTTGACTCTGTGATGGTGAAAGAGAATAGCAAAACGGTCCATATGTTAAAAAAAAAAGTGTATGTTCTTGAGGACAGTCAGAAGGTGGATCATCTCCAACAGACATTACTGTTGTTTATCCCATAATATAAAGATTTCAAGCCATGGAAAGCTCATCCATGGAGGAGATAGAATAGATAGGCTTGTGATCCCAATTGGAAACTCCAACTACTGCCTCAGTCTGTATCTGCTGGATGATTTTTAAGTGCCTCATTTGATGATGCTATCTATTTGATGCTACTTGCTTTTACTTGGAAGCTTCACCCAAGGGGACATTCTGCTCAGCCTGCAACTCTCTTGATCAAGAAATCCAGCTAGCTACCTCAACGGGATGTTTCTAGTTAATTTCTGTTGACTGTTTATAATCCTTTAACTTGATGTTTCTTTTCATTTGCTCTCTCAATTGGCCTACTGCCATCATCTCTACTAGATGTTTTGAGCACCTGATTTGATGATGTTCTATGATCTAGCTGCAGCTTCTCTCTGCTGCTTGCTCTTTATTCTTTTACTTTTTGCTTGCTCTATATGTAATCAACTCACTTATTTAAACCTGAAAGCACCATTATTGTAGGCCATTCTCTGGATCATACAGAGCATCCACCTAGCTTGACCTCCCTGAGATTTTGGTACCCTGGCTCTGTCATCCTACCAGTTTCTCAGTGCCAAGGACAGGAGATTCAGAAACATGGACTAAAAGCACTGGCTCTTATGTGCTAAGTGCTGGTTGAACAGTATCAAGTGTCTTCAAGGCAGCTCTTGGCCATCATTAGGCAATCTCTGGTCAATTGCTTCCCCTACTTTCCTTATCAACTGTAGCCAGTCTTTCTTGTTGGATTTTCTTTGGACTGCCAGCCCCCAAATATTATTATTAATTATGGAAGACTTATTATTAATTATGGAAGCTCGGCCTTAGCTTAGGCTTGTGCCCAACTAGCTCTTATAATTTAAATTGACCAATTTCTATTAGTCTACATTCTGCCATGTGGCTCTTTACCTCTCTTCCATTCTGTACATCCGACTCCCTCCATGTCTCACTGGCTTAATCCCACGTGCCTCAGATTCTCCCTGAGTTCCTCTCTCTTCCAGGAAGTCCTGCCTATTCTCTCCTGCCTAACTGTTGACCATTTAGCTCTTTATTAAACCAATCAGAAGGTACTTAGGCAAGCGAGGTAAAACAGCAACACGTCTTCATAGTGTGATCAAATATCCTGCAACAATTAACCATGTCACACATCCCATGAGCACGTGATCTTATCTCCTGATTCACACAGACACACAGATGAATCCAAAAGTTTATTTCTTCTACTGAGTTAGATGCTTACTGCTGGTTGTCATGATATCCGAGGCTGGAATACCTCTTTATAGAGCTTTCTCTGCAGCCAGACTGAGAGTACTTTAAGGCCTGTCTTACTTATCCTCCTAACTCCTCAGCCCAGCACATAGTCTAAACCAGAGTAAGTGCTTAGGGAACATTTGCTGAAATGAGAGGTTCATACCTACCTATAGAGTAGGCAATAAACACATGCACCATACAGTCAAAATGGTGTACAGTCAAAATGGTGTACGGTGCCCATGCTTGGGATTAGCCTGCAAATAAGGGGAAGAATTCAGCACTAAGAACAGCACTTCTAATCCCATGGTTGACACTCTAGGATTCTCACGGTGAGCTTAATAACGATCCTGAGACAGGCCAGCCTGCCCACCAGGCTGACAGGCTGCCATTGGCCAAGGCAATACCCACAGTAGGATCAGAGGTCCCAGGACAGCTGTAACTGTGCAGCTGTGCATCTGCTCATTACTGCTCTGTACATTTGTCTCCCTGCCACTCATCCTCGGATGACATGGGATGAACGGATGTGTCTGGAGGAAGCTGTGTGGGTGGAGGCAGACAACATATGGCTCCTATGCCTTTCCATTTATACATGTTGATATTTCCCCCACAGCATGTGCCAAGGCCATAGACACTGTTTGTTTTGAAGTTAGCCTAATTAGTGAACTTCTTTGCTTCTCTCTCTGTGCCAATTTTTTAACTTAATTCTATAAAAAAAAAGAGGGGGCTTCATTCAAGAGTATACAGCCTGGTACACAGTTGGGCCCCTTCACCCTTTGAAAGATGTGTCAATGGACCGACACCCAACACCCATAGAGGCATCAAAGTCAATAGAAGCAGAGAGGATAGAACACAATGTTTTCCCTCACTTCAACCTCTCCCTATAGCTGCAGCAATCAAGATGCAGGTTCTCCAAACATGTGTTTTCAGCACATTTAGGTAGAAGTAACCCATGTTACTGTGCTATTTCTTAGCTTAAAAAATCTCAAAGACACCTTCGTGACACCAGGCTCTTCAGAAGCACCCTCTATGTCAGCTTTATCCTCTTCCACCCTGCCCTTCTACCTCATTTCTGCTCTCAACGCTCCAGCCAATTCACCAGGCACCAGCCATTTCAGTACCACATGTGTGCTCACCACTCTTGAAGCCTAAGATGCTTTCCCTCCTCTGCCCCACACCTAAGAATCATTGTGGTGATATTGTGTTCCCAAAAATATTGTGTACCCTAATAAACTTATCTGGGATTAGAGAACAGAACAGCCACTAGATATAGAGGCCAGAAAATGGTGGCACACACCTTTAATCCTGTCACTCGGGAGGCAGAGATCCATCCAGATCTCTGTGAGTTCAAGGCCACACTGGAAACAGCCAGGCATGGTAACAAGAGCCTTTAGTTCCAGGAAGTGATGGCAGGAAGCAGAAAGGTATATAGGGCATGAGGACCAGGACTAGAGCCTGTTAAGCTTTTAGGCTTTTGAGCAGCAGTTCAGCTGAGATCCATTCTGAATGAGGACTCAGAGGCTTCTAGTCTGAGGAAACAGGATCAGCTGAGGAACTGTTGAGGCGAGGAAGCTGTGGCTTGTTCTGCTTCTCTGATCTTCCGGTATTCACCCTGGCTTCAGGTTCGATTTTATTAATAAGACCTGTTAAGATTCGTGCTACAAATCATCACATTCAACATCATACGTTATGAACAAGCTAGTGTGTTGCCTCATATTCTGATTTGTTAGCCTCATTCTGCAGATGAAATGAATGAGATTCAAAAAAAAAAAAAAAATCATGTGACTTGCCCATGGCCATGCAGCTAATAACCATCAGAGCCAGAGTTTGACTTCAGATCTCTATGCAACCAATGTTCTTAGAAATGTCATGTTTCTGTGTTGGGGCCTCACCTCCCTGGATTCGGTGTGTTCTTTTCCTCTTCTCTGAAGTCTCTTTTGAGCCCTATATATCCTTTCCAAAACTCCCTCATGCCTTTCTTTCTACACACGCGTGCACGCACACACACACACACACACACAACAACACACACACACACACACACACTCCTCTAGGCAAACTCCTAATAGAGCCTTGAAATCACACAGCACTCTGTCTCCAAGAGTGAAGCTTCACAAAATGGGAAAGGACCCAGAGCCTTGGCACTTGTGTGAAGTTCTGACACATGTGTGGGTATCTAGTCCATTGTTTTTAAATGAGCTAATTAATGGGTGACAAAGACAGTCCAAGTCTCAGTAGACGCAAAGAACGGCGGGAACCAAAAACACAGTCTTCCAAGTGGCACAGCCTCCTCTCATCACCACAGTACCTGCAGAGCCTTCTGAATTTCTTACAAAGCTTCCAATTTCATCTTGGACAGCCTCTCTGCAGTGCAGGCATGCTGATGTCATGGGGCAAATGATATGGAATCAGAAGCTGGATTGTGGTGACTCCTGGAGACAACACTGAACCAAGTGTCCCTGCCCTTTTGTTAGATGCAGCTAAGATGGAGTGACATGGAACTTGGATGTAGTCCTTCCAAGCCAAGCATGCCTTAACCATTGTAACACATGATCATGAGCTGTTATGGAGTTATGTTCCTAAAGGACCAGGCCAGAGCTCCCTGAACTTCTCACAAGCATGCACCTGAATGAAGTCACCTCCACATGCAGGTGTGGACTGCATCCTTCCCTGTCAGGGCTTTCACACAACTCCTGTGCCTGGAAGCAGAATCCCCATCCTTCTCTTTTATTGGTGTCACCGTCTTTCCCAGTAAGGAAAAGACATGCTTATTATTGTTCTCAACAACCACAGGAAAATGAGCTTCAAACAACATTGTTTCTCTTCCTTACTCAAAGAGTAAAGTGTGTGGAGTCATCTCATTGAGACAAGTATGGCTACAGAAACCCTGCTGATGGAATCATCATGTCCCAGAAAGAGTGTTCTCATCTTTTCTTGACATCATATGCACATGTTATTCTCATGCTAAAATTCTGTCATTTTCACATTGTAAAGGACACATTAAGAAAGGAGGCAATCACGTATCTGAGCAAATCACAGCTCACTCTCTGGCCTCCTCCTTGTACATCTCCAGAGAGCAGTTACCAGGCTACGATGCTATGTTCTTACTGTCTCTATTACCATCCCCTTCCCCACTGTAGAAAGCTTCTGGAAGAACGGATTTGCTTTACCACCTCTGTATCCCTGATCTTAAGCCAAGCCTCACTGTTTAGAAAGATGATCTTACATAAATACTACATGTTGATGGAATGTACCTCTGGAGCATCCCAGGAAGATTTTCTGAATACATGAATGTATGAATGAGAAAATGGGCCAGAGTAAGAAGACATCATGATCTCTAGTCCAGATAGTTCTTAGATAGAAACTTCATTTTGACTTATTCACTTTCATATCCTTTACTTGAAAAGACAGAGAACTACAGAGTCCACACGAAACAGCTCCTTCTTTTATATCTGCTACCCACTGCATGCCAGTACCACACTGAGGATGTAAAGAAGAGCCACACAGTTTTGAGCATAGCAGACTCCACAACTATGGTGTAGGACTGCCCAATTGAAGCTTTCACTAGGGCAACTATATTGTTTGCACATCTCAGAGAAAAATGAAAATGCCAAGTCTTGGCCAACAGCTAGTAAGTCAATCAGATCTCCTCACAGATCAAGACCTCAACCCACAGTCAATGGGATGTACTCAAGAGATTGCTTCCTCCACATTAGAACATGCTCGGCCCCTGGATACAAGGTGAAGGAAAGGGAGAGGCTTTTGTGAGTCTCTTCCAAATGTGCTATGGCACATATAGTCCAGAATGAGAACAATTTCCACCTGTCCCACACTGAGACATGAATCTAGCCCTCTCTCTATCTTCATCTAGACCTTGGGGACAGAAGGTAATCTCAGACCACAGGCTTCCTCATAGCAAGGCAACCTGATACTTCTTCCTAAAGTGTCTAGCACAGGAATGAGAGGAGAGTGGTGGGTAGGCAGTCTGAGTTCATACCAGAGAGGCCGCAAAGGTGAGACCACATATGAGCCAAACTTCAGTTCCCACATACTCCTTGTCCCAGATTTCAAAATAAACAATCGTGGATTTCAAGACAACAACACTGGACTATTAAACTGCAGATATGGAACCATTCTGAACACAAGAACTGTGTGTCAACATGGATACACTGGTCATGTACTCATGATAGAGGCCCCAGGGTGGAGAGCATCACCAACTATAGCATTGCCTAAAGGACAGGAGTAAGTGAGGTAATCAGATGAGGTAAGACCAACTCTACTGGGAAGACATGAAGGGCAGAGTCATGGACACATTCTTATAACCCACCTGGCCTTCCCTTTCCCATAGTGCTCTGAGAGGCATCTCTGAGAAGTAGCATCAACTTCACATCATTGTTACAGATGTGCATTCTCCAGTCCCATCTCAGTCCCTCTGAGTGAAGACCTGGAGAGTGATACCCTTGATGTGATGTGACACCTCTCCAGGCAAGGCCAGTGCAAGCTCAGCTGTGAAATCCCCAGGTCCAGATAGCAGTACTCATAGCCCATCAGTATGACGTCATCCCAGAGATCACTCAACAAACTCAAGCAGCACAGATGCTCATAATGCACATAATGCTCAGAAAGGAGGCCATGGGCCAGGCTGCTTGGGGTTGAACCCCAACCTTAGCCATGACCTACCTATGTGTCCTTGGGTAACATGGCTAACCTTTTTGTACATTGACTATTTTCCACCATCTGTAGCATAACAATGTTCACATCTCCTAATGATCAAAACATTGAGATTCCCGAAGTGCTTGGCAGAGTGCCTTGAACACAGTAAGTGCTCTGTATTTGATAATCAAAATAATAAGATAACAGTGATGGTTAACATTGATCAAACACTATAGACCTGATACTAGTCATGTATTTATGATGACGATCTCATTTTGCCATGCAAGTTTTTTCACCTATTGTGTGGTTAAAAATAAATAAATAAATAAATAAATAAATAAATAAATAAATAAATAAATAAATAAACTATTGCCAGAGAATCCACAATGGCAAACAGACATCAAACTCCATTGTCCTAGACCTGTGTCTGAATCTATTGTTGATTCATTGAGCCTCACTCCTGTACCCTCAGGAGGGCCAGTCAAGTAAAATCTCTATCTTGGTTGTAGGAAATTAGGTTAAGCACTAAAAAAAATCTGGTACATAGTAGGCCCTGGATCCACACAGGTCCTTTTATAGTCACACAAAACCTGCCTCATATTAGTGGGATATCCTGTCACTCCCTGGCTACCATGTGATTTGCATAATGAGGATTATACCACAATCTCAGCCCTTGCTTTCCACATCCCTGCTAATCAGAGAAACCTCTTCACTTGGTTTTAGTCCTTCCTGTTGGAAGCTCTGAGGACAGGGGCCTCATTTTCCCCTTTCTCTTGGCCCTTCCTCCTGCTTTTCTCCTTGGAGAAAGCATATAAATATATTCAAAGAACACTGGCATTTAGATGCCCTACAGTTTAAGGGCCTATTTAAAATTAAGCATGCTGAATAAAAGTCCTTTATGAGGTGTTCTAAACCCCTATAAAATACCATCGCCGACACCTCAGGAAGCGGGTTATTTGCAGCTTCATAAACAGAGCTACGTGGTAGGTGCCTCAGCCAGGTTGGGATTAGGAAATCCCACACATAATTCTCAATACCTGAAATATTCTACCTCCTCCATGCCTGACGGTTGTAGCAAACCTGGAGGAGAGGGGCCAACATCCTCCAGTCAGTTGCTTTCCAGCCAATGTGTGCTCAGGACAGCCTTTCCACTGTCTTTACTGAGCCCCTCCCTCACTTTCTCAGAGATTCAAGGTTAAGATTCAGAGGGGGAACTACACACACATTGTATTAATGTCAGTTCTGTGGTTTTACACTGTACCCCGTCACGTAAGATGCAACGGTTCTGAGGAATTGGGTGATGGGGACACAGGACCTTTTGTACTGACTTTGCAATACCCTGTGAATCTGTAGAGGCTTATTCTAAATGAAAAGTTAAATTCAAAAGGAGATTTTTAGATTTTAAGAGGATTTCATGGCTCCTCAGCAAATGACCCATAATCCACTAGGCTATGCCCTGCCTAGTTTCCTAGGGAACCAATTCCTAAAAGAATTGGGAGGCCTGTTTTTTTGTAAACTGATCTTTCTTTAAACTCAGAAAAGAAATTTGACACATTAGACACTAACTAAAATGTCTGCAAGGTCCTAGATTGTTGAATTTGGTTCTTTGGGGAATTATTTATTAATTATACTAAATACCAACATTATGCCCTAGACTCTAGGGCCTAGAGAGTGGGATGTTTAATGGTATATTAAAGCCTACACATCTTCACACAAGGGCTAATTCCTTGGTCATCACTTTACTCAATACTTCTTTTTATATATGTTTTGACTAACTTCAATTCAATTAGTAATTCATTACGCCGTGACTATTATGTAAAATAAATCCACAATATGCACAGCAACAACTCTGGGCCAGGTGTTATTGTCACCAACATCGTGTCATGGATACAATATGAAGAACTAACTCTCCCAAAGTTGTACAGCTGGTGGACAGAGTTCTTTGGGCTGAGATGGTCTTGTGACACCCAAGAACAGCAAGAATGTCCTTAGGTACTCAGAGAATTGTTGTAAATTTTAGTAAAAGGCTTGTGCCATGAACTGGTCTTCTTCATAAATGTCAGTCTAGTACAGTAATGCTAACTATAAATGTGTTGTTGAAAACAGCTAAGAATTTGAGGGCAATGACTGGAATATAAAATGGTGGGGACCAGTGTGGACACTGTCCAGGGTGCTGAACACTGAAGTATGTCTGACTCGACTTTAGAAGGTTCCCAAACAGAAAAAGAATCTTAGCTGTTATCTTTTGAAATTGTTTAGCAGTGTTAAGACTAAGATAAGAAATAAAAGGAATGGAGGGGGGAAATCAAATGTTTTCTTTATATAAAAGAAAAGAAAAAATACAGGAGACCACTTTGGAAACTTCAGTGTTACAAAAAGGAATTGTTTTCCAAATAAGACATTGCAGCCCTCATCTGATGGGCACTGGAATGAGAAGCCATTGGACTCTTGCTGAAACCCCAGTTCTGCCTCTCAGATAATGACAGCTGATGTTTCAACCCCATAAAAGTAGAAAATTAAAAATGAGATACTTTCTATATTTTAAACATATTAGTACATAAGATACTGTTACTGCTAACCAAGTAATAAACAGTGCAGCAAACATCGCAGGGTTACATCAATTTATTACCACCAAATAAAGATCTATTAGCATTCTATTTTCTCACAAATACACCAGGATAAAGCTCAGTCCCCTTTTTATGAGATCAGCAAAGCCTGTTAATAAAAGGAAGGCCATGCATGCCTGGCATCTATTGAAAGATAAGGCAGAACACTTGATAATGATCTGCTGACACGACAGGGAATTCACCTTCTTGGGGCCAGAAAATGAGCAATGTCTGAACATGGAGAAAGGTCTTGGGTTAGAGCCCATCATTGGAACAACAGACTAAGTGTTGGGGCACAGTATCCAACTCCAACCCTAACCCACAGTCCACATCATAGCCACAGAATCAAAGCATTTGATTCATTCATGAAGTGTTGCAGAGGCCCTTGTAGATGAACAGTCTTATTAAATAAGAAACACAGAGCCAATTGCAGAGTTAAAAGCCCAAGAGGTCAGAGCAGTAGCTAAGAACTAAAAACCCTTTCTTACCCTTCACTGCTGCTGCAGTCCTTTCCCTCAGCAAGAGGCCTACTTCCTGTGTGTCTGTCCTTTTATTGACTTTCTGTTCTGCCTTCTCATTGGTTGTAAACCCAACCACATGACC